>NC_063352.1:8881329-8933299 GCF_021869965.1 Rhincodon typus | reverse complement strand
TTGTTATCTCAGATTCTCCAGCATCTGCAGTTCCTACTATCCCTGAGCTTCCAGTTGCCTGACACTTCAACACACCACCCTGTTCCCTGGCCAATATCTCTGTCTCCGTTTCGCTACAGTGTTCCAGCGAAGCTCAGCACAAGCTGGAAGAACAACTACCTATTGTTAGTCACCAACAGTCCCCATTAACAGCTATTCACCCTCCTAGCCAGATCGCTATCAACTCCTTTGTCTATTCAACTGCTGTTCTCTCTCTTTGGGCTCTATCCCCACCTATCATTTACTCCTTACCCCCTCCCCCTCCCTATCTTCTGCAGATAAACCGACATTTTCGTAGCTAGAGATCATTTCTGAGGAAGGGTTGCAGGACCCAAAACGTTATCTCTACTTTTTGTTCACAGATGCTGCCAGACCTGCTGAGCTTCTCCGGCAACTTCTGTTTTCGTTCCTGATTTACAGCATCCACAGTCCTTTTGATTTTTATTCAACATTAAAATAAAAGCTTACTGCAGTTTTTGTCTGGATTTTTTTAATTCTTTGGTTCCAGTGCTTAACTTTAGGCAACTTGTCTCAACTACCATATTAATAATCCAAAGTAAAGAGCATAGGCTGAATCTTATCGTTTTTGGCTAAGGCTTTGTGACTGGTATGCTGAAACTGGGTCACACTGGAAATAATGCTGTAGTGAATCACGCAATATTCAGATTTTAAAAAAAATTCACAAGATGTGGGCGTCACTGGCCATGTCAGCATTTATTGGCCAGAGGGCAGTTAAGAAAGAGTCAGCCACATTGCTGTGGGTCTGTAGGCCAAACTAGGTAAGAACAGCAAACTTTCTTCCCTAAAGGACATTAGTTCAATGAGATTACAGCAGTCATTAACCACACAACAGAGAAATAAGATTATATTAAATGAGGCAATGTAACATGAGGACCTACCCTACAGTTAAAGAAAGCAATGATAGCAGAGTAATGTCATTTGCCACACAACAGCACAATTAACTCTGCAACACAGGACAGCCTAAGAGTAAGGAGTAAACCATTCAGGACTGAGATGAGGAAGAATTTCTTCACTCAAGAAGTTGTGAATGTGTGGAATTCTCTACCGCAGAAAGCTACTGGGGCTGGTTTGTTAGATTTATTCAAGAGGGAGCTAGCCATGGCCCTTGTGGCTTAAGGGATCAAGGGGTATAAAGAGAAAGTGGGAGAGGGATTCTGAAATCACATGATCAATGCAATTGGAGGTGCAGGCTCAAGGGGCTGAATGGCCTATTCCTGTACCTATTTTTTATGTTTCTATGCTTCACCTTGCACGTAACTGGCATCTAGTGTCGTTAGGTGAGGGCAAGAAGTTGAAGCAAGATTATTAAGTTATGGCAGGACTTCTCATCTGGAAGGATAGGATCAAGTCAAACACCCACATCTGTGCAATTTCACAATATAATCTCATTGGTAGAAATGGCAGAATAGAGAAAAAAAAAACTAGCCCAGTGTTGTCTGGCTTTTTAAAACTTTTATAATGTATGTGTTGAAATGCAAGAGAAATTTTTGCCACTTCTGTTCTCCTGCTAGTGCCAAACTCACAAGTACAGTGGGAGAACTCATTGAGTCATTGGGTGGGTAATGCCTGTGGAATGGTCAGCATAAATCTTCCACTCATCAGCACTGTGTCCACCCCTGAGCCCTGAAACCACAGATAGCAACCTCTCGAATGTTAGCTCATGGTTTATAAACACTGATTTTCACGAGGAGAGTAGAATTTATGGATAATCATCTGGGATGGTTCTCATGGACTCCCTGACTGAAGAATAATGCCTGTGAAGCCAAAATAGCAGGACCTCCATTGGAATAGTATTAGAATTGGCTCTTTGAGAAAGCTTTCTGATAACTTTAACTAGCTATAGCAGTAGAACCCTACTACAAACCAAAAAGCCTTCTATTCAGCTATTGGCCTGTGTTCATTTATGGTGTTGAAGGTGGGGCACAGTGCAGTTTTAAAGTGGTTTATTTGTCATTGCCTAATGAAGCGTAACATGTGATTTATAGTCAGTGTAGCAGTTAGGTAATTGAGGTATGATTTAGCTTGGATGAAGGCTACAAGACTTCTTTGCTTGCAGCATTTCAAATACCTCGGAAATTTTAAATCAACATTGGCACTGGACATCAGAAAAAGTTATGATATGACTTTTTTTTAAATCTCTTGTTATCCACACCCCAGTCATTGGGTGTGTATTGTATTTTTAAGAGACTTGAAAACAATTTATTGACAACACTGCCCACAGCTTTCTCAGGAAAGGCATGTCTACTGCAATGTGTTAAGCAAACCATCACCTAAAGGAGCATTGAGGCATTCTGGTATCTGTATTGTGCTACATTCACGCTATTCAGTGGGGATCATGTCTGCACATACTGGCTGTCATCCTATGATGTTCAGCTTGCAACAGAAATGTGCTTTCTCCCTGAACAGAGGATCCCTAAGATAGCAAGAAGCTGTTAATAAATATGAGCAAAACTCAACTCCCACTCTCTCACCAGTTTCAGCTTTGAAGAGTGCTTTCAGTGCGAAATCCAACTACAACATTCAATGTAAATCAATTGGAGTTACTGACTGCCAGAAAACGTAAGTAATTTTTCAAAGCTGTATAAAATTGTACAATCTTTGATCAAGCTACAACAGTGGTGAGATGGTTCAATGGATTAAGCAGCTGGAGGGGCTTGACTTTTGAGTCATTGATGAATCACTCTCTTACACCATCCAGTGAAAATACCACTTTAAAAAAAAAACAGCATTTTAAAGAGGCTTCTCAGAATTGCACATGATTAATTGCATTTTTAAAAGCTTCCTTTAACAAAAAAATTCCACGCTGCAGTAATCCTGCAATTTATTCAGTGTCAACAGCAACAAACTGAGTCACACACGCTGTCACCAAGTGAAGTCTTTCCACATTCACTGTAGGAGCCACTTCACTTCAGGGAGTGGTTTTCACTCTGTGATTCATCAAGTGGCTAGGGTTGGGAAAAATGACAATACAGCAATTTCATTTCATCCTTTGGAGTTGCACTGAGCAGAAGCAGCTCTGACAGCTGGCCTGGAATGGATTTACTGGAAGGTGGATCATGCTAGTCATCCCCTTCACTCAGAACAGAGTCATGGCAAAAAAGTGCAGACTGCTCCACCCTCTCAACTGAAGTATTGAGTTAGACAAACCACCCTGATGGCTGGAGAGAACCTAACTCTTCATCCTGCTCTCTCCATGAACAGGTTTGATGATTGTGTGACTTGGTCTTTCCTGATGAATGGGAGCCGGATGTCCTGATCTTGCCCCGAAGAAAAGTGACCTCCAATTTGACCCACCACGACGCAATTTTCAGCTTGGGTGCGAGGGTGGGGTGGGGGGAAGAGGTGGTGTGGTTGGCATTACCAGACAGCTAGAAAGTTCCCACAGGGAGGTGGGATTCCACCAGGAAAATCAGTGCCATCCTACAGCAGCAGAACCACAGGCAAAGCATTCCATAATAAACAGTGGGAGGGTAAAGAAACCTCTTCGGATCTCTCTCCTTCCATTCACTCTGTGTATGTCCATTGTTTAGCCTTTAGCTGGAGTTTTGTGTACAGATGTGGGATCCACATCATAAGAACAATGTGAACGCATTGGAGAGAGTGCAGAAGCAATTTACAAGAATGGTTCCAGGTTTGGGGAGCTTCAGAGACGAGGATAGATTGAAGAAGTTATCCTTGGAGAGAAGAAGGCTGTGAGGTGATTTGACAGAGGTCTTCGAAATTATGAGCAGGCTGGATAGACTCGCTAAGGAGAAGCTGTTCCTGTTTCTAAAAGGAATAATAAAAGAGGGCATAGATTTAAAGCAACATAGAAAAGAAGCAAGGGTGATTTGAGAAAATAGCATCTTCACTCAGTGAGTACCTGGGATATGAAATATACTGCCTGGAACTGTGGCAGAGGCAGGTTCAATTGAAGCATTTAAAAGGGCATTGCAGGATTATTTGGATAAAAACAGTCTGCAAATGTATAGAGCATAAGCAGGAGATTGGTATTCAGTAAAAATGCTTGTTTGAAGAGCCAGTATAGGCATGATAGGGCAAATGGCCTTCTTTTACACCATAACACTACCATTCACCTCTGCCTCTCATTTATTTGACAATCCCGGAAAAGAGGAGGAGCACCTGAAACAGGAGGGAGCAGATCAGGGATAAAGTTTTGAGCCAACGTCCGATCACATTAGCGATAATGGTCCAATAATCAATCACTCATCAGGGATTGATTAACTTTGATTAACTTAGTTAACTTGGGACAGTAATACACATTACAAGTTATGAAGCAAAACAACTGATTTCTAAGTGTGAAGCCTTCAAATCCACAGCAGACTAACTGGCAGGCAGATTCCCAACATTATATACACTCAGCACATGGACTCCTTAAAGGCAAACTCTCTTAAGACAAGATATACATACAACAGGTCCCTGTACCTTATCGTGTATATGTGGGAGGCAACCACAGTACTTGCTGGGTGGGGTAAGAATTTCATCGTGGGAAGCATTTCTGAATGATGTAAGTGCAAGTTTTTTTTTATGATTTTAATGCATCCTGCTTCTCAACCACATAATTGTCCTCAAGCAAAGAAAAAACACTTTAGAAATCAGAAACTATTATTGGCTATTTTACACTTAAAACACACCATGTAAAATCTTGTCGTGTGCATGCACTGGAATATGGGAACAAGCTTACATCTGCAGCTTTTCACATGAGAGCAGTTTGGCTAGTACCTCAGCAAAATGTGCACAGAAAACCTGGGTTGTTTCCATAGGGTTTGTATGGTTTTTGAACATTGTACAATATTATCAGAAAAAATATATCAGGTATCCAACGGCAGGTTGTTAGCCTCAAATGAGTCACTTGGCACTTCTGAAATTGTCATGAAATGCCAAGCACTTCAGATAAAATTTGAAACTTAGATTTAGATTTGACAAATATCGCATTGATGTCACATTGTTTTGCAGAGGATTTGCAGATTGCTGGGCCTGCACAACAGAAAAAAACCTTCCATTTCCTCTTTGGGATCTTTCAGGGCTGGCAACATTGCAATCTATCTGAACTGAGTCACAGGGCTGAATTTTACCTGCTGGATTGCATGGGTTTGGGTGCAGTTAGAGGTGAAAACTGACAAAATTGGCAGCATCAGGAATCTGACTCCAACATGTTGACCTCACGCTGCGTGCAAGTAACAGCCTCAGGAGAAGTAGTTTGGCAATTAATGTTTATCAATCACTCAATTACGGTGATATTTGCACCCAATTTTGATTTTAATATCGGATCCCTGGTTTTCCTGGGCTTCCAGTAACTTGCCTGTGAAAGCCAGACAAGGGTGGGTGTAAGCCCGCTCTTTGCATTAAAGCAGTGACTGAGGCTCAATCCGTTTGATTAATTATCTGCATTATGTTCAAAACAATTTCGGATCATGATTAATTTGTTGCCGTAATAGTTGACCAGCTGTTCGCAATGAATGAAAAAAAAGATAATTTAAAAAATATTTACTCAACACACTTGGATAGAACAGTTGCATTTATTAGTCAGCACGGTGGAGTTGGGCCGAAGGGTCTGTTTCCGTGCTGTATGACTTAATGCAGAATGAGCAAGAGGAGCGGCTACTTGGATATGGGGCAACCTATTGCCCCCTGCAAACCTTGATGATGCCAGCCTGATGCCCATGACACTTTTTGACTGCCATATCTGCCCAGTCAGAAGTCACACAATGCCAGTTTATAGTCCAACAGGTTTATTTAAAATCACAAGCTTTCAAAGCGCTGCCCCTTCGTCAGGTGACTTCACACTTCACTCCAAAAGCTTGTGATTTTAAATAAACCTGTTAGACTATAACCTGATGTCGTGTGATTTCTGACTTTGTCCATCACAGTTCAACACCGGCATTTCTATGTCACAGCTAACATCTGCCCAGCTCATGGAATGTACCAACTTTCTCCTTCCCATCATCAGTTGTAGGCACCGTATGCATCTTCTCACATAGTTTCCATTCATGCTATTTAATCAAAACCACTTCCAAACCTTAGCCAGAAATAATGTCTGAAAGTGTTTCAACTTAAGTGCAACTCTAAGTCAAAAACTAAAATCTTGCAACCTGTCTGCATGGTAATTCTATCTGACTTCCTCCTGATGTGTGTAAGCAAGATTGTGTCACCTCTTCCTCTACTCTGGGCATTTGAGCGATAGACATGTATGGGTTGGCAGGCTTTTTCTCTTATTATCTGTTTTCATATGTTCTCCTGTAGGGGTCTAATTCTGAAATGTTGGTGACAAATGTGCTCATTGTTAGCCTATTTTCTGGCTGGAGAAGTATTTGGGCAGAGTGCCAAGCCTGTGCATGTTTGAAAGTATACAGTCTCAGTGAAGTGTTAGGAAGGGGATATTGAACCCCTCTGATAATTAAAATCAAAACACAAGCCCCCAGTCTGTTACGGTGGAAATAGAGGTCCCCTTCTAATAACCAAACCTCACCTTGCCTAGTTTGTTAAACTGTTATGTAGAAGGAGAGGTTAAATGAAAGAAAATCCCTGATATTCACTTTATAAGTAACAAGTAACAATTTATTTGTTTAACCCTAACTGTGAACAAATTAACAGAATTCCTAACAAAACGAACAATTCCCCCTTAACTGCTAACTATTCCCTAACTGAACTAAATTCTTCTGGTACGCTGTTTCAATTATCACACGTCCCACTTATAAAAACCCAAATAATAAGAAACTAAATTAAAACTTAGTCTCTCAAAGTCTACACACCTTTCTTCTGCAGTTCTCTAGTCATAAACACCTTTCTTCCACTGATCTGGCTGTCAGGGATGTTTTCTCTGTGAAGTCTTCTGTGAGGACACTTAGCTAGATGTGCCAAGGTAACTTTTATGGATAGAAAGTGCTTTCTTATGGAGCTTAGCGATTTCTTGCAAGAGCTAAATGCTTATTTCTCAGATGTCAGTTCGCTGTCACACTGATTTTCAAAAATCCTTTCCTTACGTACTTTGTATGATGTATCAATGTTTTTTTACAACAGCATTGGTCCGAGATTGTCAAAGCCATCAGATTTAAATTTAATTGACTTTTAATTGCTAAGTGCTTGGTTTAAATTAATTGGCTGTTTCCAGCTTGTTGCCAAAACATCAAAACAAGTCTAAGGTTTCCAATCACACAGCCAATTGATACATGTTTCAATTTCAGAACTAGCTGTACATCTTCAGCTACATACAGACACATTTCTTTTATAAATCCCTAAGCTTAGGAAAACACTTTACCTCTTAACCTCTTCACATCTCCCCATTAAGGAAAAAAATGAACCATCATTATGAAAAGATGGCTTCATTTTTTAAAAAATCTTAACACTATTATTACAAGATACATGGGTCAGTAATGTGAAATTTCACCTTTCATACTAATTCTGCATACATATATAGCATTGGACCATGCCAATCTATCATATCTACACATTTTCTTTTAAACCCACAATAGTGCATCTTCAATAACAATTTTATGACCCACAACATGTGCAATCAGTAAATTAAAAGCCTGTAACATAAGATCCCAATGAAATAGTCTTGTATTCTTATCCTTAAATCTTTCCAAAAAGGTGAGAGAGTTGTGGGCTGTATACACAACCGTGTCCAAAACTTTGTTTGTAACATAAATGTTAAAATGTTGACAGGCCAGTACCTAACTCAATAACTCTTTTTCCATGGTGGAGTATTTTCTCTCATGGGTATTGAATTTCTTTGAAAAATAACCAATTGGCCTTTCAATTTCACCATCATCCTCCTGCATCAGCACAGCTCCAACACCTACATTGCTGGTGTAAATAGTGACTTTAAAGGGTTTCAATAAATTTGGTGTGGCTAAAACTGTTGTGGTGGTTAAAACGGTTTTTAAATTCTCAAATGTCTCCTGGCGTTGTCTGTCCACCAAAATTTCATGTTGTTCTTTAGCAAATCCGTTAGCAGTGCCATCATGCTACTAAAGTTTGGTACAAACTACCAGTAGAATCCGCTCAGTTCCAAAAATTGATACACCTCTTTCTTCGAGGATGTTCTTGGAAATTCCTCAATGGACTTTGTCTTCACATTCCTTGGGATCATCCTTCCATGTCAGAAGTTGTGCCCCAAGAACGTCTATTCTGCCTTGCCAAATGCAGTTTTTGCCAAATTTATAAACAGTTTTGTCTCCACTAGCCTTTCAAAGAGCTCTGTCAAATGCACCACGTGATATTTCCATGAGTTGCTAAAGATCACTAAGTCATCTATAGAGAAGACACAAGTAGTCAATCCTGCCACAACTCTGTTCATAAGTATTTGAAATGTGGCTGGTATGTTCTTCATTCCAAAGGATATTACTTTAAATTGATGCAGCCCATTTGGGGTTACAAACGCAGAAACTTCTTTTGCTCTTTCTGACAAAGGTACTTGCCAGTAACCACGAAGTAAGGCCAACTTTGTGATGTAAGTGGCTTGTTCAGCTTTTTCCACACAGTCCTCCAGCCTTGGAATTGGGTATGAGTCTGATTTAGTTACGACGTTGACCTTCTGATAATCCATTCAGAATCATTGTGGACCATCAGGGTTTGGAAACCAACACAATGGGCGAATTCCACTCACTTTGACTCGGTTAGGTGATGTCTTCTTGAAGCATCGCTTCCACTTCCTTCTGTACCGTGTGGCTTTGAGAGAATTAAGCCTGTCAGGGTGTTGTTTTATCAGAATAGCATTCTCTATTTCAACCTCATGTGCTATAATATTAGTCCTCGCCATTCTATTCCTACGTATGTCCTCATATTGCTGCAACAAGCCAGAGATAGGTACCTCACTATCCTATCCCATTCTCCAAGGACTTCCTCATTATTTAACTCATTTTGAGGCACGTCAAAATCCAAATCATCCAGATTTGATTCCTCAACCTGAAGGGCAGTAACTAATACATGTTTCACCAGTCCCCTGTCCCTGTCATAGTAAGGTTTCAGCATATTCACATGACATACCGGATAGAGTTTTTTCAAATCTGGCATCTTTACCAGATAATTCACCTGACTTAACTTCTTGTCAATCTGATAGGGACCACTAAACCTTGCTTTGAAGGGATTTCCTACCACTGGCTACAGCACCAATACTTTATCCACACAGGCAAAGATACAAAGTTTAGATTTCTTATCTGCTTCTTGCTTCATTACATGCTATGCCACCTTCAGATGTTGTCTAGCTAATTCACCTACTTCTGTTTAATCTTTCTCTCACCTCAGATACATAATCCAACTGTGAGATCTCTGACTTTGGACCTATCAACTTTTCCTTAATTGATTTTAAAGGCCCTTTTACTTCGTGTCCAAACATCAACTCAAATGGAGTAAACAGTAAATTCATTTGGGGCGTCTCTAATGGAAAACAATATAAATGGGATACCTTTATCCCAGTCATTTGGGTAATCCTGGCAATAAGCCATCAGTGTGGTCTTTAGGGTCTGATGCCACTTTTCCAATACTCCCTGGGATTCAGGATGGTACGACTTTGATTAAAAGTGTTGGACGTTTAAACTATCCATGACCTCCGTAAATAATTTAGCAGTAAAATTGGACCCTTGGTCTGACTGAATCTCCCTGGGTAATCCATAATGGGTAAAGAAAGCAAGCAGCTCCTCTGCAACCTTTTTGCCTTGACATTCCGTAGTGGAATTGCCTCCGGAAATCTGGTAGACACATCCATTATGGTTAGCAATTACTGGTTCCCACTTTTGGTTTTAGGGAGGGAGACCTCCACAATCAATCATAATCCACGATAAAAGTACTTCAAATGTGGGAATTGGCACCAAAGGTGCTTGTTTTATTACTGCCTGTGGCTCTCCTACGATCTGGCACATATGACAGGTATGGCGAAATTCAACCACATCCTTATGTAGTCCACGCCAATAGAAATGCTTCTATATCTTAGCCTATGTCTTCCTCACTCCTAGATGCCCTCCTACAGGTAATTTGTGTGCTACCCACAATACTTCCTGTCTGTATGCTACTGGCAACACAATCTGGTAAACATCCACCCATTTCTCCTCCTCATTAACTTGCCGCAGCCTCCATTTTCATCTTAGGATTCGATCCTTAAGATAATAACATTCAGGAATACATTCTGATTCCTTTTCTGAGCAGGCTTTATGATATAAATCTTTTATTGTCTCATCTTTTTGCTGTAACTCCATTAATCTTTCAGAACTAAACACCTCTACCTGATCCTCTACCTGTTCACTTTTTTCTTTTGCCATTTCATCAAATATGGTGTCAGCTAACTGGAACTCAAACTCCTTCATCTTTCTCTTTGGTTTTTCCTTCTTGCTGTAACTTATGACTGTTGGATCTTATTGCCACACAGTCTGGAAAAATTCCAGGGTATTTTTCTTTTAACTCCTCACTTCCCTGGTTTTCCTTCAGCTTCTCCACTACAAGGGGCGACACTGGTTGTACATCTTCACCTGTAACTTTTTTTCTGTATAAATGCGTAAACTTAGAACAGCACTTTATCTCTTAAAGGAGCCATGCGCTCTTCTCCCTTTTCATTTTTTACAAACAAATTCTAGCTTCCCGCTTTCCAATTCATGATTACTCTGCACAACTTCAAAGCAGAAGTTAAATATTGTATCCTAATGCTTACAATTAGCAATGAATCCGGAGTGAGAATTTTACAATACATGGAGCCTCCATTTTTAAACTTTACAATTGTTTCTCCATGACTTCAGCAGTAGGGAAGCTTTGGAAAACTCCTCAGGGACAGAAGTATTCTCCACTTTAGGAAACAAGGATTTATCCAGGTTAGTCATTAAAACCCCTACTGTGTGGAAGCAGGCTATTCAGCCCATCGACTCCACACTGAACCTCCGAAGAGCATCCCACCCAGACCCGCCCCATCCCTGTAACTCTGCATTTCCCATCACTAATCCACCTAACCTGCACATCTTTGGACTGTGGGAGGAAACTGGAGCACCTGGAGGAAACCCACGCAGACGTGGAGAGAACGTGCAAACTCCACACAGACAGTCACCTGAAGGTGGAATTGAACCCAGGTTCCTGGCACTGTGAGGCAGCAGTGCTAACCACTGAGCCACCGTGCTGCCCAATCAGCACAGTTTTGTCAGCGGGAGATCATTACTAAGGGTTAGATTTTTCAAGGAGGTGACTGGGAGGGTAGTGCAGTTGATGGAGTCTACACAGACTTCAGTCAGCCATTTGAAAAGGTGCCACATGGGAGACTGGTCAACAAGGTAAGACGCCATGAGATTCAGGGCAATTTATACAGATTAGATCCAAAATTTTCTTAGTAACAGAAAGCAGAGTTGCTGGTGGAAAAGTGTCTGGAAGCCTGTGTCCAGAGGCGTACCACAGAGTCTGGTGCTGGGTCTTCTGCTGTTAGTAGTGTATATTAATAAGTCAGGCATGAATGTAGGAAGAATGATCAGTACTTTCGCAGATAACACAAAAATCAGTGATGTGTTAAATAGGGAGGAGGAAAACCTCAGACTGTAGAGTGATAGAGGACAATTGATCAGAAGGGCATAACAGTGGCAGGTGGTTTTTAATCCTAATATGTGTGAGCAGATTCATTTTGGGAGGATTAACAAGGCAAGAATGTACACAATGAATGGCAGTACCTGGGAAGTACATAGGATCAGAAGGACCTTGGTGTGCGTGTCCATAGATCCTTGAAGGCATCAGATATGGTCGATGAGGTGGCTAAGAAAGCATAAAGAATACTCACATTCATTAGTCAAAGCATTGAATACAAGAGCAGGCAGGCCATGTTGGAGCTATGTGTAATGTTAGTTAGCCAATAACTGGAGTACTGTCTGCAATTCTGGTCACCAACCTATCAGAAGGATGTGATTGCACTGGAGAGGGTACGAAGGAGATTCACCAAGATATTGCCTGGACTGGAACGATTCAGCTATAAAGAGAGTAGGTAGGCTGTGATTGCTTTCCTTAGAGCAGAAAATGCTGAGGGGGAAACCTTTCTGGGGTGCGCAAAATTATGAGAGACATAGGCAACTTAGATAGGAAGAAACGTTTCTCCTTCGGAGAGGGGTCTATAACCGGGGTCACAGATTTAAGGTAAGGAGCAGGAGGTCTAAAGGGGATATAAGGAAAAGATTTTTCACCTGGAGGCGGTGGGTATCTGGAACTCACTGTCTGAAAGGGTGATAGAGGTAGGAACCATCACCTCAATTAAGAAGTAATAAGATGATCACTTAAAGCACAACAGCACCCGAGGCTATGGACCAACCATTTGGAAATGGGATTGGAGTAGATAGCATAATGACCAATGTGCACAGATTGGACCAAAGGGCCAGTTTCTGTGCCGTGATACTCTATTACAGCTGGATGGACTGGTCCCGTTCTTTATTCAGCCACCACTTTGATTTGTTCCAACAACTTTAATTTAAAAGGATACCTTTTCTTGTGGATTTCTTTCTCCCAGACCCAAATGAACTTATTTTTGTAGAATCCTTAAAGTGTGGAAACAGGCCCTTCAGCCCAACAAGTCCACACCAACCTTCATAGCATCCCACCCAGACCCATTCCCCAATAACACACATAACCTACACATCCCTGAATACTACGGGCAATTTAGCGTGGCCAATCCATCTAGCCTGCACATCTTTGGACTGTGGGAGGAAACCCATGCAGACACAGGGAAAATGTACAAACTTCACACAGACAGTTGACTGAGGCTGGAATTGAACCCAGGTCCCTGGTGCTGTGAGGCTAACCACTGAGTCATCCTAAACCAAAGTGGAGAATGTGGGTATCAATCCCACTACCTCTCACATGCTAAGTGAGCGCCCTACCATTTGAGCTAATTCCCCACACTTTTTTTGGCTTTTTTTTGTGGTTAACAATGGAAGTGAGTTCAGTTAGTTGCTACATAAAAGAAGAAAATACTAATGCAATGCACATTCACAGAGATTAGAAATAAAAGGTGAATCCAAACAAGTTAAAGTGAAGAGTAAAAAATGGGTTATACAGATCAGTTTCTGAACTGTTGAATGACAGGAATAAGACAATGTTGTAGCCATTAACAGGTTGCACTGAAAATGTTGATGTTGGCAGGTGAACAGTTATTTTTTTGAGATTCTTGGTTTTGTAGGCTGAATAAGTTCATTTGTCCTCATTCCTCTTTTAAACTGGTCTGCAGAACTGGGAGTGAAGGAGAGTGTTTGCCTGCAGCACAGAGGTAACTAGGGTATAACTCTTAGATTTCACAATACATTAATACTCAAACTCAGGCTGATAAATGCTAGAGTATTCAGTTCCACTAACTCTCTCCAATAGATTTGAAATGGACTTTGCCACTCCTATCCTTGTGTATTCCTCAAAGACACCGAATGTGTCTGCAGTTTGGGACACAATCTGCAGTGCAGTGGGGGGTGTAGCTTGCTGTTAAGCAGGGACTCATCAGTCCATCATTATCTTTGAAGACACAAGAGATCATAGTCCAGCCCCTTCGACATTTCCCTGAGAATGTACATACACAACATTCTATGGGTTTCACGCAGACAATCACTGAACTTAAATCTCCAGTTTTTCTGTAGCAGTGGTCCTTTTAAAAACAACACATTTTGAATTAAAAGTGAATAATGTCTATAAGTATTTTGAGATTCTGATTTAACGTCATGTCAGTTAGAAAACAGAGAAACATTGATATTTGGATTTTCAACAGACAAAGCAGACCACCCACATTCTGAAAGTTAACTTGTTGCTCTTTCACATCCAACCTCCTAACTTTCCTCTTCACTCTCCTTGGGGCACCCAGTGACACCCATTCCCCAGTGACACCGAATCCAACTCTCCCATGTTAACTCACCCAAGTTCACCCCTCCTCGTGTCTGCGTGGGTTTCCTCTAGGTGCTCCTGTTTCCCCCCATGGTCCAAAGATGTGCAGGCTGGGTGGATTAGCCATGCTATATTGCCCATAGTGTCCAGGATGTGCAGGCTGTTTGGATTAGCCATACTATATTGCCCATAGTGTCCAGGATGTTCAGGCTGGGTGGATTAGCCATGGGAACTGCAGGGTTACAAGGTTTGGGTAGGGGGGTGGGTCCAGATGGGATGCTCTTCGGAGGGTTGATGTGGACTTGATGGGCTGAATGGCTTCTTCTTCCTCTCTCAGAATTCCGTTATGGTACTGTCTCTGCCCTTCCTCCCAATTAATGGTGGCACCGTTCTGTTTATCCTGCAAAAATTAAAACCCCACATAGCACTGATCCCAGCTTCCCTATTCCGATGATTTACATTCTTTTAATCAATTTATCCCTTCTCTCTCATTTCATTTTCTCTCTTTCATTCTCCTTTATTACCATTCACTCCAGGATTTGTTTTCTCCTCATGCATTCTGTCTCCTTCCCTTTCCATGCAAGTGTCTCCCTCTCTTCTCATTGTTCCACATTTTGCCCACGACCTTCCCACTGCCAAGCATTCTGTCACCTTAATCTGCAAAGTATTCTACTCCTCCCCTCCTCTTGCGTTCTCTCCCCTTATTGCATTGCTCCTGCACTACCTGCCTGTAGGGAAAATGCCCAAGAGACGTGTTCTCAAAACAAAAGTTTTGGCTTATTGGTGTCGAAAGAAATGGAGACAACACTTAAACTGAATGCTGGCAAGTGACTGGGAGATTGATACTAATTAAAATTTCCAAGAAAGCTTGTATAACAGTACATTCTTTGCACTAAGAAGTTCAGAATTAAGGACTGTACTCAGGGATAATCGTTACTGAGATGTGAATATGTTGTGACTTGTGTAATCCTGTTTAATGAAGACCCTACATTAAAGAAAGGGTTCCGAATGTATATCAAGATATCTGGCATACCTAGGAATGTATAGATATTTTTAAACAACTTGCATTAGAACACACCTCTGGAGCAGGTAAGACTTGACCCCGGGCCTTCTGGCCCAGAGGTAGGGATTCTATCACTGCACCACAAAAGCCCTATCCCTGGGAATGTATGGTTCATTAAATTAGGACCTTCCAACTTATTTGCATGGCTGAGCAAAGTGATCAGAGGAAGAGAAGTCTTCTGGACTATGTGACTCAGATTAGCTGAACTGGATTCAAAAGAGTGTTCTTTTGAATTTGCAGTGTTTAAAAAGATAGTTGACACTGCTTCTGATGGGCCTTTAATTGCCATGATTTTTGGACTCTTTTCATTTAGTTGTCAAAGACGTTTGTCTTCGTTGGACTTCAATTCTTTCATTGTCTTCTGCGGCAGTCTTTACTAACCTATGTAGAAGGGTAATGTTTGCACTACCAAGCAACATCCCAAACCATGACTGAGAGATACAAGTCAGATTGTATGGCTGTATCGGTCAGCTACAGGCGTTACTTAATTGCACTAGTTATCTGGCATCAAGGAGATGACAGTTAAAAGCTAAGTTAGTTACTCACGTGTAAGGGATATTCAGCCAGAACAGAGTACAGCAGGTACCTGCAAACACTCAGATTTACCAACGCAATATCCCAGGAGCTAATGCAATCGTCCTAAGGCAGGAAGATCAACTCAACCATGTGCTTACCAGAAAAAGTTCTCAAAGATCTGAAAACATTGCCGACCAACAGCAGTATGATTTCAACAGATTCAATAAACTTATAGGACAATACTAGTCTGCTGTCTAAAAGATTTAATCCTAAATTAATTGCATCAATTCGTATCAGTTAGAAGCACTCATCTCAGGGTCCTGTGGTGCCATGGTAGTGTCCTACCTCCAAGTCAGAAGATCTGCATTCAAATCCCCACCTGCTCTGGAGGTACGTAATTGGCACACCTGAAGAAGCCGATTAAAAATCAATTAGGCATTGACCTCAGTTATCACTTATCAATCAAAGATGCAGTTAATGCTGGTTGATGATAGCTTTTATAAGCACTGTTTTACAGGTTGTGATGTAACTCTATGTATTCACTATTTGTTATTCAAATTGCAACAGCCGGTTATATCTACAAGTTATACAAATAATATTTAAGTTCATGTGATGGTAGTGTCTCTTTAAGCGATGAAAATTTTTAGTGCGTGAATATCGTTAAGACTCTGTCAAACTGTTACCTCTGTTAAATATCTTTGATTTGGCAAGGAGGGTCTAATTAATTCACACAAGAGTTTTTTTAATATCCTAATTGAGAGTTGGTGAGTTGAACTCATGTTCAATTGGAACTGTGTAATGTTAAGGCAGTTTGGTGAGGCAAATATAAACATCAGCCACTCTACAGACACTGGGCACTGAAACTCAGACAGTTCTTCAAAGCAGTTTGTGCGTTAAATTGACATAAATTTCACTTCCCTAAAGTCCAGCGTTCTCACAGCTTTATGCCCTAGTCTGACATTATCTGTTTCCATGCCTGCTCCTTCTGTCTTCTCCCATATGTTCCTCTTGCACCTTCTACCCCATTACTTTCCTCTTGCATTCTCCACCCACCCCCTCCACCCCCTCCAACAATATGACTCATATTCTGTCCATCACACAATTATGTTCATATGTTTTACTTGTGGTGCAGGCAAAACTTTGGCATTTTCTTTGCTCAATTAGTGCAAGAGGTTTTCTGTAGAGTTGTAATTACATTTTGATGAGTGGGATGTTCTTTTGTGTATTCTGTTGATGTTGTTGTCTGACTCTAATGGTTCATCAATAAAATCAGACACTCGATACAAAACATTGCACCTGAGCATTGTGGTTGCAACAATATTAACTCATTAAGGATCTCTAGCATTCATGATTACTGACATTAAACAATATTCTGGCTATAGCACCTGACTATAACCAAGTGCTGCCGTGTATTTCTGCCACTCATCTATCATTCGTACCCTTCCATTAATCATTTACTTCTATCCTGACAGGATTTCTTTCAGTCCCAGGTCCCTGCACTTATACATCTGTAGGACCCTAGGGACAATTCTTAGCTCATACTCAGTTACTCATAGAGATAGTACTCATACAAATGCATTCATGTCTTGCAAGTTAATGATTTCTATTATGTAGATTTGCATGGGAGTATCCATGGCCGTAATGGTAGGTAACGTGATGCATAAGGTGGATGATGGATTGAAGAATTTATTATTTAGATGAAGACCTGAGCTTAGGGGTAATAGTAATGTTGGCAAAGTAAGGCCGGTCAAAAACTAGATCTTAGAGTGGATATGTTGTGCATTAAGGCAACTGACAGAGAAAAGTCCTTCAACGGACATTCCATCTTTGGGTGGTAAGTTCCATAAGTAAAACCAGCCTCAGTGAAGCTGGAAAGAGTTTATGATAAAACTAAGGGGCAAGTCTTGTTGCTGTCAAGCCAACCTTAACCGCTGGTAAGCTGTGTGTGGAAGTCCTGAGACTTTGGTGCTGTGACACCTACCCTTCCCATTCTCACATGTTGCCATTAGCTTCCATTGGGCAGATTATAATTGACTTAAGCAGCAACAGGTCCTCTGCTAGCAGCTGGTCCTCAAAATGCCACTGTGCTGAAATAGCTACCAAGAAATGTGAGGGTTAGGTGTGACAAACCCTTCCTGATAAGTCAGCACGAAGGGGAAACACTGTGTAGAGAGCACAAGGAGACAGGCCAAAGAAAATAAGTAATTGCATTTGGATTTTGAATTTCTTCCTCGCTCACAGAATCACAGAAGAGTTATGGTGCAGAACAAGGCCATTCAGTCCATCTTATCTGCACTGACTCTGAGCATTTTAACTCCCAATCTCCTGCCTTCTCCCCGTAACCCTGCACTTTGGGCAGACTCTTGGTAGAAATCAGCAAAATGTCAGTTTCGCTAAGTTTCAAGGTGGTTTTTTCTCCATGAGGCTAGCTGCTTTTCCCCAACTGTCATCCCAAACTCACCTCATTAACTGTGGTGCCTGGCTTATCTAACTCCAGCACGGTTCTCCTACTTGCCCAGGGAAGGAGCACTTGCCACTGCTGGGATGTCTCCAGACACTGGTACTATATTTAAAAGTCAGTTGTGTGCACCCAGTTGAATGCTGACAGCCTGGAGCTCCCCACCACAGTTTGAGGCAGTTACCTCAGACATGATCGATAAGAGGACAATGTGGCCCGCTTGGAGGCCCTGATAGACAGGGTGATGCAGAACGAGACCATCCTCTTTTGCCAAGACGAGGGCGCAACACCAGACCTGCCAGCCTGGTCTGAGGTGCCAATTGGGGTCGGTGCGATGACAGCTGTCTAGAGGAATGCCCAGGGGTATAAAAAAAACATTCACTGACCTTATCCGCTCCACCAGTGTGTCTTTTCCACTACCTCACACTCACTCTATCTCTGCTACTGTACATATTCCCACCAAGGCTCACAATCTACCACTCTCACTACTGCACCCACCATCTTCCCTCAGTCACTCCCACCTGCCCAAATCAATGCTTCCCACTATTAACCCTGCGTGATCTCTACACTTCCTACGCACTTACCACCTTTCCCACCTGCACCCAACACTAACAGACGTGCTAGCCACTTCTATCTCATTCAGATCTCTCTCCCATTCTCTCATTCCTGGAGACAATAGCCTCGAAAGAGTAGTAGGCAGCAGGAAGGGGTGATGGGATGCCTGAAATTCGACCCCTCTCCAATATGGAAACATCCTTGTCTTGGCTAAGAAGCATTGTCCATTGCTGTGTTACTCTCCCATTACTCCCACAGTGACTTCACAGGCCACAATGTCAACCCTTGGTCGTGGCACATTCTGCCTTCTGTCTCCTGTGGGTGTGAGTGGCATTCCCATGGTTCCCATGCTCAGGAGTGAGGACCCTCCAGACATTCTCTCCTCCTCCTTTTCAGAGGAGGAACCACACGCAGTCCCCTCTAGAAGCCTCCTCCCAGGATCCTTCCGAGGTGGCCGGGCATTTCACCTCCACCGATGTCTCAGAGGAAGCACCAGCAAAGCAACCTCCTGCACCCCTCCCAGCTCAGATATTGTAGATAGAGTCAGGAGCAAAAACGGAAGTTGCCGGAGAAACTCAGCAGGCCTGGCAGCACCTATAGTTTCTAAAGAAGGATCACTGGACCCATGGAACCATAGAAACCTTTTCCATGCTGACCTAAAGACACCCAGATGCCATTTTTAAATCCCATCTTCTTGCACACGGTCCATAACCCTGCAGTTTACTACACTTAAGGTGTGGATCCCGGAACTTTTTAAAAGAGTTTAGGGTCTCTGCTTCCATCATCAACTCAGTAAGCACCTTCTGACACCTACCACCTACTGTGTAGAAATGTTTTTCCTCACATCTCCTCTAATCCTTCTGCCACTTTGCTTGACTCTATGAACCCTGGTTTTTCAACTCTCTGCCAAGGAAATCAGGTTCCGCCTCTCTACTCTATCACAAGTTTGTATACATCAATCATGTCACTCCTCAGCTTTCTCTGTTCCAAGGAAAACAACTCCAACCTCCCCAAATCTCCCCTCGTTTCTACAATTCTCCAGCCCTGGTAAATCTTCTCTGCACTCTCTCTGGAACAATTATGTTTTTCGTGTAATGTGGTGACCAGTGCTTTCTCTCTGCAGATCCTGCCAGACCTGCTGAGTTTCTCCAGCTATTTATGCTTTTGTTTCAGATTTCCAGCATCGGCAGCCCTTTGTTTTATTTTAGCATCAGGAGGACCTACTGGTGCTTACCTCACTGGCACATCTCCACGGCTGGTTGAGAAAGATATTGGCTGTGTGTGCATTTAAGTCTCTGTCTGGCTGCTACTATAGCACTGAAGATACAGAACTTCGTTAGCCTAACGTTAAACAATGTCTGTTGGTCCAAGGTGTGGATTTAACAGTTCCTGCACCATATATGGGCTATTGGTAAATGGGCAGGTGATTGCAACTATGGCAACTGGGGTCAATCTTTCCAGGTGGCGAAACATTGTTGGAGCATCACAGCCATCAGTGGGATTGATTTGCAATGTATGGTCAAGAGAGTTTGGAGCCAGGATTTGGATTCCAGGCAGTAGGTTGATGTCTAATGTTCGTATACAGTATGTAGTGCCCACATGAGTGGTTCAGTTTTAGCGTAAGGGTGTCTGTGCAAAGTAGATGCCCTTTGAAGGGACTCACGTTGCTCTATTGTAGCCAAACAATGTAGGCCAGACCCCTGTACAGCTCCCCCAACTGTCCTCCTGTGACTCCCTGGACTGGTTCCACAGGGTGACTCCCTGAAACCCCTGACCATGACCAACCTGAGCTGCTGACTGACAGTGTCCAAGCCCCTACACAGACATCGGAGCCACTTACCATACCAGGACCGGCTGAATGAAAGGTGTCTCCCTGGACCTGACATAGGACTCCCCTTAGACCTTGAGGCAAGGACCTTTGCTTGAAGCACATGCAGGGTGTTTGGAGCATACACTGCTGGCGCTTGGTGCATGTGAAACACTGATGCAGCACTGTGTTATACAGCAACATGTCAACCTCATTGACTGATTACTGGTGACAGCCTGCCTGGCTTTGTGTCAGCACTAAAAGGTTAGTCAGGTTAGAAATACAGTGAGCTTCCACCACATTCCCAGGCAGTACATTCCATACCCTAACTCTTCGTCGTGGGAAAAAATCTTTCTCTTTTTGTTTTTGTTTCTTTTGCAAAGCGCTTTAAAACTGTGCCCTTTGGTTCTCAATCCATTTATGAACAGGAACAGTTTGTCACTATCCACTCTGTCCAGTCCTCATTGTGATTTTGAAAACGTTCATCAAATTTCCTTTTAGCCTTCCACTTTTTCTTCATGACTGAAATGTCTCATTCTTAGAACCATTCTTGTAAACCTTATCTGCACTTTTGCCAAGAATTCACAACCTTCCTATGTGCACAATATTCTAATTGAGGTCTAATCAGTCTTATGTAAGTCCATGTTAACCCCCATTCTCTTGTCCTCTGGCCCTATTTATGAAACCTCAAATACTTTATTAGCCACCATCTGCAGGTTCCCTTCCAAGACACCCACCATCCTGACATGCTCAGAAATCACACGACACCAGGTTATAGTCAACAAGTTTATTTGAAAACACAAGCTTTTGGAGTCTTACTCCTTCTTCAGGGGTTAGTGAGAGAGGTGGCATCAGACACAGAATTTATAAGTAAAAGATCAAAGGTCCACGCCATTGATGAGAATATATTAAACAAACCTAAGATGCTGCTAAACCTTGTGTTTTCAAATAAACCTGTTGGACTATAACCTGGTGTCGTGTGATTTCTGACCTTGTCCGCCCCAGTCCAACACCAGCACCTCCATATCATCCTGGAGTGGAAATATATCTCTGTTCGTTCACTGTCACTGGATCAAAATCCTGGAATTCCCTCCCTAAAGATATCACATGTCAATCTACTGCACATGGACTGCAGCGGTTCAAGAAGGCAGTTCACCACCACCTTCTCAAGGGCTACTAGGGATGGGCAATAAATGCTGACCCAGCCAGCGACACCCACTTCCCACAAATGAATTAAAAAATACAGCTATTGTATGATTCCCAGAATTGTGCACATATTCCAGCTGAGATCTAACCAGTGTCTTATATAACTTCATCATAACCTCCTTTCCCTTGTACTGTGTCCCTGTTTATGAAACATAGGATATTCTATTAATGGCTCTCTCTGCCTGTCCTACAACTTCTAATAATTTATGCACATATACATCCAGGTCTTCCGGCTTCTATGCAGTGCCAAAACATTATGTGTTTTCAAGAAGATGATAGATGTAGCTCTTATAGCTAAAGGAAGGGATATTGTGGCATTAAGGGTATTGAACTCGATGATCAGTCATGATTATATTGAATAACGGAGCACACCCAAGGGGCTGAATGGCCAACACCTGCTCCTTTCTTCTATTTTTCTATATAACTTTTAAGTTAGGCTTCCTCTCCATGTTCTTTGTATCAAAATGCATCACCTCTCACTTCTACACATTGAACTTCATCTATCATCTATCCGCCCACTCATCTGAATCAAAGCCCTTTTGAAGTTCTACATTGTCATAAATTAATAGATTCATACATCGCAGAGAAGGCCCTTTTGGCCCATTGAGTCTGCACTGATATATCTACCACTAAAGGCACACTAATCCCAATTTCCTGCACTTGTCCCATATCCTTGGATATTATGATATTTGAAGTACTCATCCAAATTTTTTAAAGGTTGTAAGGTTTCCAGTCTCCACTGCCTTCCCATTCTGTGCATTCCAGATTCTCACCACCCTGCTGAGTGAAAAAGCTTTTTCCTAATCCCCTCTCAATCTCCTGCCCCTTACCCTAAAACTTTGCCCTTTCATGATTGACCCCTCAACAAAGGGGAACAGCTATTTGCTATTCACCCTGTCCATACCCTTCATAATCTTACACATCTCAATCATGTGCACCCCACCCCCCCACCCCCTCAGCCTTCTCTGCTCTAAAGAGAACAATCCAAGCCTATCTAATCTCTCCTTATAGCTCAATTTCTCCATCCCAGGCAACATCCTGGTGAACCTTTACTGTATCCCCTCTAGTGCTATCACATGCTTCCTGTAGTGAGGTGACCAGAACTGCACACAGTAATCCAGCTGTGGCCTAACCAATGCTCTGTACAGCCCCAACATGACCTCTCTGCCATCATTCTCTATGCCACAAAGTGTCTTCCACACAGTTTACAATTCTGCTAAGTTTTGTGTCATCCACAAACTTTGAAATTGTCCCGTGCTCACCAAGATCTGGATCATTCATATATCTCAGGAAGAGCATGAGTCACCAATCCCTGGGAAACCACCATAAATCTTCTTCCAGCCAAAAAAGACACCCATTAACCATTACTCTCCGCTTCCTACCCCTCAGCCAATTTTGTAACTTTCTTCACAATCGGTTATGTGGCACTGTACCAAATACTTTCTGGAAATCCATGTAGTCCACACCACTCAGTAGGAATAGGAATGTAAGGGATTAAACTCCTTGTGACCTACTCCACTCGGTTAGCCTCAAACTGCGCACATTTTGACAAATATCCTTTAGCCAGTCAAGTAGGTTTCAATGCAAGTAGGTGAGAACCTCAGTGAAATTTAAAAATTGGTTAATAACATACTGACAATATTTTAATTCTGACCACGCCAGGATAAAAGAGCATTAGATATAGAAGGGGGCTGAAAATGTTAAAGCATTTCCTTTTTGGCTGGGAGGCAGTGGTGTGCTCCTTTTGGATTGAGAGAAGAACCTGAGAGCTCTAGACATCCCAGTCACAGTCCTGATTGCAATCAACCATCCTTCCTTTAAAACAAAACTTGCTTGTCCTGACTAAAAACAACAAATGTGGGAGTTCACAGTGGGTCAGACAACATCCATGGAGAGAGAACAAGCTAACATTTCGAAACATTTCTCTCTCCACGGATGCTGTCTGACCCATTGTGATCTCCAGCATTTATTGTTTTCAGTACAGATTCCAGCATCTGCAGTAATTTGCTCCCTCACCTGTACCAAAACCACTCAATGAGGCTTGCTGTCGCCTTTTGACTGAAAACATTCCCATGAAACACCTCAACAAGTCTTACTAAGTTGTAGGCGCTTCATAAATGTAAGTTGTTGTTCCCCTTATTTCGTATGATTGAACTGGTAGAACAGGTTGCTCATGATTTCCTCATTATGCCCCTACTTATATTGAATTTCCCTTCACAATGAGCTTTTCTCGCTCTCTGTACGAGAGAGACTGCAGACAACTAGGTCCTTTCACTGGCAGGAGTTTCCGTCCTTGTCTGTGTCTTACTTTTTACTTGGATGCTTGAAAGGAATTTTAATTTGAAAATGCCGAGGTGTTTGGAACAGAATGTGTTCAGTTTTGAAACAAACCGATTCGGATCCAACTGAACGTAGCTGTGCCTCAGAACAAGACAGCATTAGCACTAATTCACCTTGAACCACTTGTATTAAAATCAGTGCTTCTCATCAAGTAATCATGCTAATTAAACAGACACAGATGCTCTATACTTTGTGCTCTTCAGGGTTTTGTTAACAGCATCTGGACTGAGGTTCCACAGGTACATGCATTGCCAAGTCTAGGAGATTACACTGCCAGGAAATGAGTCATCTTTTCCTAGGGCTAAAAGGCTTGCAGTATTTAGAGTAAGAAATTCATACCACCTTTTTTTGTATGCAAGCAAACACACTGCCAGACATCTGTTGCAGCAGCTTAAGTCTCCCATGTGTGTACAGAAGGGTTCAATATTAACTCTGTACAGGTGAATAGATTCTGAATGCATTAACACTGACCCAAGTAAGTGGCACGAGGTGGGTAATTATGGTGTGAGACATAGAAGGATGTGAGCACTAATAGGCGATTCAGCCCTTCCACCATTCTAGAGCAAACAAAAACAGAAATTGCTGGAAAATCTCAGCAGGTCTGGCAGCATCTGTGGAGAGAGAAAGAGAGTTAACATTTCAAGTCCAATATGACTCATGAACAGAATTCTTAAGAAGTGACATTGCAAACCATCGAGGCCATTTGGCCAATCGAGTCTGCACAGACCCTCCAAAAAGCATCTCACCCAGATCCACACCCCCACCCCTCATTCCTGTAACCTTGCATTTCCCATGGCTAACCCACCTAGCCTGCACATCCCTGGACACTACATGGCAATTTAGCACAGCCCATCCACCTAACCAGCACATCGTTGGACTGTGGGAGGAAACCCACACAGACACAGGGAGAACATACAAACAGCCTACAGACAGTCGTCCAAGGCTGGAATCAAACCTGTGTCCGTGGCGCTGTGAGACAGCAGTGCTACCCACTGAGCCACTATGCCTAAGCTTGGGGAGGTATCACCTCCATGCCTGATGCAATGCTCATGATATCTATGTCTGCTGTGCTGTTATTCTGGTGTCTGGCATTCCCTGCACACTATAGGTACAGATGCCCTGCAGTTTGAATAGGGGTAAAGATTACACAAGAGCCAGGACTCCAGAAGCTGAAGTCACACATGGGTCCACTGCTTTTTGTCATTTACATAAATGATTTGGATGTGAATATAGGAAGAATGGTTAGTAAGTTTGCAGATGACACTAAAATTGTTGTTGTAGAGGACAGTAACAAAGGTTATCCCAGACTACAACAGGATCTTGATCAGATGGACCAATGGGCCAAGGAGTGGCAGATGGAGTTTAATTTGGATAAATGTGTGGTGTTGCAACTTGGTAAGGCAAATCTGGGCAGGACTTATACACTTAATGGTAAGGCCTTGGGGAGTGCTGCCGAACAAAGGGACCTTGGGGTGCAGGTGCATAGTTCCTTGAAAGTGGAGTTACGGATAGACAGGGTAGTGAAGAAAATGTTTGGTATGCTTGCCTTTGTTGGTCAATGCTTTGAGTATAGGAGTTGGCACATCATGTTGCGCTGTATAGGACATTGATGAGGCCACTTTTAGAATATTGTGTTCAATTCTGGTCTCCCTGCTATAGGAAAGATGTTGTTAAACTTGAAAGGGTTCAGAAAAGATTTACAAGGTTGTTGCCAGGGCTGGAGGATTTGAGCTATAGGGAGAGGTGGAATAGGTTGGAGCTATTTTTCCCTGGAGTGTTGCAGGCTGAGGGCTGACCCTATAGTGATTTATAAAATCATGAGGGGCATGGATACGGCAAATAGCCAAGGTCTTTTTCCCAGGGTAGAGGAGCCCAAAACTAGAGGACATAGGTTTAAGCCGAGAGGGCAAAGACCTGAGAGGCAACTTTTTCACAGAAGGTGGTGCATATATGGAACGAGCTGCTACAAGAGGTGGTGGAGGTGTGTACAATTACAAGATTTAAAAGGCATCAACTTAGGCACCTAAATAGAAAGGATTTAAAGGAATATGAGCCAAAAGCTGGAAAATGGGACAAGATTAATTTAGGATATCTAGCAGGCGCCAACAAGTTGTACCCCAGGGCCTGATTCCTTGCTGTATAACTCTATGATCCTAGGACTCTATGAGTCAGAAGACTCAGATCAGAATTAAGATCATGAGAAATAATTGGAGGAGTAAGCCATTCACCCCATCAAGCATATTCTATAATTCAATAAGATCCTGCCTGATATGATTGTGAACAAAGCTCCTCATTACTGTTCATCTCCATAACACGTGTTCAGAATAGTGTATGAAAGTAGAAATCGAATTTATAGTTTGTATTTTACAGGAAGGACAGATAAGGCTTAATTTCATTTGTATTGTTAACAGGAAGCCTGGAAATTTGTTTGCATGCATTTTAATAAGTTTGTAAACCCTTTGAGGTGAATAGTGCAGTGTGCACATAAAGGTAGACAGAAAAAAAAGTTGTTGTTGCCTAGTGACAAGAGGCAATTAAGACAGAGTTAGTCAGTCTGTCTCTGCCATAGTTTGGAAGTAAGACAGCTGGACAGCTGACTTTAGGAGACTCATGTTTGCTCTGAAATTAAAAAAAAATAGTAATTGTAGTTTGCATTTTGTTTCAGCTGTCTCAGGGAGAGACACCAGAAGAAGAGAAAAAACACAGAAATTTGCCATGGGGAAACAATTACAATTGGCCCAGCTGTGCGCAGTTCACTGTGTTGAGCAGATAGTATTAGTGGTTAGTCTTCGCTAATGGTTTAGGTGTTTTTAAGGATATTGCTGAGATAAAAGGGGTAGTATGAAAGTGAATCTCTTTTGATGTCTGCAATGAAACCTTTCTTCTTGTCCAGTGTAATATAGTACATGTTTCTTTATTCCCTTTATGATAAACATGTTATTCTTTGCATTAGAAGCACACTGGCAGCCTCTTGTGAATGTATTTGGTAACTGACCTCCATAATTACAAAAAATAGGCCAAAGTTAAGATTGAATAAGTCAGGTTTCACTACGAAATTCAACTTGTTGACATCAACGGGGATCATAACACTTGACATCGTGTCATTCAAAAATCTATTTGAGTCAGCCTTGAAATTAATTTCCAAAAATTAACAACCCCCAAGAGAAGAAATTGCTTCTGGTCTGCATTTTAAATGGAAGACCCCTTCTTTTCGAACTGTGACCCCAGGTTAAGATTCCCGCACAAATGGAAATATTCTCTCAATATCTAGCTCATCAAGCCTCTTCAGAATCTTGTCTGCTTCAGTAAGATCACCTCTCATTCTTCTAAATCCCAATGTGTATGGGCTCAGCCTGCTCAATTTCCCTCTCTTCATAAGACAATGTTTCTATCCCAGGAATCGACCAAGTGAGCCTTCCCTAAACTGTTAGCATTGCAGGCATATTCTTCTTTAAGTAAGGATATATAATTTTAGATGGGGAATCCTACAGATGGGTCCAATGAAATGTCTAACGTGCAGGCAGACCTGCTAGAAAACCTGAGGTCAACCGATATGGAAGAATTCAACACCGTCATGGTATAGCCCTTAGTGCAGAGCTTGGAATCCATTCTTTCCGATGAGGAGGTGGTAGCCAAATTTGTTTGCACTTGTGACCCAGCCAAGATGCAGCACCTGATGACCAGCTTCTCAGCTTGATTAGTTGCACAAGCAGCTTGCACCAAGACAAATCCTGACAGCTCAAACTGTAGTTACGCAAAGGTTGTCCTGCTCCCACCATTGGTGTGGATTACTCAGGGCAAAGGGGTTTACAGAGTCCATCGACAGTCCAGCAATCTGTCCTCCAAATGATTCCCAGTACAACTCTGAAGAGACCTCAGGGCTCAAGTACTGGTGGCCAGACTGTAGCCAGGGAGGCTTATAGGATCCTTGGGAGGTGTAGAACATAAAACCAAGGAAGTGATGCCACACCTCTACAAATCATTGGCCAGGTCACATATGGCATATTGTGCTCAGTTCTGGGCACCTGATTTAAGAAAGGATGTTAAAGCCCTGGAGGGAGTTCAAAGGAGATTTATTAGAATGACACCAGGAATGATGGGTTTTAGGAATAAGAAAAGATTGGAGAAATTGGGCTTATTCTTCTCGGAGCAGAGTATGAGGTGACATTATTAAGGTGTTCAAAATTATGAATAATGTTGACAGCGGAAAGAAGGATGTTTTTCCTACTAGTTGGTATGTCTGTAACGAGAGGTCAGTCTCAAAATTGTCACCAAGAGAGCAAGACGTGAAACAAGAAACTTCTTTACTCAGAGACTTGTTAGGATTTAGAACGTGTTGCCTGCGAGAGTGGTGGAGGCAGATTCCATAGGAGGTTTAAAAAGAGAGTTGAATAAATATTTGTAAGGAATGAAGGGGAGCCAGTGGTATATTTGGACTTTCAGAAAGCATTGGACAAAATCCAGCAAAAGAGATTATTGTGCAAGATTAAAATGCATGAGACTGGGGGATGTGTACTGAGATGGATAGAAAACTGGTTGTCAGAGAGAAACAAAGAATAACAATTAATGGGTCCTTTTCAAATTGGCAGGCAGTAACTATTGGGGTGCCACAGGGATCGGTGCTGGGACCCCAGCTATTCACAATATATAATACTGACTTGGAGAAGGGAACAAAATGTAACATCTCAAAGTTTGCAGATGATATCAAGTTGGGTGGGAGGGTGAACTGTGGCGAGGATGCAGAGATCCTTCAGCACGATCACGACAGGTTGGGTGAGTGGGCAAATCAATGGCAGATGCAGTATAGTTTGGATAAACGTGAGGCTATTCACATCAAAAGCAAAAACAAGATGGCAGGTTACTACCTGAATGGCTGTAAATTGGGAGAGGGGAGTGTGCAGTGGGACCTGGGTGTCCTTGTGCACCAGCTGCTGAAGGTAAGTATGCAGGTGCAGCAGGTGGGAATGAAAGTAAATTGTGTGTTGGCCTTCATTGTGAGAGGTTTCGAGTACAGGAGCAGGGATGTGTTTTTGCAGTTATACAGGGCCTTGGTAAGACCACACCTTGGTGTGCAGTTTTGGTCTCCATTTCTGAGGAAGGGTGCTCGTGCTCTGAGGGAGTGCAGCGAAGGTTCACCAGGCTGATGGCGGGGGCTGACTTATGAGAAGAGATTGACTTGGTTAGGATTGTTTTCACTGGAGTTCAGACAAATCGGGGCGCTTGTCATAGAGACTTATAAACTTCTAACAGGACTAGACAGGATGCAGGGAGGATGTTTCCAATGATGGGTGCGTCCAGAACCAGGGGTCACAGTATGAGGATTTGGGGTAGACCATTTAGGACGGAGATGAAGAGACGTTTCTTCACCCAAAGAGTGGTGAGCCTGTAGAATTCATTACCACAGGAAGCAGTTGATGCCAAAATATTGAATGTGTTGAAGAGGCGGCTAGATATAGCACTTGGGGTGAATGGGATCAATTGTTATGGGGAGAAAGCAGGATTAGGCTAATGAGTTGAATGATCAACCATGATCGTGATGAATGGTGCAGCAGGATCAAAGGGCCGAATGGCCTCCTCATGCTCCTATCTTCTATTTTTCTGTGATTTTAGAGACCTACAGAAATAGAGATGGAGAATGGGACTAGTTAGCTAGCTCTTTCTGGAGCCAGTGCAATGGGCCAAGTGGCCTCCTTCTGTGCTGTAAAATTCTATGATTACTGCGCCATTGCTCCAGGATCTATCCAATTTCAGGAAGAGGCTGTCATCTTCCCACCGCCATCAGTTCTCTAGCACTCTTGGTTAAAGACTTTCTAAAGATCCAAAGGCACATCAGCTGCACAACCTTCATTAACCCATTCAGCAAAATAATGTCTGTGAAGTAAGTCAAACATGATTCATTTGCCCTTAACACGATCTGTCCTCATGAACAAGTGGCTATTCATTTTCTCCCAGAATCTTTGTTGACTGTCAGGCAAAGTTAGTATCACTCAGTAAAGATTGTCATTTTGTTGTAACTGTGCTGTACAATGTTACCTACCACACGTCAAGCCATGCTATCTTCTTGCTCCAAGTGTACATGAACTGGTTCATTAGCTGAATAATCGCAATGTTCAACTTCAACTGCAAACATCAGCTAACATCTGACAAAGCTTCTGACCTCTTACTGGAGGGAATGTCATTGAGGAAGGAACTGAACATAATAGAGCCAAGGCAGCTAATTTGATGACCTTTTCTTTCTGATCTAAAATATCCCAGAATTATTTGAAATACTTGCAATGTTCAAAGAAGCGCTCCCTCCTCTGAATCACAAAGCAAAGCTGAGGGCTGATGCTTTCCCTATATGTGCAAATAATTCCCAGATTTCTAGCCAGATTCCTAGTGCAGTATGGAACACCAGTATCAGAACAGGGTTCCATCAACTAACATCTTTACATGTTATCATGCTCAAAATGATAACTCCCTGAACGAAAGAATCCAAAGAGAACCTTAGGCAATGCAGCTTAGTAAACTGATTCCTCAGAGGTTTCATATCAATCTTCGTCAGAGATTCATCATAGCTCAAATTATCTCAAACACCAAACTTGACAATCCAACTAAGAATAAGAGTGCATCAAAAAAAGACATTATACAATTAAGCACACATCCTTTCAGCCCACAGTGAAATGGTCAGTACCTCAAATCTACTCTATGGTGGGGAATGGCAATTCCAGTAGGTTTGCAACATAATAAATTATAAGAAACTGTAGAGAGATTACAGGTTCAGTATTTGTACATAAACAGTATAATTAATGGTTTACTTGGAGGAAGTTTCAAAGCTTCAGCAAAATAAAGTAATTTGAAACCTGGAGATATTGTTGCCACCCAGCTTTCATATTGTGTTCAGAAAAATGTTGCTTCCTGTTGCTGATTGATTGACTTTTAACTTGAGTTAATGACAATTTATTTTTAATATTCTTCACAGGAATGGAAAATGAGAAGTGCCAATTCAGTTTTTCTGATTGTTTTTGTCTAGCAAACTGTCATACATAAATAACAGAACATTGAGCAGCACAGCACAGGAACAGGCCCTTCAGCCCACCATGTCTGTGTCGACCATGATGCCATTCTGAACTAATCCCATCTGCCAGCACATGGTCTGTATCCCTCTATTTCCAGCCTGTTTATGTATCTTTCCAAATGCCTCTTACATTTTGCCCACGTATCTGCTTCTACCATGTCCCCGGCGGCATGTTCCAGGCACCTTTGTTTAAAAGACTTTTCTCCTTTAACCATTCCCCTCTCACCTTAAAACTATGCCCCCTTGTATTTGACATTTCCGCCTTGGGAAAATGACTCCCACTAGCCACCCTTTCCATGCTTCTCATAATTGTATACACTTCTATCAGGTCACCCCTCAGCCTCTGACTCCAGCAAAAACTATTTGAGTTGAATGTTGAATTGTTCAGAAATCAGGCTACCATTGCCTTGAGGAGATGCCTTGAATGTGGGCTTTCTGGAATTATAAATCTTGTGGTGATAGCGTGTAAGATTCAGAATCCCAGGACTATAACTCAGTAACAATGAAAAGATGGCACATTGCACCGATTTATGTTCATCTTATGAGAACAAGCAAGACAACTCCAACAACCTAGACAGCTATTATCAAAGTGTAGGAAATTAGTTCAAGAATGGCACTGCCACATATTTACACAGACTATGTGAACACCAGTGGGTGGGGGGAGGTTGATGGTTTATTGGTATTATCACTGAACTGTTAATCCAGGGAACCAGATATTGTGCCACAGCAGATTATGGAATTTGAATTCAATAAAAAAAATCTGGAATTCAGAGTCTAATGATGACAACGAAACCGTTATCAAATGTTAGGAAAAGCCTTTCCAATTCAGTAACATCCTTTAGGAAAGGAAACCTACCTTCCTGATCTGCATGTTACTCCCAGTCCACAGCAATGTTGACTCTTATCAGCCTTCTGGGCAATTAGGGATGGGCAATAAGTGATAGTCCAGCAAACGACACCACATCCTGTGAATAACTTTTTAAAAATTAGTCTGTGGAATGACCTCAACTTTGCAGTTGTTTGCCATTTCAACAAACCATCTTGCTCTCATGCTAACATTTCCATCCTTGTCCTACTACAATGTTCCAATTTAGCTCAATGTAAACTGGAGGAACATCTCATTCTCTGCTTAGTCATTTCACAGCCTCGAAGATTCAATTTGGATTTCCACCACATCAGATTGTGACCTCTATACCTATCCAGATTTTCTTACATCCCAACGTCCCCACCTGACCCATAATTCCCTGACTGTATCTTGTTGGCTTTATTCTCAACAAAGCAGGCCCATTTTCTCATTTTAACAGCTAACATTTGCACCTATTTTACATCTCTATCACTGCTTTACCACCATTACAACAGCTTTTCTCTTTTGCCCTGGGCTCCCTCACAATGTATATCATTTTCCTCGCCTTCCCCTCTGTCTGCAGCATTAAAAAAAACATCATTTTCCAGCTCCTTTCAGCTCTGAAAAAGGGCCACATTGGGCTGTAACTATATTTCTCTCTCCACAGACGCTGTCAGATTTGTTGAGTTTCTCTCATACCTTCTGTTCTTATTTCAAATTTCCAGCACCCTCAGCATTTTACTTTAATTAAAAAGAGAAAATTAAGTTTCTTTGAAGGCTAGATGTTGGGGTAGGCATTTGGGGGGCTCATCTTGAAGCGATATAAATTTGCGATAAGGGGAAAATATTGAATGAAGTTCATGCAGTGACGAGTCAGAGAAAGGTGAAACTCGTAAATGTGACAAACACACAGAGGACAAGAACATGTCTGTTAAACCACCAATTTTCTTTATTTTATGTTTCCACAATATTTGAGCTTTGTTTTCTGAAACAGAATGAAGCATGCATTTATCTGAAGCCTGGGGCTCCATTGTTTTTCATTTGTTTATGTTACTTTCTTTTTATTTTTGCAGCCACAATTGCATGGCTTCTTCTCAGGGGCTGGGGGGCCACAGTAAGTGCCCATGTTCAACTGAGTGCAACCGATCAAGCGCGGGGTGTTGGGAAGGGTTCTACGCATCCCCATGCATTTCTCCTGATCAATGAAGAGGGAATTGGCTTTCACGCTGATGTCGTATTCCAGGACGGACTTGGTTTGCACCAGAAGTTGCAAAGCATTCTGTGCTTCTTGTAATCGTTGTTTCAATGTCTGTATGGTAGCATCGATGGTATACACTTCACACACCAACCTGTGCAGGGAAAAGAATCACTTTTTAAAGTGGGCATGCACAGGGCCATGAGAGTCCTGATGAAAGATGTAAACCCGAAACATCGACTTTCCTGTTCCTCTGATGCTGCCTGACCTGCCATGCTCCTCCAGCTCCACTCTGACTCCAACCTCTGCAGATCTTGCTATATCTAAGTATAGAGTCTCACATTTTTTCCCAGGGGAGGGAGGTAGAGATCTAAGTTTTATCTTACATTGGATGAAATGGCAAATTTAGTGCTCACCCCCTTCCTGTGGAGAAAAAAAAATGTGCATTCATATAGCACCATTCCCAACCCCAGGACATCCCAGGGCTGCAAATGAAAACTATTTTGAAGAGTAGGATACATGCCTGAGAGACCATGCAAACACTAAATGTGATATTGTCTCATCTGTTCATGGGAAAGGGATAAATTTAAAGTTGTTCTGTGGGATCTTTTACAACCACTCTTAGGGCTGATGAAGCATTGGTTCACCATTTCCTCTGAAAGATGGCATCTTTGAAATATATATCCATTGGCGTTAGACCCAGATACCAGCCTAGATTCTATGTAGATGTTTCTGGTGTGTGAACCCTCAATATTCTGACTCAAGGCCTAAGTGGTTCCATAAAGCCTTATTAAAAAAGACCTTCTATTAGAGACAGGGCTACAAGATGAGGGCCTGTATACTCATATTCATGTGTCATTTGATTGCAGCTCCCTGCTGGGTGCACAGCAGCACTGAATTTACCTTGTCCAGCATTTTCCTTCACTGGCACAAATCCAATTAAGTGCCAGCAAGTATTATATCTCCTTTGTGTATGTGTTTATCATATCTGTACATATCCTAAATATCAGTGTAACTACACCATTGCTTCTAATGCATCAATAACTTGGTCATTAGACTCTGACATCAGAACGGTGTATTTAGCAAAGCTTTCCAGTGTTAACATTACTCTCAATATAAATAATATGCCTCACAGAGCGACAACATAACGAGCAAAAATTAAACCTCAGCACATTGAAACAGTTTTCATTGCATCCCTCCTGCTGTGCAAATGTTCCTAGTAGTGACTAAAATATTTCCAAAATGGATATTCACAGCTAGCTGATCGTGGCTATTCAAGACCTTGAGTCTGAAACATGAGGTGGTGGGGTTCAGAAGTTTGGACCAGAGGTTGTTCCTGGAGTTTGGGTTCATTTGCTATGGGGAACACAAATAAATAGACTTTCCCCCAAATATTTGTAAAAACACTTTTAGAAGATTTTGGTTTCTGTACCAAAATAAGGCATCTGTTAAAAAGAACTGGAGTTGTACTTTTTTTTATCATTGAAGCCACAAATGGCTCCCAGAAATCCCTGCATGTCCTTGTGCATTAATCACAAAAAGTTGGTTTGCAGGTGCAGCAGGTAATTAAGAAGGCAAATGGAATATTGTCCTTCATTGCTAGAGGGAAGGAGTTTAAAAGCAGTGAGGCTATGCTGCAGCTGTTTTGGTTGCTGGTGAGACATACTTGGAGCACTGTGTACAGTTTTGGGCTCCTTACTTGAGAAAGGACGTACAGGCACTGGGGGGAGTGCAGTGGAGATTCACTAGGTTGATTCCTAATTGAGAAGGTTGGCTAATGAGGAGAGATTGAGTAGACTGGGACTATATTCATTGGAATTTAGAAGGATGGGATCTTATAGAAACATATAAAATTATGAAGGGAATGGATAAGATAGAAGCAGGGAGGTTGTTTCCACTGGCAGGTGAAACTAGAACTAGGAGACATAGCCTCAAAATAAGGGAGAGCAGATTTAGGACTGGGCTGAGGAGGAACTGCTTCACCCAAAGGGTTGTGATTCTGTGGAATTCCCTGCCCAGTGAAGCAGTTGAGGCTACCTTGTTGAATGTTAGGCAAAGAATGAAGGCAAAGATAGATTTTTGAACAGTAAAGGAATTAAGGGTTATGGCGAGTGGGCAGGTAAGTGGAGTTGAATCCACAAGAAAGATCAGCCATGATCTTATTGATTGGTAGAGCAAACTTGATGGCCCAGATGACTTACTCCTGCTCCTACTTCTTATGTTCTTAGCCTACTGAGGAGACTCTTAGTCTGCTGCTTCAATGTCATTGGGAGACTGACAAACCTCCAAGAGAAATTATATAATTTTAATTCATTTCTGGGATGTGGGTGTCACTGGCTGGCCAGCATGTTATGGCCTATCCCTATTGCCCTTGAGAAAGTGGGAGTGAGCTGCTTTCTTAGACCGCTGCAGTCCATGTGCTTAACATAGACCCACAATGTCTTTAGGGAGGGAATTTCAGGATTTTGACGGAATGTCAATGAACTTTTGTCAGTCATTTTCGCTGTTTCTGTTGAGGCTACCGGGAGAGCAGCCCTAAAAAATTTCAGGCATATTGGAGTATATTTAAGACAAAGCAGATATGGGTGATTCCAAGTGAAGTAAGGTAATAAAATAATACCACAGTTACTTCAGGTTGGAAAATACTCTGTTGGGAATATTATATACAGCAGACATTGGTGTCACAGTCTATGCAAGGATTTTGTTAGTATTTTCTAAGAAAAACTGTCACTCTCTGTGATTTAATCTGTACTAAGCAGGACAGAACTAATCAACCAAAGATTTGTTTCTCTCCACGGTTGCCGATCTAACATACATTTTGAAGTATGAGACCTTTAGCAGTCAATTGCTGATTAAAATCAATGGATTACAACCTGCATCAAGACAGTGGAGGTCAGTCTTATATACTGAGTGTCAGTTCACTATTACTGTCAACCTTCGGTTCCAGGCTCAAAAAAATCACTTTAAAATGAAGTTTGAAATGTCCGGCATTAAGAAAAGAACAAAATACCTTTGTATTTGGTTATAACTCTTCATCGATATTCAGTCTTAATGTCTTATTTGGATGCTATAGACTTACCATTCTTCCTTCTGAAGCTGCTTGGAAACAAAAATTCTTTACTGGAAATATTTTGAAGCTGTTAATATCCTGTTTCTCATGTACTGGTCTTGTTTTCTTTGGAACAGAGGACACTGAGGGGAGACTTAATTGAAGCGTATAAGATTATGAGAGACCCAGATAAGATGATTGAAAAGACCTGCTTCCTGCAGCAGAAAAGTCAATAACAAGGATATATAGGTTTAAATTAACTGATAGGAGGATTAGAGCAGATAATGTTTTTCATTATCACCCGGATGCTGGCAAGAGTCTAGAACTCAAAGTCTGAAATCATGGTGGTGGTAGAAATCCTCACTGATTTTAGAAAATAGTGGATAGACCCTTGAAATGACTTAACCCAAAGATCTACAATTCAAGAAGAGCTGCACAAGAAAAAGGGGGCTAGGTAGCTAGGTTGGCTGGATGGCTGGTTTGGGATGCAGAGTGACACTAATAGTGTGGGTTCAATTCCTGTACCAGCTGGTGTTATAATGGCAGATTGTCCTTCTCAACCTCTCCCTCACCTGAGGCGCAGTGATTTCAGGTTCAACCATCACCAATTGTCTCTCTCTTTCCAATGAGAAAGCAGCCTATGGTCTGGTAGGACTATGGCATGGCTCTTTTTGTGGGAGTTGGTTAGTTCAGTTGGCTGGACAGTTGGTTTCTGAGGCACAGAGATGTCAAAAGCATGGGTTCAATTCCTGCACACACTGAGATCACCCTGAAAGATTTTTTTCTTCTCAACAAATGGGTACGGATTTGGTAGAAAGCTAAGAGAGGATTTCACCCAGAGATTGGTGGATATCTGGAAGTCACTGCCTGAAAGGGTGGCTGTGTAAAGAGATCTATGTAACATCTAAGCAATATTTAAACATTCTCTTGTGTTGCTAAAGTCACCAGGACAATGGGGCAAGGTTGGAAAATGGGAAATTAGGGTAATCAGTACTGTGTTGACATGATGGGCCAAATGGCCTCCTGATATGCTGTAAATATCTATGAGTCTATAATCCACATGAAGTATTTCCACTGAAATGATTTGATCCTCCGTAGACACTTTTATTCCATGTTCAAAAATAATATCTGCATTCAGAATGACTTTAAGCTACAGTATCTCATTAAAGGCCACAAACCCCATAGTATTGCTGGTAGGGGTCCATCTGGGCAACTGCAGAGCTTCTGCCCACCTTTTGCCCAGTACCTTCAACCCAACCCCGTAATCAGAAGAAGGGTTATTTGAATGTGTCAACACCATCTTTGGTAACATGAGCCCAAGACAAAATGTTTTAAAGTCCTGCATTTCTTCCTTCATCTGGTTTCATCAATTCAATCAACTAATCCCATAACTGGAATCATCCCTTTTCAAACTTGAATACCAACTACCCTCCTCTTAGCCCTGAAATTCTACCACTGAAGAAGTGCCCCAACCACACACTTATCCCAATACCCACCTCCATCAGTCTCAAGAATTTTAGGATTAAATGGTGGAAATTTCACAATTTCAGAATGTGGATATGTTCCTGGACTCTACACCTCAGCAACTTCTGAATTCAATCGTATTGTAAATTGTCTCCTTGTTCTCCCTTGGATGTTCTCCCTCTGGCATTGAAAGGGATGAAGTGTTGGGCATACCTGGGGTTTAAGTCATGTAAATTTGAGCTCTGATGAACTTATAGTCCATCGCCTTGTTCTTACATTGAGACTTTGGGCTTTCAACCTTTTGAGGAAGTCTCATTTTCCTTTTACGGACAACAACCAACTTTGTCATTTGCCACAAGCCAATGTTCTCCAACCTTTCCGACCCTCTTTGTTAGTTCAAGAACAGAAAATATTTGGAGGCAGTACAACAAAGGTCCCTTGGAAGAGGTGTGGGGAAGCAGGGGTGGAGGTGTTATCGTAAAATGAGAGGCTGAATAAAACGGGTCCACATTCTCTGGAGTTTAGAAGAGTGGGAGATGACTCACTGAAAGGTACAAGATTCTGGAGAGGTGTGACAAGGGATTGTTTCCTTTGGCTGGAGCATCTGGATCAACAGAGTGCTATTTAAGAATAAGGGGATGATCACTAGGTGATCACTAGAGGAGGCAATGACCTAGTGTTATTATCGCTGACTTGTTAATCCAGAGAACCAGTTAATGTCCCAGGGACCTGGGTTCCAATCGCGCCATGGCAGATTGTGGAACTTGAATTCATTTGAAAACAAAATCTGGAATTAAGAGTTGAGCAATGACCATGAATCCATTGTTGATTGTTGGAAAAGCCCATATTGTTCACTGTTGTCCTTTAGGGAACGAAACTGCCATCCTTACCTGGTCTGGCCTACATATGACTCCAGATCCACAGAAATGTGGTTGACTCTTAACTGCCTTCTGGGCAATTAGGGATGGGTAATAAATGCTGCCTAGCCAGTGAATGAATAATAAAAGAGGAGAAATTTCTTCACTTCCACAGTTTTGAATCTTTGGAATTTCCAGAGGGTTGTGGACCCTGCAACATGAAATATATTTGGGCTTGAGGAATCGAGGAATCTGGAGAGTGGGAAAGAATGGTGTTGAATCCAGAAATTAGCCATGATAAGATTGAATTATGGAGCTGGCTCAATTGTTTATTCCTGCTCCTATTTCTTATTTTCATCCACATATCTGGAAAATGGACATACCTTTCTAATCTTCAAGGTGTGGACAAAGCCTTCAAGGTCCACTTTGGATGGCATAGGAGTCTTTGGGCCCCTAGCACAGTGTTGTCATGGATATCCCATGTTGGTCACTCCCATTGGAAGATCACTCAGTCCCTGAGGAAAAAATGCCTGGACTCAAAGGGTCAACTTGAAGGTCACTTTTCTGAAATCACAATCATTGCATCTGAACACAACCGCTCAATGTGCTGAATGATGTTTTCCATTCAGTGAATTTGTGGTTTAATTCCACAATTCACTCAATAGTTCATCTCCCTGGAGACATTTTTCTGTGTATTTATGACGCATCGATTTCCCTTGTTTAGCAGTGCCAGAAAAGGAAGTATTGAATGTTGGGAGTTTCAGTTTGGCATATGGCTAAAACAGAGGGATTATCATCACACAGTGTTGCTGAAATACGTCAAACACTCCTTTCTCTCCCTTTGGTTTATTGTTGATTGTTCATGTTGCAAAGACGAAGGTTTTGAGATATTGGGCCCTCGCCAAAATTACAATCCAGGGTCTTGAAACATACAGCATTCAAAACGGATTGCCCATTGCAATCCCATTCCCATGGAATGCGTAATCCATGTGTCATAGCCATTTCTATATTACCCTTCTCTGTCACTCCCAATTTTAATCAGCCTCTTCTTGCAGCTAATTTTAATCCAGATTGTTGTGGTACAGCCAACTCTAGCCTCGCCATGCTGTCTAACCATTAGTGTGGTGTAGATCCCCACATAACAGCAAGTTCTATTGAGCCTCTCACAGTCTATTCTTCATCCAATCAATCATGCAATTCTCATCCAACCTCGCCTATCAAATCTAACATCTAGACTAGCCCTCAGGTTTTACAGGTAATTCTGGTCAAGCCTTATGGTGGTTGAATCATTTCAAATGCTCATGAACCCGCGAGGACTCCAGCAGAAGCAGTGCAGGGAATTTCAAAACAGCCTTGTTCATTTCCAAACACATGTAAAATGACTGGACAATAACAATGGGTTCAAATTTCCTTCCAAAAAAAGTCTGTACCAATTATCGACAGGTCTTCTGGCCTTTTATTGCTGGCTGGGAATAGATTAGAAGAGATGGTGACAGTGTTGCTGGATTAACAATCCAAAAAGGCTAATTCCTTGAAGATATGGGTTCAAATCTCATCCTTGGCAACTGGTTGAATTTGAATTCAATTAATAAATCCGTCATTTAAAACTAAACTCAGAGAAAGTGACTGCAAAACCAACCTTCAATGTCATACAGAGAAGGAAATTTGCTGTCCTTACCTATCTGCACGTGACTTTAACAATGGTTCTTAATTGCCCTCAGAAATGGCCCAACAAGCCAATTAATTCAATGGCCATTAGGGATGGATAAATGCCGACCTTGCCAGTGACATCCACATCCCCATGGTAAAAAACAGAGGAAAAGATAGGGTAGATTCTGGTTAGTTTGTCACATGTTAATGTCTCTTCAAAGAGGCAGATGTATCACGTCTGTCTCGGTGGACAAGTGTTACTTGCTATGTACATTTAGTTGACAGGTAATATTAATTACATGATTCCAACAGAACTAACTGTCTGTCTGATTAAAGGCTCCTGTACACCAAGTCTGATTTGAAATAGAGCACTTAGCTGAGAAATGAAACAAATGCATCATTTAAGGCACCTTTTTATTGCTATAGGGGGAACAATGTTCTTATCTGGGATTGGGCACCACAGCTATGGAGAGGACACGTATAACTGTTAATTGGCAGCTTGCTGTAGTTTCCCCATATAGAGATCAAAACATGAAGGGTATAATTGTACAACAGCTGTGACTCATAACATAAAAAGACAGTTTATTTTTCTATGCTGCTGCTGTGTAAATATTAAAGTGCAGAAAATATTTACCTCCAGGATCAGTACGTTTTTAAAGGCTATGTGGGATTATAATGGCACCTTATAGATAATTTTAATCAACTATTGATGTGTTAAGACACACCGCTGGAGCAGATGGAACTTGAGTGCAGGCCTCCTGACTCAGAAGTATGGATAGTACCACTGTGCCACAACAGCTTTGTTTCCATGCTTCCATAGCAGTTTAATTAGGTCACAGTGGCTTTACTGAACTATGGTACCTTCTTGCCACTAGGAGAAAGTTACTGGGAGGCCTTCTGGATGAACTTTTCTTATTCACATTTCCCAACTCATTCCATCACCACTGACGCTGCTGAAGGTCACTTCTGAAGAAGGGTCACTCGACCTGAAGCGTTAACTCTGCTTTCTCTCCACAGATGTTGCCAGACCTGCTGAGTTTCTCCAGCACTTTCTGTTTTTTGCCACTGACACTACATCAGGAACTGCCTGCTTATTCTTATTGTTATGAGAAAATGAAGAATTAAAGAATAAAAGAAAGAAAAAGAAAATAAGAAGATTGGGACGAAAGTGGTGTGGGTTTTGCTGACATCAGCCATCTTCTCAGTAAGGTGACATTGCCTTCCCAATGGTGCTAGTGATTGACTGATAGAGATTAAGCCCCTCCTGCATGGTAACAGGTAAACTCCGCTCAGTGTGTATACCCCTACTATGGTCAACGCTGGCAGAGTCAAGCATAAATTCTAGGTTGCTCTCCAATGATTGATTGTGACAGAACTTGCCAATTTTGGTGAATCTGATGCAGAAATGTCGAGTGGATGTTCCACCTCAGCCTCCTCCTGAGGTACCCAGCTTAACTCGTCAAAAAATTTGATTCAGTCCATGTGCTATCAAGAAATGGCTTGGGCACAGGACACTGCAAAGGCTATGAGCCCATTACAACATTCCCTCAATAGGACTAAAGTCTTATTCTCCGGAACCTTTACAGTTGTTCCAATACAACTCTAACGGTAGCATCAACTTGACAAAGTGGAAAATTGCTCAGGTATGCCCTGTACATAAAATAACAGGACAAACCAACCTGGCTAATTACAGCTTCATCAGTCTACTCATGAGTTTCAGTAAAGTGATAGAAGGTGCCATCAGCAGTGCTATCGAGCAGCACTGACTCAGCAATAACCTGCTCACTGATGCTCACTTGGGTTCTGCCAGGGCGACTCAGCTCCTGACCTCATGACAGCCTCGGTTCAAACATTGAGAAAAGAGCTGAACTGCAGAGGTGAGGTGAGAGTGACGTCCCCTGACATCAAGGCTGTATTTTAACAAACGTGGCATCAAGGAACCGTAGCAAAATTGGAGCCAATGGGAATGTTAGTGAAAACTCTCCGCTGGTTGGAGTCATTCCTGGATCATAGAAAGACGGTCGTGGTTGCTGGACGTCAATTATCTCAGCTCTAGGACATCTCTGCAGGAGTTCCTCTGTATAGTGTTTTAGGCCCACCCATCTTCATCAATGACCATTATAAAGTCGAAAGTGGGGATATTTGCTGATGATTTCACAATGTTCAGCATTATTTGAGGCTCCTCAGACAATGCAACAGTCTGTATAAACATGCACAGAGCCCTAGGAACCATCCATGTTTGTGATGGTAAGTGGCAACACATATTTGTCAGGCCGTGACTATCTCAGAGAATCTAGCCATCATTCCATTGCATTCAATCCCATTACCATTGCTGAATTTCCCACTATCAATAGCCTGGGGACTCCATTAACCAGAAACTGAGTTCAATGAACCATATAGATACGGTGGCAACAGGAGCATGTCAGAGGCTGGGAATTCTCTGGTGAGTAACTCACCTCTTCTCTTCCCAGTGTCTGTCCACCATCTACAAGGCACAAGCCAGGAGTGTGATGGAATGCTCCCCACTTACCTGGATGGATGGTGCAGCTCCAAAAATACTCAAGAAATTCAGAACCATCCAACAGAAAGCAGCCTGCCTGATTGGTGCCCTCCAGCTTCAACATTAATTCCCCTTACTATCAGGCATGGTGGAGGCTGTTTGTACCATCTACAAGATGCACTGCTGCAATTCAACAATACTCCTCCAACAGCACTTTCCAAACCCTTGACCTCTAGCATCTAAAAGGCCAGCAGATACATGGGAACATCACAGCCTGAAAGTTCCCCTCCAAGCCACACACCATCCTGACTTGGGCCGATATCACCACTCCTTCAGTGTTGCTGGGTCAAATCCTGTAACTCACTTCCTAACATCACGTTGGACATGCCTACAGCCCATTGACTTTAGCTGTTGAAGAAGAAAGAATAACACTTCTGAGAAGGGTAAAAGGCATGACCAATTCATGGTGGCCTATCCAGCAACAGCCATATTCTATCAATGATAAATAAAAAGTCAATCTGATGACTTACAACCTAAAAATATGGTCTCAAACATTCAATTTTTACATAAGTATACAAGGCACCTATATTGTGATATAATATTTTGTTCTTTTGGAGGACATTTGTTATAATAAAAGCTGTACCTCTCAGACATTAAAATCACTCTTCTGCCATTGTCTCATTGATAGGCCCTTTCCCTGGAAGAGCTGAGTCATATAGAGCTGGGTTTGATTCCTGATCCATGCTGTATTGGCTGCAGAGGACACTATCATTGCTTTTCTTGCCTCCTTACATATTGAGGGAAAATTTAGCCTGGATTCTTTCTTTTCCTCACTGCTCCATGAGCCGTATTGTCAAGTGTATTGGTGCCCTTGAGGCATGGACAAGGAACTAACACTACCCAACTGGACAACTTGATGTCCCCCATCATTGCCTCATCCAGTACCACTTGCATTGTCACTAGAAACTCCACAGAAGGTAGCCAGAAACTGAAAGCATTGCGACAGGGAAAACTGTAAAAATGATTTTAAAAGCATCTTGCATCAGTTTGTCCTCTCACTAGCATTTCCACTATTGACATCTGGGTTCTGTGTCAAGATCTGAGCAAAGTTCGGCGTTTTCAATGCTGTGTCAAATTGGCTGAAAGGCTTTTCTTCATCTGAATCTTGAGATATGTTTCCTGGCATAAGTTGAAAGAATAAATTTTATCCAATAAAACTTATTTTTCAAAAGAGTTCTGGCATCACAAGTATGATAGTTTTCATTTCCCAGGATTGGCTTACCTCATGCACTGACACTGATCATTTAATGGTTAGAATTGTGAAAGCTCTTTCACTAAGAGCTGGACTGAAACAGCCCAGTATCCACATGTTTTCCTCCTTTCCCTACAGACTAGCTATCATCCTCAGCTGAGAAACAGAAGCCTTGGACCCCTGTTATTTCCAATGACATTCCATCGTAGCTAATATGAAATATTTGGGAAATGTCACAGACAACAGATTTTCTAATAAGTACATATCATCCAACCTTCGGTATTGGTACTATCAATGGGATTTGGGGATTTTGGACCTGCTGTCATCTGTTGCCCTTTGAATTATACCACTGGGTTTTTATTTGGATTGTAAACCTGTTTTTAATTCCATTCATACAGGCACTAACTTTAAGCGTGTGTTGACAAGACCCTCCATAGTTCTTATGGCTAAATGGATCCAAGGATATGAGGAGAAAGCAGGAACAGGGAAGTGAATTGGATGGTCATCCATGATCATACTGAATAGTGGAGCAGGCTCGAAGGGCTGAATGGCCTATACCTGCTCCTATTTTCTATGTTTAAAAACTCTGATGTTTGAGTGCAAGTACAATTCGGCATTGAATCTGCCAACTGAGACTGGAATAAATTGCAATTTTAGATTAATGCTTCCTCAAAGAATCATAACGTCATTTTGGTTTTGTTTGAACTTGACTATGAAAAAAACGTTTCTGTGCGCAGACAAACATCCAAATCACTGTCAAAAATAAGGCAACCATAAAATAAAGTCCCTCCCAAGAGTCAAGCAACAAGGTGTGTAAACTGATATGTAAATATTCATTCTACCTCAAAACATACCAACACGATATACTGGAAACCAAACAGCACAATGTCCTTTCTAGAACATAAAAACATTGCTGTGTTTAAACAGTAGTTGATGAAAGAAAACATTTGAATGCACCTTTAGCAGAAGAAAGAAAATCACGAGACAAACTGGTTACCAATTTCTATTGTTTTCAAGGACAAGTGAGAATTGGGCAGTTCTTATACAGGGTATCAGATCCGGCACTAAGCCCAATTACTGTCTATGATGGGAAGTTGAAAATTGACCCCTACAAATGGGATAAGGATGTCTGGAACAAGTTATCTTGGAACATTCAAATCAGAGTCAAACACTCTGGATGCTGGAAATCTGAAGTAAAAACAGAGAATACTGGAGAAACTCAACAGGTCTGGCAGTATTTGTGGAGAGAAAAACAGAGTGAACATTTCAAACCTGACATGACTCTTCATTGGAACTGGAGTTCCTGGAATTTCTGTTCTGAAGAAGGGACATGTCATACTCCAAATGTTAACTCTGTTTCTCTCTCCAGTGATGCTGCCAGACCTGCTGAGGTTCTCCAGCAGTTTCTCTTTTTATCTTGTAAATGTGATTGACCAACAACAAACTCACTATCATGGTCACTGCTTGGGACAGTATGAAGCTCTGTCATTTAACAGCACAGTGGTACAGGGGTTAGCACTGCTGCCACACGATTCCAGCCTCGGGTGACTGTCTGTGGGGGTTTGTATATTCTCCCTGTGTCTACATGGGTGGTCTGGTTTTCTCCCACAGTCCAAAGATGTGCAGGCTAGGTGGATTGGCCATGGCAACTGCGCGATTATGGGGACAGGGTAGGGGTCTGGGTGGGATGCTCTTCAGAGGGTCAGTGCAGATTCAACGGGCTGAATGGCCTCTTTCCACACTGAAGGGATTTTATGATCTGAAGCATAATTTCATGCTTTGGGTCAACACCCTAACGTCTGGGTCAAATGGGCGTGTGGACACCATACTGGACCAGAAACAGACAGCCAACAGTGCCTTTTCCTGAATTGGCCAATTAGTGACAAGAAGGTGAGCTCAATATTTCAGTAAGGGTGAGATGTAGGTATTTGATGCTGCAGTGCCAGGACGACAGTCCTCAGTATGCATGAATGTTGCAGCCTTCCCTTCAGGTCAGGGTGAGAGAGGTCTCCATTTTTCAGAGTCCTCTAAACAGCTTTAAAAGGTTTTGAATTTAAAAATGTTCTGAATTGCTTAGTCGATCAGAATGCTTGTCAGCCATCATCAAGATCAATTTGAAGAGAATGTGCAATCATTACAAGCCAACCTATTTTGAACGACTCGAAGGTTGTCTGTATTCCTTTTATTCACTCAAGATAAACAAGATCAATATTGTAAATGCACTCTCCCATTGTAATTCCTGCGGCATTGTGATAGCGTTCCTACCTCTGGACCTGAAGCCCTGGGTCTTGAGTGCCAGGCCAGCACTCGACCGTGAAAGGTGCATTCTAACACAGCCATGATTAAAGCATGAAAATCCTTCTATCAGCCTTTACACAGACCCACACCCATCAGCCTTTACACAGACCCACACTTATCAGCCTTACTCTCCTTGACCATCCATGGGCTGATTCCCAGATTTACTCCCATGGACCTACACCTTAGGCAGCCATTCATCAGTCCACACCCCCAAACACTCACAGCAGCTGAAAAGAAATGAAAATCTTTGATCATCACCAATATTGTTCAATCAATAAGCATGGTAAACCTCTGACCCTGTTAATCGTTTCCACATGGATGTGACATTTTTGCTTTTTTTTCAGATTCCTCACTGTCCCAGGACTTTAGACTCTGCCCTGGACACCTCTAAGCTCTGGCCAATAACTGAATGTATTTTTAACGAATTTCATGACTGGATTTAATGCCTCCACAGGCGGACTGGCTGTCACTTGGACACATATTCCTCCCCATTATAATTAGCAGAGGGGATGTGGGAGGGTGGTGTCAGATAGTCCACTTCAGTGTGAGACGTTTTAAGTGGGCTTATAGTGGGAATAGGAGGAGGATTCTTTCTTGGACCCATTGGAAGACCTTTGTAAAGTATTACTCCATCCCCATGCCCCCAGCAGCCAATTAGGCCACGTTATCTTACCCCTCTCTCTACTAATGCCTCCTGCCCACACTTACTTCCCACAAGGAAGCCAGTGACAATCTCTAGTGTAATACTGGCACTGACCTCTGCTCCCAGAGGCGCATCTGGTCAGCTGCTACTGCGGGGACTCCCCTCTGAGCTTTTAGCTGGCGCTTTGGGAAAGGGAATCTGACACTCTGTAAAATCCAGCCCACAGTCTGGCAGAGTGAAATAGTAAAGCTGGGATAGGGAATATACCCTGTCAACATTTCGTAGCCATACCAACAGCCCTTCCCTGGCAAGTCAGCCACAGCTCAATGGGTCATACTCTCACCTCTTATCTCAAAGATTCTAGATGGACCCCAAGGCTTGAGTATAAACCTCCAGCTTCACCCTCTGCTGCAGGGCCGAGAAAGTGGGGCCCTGTCAAAGGTGGTGCCTGTAAAATGAAATGTTAAACCAAGGTCCTGTTTGGATAGATATAATAGGTCCCACGGCGCTATTTTGATGCATCTCTGGTACCCCAATCAATATTGATCCCTCAACCAGCATCACCAAAACAGGTCACCTCACTATCATTACACTGGGGCAGCTTGACAAGTGCAAACTGATAACTGCATTTCCTGCACAGTTACAGTGACAACACTTCAAAAACACCTTCACTGGTTGCAAAGCACTTTGAGACACCTTTGCAGAAGTTGCCATATAAATGCAAGTTCTTCTTTAAATGTACATAATCAAAGGTTGATGCTTTTGGAACAGTGGATTAGGAGGGTTTGAGTACTGTCTAAAAATAAACAGAGTGGCTACAGCAAGGCAAGAAGGAGGCTCCACATGTAGTAACAGGCCATGCAAACAATGTACTATAGAATCCCTACAATGCAGAAAGAGGCCATTCAAGTTTGCATTGACCCTCTGAAGAGCATCCCAACCAGACCTACCCCATCCCCATATCCTTGCATGGGTTTTGTTTCTACTGTGGCTAACCCACCTAGCCTGCACATCCCTGGATAAGTTTTAGCATGACCAATCCACCTAACCTGCGCATTTTTGGATTGTGGGAGGAAATCAGAGCACCTGATGGAAATCCACGCAGACACGGGGACAACATGCAAATTCCACACAGACAGTTGCCCGAGGGTGGAATTGAACCCGGGTCCCTGGTGCTGTGAGGCAGCAGTGCTAACCACTGAGCCACCGTGCCACCCAAATATGTATGTCGTTTATAAAAATGGAAGCCTTTCAAAGATGATAACATACAAAAATAGAAATTGCTGGAAAAGCTCATCAGTTCTAAAGTGTTCTGAGGAAGGGTCACTCCATCCGAAACGTTAACTCTGATTTCTCTCTACAGGTGCTGCCAGACCTGCCGAGCTTTTCCAGCAATTTCTATTTTTGTATGTTATCATCTTTGAAAGGCTTCCATTTTTATTAATAATGTATATATTCGGGTGGCATGGTGGCTCAGTGGTTAGCACTGCTGCCTTGGTTGGCACTGCCTTGGCAGTTCTGGCAGCACCTGTAGAGCTTTTCCAGCAATTTCGATTTTTTGTCTCTGATTTACAGCATCCACAGCTCTTCCGGTTTTTATGATAAAGTACATCCTGGCCAAAGCAATGAGCAAGTGGGACGTCAAAGTTGGGATTGTCAGAACACTGGAGGACCTTGATGGATAGAATGGGGAGGATAAGGCAAATCGAAGAGCTGGAAGAACAGTCACACAATGGCACATTCTTATAGGCACATACTCGGTGCGATCATGTTTGCTGACTGTGCTCATCCATTTTGGGCCAATGACAAATCTAAGGAGACTTGAACAGCACACTCTCTCCCCATGAGAGGTGAGCCAGAATTGGCATGGTACTCACCTGTGTTGAGGCTGGTCACACACCAGCTCCATGTTAGGCCTCTTGATCCTCTCCTCCAGACGGGTCTGTGCAACCTTCATAGGAGCTTCCTTCTGCCTTATAGCCATCTTCAACTCCTCAATGGAGCATTCTGTTTGGAATATTTCCTGCAGGACCTTTAGAACAAAGCAGATGTTATGCATAATTCCATCAAGCTGCTCCCTTAAATACCTCAGCCAAGAGCAAATTATTAGCATATCCACGGTCTAAGATGAATCATGAGGCAGAGAATTAGTGAAGTCGCCTCTGATTCCTTTCAACATCCGTTTTCTTCTTTTTTATAGAGTGGGGAAATGAAGATTTTAACCCTGGTGTCACAGGCAGCGTGCTTCACTCCAAGTCATTCAACTATGGGTTCAAAATCCAATCCCGTGACAAATTCTAAACTGACATTCCACGGCACGCAAGTCTTATATCCATCATGTTATTCCAGTCATTTGGTTTGTCTCCAGCACCACAGTTTAAAAATTTTTTTATAATTATTTCTCTGCTTTATTTAATCTGATTATAGGTCATGCCTTCGCTGGTTATTCAACTGACACTTAACTCACCATCTAATACTCTCAGACTCCGCTCACACCAGTTATATGATCTTTTGATCTTTCAGCCCTTGATCTCTCTGTCTACAAACTCTGTGTCTGTGTGCTCTTCTCTCTCACTGCACCTGACAAAGGGACTGCACTCTAAAAGTTTTGTGTTTTCAAATAAACTTGTTGGACTATAACCTGGTGTTGTGTGATTTCTGACCTTGTCCACCCCAGTCCAACATCGGCATCTCCACATCATGACTCCAATGCAGTACTGAATATATTGTGCACTGTCAGGGAATACTATCTTTCAAATGAGATGGAGAACGTAAAATATCCCACTGTGCTATTTCAAGAGATTACTTTCCCACCAACATTTATCTCTGACCTAACAGCAAAGAAAAGCAGATGACCTGGTTAGTAAAAGCAAAATACTGTGGGATGCTGGAAATCTGAAATAAAAACAGGAAGTGCTGAAGAAACTCACCAGGTCGCCAGCATCTGTGGCCAGAGAAAAACAGAGGTAATGTTTCAATTCTGATATGATGTGTAATAGAATGATTAAGATTGCAAATGAATCAGAAGCCAGGGTCTGAGAAGCAAAGATAACAGGATAATGGCGTGTAAAGTCAAGCATCCAAAATTTACTGATGGTACAAAATTGGTCAGCATTATTAATCATAGAATCCCTACAGTGTTGAAACAGGCCATTCGGCCCACCAAGTTCACATCACCCCTCCAAACAGCATCCCACCCAGACCCATTCACTGACAACCTGACATTTCCCATGTTGAATCCACCTAATGTACACACCCCTGGACACTACGGGCAATTTAGCATAGCCAATCCACCTAACCTACACATCTTTGGACTGTGGGAGGAAACTGGAGCTCCTGGAGGAATCCCACGCTGACATAAGGAGAATATGCAAACTCCAGTCGCCCGAGGGTGGAATCGAACCCAGGTCCCTGGGAGCTGTGAGGCAGCAGTGTTGTCCACTGAGCCACCATGCTGTGATATTGACAGATTAGATGAATGGCCAAAACTGTGGCAGTTGGATTTTAACATAAGCAACTATGAGGTTATCCATTTCGGACCGAAACAGGATAGATTAGGACGTGGAGGTGCCAGTGTTGGATTGGGGTGGAAAAGGTCAGAAGTCACACGACACCAGTTATAGACCAATGTGTTTATTTGAAATCACAAGGCTTAGGAATGCTGCTCCTTTGTCAGGTCAAGTGTAGATCAGGATATTTTTTGGAAGACAAAATGTTGAATACAGTGGATGGCCAATTGAAATTAGGGGTTGAGGTGCATAGCTCTTAAAAGTGCCACAAACAGGTGCAGAAAGTAGTCAAGCAGGCTAATGGAATGTTGGCCTTCATATCTAAAGTGCTGGAGTGTAGCGATACAGACCTTACTCTGCAGTTATACAAAACCTAGTTAGAGCCCACTTAGAGTACTGTGAGCAGATCTGGGCACGACACATTAGGAAGGATGTTTTGATCCTAGAGGGAGTTCAATGCAGGTTTACAAGGATGGTCCCTGAACTTCAGGGGTTATGTTATGAGGTGAAATTAAACAAATTAGGCCTTTATTGTCTTGAATTTAGAAAGTTAAGGGATGATGTAATAAAGGTCTTAAGTCATCATCATTGAATCCCCACAGTGTAGAAGCAGGCCATTCGGTCCATTGAGCCCACACCACCCCCCTCCAAAGAGCATCCCACCTCCTGCATTTCCCACCCGAGACATTTGGGCAATTTAGCATGGCCAATCCACCTAACCAGTGAGTCTGACATCGGTGGTGGATAAGTTGTTGGAGGCGATTCTGAGAGATAGGATTTACAAGCATTTGAAGTGGCAAGGACTGATTAGGGATAGTCAGCATGGCTTTGTGCATGGGAAATCGTGTCTCACAAACTGGATTGAGTTTTTTGAGGATGTGACTAACAGAGATAGATTAGTGGTAGATATTGTCTACACAGATTTTAGTAAAGCCTTTGACAAGGTTCCTCATGGTACACTAGTTAGTAAAGTTAGGTCACATGGGATTCAGGGCGAGCTTGCCAGTTGGATACAAAATTGGCTTGACGGTAGGAGACAGACAGTAGTGGTACACTATTGTTTTTCTGACTGGAAGCCTGGGACCAGTGGTTTTCCACCGAGATTGGTGCTGGGCCCACTGTTGTTTGTCATTTATATAAACAATTTGGATGAAAATTTAGGAGGCATGGTTAATAAGTTTGCAGACGACACTAAAATTGGAGAAAGATTTAAAAAGGACCTGAGGGGCAACTTTTTCACACAGAAGATGGTTTGTATGTGGATTGAACTGTCAGAAGAAGTGATAGATGCAGGTTCAGTTACAACATATAAAAATCATTTGGACTGGGATGTGAATAGAGGGATATAGGCCAAAAGTAGGTAAGTGGGACTAGTTTAGTTTGGGAAACTTGGTCGGCATGGATGAATTGGACCGAAGGGTCTGTTTCCATGCTGTATGACTATGACTCTACTATACAATGCCACAGTGAAGTGTCTTAGGACATTTCATCACATTAAAGGCGCAGCTTAAATTTGAATAGATTTTGTTGCTTTTATAACAGGACTATGCAGACTATCCTCAGGCAAGTTGGCCACTCAAAGTCAATTTGCTTCCGTAGTATCCCTCACAATCATCCGTTTTGTGGTGTGTGCAGTATTGATGAGAAAGAGGTGAAGATCCATCAGGTTCGTATTTCCCTAATTGTGCTTCAAAGACATTTCCATTGACAAGTCAGCTCATGGCTATGGTGGTGTGCCTAGTAAAAGTGTTTCAGAGATAGTAGGAACTGCAGATGCTGGAGAATCTGAGATAACAAGGTGTAGAGCTAGATGAACACAGCAGGCCCAGCAG
>NC_063352.1:8820231-8880929 GCF_021869965.1 Rhincodon typus | reverse complement strand
AGCTCTACACCTTGTTATCTCGTTGCCTAGTAAAAGCGTCTTTTTTAAACTGTAATTTATGATCGTTAAATTGACATCATTATGGGCGACAACTAAGTTAGTTTCACCATTGCTGGCTGCTGGCCAGGGACAGGCTGTTCCTCTATTTATAATCTGCACGTTCACTTCAGATGCTGCCAAGTTTAGTACAACAGCAGTAATTTGATAGGACATACACACATAGAATTTTGGGCTCTCTGTAGGGGAGCGTAACATGTGTCACCAAGAGCAATCAGGGTAATTTTCAATATCGACTCCGTTGCAATAAACTGGAATAGCTAAATGCCAACCCACTATGGAAAGTGTCATGCTTTCAAATCCATTAGACCTCCAAGATTCCCGCAAACCCCTTCACCAACTCTCTGCAGGTAACTTCCATGCGTCAGCTTAGCATCCTCCCACCAGCAAAGCAGCTAAGCCAGTGAACTGAGTCGAGTGGGGCTTTGGATGCTTCATCCAGCCTCCCATTATTCCCAAAATCTAAACAGTTCCCAACTTAAACAATCCTTTCGTTTTCAGATGTTGGATTATTTTGACAACAGCTTGGTGAACACAGGAAAATCTCTTGCTCTCACGCTGACATCTCTGTCCTAAGCCTGCTGCACACACTGTTGCGTTTAGTTGAATAGCTCAGTTTGGGGAGCATTGGTTTGAAAGCTTCACATACGCCTTGAGGTACAGCACCCCACCTCTTAATGAGGCACATTACAAACTGCCAGACTCAACATTGATCTCAACAATTTCGGCTCTGTTTTGTTTCTTTTTGTTTGCATTTTTTTTTGGATTTGCTCTCATTTTCAATTTCAGACAGCAGGACATCTGTTAAAAGCCCTTTTTATTGTTTCTTTCCTTGGCCATGTTAAAATCTTTTCTTTCTCTCTGTCATTCAATCTCTCCTGTCCTTTGCCCTATCATTAACATTTCTTTTATCCTTGACTCAGCCACCCTTTGCTGAATGCTTCAAACTTTTCCCCAGTTCCGAAGGGTCACAGAGCTGAAACACAAACTCTATTTCTCACTCCAAAGCTACTACCAGAATCTGCTGAGTATTTCTGTTTCAGTTTCCGATCTCTAGCCTCTGCAGTACTCTGATGTTCACTTGGCTGAATCTGTCCTCGCATTGGTGGGAGAGTAATGGGTGGATCATGACTTTCTACCCATTCCCACGTTCCTCCACCACTGTCAAGTTTGATCATCGGTGAAATGAGGCAACAACAATACCAGTTCATCTCTGAGGAAGGGTCACCGGACCCAAAACATTAACTCTGATTTTTTTCTTCACAGATGCTGCCAGAGCTGCTGAGTTTTTCCAGCAACTTCTGTTTTTGTTCCCAGCCACAATACTATATGTGCTCAAGTAAACCATTCACCAGGCACTGTCAGGCCTGAGACCCCTGAATGTCCCACTGTTCCTTCTGGTTTATAGCTATTAGCAGGCACAGGAAAGACAAATGGAACAATAAAAAGGACGAATTCACAATCTGGATGTGAGCTCAGACCACGATTAATGGCAAGGTCTTTATTCTTATCGTACTATCGGTTTCAGACAGGTGACTAACACACCCTGGAAACTGAGGGCTGCAATTAGGAAGACAGCACAGTTCTGGGGGAGATTGCAACCTAACATTATCCCCCCTTCCTTAAGTTTTTGCTCAAAAATAGAGGCAAAGTCACATCAAACGTCTTCCCTCATCGGATGAAATTTAACCTTTGGCAGGATGCAAAATGGGCAGCAGTGACCTGGTCCATTGTTACTGTTTGCTGTAAGGACTGCAAGATGCTAAAGCAACGTGACTGAGATGAGGAGAAATTTCTTCACCCAGAGAGCGGTGAACCTGGAGAATTCTCTGTCACGGAAAGTGATTGAGGCCAAAACATTGAATGTTTTCAAGGAGTTAGATATAGTTCTTAGGGCTAAAGAGTATGGGGAAGAGAGTGGCAACCGGGTACTGAGTTGCATATATTGAATGGTGAAACAGGGTCAAAGGGCTGAATGGCCTACACCTGCTCCTATTTTCTATGTTTGTATGTTTTCTATCAACCTTGCAAGTTGTAGCTCACTGGTATAAATAGCACAGTGTGGGTGGAGTTCATCAAATTTTTTTATTCACTCGTGCAAGGTGGGTTTTGCTGGGTGGGCTAGCATTTATTGCCCATCCCCAGTTGTCCTTGAGAAGGTGCCCTTCAGCTGTTCTCTTGAACTGCTGCAGTTCATGTGCTGCAGGTAGACCCACAGTGCCCTTAGGAAGGGAATTCCAGGAATTTGTCCAGTGACAGTGAAAGAACAGTGATATATTTCCAAGACAGGATGGTGAGTGGCTTGGCAGGGAGCTTGCAGGGGGTGCTATTCCCATGTATCTGCTGCCCTTGTTCTTCCAGGTGGAAGTAGCCATGGGTTTGGAAGGTGCTGTCTAAGGACCTTGGTGAAATTGATGAATTGAGAGAACATTTGGAAATGAACACACAAAGAAGATAACTCAGTTCTTAAAGTAACAACAAGATTAGAGACTAGAATATGGGTGGCACAGTGGCTCAGTGGTTAACACTGTTGCTTCACAGCACCAGGGACCTGGGTTTGATTTCTTGGGTGACTCTCTCCATGGAGTTTGTATATTCACCCCATGTCTGTGTGGGTTTCCACCGGGTGCTCTGGTTTCCTCCCACAGTCCAAAGATTTGCAGGTTAGGTAGACTGGCCATGCTAAATTGCCCATAATGTTCAGGGATGTGTAGATTAGGTGGGTTAAAGGGGTGGGGGGATGCTCTTCAGAGGGTCGGTATGGACTTGTTGGGCTGAAGGGTCTGCTTCCACACCATAGGGATTCTATGATTATCACATATAGCACCATTTAGTCTGAATGCATAATAGGTAGTGTTATCTTCTTTTGGTCTATACTTTCTTTTAAGTTCCTTCTGAAATTGAGGGTGTAATGCTGACAAAGGTATGATTCTCACCATCAAACACATGTTGCTCGTGATCTAAAGGTAAGTATGTAAAAGCTGTCATTGAAGAAGAAGAATATTATTATTCTGGAAGCTGTTAGCACATCTTCAGCACCTTTAGACTTGGCGCAAATAAACTTGCACAGTTGCCAAAAGTTGCTAATCAGGTTTTTGAGCATTTAAGAGGTCAAAATAATTTAAAAAGCTGCCACACCTTTGAAACCTTATGAATGCTTCACTGGCCACACCTTTCTGATTTAAATATTTCAGTTGTAAGAAACGATGAGCTTGATACTATATCCTGGCCAGCCAACTTGCTACTGGCCAACAGAAATATGTTTTTCAGTTTTCCTTCAGGGTCCCTTTACATTTTCGTTTTGATATCTCATAACATCAGCATTTTAGGTGATGAATGATCATGACAGTCGTCATCATCATGTTGTTTTGCAGTGGGACTACTGGGATAAAAATTTGTGAGTTCTCCTCTCCTGGGTACACTGCCCATGGCCCCAGATTGCCACCTTCCTCAAGGGCACACACATGTTCTCAGTCAGACCACCTATAAGGTGCAGCATTAAATAACAGGGTGATTTCATTCTCGTCTCTTCCAGTGGCTGATTGCTAGGTACAACTGCCAGGAATCTCACAGATCATAGAATCCCTACTGTGTGGAAACAGGCCCTTTGCCCTAACAAGTCCACACCGACCCTCACAGCATCCAACCCAGACCCATCCCCCTATAACCCATCTAATCTACAAACTCTGAACAGTATGAGTAATTTAGCATAGCCAATCCACCTAACCTGCACATCTTTGGACTGTGGGAGGAAACCCACGCAGACAAGGGGAGAATGTGCAAACTCCACACAGACAGTCGCCCGAGGCTGGAATCGAACCCGGGTCCCGGGTGCTGTGAGGCAGCAGTGCTAACCACTGCACCACTTTGCCGTAAAATCACTTAGGTTTTCTTTCATTTAAACATGATGCAATTTTTAAAAAAAAATTCAACCTGTTGCCCCTCCCGGACTAGCCTGGAGAAGGTGGTGGTGAGCTGCCTTCTGGAACCGCTGCAATCTTTGGGATGTGATACACACACAATGCTGTGGCGGGGGCAGGGGGTGAGGGTGGGGGTAGGTGTACTTCCAGTGACAGTGACGGAACTTCACAGTGAGGATGGCCTCTGTCTTGGAGGGAGCTTGCAGTTGATGGTGTTCCCATATGTTTGCTACTCTTGCCCTTCTAGGTGGTAGAGATAGGAGGTTTAGAAGGTGCTGTTCAAGTAACCTAGGTGTGTTACTGCAGTTCACCTTATAGATGTACACTTCTAACACGGTGAATAAAGGGAGTGAATGTTGAAGGTGGTGACTTTGGTGCCAATCAAGCAGGCTTCTTCGTTCTGGTTGGAGTTGAGCATCTTTGGTGTTGATTGACCTGCATGCATCCAGCTAAGTTGGGAGTATTCCATCACACTCCTGACTTGTGCCTTTTGGATAGTAGATGAGCTTTGAGGAGTCAGGAGGCAAGTTACTTGCTGCAGAATTCCAAGCCTCTGGGAGGGTGGCTGTAGTACTCACATGGCTGGTCTAGTTCAGTTTCAGGTCGATGGAAAATCCTGGGATGTTAACAGTGGGTAACTCAGCAATGGTAATGCCATTGAATGTCAAGGGGAGATGGTTCCAGCTTCCCTCCTGTTGGAGATGGTCATTGTCTTGAATTTGGAGGGTGCAAGATGTTACTTAACGCTCATCAGCCCAAGCGTGGATGGTGTTCTCCCCTCGCTACACACAGATACAGACTGCTGAGTACCTGAGGAGTTGTGAGGGATACCTGACTTCATACAAAGTGTGTGAGCTGATGTCTGTGGGGATTTATTTCACTTTTGGCATAGTTGATAATTTCAGCAGTTTCAATTGGCCAATTGCCAAATATACTACTCCGTTTCCCTTCCCAGTAGGACTGAAAATCAGGCAGTGCTTGAACAGGCAAAAGACTGACATACACCAGGACATGGTCTGTGCCAAACACGCAGCTAGGCTCCTTTGTCTTGGTTGCATTGTAATCTCAAATTTCCCATTTCACATATCAGCAATCAGATCGTTCGCTTCTAGTTCTGACTAGAGATTTACCTCTGGAATTTCAATGGACAGATCTTTAGTGATTAGATAGGGAGGTGGTGGCATAGGGTAATACTGCTGGGTTTGTATTCTAAAGGCTCAGGCTAATGCTTTGGGGTCTTGGATTCAAATCCCACCATGGATACTGGTAGAACTTGAAACTAATTCATATAACCACAATATAAAGCTAAGCTCAGTGAAGGTGACCAATGATGTTTGCAAATGAAAACCCATCTGGTTCACTAGATCATCATCATAAAATCCCTACAGTGGGGAAACAGGCCCTTCAGCCCAACAAGTCCACACTGACCCTCAGAGCACACACCCAAACCCCATTCACCTGTAACCCACACATCCCTGAACACTACGGGCAATTTAGCATGGCCAATCCACCCTAACCTGCACATCTTTGGACTGTGGGAGGAAACTGGAGCACCCAGAGGAAACCCACACAGACATAGGGAGAATGTGCAAACTCCACACAGATAGTTGCCTGAGGCTGGAATTGAACCCAGGGCTCTGGTGCTGTGAGGCAGCAGTGCTAACCACTGTGCCACTGTGCCACCATGCCAACCCAAAAATATCCTTTAGAGAAAGAAATCTGCCAAACTTAACTGGTCTGGCCTTCTGTTGTTTTATGTACTTGTGGGATGTGGGCATCACTGGCTGGGCCAGCATTTATTGCCCATCCCTGGTTGCCCTTGAGAAGGTGGTAGTGAGCTGCCTTCTTGAACCACTGCAGACCATGTGCTGTAGATTGACCCACAATGCCCTTAAGGAAGGAATTCCAGGATTTTGACCGAGTGAAAGTGAAAGAACGGCGATATATTTCCAAGTCAGGATGGTCAGTGGCTTGGATGGGGACTCGTAGGGGCTGGTGTTCCCTACACGTGACTCCAGGCTAAGAGCAACGTGGTTGACTCCTTACTGCCCTCTGAAATTGCCCCTACCAAGCCATTCAGTTCAAGGACAACTGGGGCAACAAATGTTGACCTCGACAGTGATGCCCACATCTGATGAAAGACTTTGGTTTTTAAGTGGAGACCCGAAAGAAATGGTTTGTGTAACTAAAACTGGCTGTAATGCCAATTTTCTCAGCAATTTTGCCAATTGTTATTTGAAATTACATTCCAATTGATCTGCCATGGTTTGAAACCACCATTAAAGGTAATTGTTTAACTCCATCCCATTTACACCACAATTTATGGCACAGACTTTGATTCACATAAGACTTAATTCAATAGTGAAAACATCTTAACCATAATAAAAATCCCTTCAACATTTCACATGCGCAGTTAAAATGACATTTGATACCATGCCATATAAAAAAAAAGTTTAGGCCTGATGGCAAAAACTTGGTCAGCGAGGTAAGTTTAAAAGAGCTTGACATGGAACAAGAGTTAGAGAGTGGCATGTGGTTAGCACTGCTGCCTCACAGTGCCAGGGATCTGAGTTCAACTCCACCCTTGGGTGACTGTCTGTGCAAAGTTTGCACGTTCTCCCTGTGTCTGTACTGGGTTTCCCCTGGGTGCTCTGGTTACCTCTCACAGTCCAAAGATGTGCAGGTTATATGGATTAGCCACAGGGAAATGTGGGGTTGTAGGGTAGGGGAATGGGTCTAGGTGGGATGCTCTTTGGAGGGTTGGTGTGGATTTGCTGGGCCGAATGGCCTGCTTCCACACCGTAGGGATTCTACGAGAGGTGGTGAGCTTTAGGCAGGGAATTCAAAAAACCTGGTGGAACACGGTGGCTCAGTGGTTAGCACTACTGCCTCACAGCGCTAGGGACCCGGGTTTGATTCCACCCTCGGGCGACTATCTGTGTGGAGTTTGCACGTTCTCCCCGTGTCAGCGTGGGTTTCCTCCCACAGACCAAAGATGTGCAGGCGAGGTGGATTGGTCATACTAAATTGCCCATAGTGTTCAGGGATGTATAGATTAGGTGGGTTATGGGTGGATGGGATGCTCTGGGTCTGAGTGGGATGTTCTGAGGGTTGGTGTGGACTTGTTGGGCTGAAGGGCCTGTTTTCACACTGTAGGGATTCTATGATTCTATGAAATATAATCAGATGAGCATTGGAGGACAGCAGGTACCTCTCAGTGGGTCCTGGTGTTGGAAGAGATTACAGAGGTAGGGAGGGGTGAAGCCATAGAGCGACTTGAAATCAAGATTAGAACTTTATAATTGGTGTTTAACTGGGAGCCAATGTAGCTCAGTTAGCATTGAGCGATAGGAAAATTGAGCTTTGAGTGATCCATGGTGGATAATCGATGTCAGTACTTGCATTTGACTCTGGAAAAATGCACAAACACATGTCTCCAATGTTGCAATCTAAACAGTGATTTAAGAAGGATAAATAGATCAATGATCTGCCAATTGCATAATATAACCTGCAAAAGGAGAATGGTTGTGCCATTGTGGGCACACTCACTGTCTGATTGGTGGCTAAAAAACACAGACTTCACTTCTGCGTGGTGGGAAACCCTATGAGGGGCATTTGAATCAATCATGCACCTGCAGGATGCAGGTCGAAATCATTTGTGATTGTGTCACTGTGAAAGGCATGCAGTGCACAAGTAAGCGAGCTGCAAATGTTGGTGACCTGCAATGCTGACCGTGTCACTGGTCCTTGTGAATTACAGAGAGACGTCTCTGTGAAGCGGAAGTGACCGAAAGTGACCTTAAAAGAAGCAATTGTGGCTCACAATGCACACAACTAATACAAGACCTCCTGAGGTGCACAGGGCCATAGAACCAATTCCTTCTCCAATATACTGTAAGTATAATGCAAGACTCTCTTATATGCAACATTACCGTTCATGGATAACATGGAGAATTAGGTTTTTTGCCACATGTAAAGTACAGGGATACATGAGTACAGTGAAAAGCGTATAAAGTCAATATTTCCGGTGCTATCATGGTGCAAAGATACCGAGGCACAAAATCTTAGGTATAAATTAGAAAAGTAAAGAACTAATGGTAAAAGTTCAACATTACAGTCCTAAATTGTGGTTGGGAACGGAAGGGATCAACGCTCATGTAGCAATAACATTCTGTTACTATCTATTTACCAATTGACTGGTGATGCAGTCATCAGAATAAAATGCCAAGTTGGGTCAATGTGTGGTCCTCCTTTTACAGAAAGCTTGATGTCCCACAAATGAGAAGTATTTTAAGCTGTCATTTATAAGGGATGTGAATGCTGACTTCTCTTATTGCTAAGGATCTGTTCTGTCTCTTCTATTCCCCGCACAGGTGACTGGTGGGCCCTACCACTGCACAGTCGGGGACATCCTGGACATTGTTCCTGTGCCGCAAGGAAGGTGCAGAGAAATAGGAGAGGACAGATGTGTCGGCAAGCCCAGGACCAGGAGCAACCTCCAACTGAACCCAGACAGCATCCAAATAAAGAGAGCGCAGGAGAAGTGCTCCTCCTGTGGAGGCACAGGAGAGCCAGAGGCTTTTGTTCCTCGAGCTATTTCCTCCTCATGAGCAAGGCATACTGTCAGCGCAGGCTGAGGATGTCCCAGGCCGCAACAACTGAGCTGTGCTAACTGCTGGAGTGGGACCTATGACTAAGGACAGCACACTGGCTCAGTGTTTAGCACAGCTGCCACGTAGCGCCAGGGATTCAACTTCAGCCTTAGGTGACTGTCTGTGTGGAGTTTGCACATTCTCCCCGTGTCTGCATGGGTTTCCTCCGGGTGCTCTGGTTTCCTCCCACAGTCCAATGATGTGCAGATTAGGTAGGTTGGCCAAAATAAATTGCCCATAATGTTCAGGGATGTGTAGGTTGAGTGGATTAGTCATGGGAAATGCAGGGTTACAGGGATAGGGTAGGGGTGTGGGTCTGGGTGGGATGCTGTTTGGAGGGTTGGTGAGGTTCAATGGGCTGAATGGTCTGCTTCCACACTGTAGGGGTTGTATGATTCTATAAAGGAGTGAGTGGCCTTCCCACTTCAAGGTGACATTGGCATTTGAACGATTATGCAACTGGAAGGTTCCAAGGAGCCATAGTATTGGATCTCTCAATCATCTACCCACAAAATCCATCAAGACCATGATCAATGTAACTTGTGCTAAATCACACCACTTCACACCATGTTTCCCTGTGATGAGATCAATGCTGCAGGTCAGGCAGTAGGATTCAACAACATAGCTGGCTTCTCCCTGGTGCAGTGCTGACACACACGGTGCTGAGCAGGCCATATTATAGCACAGCTGAGTTCATCAATAGAACAGGGTTCCAGTCCACCAATACATGGATAATCTGTGATCATTGGTACCACATCTCGGACATCTGTACCTGGTATCCGGGGAGCTGCTATGATGCTGACATCCTTGGGAAATCTCACATTCCTTCTGTGTTTGAGGGGCAAGATGCTTTGAGGGTGGTTACTGAAAGACAAGGGCTATTCTCTGTGACCATGGTTGATGGCTGAGTTACACAATCCTTGATTGAGGTGATATGTAGTTGCAATGCAGTCCATTCTTTGACCAGGGCTTTGACAGAGCAGACAATAGCTGAAGATGAGATTCTGCTGTTTGGACCAGGTAGGTGGAACATTGCAGTATTAACTGGACAGTGAGCTGCATAATCTAGTATGCTGTGCTCTGCAAAACTGGAACAGGAAAAGAGGAGATAGCAAGAACTGTAGATGCTGGAATCAGAGATAACACAGTGTGGAGCTGGAGGAGCACAGCAGGCCAGACAGCATCAGAGGAGCAGGAAAGTTGACATTTTGGGTCGGGACCCTTCTTCAGAAACAGGGAGAGGGAAGGGAGTTCAGAAATAAATAGAGCTCCCTTCTCCCTCCCCATTTCTGAAGAAGGTAGCTGAGGCGAAACATCAACTTTTCTGCTGCTCTGATGCTGCCTGGCCTGCTGTGCTCCTCCAGCTCCACACTGTGTTATCACAGGAAAAGAGGAGCTGTGATGGAGGCTAAGAGATTTAGAGCAATCTTCAGGATGAGAAAGATGAGGACATTGAACAGAAGGAACATTACCTTCTGCATAATAGTGCAGCACTACAAACCAATACAGGACTTAACTGACAGCCAGTTCCAGTAGATGTGTGCAGTGATCATTCATTGACTGTACTTACAATCACCAAAAACAAAAAGAGATTTAAGAGAAAAAAGCATATTTTCTTTTCGGAACACAAACAAAATGCTGATGCGTGGAGCATTTTACAGTCTTTGGAAATGTTTGAAGCCTTTCCTGTATGTGATGGTCCTGCATTCATCATTGATAAGATGCTAGTCTACATTGGGCACTCTGAAAAGTGTAGCAGTGATTTAGAGAAGCTTGTAAGATGAGGTGTGACTAAGGACCAGTGAGTTGTCTGGTCTGGTGGTTTAACAGCCACAGGTGTAAGAACATGTTCAAGGAGGTAACACCTATGCCACCTATTCACCTTAAGAGCCATTGCTTTTTGACTACTGTGCTGCGACATTGATGGAGAAGGGCAACTGCAGAACTAGAGAAATTCAGCAGGTCTGTGGGCAGAGGAACAGAGTCAACATTTCACATCCAATGTTAATCTTCTTCAGAGCTAGAAGGAGAGTTACACAAGACCCCAAACGTTAACTGTTTTCCTGTCCCCACAGTTGCTATGAGACCTGATGAGTTTCTTCGGTAAAATCTTTCTGTTTTTTGTTATGCAAGTGTCTCTCGCTGTAGTAAAACCCGGGAAATGTGATCAGAGTTAATCCAATTCTTCAGCATTGTCTCCCACGTCCCTCATTTATGTCATAGGAGCTCACACCAGTGTCACAGCATGAGAGTTGCAGATCATCATTAATTATCACACATTACTATCACACCCAGCACAAGAATCACTGCTGACACTCCAATGTAGGACTGAGGAACTGCTAAAACATCTTTGTTAAAGAGTGGCACCACCTGCTTACCTGAATGGACATAAAAAGTTGCCATGGCATTATTTCAAAGAAAAACAGCTTTCACCATTAACATGCAATGTTTATCCCTTAATCAATACCACAACCAGGACACTAACATGTTTCAGTCTGTGAGAGTTTGCTGCATGTAAATTGGTTGTGTTTTCCCCGACATTACATTGACTACACTTCATAAATACTTCATTGGCAGTAAAGCGTTTTGAGAAGTTGGGTGGTTGTGACAAGATCTATATATATATGCCAGACTTTCACTTTTTTCTTCTGTCATCACATAATTTGATTTGTCAGATACAGTTGATTACAGCAAGTTTACATATGCCAAAAACAAAGTTCAAATTCCCAGCAGAAATCAACCTAGCCAATTCTTATACAAAAAAAAATTTAAACTGTTTCTATTTGGGAATCAGGTTTGCTGAGATGAAGGGGGTGATGCAGAAGAATCTGTCTCTGCAATGAATTTGTTTTTTTTACAAATCCAAGTTGCTTTTAGGTCGAGCTGTATTGCCGAATGAGATAAAAATGCATCTTCGCTGTCAAAGAAACAGGAGCAACAAGCTCTCTCACAATCACCAGACAGCATTCAAATAAAGGGCATTGTTAAATTTAGTAGCTTAGGCAAATCATTTGGAAAATTGGTTAACCAGTGAATGTCACAAACACATACCAGTAAGATGGGTCCTGCCCAAACACAGGAAATATACCAAAAAGTAGTGACTTGAAGTAAAATACAGTGTAGCCTCTTGGATACAAGGAATTTTGTAAATACAAACAGGATGAAATTTGGCTTCAAAATTTTCAGCAAACGGGCTCATTGTGAATCCACAGCTTGTTTTATAGCATAGGTGATGTTTCCTTTCCAAAGGCAAGGCCTTTGAGAGGAGGAAGTAATCAGGCAGGGAAGGGAGGTGCAGTGGGTGCCTGGGAGAAGGTAAATGGAGTGATTGGGCAGGGGAAGGGCAGTGATGTTCAGCAGCCTACGTTTTTTTGAAATTGGAGCCAGGAAGAGCACACCTCCTTCTCTTGTGTCCACATTTGGCACTTTTTAAAAAATTCATTTCGATAGCAGCCTTTAGCAGTTCCTTGTAAGGACCTCTGGTCAGATGTCATTTATCTGAATGTAGCTAGCCAATGCTAGCTAATGTACTCAGAACAAATCCATTTGATAACAATGGTATCAAGCAGGAATTATGTAACATATTTATCAATACATAAAGATGTCTGTTTTAAGAGTGTTTGGATGACCATACCAGTACAGTGAGTAGCACAGTAGAAATTTTATATGTACACCATCATCATGGCAAATGCCTTGTATATGTAAATGCCTGTAATTATTGGTGTTGTGGGTATCATTGCATTTCAACAATCAGTTTGCTCAATCAATTCCCAATCTAGAAATGATTCTCAAAGTCCCAGAAGGGAGAGGTGAAAATGGTCCAATCCAGTGCGCCGTTTCTCACTACAGTTGAGATTTGTGTCTCCCCAAGTGAAAAAGAGATTAGCATACAAACTGGGTTCAGATAAGACCAATTTTAAAAATCAAAGCTCTCAAGCATGCAGTGTAGTAGAAAACTCATCATTGGACAGAATGGGTGTCACCTCAACAACACTATAGATACTCAGCACCATCTCAAACAGAGGAATTTTGTTGGTTGGTATATCTGCCAGAAAACACAACTTCCCTCTCCCTTTCTCCCACGCCTGTGCATGGTAACTGCAACATCTACCATCTACAGCATGGACTGTAGCAGCTTATGAGGCTTAGCACAGTAGTACTTTCCCAAGCCAATGGTCTCTACAACCAAGAAGGACAAAAGCAGCACTGTATTGAAAACACTATTAACTTTCCCATTCAAGTTGCATCTTGGCTTGGACCTATATATCCATTCTTTAGGAGTCTCTTAGTCAAAATTCTAGAGTTCTGTAACACCATCATAGCAGCATTATTGCTATAAGTTCTACAACAATTCACAAAGAAGGCCCTGTCTGCATCTCAAACAATAAACATACACAGGTATAATCCCTTACCTTTGACAGGTGCATCTGTAACTTTTTCTTAGCATCTCCAATTTCAAAGATGCGATGTGTAAATGCAAGGTTGACATTGTTAAACTGTTTCCACAATTCCTCTGAAGTAGCAGCGAGGAGTTTCTCGAGCTCATCTCGCAGTCTTGCTGAAGCAGCCCGCTCACACTGTGAACGCAATATGTTGTCTTCTGTATACTTTAACCAGGAATCAGGAGTGGAGATACTAACAAAATAAAATTCAACATATTCGAACAGATCAATATAAGTAAACGGTCCTTTCAGATAGATTTGATTATTTAAAGCTTTGTTGAAAAACAGACATCCCTAAATTGGATAATATCTGTGCAGAATTTTGGCCCGTTACATTCATTCTCATAAAGTCCAATTCATTCTCATAAAGTCAAAGTCCAAGTTAAGTTTTGCCATTTTTTTTAACATGCACTTGAGTGAAAATGACAGAGTGGAATTGTTATTTTACAAACAATCAGAACGCCCTGAATAAAGTGGGCCACTTAAAAACTGTTTCTGCTTAGGAACATTTGAGTCAGCAGGCACTGTGGGAGACCAAAGTATTGTTTGCTTTGTGGTAAGAAAATGTATGTTCACAAAATGTCTCTCTCCACACACCCACAGCCAACAGTTCAGAATATTCAAAAAGATTGAGGCAGGCATGTTTGTCCAAATACCCTCTTTACCTCTTCCAGTGTAAGATGTCATGGAAAAACATTGCTTGTGTTTTTGATTTCATCACTTAGGTTTTGTTTATGCACCAAGCCAAAGTATAAGAATAGGAGGTGGACTGTACTTTTTTTTAATCCTGATCATCTCCAGATCTCATTTACAGATTAAAGATGCAAGGATGGAGAAAGGCAACTGAATGATTTTCTCTTGCACAGAAAGCACTGTTGGCATTTTCTCTGATATACCAGGGAAGACTGGAAGCACAACAATATTGAGAGTTTTTTTTTGTGGTACATGTACTCTGCTACTCTGTCAGCAGGAGAGGGGAATGACTAGTGAGTTCACCAACATAGTGATGCGAGCTCTCACTGCCAAGTATCTGGAGAGAGGGCCAGCTGCTCTTGATTGGAAAATGATGTTCAGCACAGGAAATATGTACAAAGTTATAGCATTCCCTCTGCGGTTTTCTTCTTCAACAACATGACATCACATGCTTGCTGGTTCTTTCATCTGGGAAGTCAAAGGCCACAGATATTCCGTGGCCAATACCAACGTCAAGCTCATTTGACAAGCAGTAAACAAGCAACGTACCAAGACGGCTACAATTAGTTTATATTAACTGCACGATGGAATTTTCTGCTAACAGAAGTCATTCAACAAAATCATCATTTGGCAGAACTAATGAAGCCCATGCCCACATGATTAAATAGTCACACTGACTGTCAGCAATGAAAGATGAGCTGGTGACAGAGAAGCAACCATTGTATCCATTTGCACTGCCAAAGACTTATACAATTAGTGCATTCTATAAATAAAGCCGTGTATGTTTGTCAATGGCTCCTTCCTTCAACAAATGATCTAGTGCTTTTTTAACGGAGTAAAGAAGTCATTGTCGATGGAAAGACTTATCCAGCTGTGATTCCTCACACAGATGGACAGTATGGCTCAATTTACTGCCCCTCTTTCCCTTTCTCAAAGGGCATATGCATAGCTCTGAGGCAAATTCCTGCAAAAACATGCATTTGTACTCCTTTTGGAAACCCTCTGCCATGTCTACTCATACAGGAACCAGCTGGTTGTACAACAGTCATCCACATGGAGCTATTTAAACAACAATGGATGGATTTTACTACTGCTTTAAAAACATGGTAGAGTCTACACAGAATTTGGAAAGATGGAACAACTTGGTTTATTCATTTTCAAATGGCTAATTTTAACCGTTGTCCTTCACTCCTTCCCTGAAGGAATTGAACACACGTCCCCCTCAACTCACCCCGCACCCCCCCCCCCCCCCAAACTCTCCCGCAACTCAATACAGCTCCTTGTTCAAACAGGGTGAAAAATACACTCAGCAACTATAGATCAATCAGTTTAATTTCAATGGTATGAAATAGTCTAGAAACAATAATTTGGAACACAATTCAACAGTCACTTGGACAGATGTGGAATAATTTAGGAAGGCCAGCAAATTACAGCAACTTACATTTAACTAATTTGCTTGAGTTTTTTGATGAAGTTTCAGATTTTATGAGGGTAATGTGGGTGATCATGTGTATATGCACTTCTAAAAGACTTTGATCTAATGGTGCAAACTGGGATTGTCGGAAAAGTTAATGCTCATGAACTAAAAAGGAAAATAGCAGCGTAGATATGAAGTTGACTGAATGATAGGAATCAGGGTAGTGGTGAACACTTGTTTTTAGACTGGAGGAAAGTGTATATTGGGATTCCCCAGGTATTTGTATTTGAATCACTTTTTTCTCGATCCATTTGAATGACCACGACTTGGGTGTCTAGGGCACAATTTCAATGTCTGAGGATGACATAAAACTTCAAAGTATTGTACACTGAGAAGATGATACTAATAGACTAGAAAGATCGTAAAAAGAGACACTTAAAATTGTCCGTGCTCTGAAAAGATCAAATTGAGACAACCCATTCCCGTTGGTGGATGGACATCACTTTCAAGCAAATGGCAAAAGAGCCAGAGTTGACATGAGGAAAGGCATTTTTATACTGTGAGAAATAAGGGTCTGGAATAAACTGCCTGAGAATGTGAAGGCAGATTTAATTGTGGCTTTCAAAAATGGCTTAGATGATTATCTAATGGGAGAAAAAAGGCAGGGGTGTGGGACTGGTTAAGTCTCTCTTTAAGAATTCCGACACAAAGATGATGAACTGAATGAACTCCTGTGTTGTGACTATTCTAAGAGAAAATTACTCCCCGCGCTTTATTTTGTACACATCTTGTCATGTATTCATGACAAGAGCATGGATATTTCACACTTGTTAAGTGTCTGACTTCTTTCATGTTGAGGTCAGGCATTTCAAAGTGACCTTTCAAGGGTGTGGGTGTGCTTGCGATTTCAGTGAATCCAGATGGTCGCAATTTGTTCTTGCACGGACAGGATGTTGACAATATGCAAAGGAAATTTCAAAAAAGAGCAGAGAACACTCCAGAGGAAGTGTTAGAAATGGGTCAACTTTCATACGCACAAAGCTGGGACATATTGACCAATCCCAGGTGAGTCAGCATCAGGTAAATAAAGCTTGACACCATTAACCACTTAAAAGCGTTACACAGGTGTCGTTTTTTTTAAAAAGTGATTAGTTGATACAGTCATGCTTTCTGGAATATTCTAATCTCAGCGTATATGTTTGGAGAACAATTTATCAGGTGAAGGATCTCATTACTGAAGTGCAAGACAATTTCCTATTTATAATGGAAATATTCCAATATTGAAAGGCATAATTCAGGAGGACAGGTAATGAATTAAGTACTTCAATGTGTTCTGACACCAAATCTTCCAATTTTAGTTAAGGCTCACACTTTGCCTGTGAATAATCGCTTTGCTCAGAATTCTTAGACTGAAACTTCATTAGTGGGCTTCTTAAAGGGACATGAGCCAATATAAATCTTACTTGCTTTCATATTTGTAGCTCCCTGTCATTCTCTGTCTTTGGTTCAATTCTGGATTGCTTACATACACTTTCCCTCATTGTCCTGTGTTGTGCAGGTTTTTAACGTCAGCCTTTCACCTACGTTCTCTTGACAGAAACCCTCGCTCACTGGCAGCAAGCATCAGAATTTTGTCCTACATCCCCATGATTGTCTACTACGCAGCCACAGCAATTCAGATTCCTCACCAAGAAATACACAGCCAGATGCTTATCCCCTTAGGTTGCAGAGTGGAGCATTGATATCCCTCTGGAGGTTGTGAATGAGCTGTGGGATGTGGGTGAGGAAGAGGAGTTCATTGCAAATTGATGCATGTGAATGAAGAAAAGTACCACAGATCGTTTGGTTGGCAAGGTCTTGATTTGCCATCATCTTTCTGGGAATGTCAGGGGAAATATGGCCTCACTGCCTCTACTTTGCTAGATATTCCTCCATTTAGTTTTACCATCTGGAAGATGGCTAGCAGACCACAAAGGAATGGGAAGGCTCTTTCCAAAGAAGTGAAGAATTCTACTCGAGAACATTTCAGAATAACAGAGACTCTTGCCACATCACATTGTTTGCAGTCAACACATCTAAAGTAGAGAGATAACAAGGTGTAGAGCTGGATGAACACAGCAGGCCAAGCAGCATCAGAGGAGCAGGAAGGCTGACGTTTCGGGCCTAGATTCTTCTTCAGAAATCAGAAGTATCTAAAAATCTAAAGTAGACATGCTTTTCACATGATGGGATAGTGACACACATGGAAGATTTGGCATAGCCTAGTCTCTGAGTACTCTCTGGTACAGTGATACAGAGCTATTGCATTCTGGTTTTGCCATTATCAAAAACCTTCACCGCGGTTATCAAGTGCTCATAGACCTGGTGCAGTATAAGTCAGGTGGTGGGTGAAGCTCTTCCAATTCTACTCCATCAAAATCGTACAACATGCTAATGTCTCAGTAAGATATTTCTAAAGATAAATGTGTTATTCCCAGCACTGGGGGAGGTGGGGGGTTGGAGCTTGACTCTGCCCAAATGTTTTTGTTTAGCAAGTCAGTAATCTCTTTTACAATTATCCCAATTTATATCTCGGTTGGACTTCAGATAGTCATTTGCTCAAAGTCATTGGGAACAAAAGTGAAGGGAGACGGGGAAGACAATGGCCTAGTGGTATTATCGCTGGGCTGGACTGTTAATCCAGAGACCCAGGTCATGTTCTGGGGACCCGGGTTCAAGTCCCACCAGAGTAGATAGTGAAATTTGAATTCAGTAAATATCTGGAATGAAGAGTCTAGTGATGACCATGAATCCATTGTCAATTGTCAGAAAAACCCATCTTGTTTACTAATGTCCTTTAGGGAAGGAAACTGCTGTCCTTACCTGCTCTGGCCTACATGTTACTCCTGACCCACAGCAATGTGGTTCACTCATAAGTGCCGTCTGGGCAATCAAGGATGGGTAATAAATGCTGGCCTAGCCAGCGACGCCCTCATCCCATGAATAAACAAAAGAAATTTAGAAATCAGACTCGCTATTACCTGGCTTATACTGCTCTATGAAATCATGATCGACTCCATTACTACCAATCCCACCAAAGGCAGTTTCCTAGATGTGGTGTTCTATCTCATCACAGCATCAGAATTGCTTTCCTACTGGTTTAATGTTTTAGTTGCAATTCTCCTCCCAACTATCCCTGCACAATGAATTACAACTAGTCCCATTGTGCATGGTGTACATTTTTAATGACCTTGTCATTAATTTTGAAAGTTTGAATCTTAGATTTAAATCTTTACTGAGATGAGAACCATGTTGGGTTAAAGTTGGCACTTACGTGGCATTCACTTGTTCAATTCCACAGTAATAGCTGATACCATCTGATGTGTTCTTCAACTGGTGCACTTTATCATCAATCCAGTAAGCTGCACATTTGTCACACAGATCCCGCTCCAGTTCATGCTGAGCTGCTCTGTTGTTTCTGTTTTAATAAGGAAAGGGTGTTCATATTTAGTAACCTTACATGACAGAGGACTATACAAGACTCAACCCTTCCCTGTAAGCGAATATACTATGAACAGACGACGTGCTTAGAAACTGGCTGACGGATTTGCTATGAAACTTGATTAACTGGAGGCCAACTTTCACACATTGCTTCTGCTCATTTAATCAAGAGTGGGAAGAGATGGCGAGGAATAGCCACACAAAATCAATTAAATATTTCCTTTCCACATTAAGTTTTGTAAAAGGCACAAGATAAAGGGTGCTAAAGGCTCTGCCTAGTGGAAGAAGCTACAGCATTGAAAAATACAAAACTAATGCACCCACGCCCTCAAAACAAAATACTCAAGAGCATAAGGAAAATACTGATCGAGGCCTCATTATTGCAGACCGGAGGGAAAGTGTGGATTTGATTAATGCTGACTGTTATTCATCATGCTAGCTGCCAACAGTTGCAAAAACCATATATTCCACTATGCTCACAAAAGTTTGCTCATTCACAGTACAGTGCAACCTCCTTGCTCATCGAAATGAAAGAGCAAAGAAATAAAGATTTCCAGTCAATAATGAACAAGAGATTTATGTTTTATTGGGTGCATTGCTCCGTCACGGGGCAAAACTGAACACTCACGTGGCAAATGGTGAAGCAGACTCAATGGGCTGAATAGCCTACTTCTACTCCTTTTCCTTATAGAATCATAGAAGCATAGAACCCTACAGTGTGGAAGCAGGCCATTTGGCCCATTGAGTCCTCACCGACCCTCCAAAGAGCATCCTACCCAAGCCCACTTCCTACCCTATCCCTGTAACTCTGCATTTCCCATGGCAAATCCACCCAACCTGCACATCTTTAGACCGTGGTTGTATCATCTATGCTCATTTTAAAGCTAAGATAAACAGATTTTTAATCAGTAAGGGAATCAAGGGTTATGGGGAAAGGCTGGAAAGTGGAGTTGAGGACGGTCAGATCAGCCATGATCTCATTAAATGACAGAGCAGACTTGATGGGCTGAATGGTCAGCTTCTGCTCCTATGTCTTATGGTCTTATGGGGAATCCCATTAGATGCTATGTCCATAAGATTGAATTCTCATTGCATTCTGCATCTTACTTGTCTCAATGATCAGTTATCATGACCTTGTACCAGCGTTAGCAAAATGTTTAGTGAAAGTCTAATAAAGATTCAAAACTCAAAGCCAGATTTTACCTAGGGCTCTGTTGGGAAAGACAGAGTTATGTATGGTAAAATGAAGCTGCTTTAATTATTGAGACAACAAGGTGCAGGGCTGGATGAACACAGCAGACCAAGCAGCATCATAGGAGCAGAGAGGCTGATGTTTCGGGCCTAGACCCTTCATCAGAAAAAAAAGGACTGTGCTTTAATTATTGCCCTGTTTCCTCTCTGCTTCTATCTTTTGGCTTTTTCTTTGTTTGGAGTACGGTGGTTCTTTGCAAGCTAACCCAAAGGAATGTCTGAGGTTGCATAAGAGATCTCATATACCCCTAGATAGAGAAGTCTGGATAGATACATTGGTTTTGTCTGTAGATGGCATCACACATGTGCCCAGGAAGATTCTGTATAGTGTAAAAGTAAGACTGTCTTGTCCACACTATTGCGAGTAGGATGATAAAGTAAGAACAGGCATGACATTTCTCATGTGAGACAATTTCCTTGCTGATATTCTCTATATTTCTGTACCACTGATCGACAAGTGTGCTGGTAGATGATCGAAATCATTAACATTGCTGATTAATCCTGCCAACTCCAGTGATTACAGACACAGCACCAGTGCCAAGCTTAAGCAATCTTAGATATAAAACCCTCCCCACACCTACCAGCCCTCACTGAAAAGAAAATTTGGCCAATCATGTCAACTAATTAATCACTCCAAATTCCTAACTGTCATCAAATACAATGTGAAATTTGTAGCATTTTTCAGTCAATTAAATTGATTCATGTGCTCATTCATTTACTCCCAGTTCCAATGGAATTAATTAGCACACGTATGCTGAATGCCAACAGGAATTGGTGTTATTTACACTACCACATGGGTTGGAGTATCACCAGCATGCAAGCTAAATAATGGCATCTAGAAATTTACATTTTTAAAGCCAGTAAACAGGATCCCAAGTGACCTGAAGAACTAGTTTTAGAGGATTTTCCCTGATCCCCTCTATATAAGGATGCAAGAAGTAACCTCCAGGATATTGTATTGAAATGACTTCCTGCAATTTTTCTCTTTGGTCTCATGTCCCTCTCAGTGCAACAGTTGAATGTCTCCAATTGTGGACCTCTCATATTCCAAGCAGCATTCAATCAATCATCATCAGGTCAGATTGCATCTCACTATATGGGCTGCCTCAGGTCCAGGCCTTTCCCAGACCAGAGAATTTGCTGGACTACCTAAGGTCATATGCCAGGGGTCAGCACAGGAGTTTTTAAACCATTCCTTTCTCTACTCCATCCATCTCTTCTACTTTCCTGGAGGTACCGACTTATATACGAAGGCACTTGCTCTTCTGATAGTCACCCCAATGGGTTAATCAACCATGGGATTATCACACAGGAAAAGGCATTTGCAGAGGATGGGTGACCATTCTCCTTGTCTTTCTTCTTGCACCAATCTCACAGCTTGATCTGTCTAATGTATTTTGGTTTTTCTTTGATGAATTTCTCTCAATTTTGTATCTGGAAACTGTAAGCCCTGCAGGAGCTTTGAAAAACCAGAGCACTGTGGGCACTGGGCTCCAGACCACGAATTAGGGAGTTCAGCATGTATTAATTCTCGTATTCTCCAATACAGTTCCTAAGCAGACAAATGTAAATCTAATTTCTTGTATTATAGTAATGGCACATTAATTATTTTATCTGTGAGTCTGTTGCTGTATATTGTTCAAATTGATTTTACATGCATGTTGCAGCTTGAAGCTATCAATAACAATAGTGGAGGCTCCAATTTATTTCCATCACATCCTGATCAGGAATCTCTCCAGATCTTATCAAATCAAAGGTTACTGGGGAGGGGCCAGTGGGGGGTAGGTTCAAAACACATGAAAAGCACTTGATGTCTGCTATTGTCAAGCATAGGCCAACTGTTACAAGATACATGTGATAACCAAGGCCCAATGAATACAGTGGAAACAAACAACTGGTCACTCCATCTAAAGATATGGCTGAGATCAGAAATTGAACAGAATCTGCCGTTGTATAATTGAGGCTCGATACAGTAAATGAACCTGGCTCATGTTAAACAAATAGAGATAGATCCAATCAACCCTCAAGGGTACATGGTATACAGGTCATATATTAGCATGGGTAAGGGATTCTTTTTAACTAACAGCAAGCGCAGAATAGAGATAAATGGGATTTTACAAGGTTAGCTCGCTGAAACGTGTTGTATACCACATGATCAGTGCTTCAGTCTGAACTATTCACAATCTATATAAATGACCTTATTGAGGGAATCCAAATTTATGGTAGTTAAATTTGCCAATGACACCATGCTAGTGGGAAAGTAAGTTATCAAGAGAAGGTAGAGAGTCTGCAAAGGGATATAGGCCAGTTAATTGGTGAAGCATTGATGAGATCACATCTGAAGTACCACAGATGCTTTTCATCTCTGTATTTAAAAAAACACTTTAGAAGAAGTTCAGAGAATGCTCATTCAACTCATTCCTGTGATGAAGGGTTTATCTTATGAGGAAAGGTTGAACACGTTAGGCCTGTATCTACTGGAGTTTAGAAGAAAGGGAAGTGATCTTATTAAAACATGCAAGGGAACTGGATGCTGGAGGGTGTATCTTCGTGTGGGGAAGGCTAAGACTCAGTAATATCATTTACGAGTCCTCCCTCCCTCTCTCTCTCTCTCAGAGAGTCATTAGGGTGTGAAATTCTCTATCCCAGAAGGTAGTAGAGACTGGGTCATGAAATTGATTCAAGGTTGAGTTTGTTAGATTTTTGATGGACAAGGGAGTGAATGGTTATGGGGATACAGACAGACAGGTGGAACCGAAAACACAACCGGATCAGGCATGATCTTACTGAATGGTGGAGCTGACTCAACAAACCCTATGGCCTACTCCTGCTTGTAAGTCCTTTGTCCTTATCTCATAAAATTATATCACTTCATGCAGTATTCTTGGCTCCCATAGGTTAATGCCATATCATCATGGGGTAAGGTCAGGGGGCATTAGCTATGAAGTGTCTACATTGATAGAACCCACACGATTGGTATTATTCTGCAGGGCACACCAGTCATCTACTTAGCTGAGCTAACCGACCATCAATAGAATTATTCTTCAAATCAGTTATTGTGAAATGTTTATTCAGAAATCTTCCTAGAATGTCCACAATTTCCCAAAGCATACCCACAACGTGCAAGGCATCAGAAAATATATCCTCAAAGCATCCTCAAGGTAAATTTTCTAAAGCGTAGCAGCAGGATTACAAGATAAAGCTTTACTTACGAAAGTTGTGCAGTAGCTCTCTCTATGCCCCTCTTCAATCTTTCTTGAACACATTTGATTATTCTCATTTCCTTTGAACAGATTAAAACAGAAAATTTGTTGCACCTTTTGGTCAAATTGCACAGTAACAAAATGCTTGGGGCCCAAATCATAATTGACGTAACTGGAGTAATAGTCAGGCAGACGGATTTTGGGCTGCATTCAGGGATTCCCACGCCCACTGGGCATTCCTGGGAAAGCCCGCTCAATCTGGAAATGGGCTAAGATTCCCTGACTCCAAATTATTACATCACCATGGACCTGGGTTCGACTCCAACCTCGGGCAACTGTCTATCTGGAGTTTGCACATTCTCCCCATGTCTGCGTGGGTTTCCTCCGGGTGCTCCGGTTTCCTCCCACAGTCCAAAGATGAGCAGGCTGGGTGGATTGGCCATGCTAAACTACCCATAGCGTTCAGGGATGTGTAGGTTGCGTGGGTTATGGGGGGATGGGTCTGGGTGAGATGCTCTGAGGGTCGGTGTGGACTTGTTGGGGCGAAGGGCCGGTTTCCACACTGTAGGGATTCCACGATTATTCAATGGAAAGGGCACTGAAAAGACCGAGGCTCCCATGTGTCACGTATCAGTAGTTGGGTGTGTGATGGAAGCTTGCCACTTAACGAAATGGAAATAATCAGTCCCTAGAACAGTTCAATGAGACAGTCCAGACCCAGCGAAGCATATTGGATTTTGAGGAACAGAGAAGCATTTTATCAATTTTTTATGAAAACTGATTACTGGCTCCTTACAGAAAATATGCTTCTCTGAGGGTGAAAACAAGGACATCCCATACACGCAGCAAGCGCCAGAGATTTTGCCACTTCGTTACCCCAATCAAAATTTACTGATTCCCACCATGCAGAAGTGGTATGTGCAAATAATATGGAATATCCTGATTTCCCTCCCATCCCTCCAGCTTCCTAAGGCTTCTGTAGGGGACAGTGTTTGTGGAGAAGAGATGTAAAGCCTTGTGCTTCCTCAGTAGAGGGACAGGACGTTGGATGGTGGAGAGGAAGATGGTGCTGCTGTGATAATGTCACTCAATCAAGAAGCCAATAGAAAGCCCTGGGAATGTGGGTTCAAATCCCCCAAAGACAGCTGGTGGAGTTTAAAATTCAATGAATAACTCTGGAATTATGAAGCTGGTCTCAGTAATGGTCACCATGAAATTATCATTTAAAAAAAACACAATCTGTAGCACTAATGTCTTTTAAAGAAGGAAATTTGCCATCCTTACCTGGTCCGGCCCACATGTGACTCCAGACCCACAGCAATGGGGTTCAACTCTTAAGTATCCTCTGAAATGACCATAGCAGGCCACTTAGTTCAAGGTCAGTTCGGGATGGGTAACAAAAGGTGACCTGATTCCCACTCACATCCCATTGAAGAATAAGAAAAAGCTTCCCTTTCTTCAAGTGGAATTGGAATCATTTGTCCTGCTGAGGGCATTACTTATTGCCGATGGCCTTGCAGCTGTCTTAATCCCCAACATATGAGGCGCATAAGGCTCTACAAAAGGTCCCATAGTGTGCCACTGGTGATGGAGCCATATCCCCATTGCAGCAACCTCAGGCTTAAGTTGGTAGGAGCGTCTTTTGCAGGCCGAAATTTCACCAGGACCCACTGAGCTTATTGAATGAACCCTGACCCAGGACAATATCTTGGGGTGGTGCTGTGGGTGGCAGGGCCAATACACAGTGGTTGGAGGGGAATTGGGTAAGTCAGTGGTAACCTGCAGCACTGCCAAAGTTTTGCCCCTTCACAAGGTGCATTCTCAGGCAGCCGTGCAAAACAAGGCACGGCAAGGTCAGCACTCTGTTCCACGAACATCCTGGCCTTCCTGCAGCAGTGATAGACATCAAACATTTGTCAGATTTAAACCCTTAAACTCCAAGTTGTGAACTGCAACCTTTCCTATACATTGCCTCTTTATAAAATAATGCATAGCAGCAGGTACTGTCCCATCAAATGAGACATTGGTTGGCATTCCTGATTTTTCATGCATTTGAGTTTCCATATGTGCCAAGGATCTGTGCTTGGCATCAGGAATCGATATTCAGAACATCAGAGTTTCTGCCGATGAAAATTGGTAATAAAATCTCTGTACTTTGCAATCGACTCTAATGCTGTGGTTGATGCTTCTCTGGAACTTAGCCACGTACAGAAATTTCTAAGATCAGGAATGCTCATCCATAACATTTCAAAGTCCAATACTGAGGTAGGATTGTAAACTTGACCTCATCCAAAACTCTGCAATTCAAATTTAACTCGCACTGAGGTTTGTTCATCCGTTACCAATCTACATCATCCACTAATCCAGCTTCACATCAATTCTGTAATTTTCATCCTTTTCAAATCTTCCCTTGGCCTTTCCTGTCCCTGTCACCATAACTTACTCAAGGTCTTTTGAGATCTCCACTCTCCTGCAATTCTAGCTTTTTTGTCTATCTCCAGTTTGCATCATTCCATTGTTGGCAGCTCTGCCTTCAGATGCTTTGGCCCTAAAGTCTGGCATTTTCTTCCTCTACCTCTCAGTCTCTTTATCTTTCCCTTCTCCTTTAAGCCCCTAGAAAAAGCACTGACTTTCACCCAAACGCTAGTCTCCTGTCCCAATGGATCTTTAAGCCCGCTTGATTGGCATCATATCCACAACATTCAGTCATTCTACCACCGATGCTCAGTAGCAGCAGTGTGTACTATCTACAAGACGCACTGCAGAAATTCACCAAAGATCCTCAGACAGCATCTTCCAAACCCACAACCAATTCCATCCAGAAGGACAAGGGGCCATCATTTGCGGGTATCCCTCTAAGCCATTCACCATCCTAACTTGGAAATATATCGCCGTTCCTTCGCTGTCGCTGGGTAAAAATCCAGGGAATGCCCTGCCTAAGGGCATTGTGGTTCTACCTACAGCACATGGAGTGTAGTGGTTCGAGAAAACAGCTCACAACCACTATCTCAAGGGCCATTAGAGATGGACAACAAGTGCTGGTCCAGACAGCAAAGTCCATATCCCATGAGAGAATAAAAAGAAATTGAATTAAAAAATGCTACATTTTGCTTGATTCTGCTGTGAAATACAGCAAGACATTTTAAGGGGCTATATCAAAGCAAAATGTTGTTGGAAGCAATGTCTATTTCACACAGATTTCAGTATCTTGAAATTGCACTTTGTCGACAAAAACTAAACTGATTCTGTTGCAAATCCTGCTGTTTTTGGACACTAGGTAAAAAAAACCCATCGCACTCCTGACATATGACCATCCAATATGATGTGCTTTCTTCTGAATATTGTGCAATGGGTGGCAACTGGAAATTAAAACTGAGCGATAGACAGCTTTGGGTAAATCTTCACCGTGTACCTCATGGGAACTTCCACAACAGTTTTCCAACATGTCACTAAACCGTCAATCTGTTGGTATTACTCATCATTGCGTGGGTGTTAGTCAAGCAACTGTGAGCTGGCTTAAAATGTTATGGCATTCAGGTTACTTCAGTTTGAGGCTTTCCACAGCTAATGTTCAACTTTAATCACCAGATCTAAAACCAAAGCCAAAAAGTTAGTCTAGACCAAGTCTGTATGTCACAAGTCAAGAGATGATCTAGTTATTCACCTCACAAGTGTGCAACAAGTTTCACTCTCAATTTTACCAACGCCCAGCCCACCGGTGCCAGCCTATCTGTGGACAATGCAGGCCAAAAAGAAAATAATTTTCTGATAAATTCATGCTGGTCAATGAATAGGGTTGAGCTACAAGATGCATGTACCAGCTAATGGGTTTATGACTGTTCAGGCAGTTTATATCATTGAAATACAATCTGCAATAATCAGGTAATTAATGAGCAGTGAAAGGCATTAATCTGAGGGCTCCACTGATCCCTGTCTTATTTATGATATCAGTCTGACCCCTTGATTGTGTTCCATGCAGTACATGTCACTCCGAATCATTCATTATTACGTCCCTCTTTGTAACTGTCTGACACATAAAACTGCATAAAGGCTAGAACGCGCATTCATTTCCCAAAATAGTTTCATTTGATTCGGCAAATAGACTGCATTACAGTTTTACCAACTCTTGGGACTACATTGTGATACAGATAGTTGCAATGAAATATAGGAGTTTAAAGTCAATCATTGAACTGTCAATGAAGGTTTATAGTAACAAATTGTGCATGAGGTCGGTTTTGTTTATTGGCATTGAACAGACAATGGAGGTTTTCTGGTAAAACCTGGATACTATTGCAACTACTGATGAGATCCTAAAGCCTGTCCAGACTTGAGTTTGTTCATGTCCATAGTAGTATCAGTACGTCTGCGTGTAACTCACCTCGAGTAGCTGGGTCTCAACTTCATCGTGGACCAGATCAATACCTATTCTTTTTTCACGATGATATAAGCATTCTTGAACCATCTGAAATCAGCAAAAGAAGCAATTACAAGAGTAAAATCTTTGTAGCCATGTTATGCTTTTAGAATACTTTATTTAAGTGCTTGCCTTAAAATAACAGGCAGCATTGTATAAATAAGTTAAAGATTTCAAGAGGGCATTCTTAGCAGAATTGCTGTGGAACAATAAGAACAATGTCAGTATTTTCATTGCTAACCGTATTTGTAAGTGTCCATTCGGAAGTTGATACAATTACAAGATCGGAGAACTGTACCTGGACTTCAATTGATAATACATGGAAATATTCTATTGGTTGTGGAGCACTTTGGGATGTTATAAGAATTACATAATTTATAATTGTAACCTCTTTCTTTCCAGCAAATCTATGAAAATGAAGACCTGGGGCAACTCCACAAGGCAAAAAATTGGCATGCATCATTTTCTGGGATCAGGCAGGTTGTGAATCAGAGATGGGGAACCGTGCAGATCTGGTGCTGTCCCCTCATTTATCCCTGAAAATACTATTTAAAAAAGCGGCTCCTATGCCAATGGCTACCTCAGTGGAGGGGTCGAAAAGCGTGCGTTAATAACATGTGCTGCAGCCGTTCTTAAAGGCACTCTGTCACTAAGTGATGTTACATTACAGGAGGCAGCTGCTGAATTCCGTTGCTGCAATTGCAAGTAAGAAAGTTTGAAGACCAGAAAGGCTTCTGGGTGTGGCCGTGGAAGCCATAGTGTGGAAGTGGGCTAGAGTAGAGATGCCATGGTTACATGAGGGGTCCGGAGGTCCTCAAGGAGTGCAGTCAAAAGACAGTAAAAACAGTAGCTAGGGACATCAATTCCTGGTGTCTGGATCCTAAGACCTGGCAGCAGAATCATAAAATGGCACCAAGCTGAGAATCAATTGTATTTTTTACATGAGAGGTCTGACTCACACCAACAGCGTCTCATGCTGCCCAATATCTCTCACCCCAATCACTCATTCATTAACAAGTCCCCGTGCTTGTGACTTGCACCACAGCATACAGATAATTCGCCCACTTTCACATTTGTTCCAACGATGCCAGCCTCACACCCAGTTCACGCCAACTCCGTACGCCACTAGCAATTCAAACAATCATGAACGTTAAGGTGGTAATTGTGCAGGTTTTGCCCTTTCTGCATCCTCTGCTCCATCTCCTCATCACCTGATTGGCCCAGAGATACTGCAGCGCCCCTAGGTCTGCTGCAACCTTTGTCTTCACAAGTCACCAAATCCTTTGTCCTCGATGCAGGAATTCACCCCCACAGTCCCAAAAACACACACCTCAGCAAAGAGACCTCAGAATAGTGGAAGCCGCACAAAATGACGATATCTGCAACAAGACAGAAATTAATGGAGAAACTCAGCAGGTCCTGCAGCAACCGTGGAGAGAAAGCAAAGTTAACATTTCAAGTCCAGTGACCATTCTTCAGAACAAGGTTCCACTTCTGAAGAAGAGTCACTGGCCTCAAAACGTTAACTCTGCTTTCTCTCCATTTGTCTTCTGCCAGATCTTCTCCAGCAATTTCTGTTTTGGTTTCAGATCCTCAGCACCTGCAGCTCTTAGTTGTATGACTAACACCTGCACATTGGGTGTCTGTGCTTTGAAGTACTGGCCCCCTCTTGCAGCTGAATGCCTTGTTCTTTGGTGACTAGGAATTCATCCACTTGTGTCATATAGTCCAAATTTGGAAGTTGGGCATCACATTAACCAACTTAGCTGAGCAATGTGTTGAGAGGATCACCTCACTTGCTAGTGGTCAACACTTAAAATGCAGGGGTGCGGTGGCCAAATTCACCCCCAAAATCCCTAAGTTGCCCAGGAATTGCCAATACCAAGTGTAGAGAACTGGCTTTCTGCCAAGGGGCCCATCTGTCAACTGGGTGCCAGGGTGAGGAAGAAAGAGGCTGCTACAATGGGGCAGGTGTGTGTGTGTATGTCTGTGTATGTGTGCGTGTATGTGTGTGTGTGTGTGTGTGTTTCTCTGTGTGTGTGTGTGTGTGTGTGTGTGTGTGTGGATTGCAGGATCACAAGTAGGCCACAGTCAGGTTGGGTGAAGGCAGGAAGACAGCAAGGAGGTAACAAAGACATGGAGGCTGCAAGGTAGAGAGATGAAGGCTACAAAATCAGGAAAGGAGGAGGGAGTGTATTAGACTCTTCGGTCACACTAGAACGGCAAGATTCCAGTGGAATACCATGCTTCAAGTGATCCTCGGTAAGACAAAGTACAAGATTTTTATATCCTCAGATCACACACTGTCATACAGTGATGATATAAAGTTATACTGACATACTGACTGTGAGATACAATACAACACCTTTATCTAAGTCAGTACACAAGAAAACCTAAATAAAAACCGCAAGAACTGCTGATGCTGTGAATCAGGAACAAAAACAAAGTTGCTGGAGAAGCTCAGCAGGTCTGGCAGCATCTGTGAAGGAGAAAACAGAGTTAACATTTCGGGTCCGGTGACCCTCCGGACCTGAAACGTTAACTCTGCTTTTTTCTTCACAGATGCTGCCAGACCTGCTGAGCTTCTCCAGCAACTTTGTTTTTGTACACAAGAAAACCTGTTTACCCTCCATAATGTAGAATGGGCCAATGCTGTCTGGAGTTCAGAAGAGTGCAATGTGATCTCATTGATGTGAACAGGGGAGATATCTGATCATATGACATCATGAACCTTACATTGATTTGCACAAGGTAAGCCATGTGGGGCCCAACACCTGAGCAGCTCACCTTGCTTTCTTGCTGATGGGCATGGTGCAAAACACACTGATGATGGTTCAGTCACTGGCTGCCCCAGAAAATTGAGGAAGTCTTCACAGTAACACTCAATACAGCGATCAAATTGATAACAAATATACTAAGTGATTCGAGTCAAAAATAATACCACATGTCTGCTGACACCAACAATCCGAAGATGACAGCATATGCTCACCTTCCATTTTTTTTCAGACTGCATATCCATTGCAATATAAAGGTGATGTTTGTAAACTTTTTAAAATTCTACCTTGTTTAACACTTCTTTATTTCTAAACCAATATGACTCTTTCACTAATTATTTTCTTTGTTTTCACTTTTAGGTGTTTGTTAAGTATTTATCAATCTTTGTTTAAATATATTTGAGAGATTCTGATGCTAGTGCACATGCTTGTGTGTGTCAGGAAACAGAATCTAAAGATTATGTCTGTACCTTTCCAGCGGCTAAAATTACCCTTACAAAAAACAATGATTTTGAGGACATGAAATATCCTGGAGGATTTTGAAAGTCATGAGATAAGGAAAATTCAATTAAAGACTAGCAAATCTCAGGCCAAGTGGTCAATGTCCAATGATGTCAAAGGAGACTTGGGAGGAACTTTGAGCGGTTCTGGCAGCTGTTGTGGAAAAGGTATTCAGTGATGATTAGGTTCCAAAGATTGAAAGTCATGAGAGAGAGGGGAGACTTTCAAGTTCACAGCAATTGATTGGGGTTGAACACATGCTCTTCATATTACCTGCCTGATTGTTACGCACTAATATCAATACAATGAAAATCAGTGAAGGGCATGCATTCTGCCTAGCCAGAGTACCACTCAGATGGTGGGTGAGATCAACCTCAAGTATCTTACTTTAAAATAACGACAAATCTGATCTGAGCAGACTTTCACACACAGGACGGCATCCAAAGGCAGGTAAAATAAGGGAAACTATTCTCAGTAGGAGCTGGAGAATGTAGGGTAATGGACACATTCCAGGAAATTTAAAACTAAACCTTAGAATTTTGCAAGGTTGTCTCAGGCAAAGGAGTTCTATACTCAATAAACACCGACATGAGCTAAAATCGATTCAATTGTAGCCAATAGATTAATTCACAATGCTAAATAAAAACTAAAAGAACTGTGGATGCTGTAAATCAGAAACACAAACAGAAATTGCTGGAAAAGTTCAGCAGGTCTGGCAGCATTTGTGGAGAGAAATCAGAGTTAATGTTGGGGGCCCAGTGATCCTTCTTCAGAATTGTTTGAAACATTAACTCTGATTTCTCTCCACAGATGTTGCCAGACATGCTGAGCTTTTCCAGCAATTTCTGTTTTTGAATCACAATGCTCTGGGTTATGTAAATAAGCCATTCTCTGTCCCTGGATTCAAGAGTGAAGCCTACTCAGAGTGGTGAATTTCTGCTGTGGGCCTCCATATGAATGGACAGACTAATTCTTCACCCACAAATCTTTGGGCCCATCGGGGTGAGATGTGCAGGATTTGCCCTGGAATAAAGAATTTGCTTTCTTTTCCTTTTTCCCTTCGCTGCCATTCTGCCTCATCAATAAGACAACGTGACTCAGATCCAAGCACATTTTGTGAGGCAATTTACATCAAAGGCACTGTCATTATAAAACAGCTTCCAGCAGTGAAGCAACAAAGTGCAGCACACAACAAACATCTTGCCCATCATTAAAATCATTTATACCTGCTAATTATAGTTTCAGACAGCTATCAGACTATTTGATTTCACCTTGTCAAGAGGTTCTCTGATAAAATTTGTCATCTTGTGTCAGTTACTAATGGCCCTGCCTTTTAAGTGAAATGGGGGAGGCAGGGATGTAATGATGCTGTCACTAGACTTGTAATCCAGAGCTACAGGCTAATGTATTAAGGACAAGGATTTGGACTCCATCAAGGCAGATGGTGAAATTTGAATTCAATAAAAATAATTAAACTAAAAACTCTAGCCTAATAGTGACGATGTAACCACTGGTTACAACTCTCATCTGGTTCATAATATCCTTCGGGGAAGGACATCTGCCATCTTTGCTTGGTCTGGCCAACATGTGACTCCAGAACGATGTGGTTGACCCTTAACTTGGGAAGCCACTCAGCTGTGTCATCAGTATCAAGGGTTATGGGGAAAAGACAGGAAAGTGGAGTGGTAAATTATCAGACCATCCTTAATCTCATCAAATGGTGGAGTCGACTTAATAGGCTGAATGGCCTATTTCTGCTCCTACGTCTTATGGTCTTGAACCCCTACTAAGTCTATAGAGAGGAATTAAATTAATTGGACCACCTAGCATTGACCTAGGTACTGGAAATAACAATGGCAATCACAGACCTGTCAAGTCTTCCTTACAAACACCAAGAGCTTATGTCAAATTTGAGAGAGCTTTCCCCTAGATGAGTCTAGCAACAGTTAGACATTGTTTCTCAAGTATGATTCTGTGAGAATGCCTATGTGCCAGACATCACTATCACCCACCAGCAGGACAGATACTTTAGAGGTGGTGGCACAATGATATCTAGAAGAGGTAGAGATGTCCTGGGGTTTCTCAATATTGACTACTCCAGGCTCCATGAGGTCTCATGCTATCAGGTCAAACATAAGCAGTACATGCTGATGCCCATGTACTGCCCTCACAGCCTCCTCCCATCCCAACTGAAAAATCAGTTATCCTCTAAGGTAAACACCACTTGGGGTGTAGAATGCATGCTTAGTGGGGACCTCAATGTCCATTGCCAAGTGTGGCTCAGTAGCAACACCACTGACTGAGATGGTCAAGTGTAAAGGACATAGATTCTAGACTGGGTCTGAGCAGGGGGTGAGAGAACCAACAAAGGGGGAACATCTACTTGACCTCATCCTCAACAATCTGCCTGGTACAGATGCATCTGACCATGACATATAGATTCAAAGTGACCACTGCACAGTCATCGAAAATACTGAGAATACCTTACATTCTGTTGTGTGGTTCTAGCACTGTGCTAAACGGGCTGAACTTCAGATAGATCTAGAAACTCAAAACTGGACATCCATGAGGTGGTGTGTGCCATCAACAACAGTAGAATTGTTTTCGATCGCAATTTGTAACTGCAAGACACAACATATCCTCCAATCTATCAATGAGCCAAGGAAATCAACACTAGTTCAATGAAGAATGCAGGTGAGCAAGCCAGGAGCAGCACTAGGCAAAATTAAAAATTAGGTGTCAACTTGGAGCTGCTACAACACAGGGCTACATCCATGCCAACCAGTGGACACTACGTGCAACAGATAGAGATAAGCCCTACATGTCCTACCACATCTACTCATGAATGGTGGTGGACAATTAAACAACTAACAGGGGAGGTGGAGGTTCCACAAACATCCTCATCCTCAGCCCAGCAGAACAGTGCAAAAGACTGGGAAATATTTGCAACAACCTTCAGCCAAAAGTTATAACCTCTTCCTGAGGTCCCCAGCATCACAGATTCCAGTCTTCAAAAAATTAAGTTCACTCCATGTAATATCCAGAAATGTCTAAAGGCACTGGATTCTGCAAAGGGTATAGGTCCTTACACCATTCTGGCAATAGTACTGAAAATTTGTGCTCTACAACACACCACATTGCTAGCCAAGCTGTTCCAGTACCACTATAACACTAGCATCTACTCAATCTATGTCCTATGTACAAAAAGCAGAACAAAAGCACTTTGGCCAATTATGCCCTATCAGTCTACTGTCAATCATCGGTAAAATGTTACAAAGGGTTGTCAACATTGCTATCAAGCAGCATTTGAAAATTAATGAACTACTCATTGATGTGAGGTTTGGGGTTTGCCAGGTCCCTCAGCTTTTAACCTCATTACAACTTTGGTTCACACATGGACAAAAGAGCTGAACTCCAGAAGCTGAAGGAAGAGGGATTACCCTTAATATCAAGGTGGCATCTGACCAAGTGTGTCATCAAGAAGCCCTAGCAAAACTGGAATCGATGGGAATCAGGAAGAAAATTGTCCGCTAGTTTGAGTCATACCTTACACAAAGAACGGTGGCTATGGTTGTTGGAGGTCAATCATCTCAGCTCAGAACATTTTTTCTTCCTTTATTCATTCATGGGATGAGGGCGCTACTGGCCAGGCAATATTTATTGCCCATCCCTAATTGCCCAGAGGACAGTTAAGTGTCAACCACATTGCTGTGGGTCTAGAGTCACATGTAGGCCAGACCAGGTAAGGATGACAGTTTCCTTCCCTAAAGGACAACCTGATGGGTTTTTCCAACAATCGACAATGAATTCATGGTCATCATTAGACTCATCCCAAGAATGAATAAAGAAACAAAAGAAACTGAACTGGACTAGCCATATAAATTCTGTGACTACAAGAGCAGGTCAGAGGCTGAGAATTCTACAGCAAGTTACTCACCTCCTGACTCCCAAAAGCCTATTCACCATCAACAAGGCACAAGTCAGGCTTATGATGGCATGTGTCAGGAGTGTGATGGAATACTTGCCTGGATATGTGCAGCTCCAACAACATTCAAGAAGTTTAGTCCCATCCGGGAAAAGCAGCTCACTTGATTGACATCCCATCCACTGCTTACACCATTCACTTCCTTCACTAGTGACGTGCAGCGTGTATCATGTACAACACGCACAGCAGTAACTCACCAAGGCTCCTCTAACAGCACCTTCCAAACCCATGAACTCTATACCTCAGAAAAACAAAGGTAGCAGGCACACACCCCTCAAGCCATACACAATCCTGACATCGGACTTTATCATGTGTCCTTCACTGTTGCTGGGTCAAGATTTGGAACTCCACTCCAGACAGCATTGTAGGTGTCTGTACACTAAAGGACTGCAGCAGATCAAGAAGGCAACTCACCACTACCCTCTGAAGGGCAATTAGGGATTGGTGACTTTGCCAGTGACATCTACATTTCATGAATGATTAATATTTTAAAACTTGCTTGGCAAAATAGGTAAAAGGTTGCGTTTTGTTCCCTCCCACAACTCCTGTTCCCCTGGATTAGATTTCTAGGAAGTCAAGAAAAATGTGAAGAATGACAATTGAGTAAGTTGTAATCTAATGGAAGAGAAATTCCTTGCACATAGTGGATAATGTACCATAACATCATAATTGCTTTGTCCGTCTATTGACATCAGTGCACCTGATAAACTGTTACTGCAGTCACAGTCATGCTCATGTCATAGACCCTCAGAGTTCCCATTCCCTGAATGAAACAGCGCTGTTAGCTAATATCTTAAGACTATGATTCCATATATTATGTTAACTGTATAACAATACATTAATTGTATAATAATACAGAGCTGGAGAAAGTATTCCAGAGTACTGTCCAGCTGATATACTCCAACAAGTTCTATCTGCTTGTAATGATTCATAATTCAGAGTTTAGTACTAATGATCTCCACCCAAATGCTGTAAACTGAGTGCCTAAATTAATGCTGATGATGAACTTAAAGCTTAATTAAATATCTGAAAGAAACTCCATACAATTTCTGTTTCATTCTGCAGTATAATTGATGGAATTGGGCGTCACTTCAGGATTTTACTACATAATTTAGGTTGGTGTTTTAACTCCGTCCTAGATTTCGAATTTCTCCAGTTCCAACTCATGCTCCCCATCCTGCTCTCCCACCATTCACCATTAATCTGTGGTTTCTGTCTCTTATGAAATGTGCACTCATATTGCCATTGTCCCTCAAATCCCACGAGCTCCAATTTTGCTAATAAATCCATTATTTGATACTTTATAAGACATCTTTTGAAAGTCCAAATCCACAGTATCAACCACATTACCTTTATCAGCCTTCCCTCCAAGAAGTTCACTCACATTTATAAGGCATGATTTACCTGCAACAAATCCTTGCTAGCTTTAATTTATTAATGCATAGTTTTCCAAGAGACAGTTAATTTTCCTAAAATATAGTCTCTAGGACAGGGCTTTCTAAAGTGGGGGTCTGGCCCCCAGATTGAAGTCACAAGCTAGAATTTTGGGTTTGCAAGTTTGGAGGCAGTAATGGCTGCCATGGAACTGAGACCAAATTACAACAGTCATGCTTATGTTTTGACAGGCCCTCACTCTCACAGTTCACACTGAGGTGTTGCAAACAATTTCCAAGCTTTGAAGTAGAGTCACTGTGGGCAAAAGTTTGCAAAACTTTGCTCCAGAGTTTGCTCTAACACCAGCTGATCATCTGTAGTTACCTTGATAGAATGTTTGCAACCCTCCAGCCTTTTGGCATCACTCTCATGTCCAATAAGGACTGAAAGGTTGTGGCCTAAACCTCAAATATTTCCATCCTGACTTCCTTCAGCAACTGAGGTTGCACATGAAAAAGAGTGAGGAGTTGAGGGGCCAAATGACAGTAAGGAATCCAAAGTAGTTCTGAGGAAGGGTCACCAGACCCGAAACATTAACTCTGATTTTTTCTTCACAGTTGCTGAGCTTTTCCAGCAACTTTGTTTTTGTTGTAGTTGGTTTGTTGATGGTGTACATGGGAAATGTGAACTTATTCACTTTAGTAGGAGGATCCTTTTCTTCTTCCCTCTTCTCTCACTTGCTGGTGGATGAGCATGTGCTTATGTCAATTTCCATGCCTAGTATTTCCCTAGAACAGGTCACCAGAGGCTATAGCTTATAGGGCAGCACTCCACATTAAACATAGCTGACCAGGCAACTCTTCCATGTTTATTGCCTGCCGTAGATCTATCAGAAGGATCTACAGGTTAGTAATCATTGGGGAACCCAGAGAGAGAGTGGGTAGGCAAATGAGGGGATTATTGATAGTAGGCCAGGACAGAAGAGAAGCTGAATAAGTGATTTACTTATTCCGTCATTTGTCTACCGCTTTCGTATTTCTCTCTGTTTATGGGCCCCGTCTCCATCTATCTGCTCAGATCTCCGCCCGCCATAACCCTAACCTTGTCTTCAGCATAAATGCCACTTTTAAATACCTAGCTGCCATCAGTTCTGATGAAGAGTCACTGGATTTCAAATGTTAATTCTGTTTTCACCTCACAGATGATGCCAGACCTGCTAAGTTTTGCCTGCAATTTCTGTTTTTGTTTCAGATCTCCCGCATCTGCAGCTCTTTGTTTTATATTAATAACCAACCTGCATTACAGCATTATGACACACCTTCCATGAGCATCAAGTCCTGGACTAGGACTCGAACCTGGTTCAGAGGCACGGACTTAACCCACTGCCCCACAATGACCTTCCCATAGGCAGAATGGAAACGTGAATATGTTTTGAACAGAGAGAAACTTTTAAGGCTGACATTCAGGGAGATTTGAGGTCGGCATGCAAGAGTTAGAATCCAGGTACAGCAATCAATTTAAAAAATGAGTGACATTTTACACTTATTGGCAACAGTAGTACAAGATTAAGGAGGTATTGATAAAGTTGTCCACACCTGAGAACTGTACAGTTAGGATCTTCTTATCTACGGAAAGATTGAAGGAGCTGCAGCAAAGTTTGACTAGCTTGCTTCCTGGGATGAGAATATTGTCCTATGATGAGTGGTTAAGCAGATTGGCCCTATACCCTCTGGAGTTTAGAAGAATGAGAGGTAATCTCATTGAAACTTAAAAGCCTCTCAGGGATTTGACAGGGTAAATGCTGAGAGGTTCTTTCCTCTGGCGGGAGAGTATAGAACAAGATGGCACAGTCTAAGGATGAGGAGTCAATCATTTCATACTAAAACGAGGGGGAATTTGTTCACAGAGAGGATTGTGAATCTTTCGAATTGATGGCGTGCTGTGGGTGCGCGGTGTTTGAACAAATTCAGAACTGAAGTCAATCTACTTTTGGATTCAAGGAGCATCAAGAATTATGAGGCTAGAGTGGTGAAGTGGAATTGTGGTCGAAGATCAACAGCATCTAACTGAAGTATGATGCAATCTCAAGGGCTTAAAACTGTCTACTCCTGCACCAAGTTCTTGCATGTCCATCTCAACTGAATTGGACTACTTTATTACGTTCGAGTGCTGTCAATTATATAATAAACTTCATTTTTTCATCTTTGCTCCCACCTTCTTTATTGTGAAATTGATAGCATTCACTACTTTTGTAAAGATAGATTTAAAAATACGCAGTATCTGAATGTGGTTCTCTGCCTCCACAAGATGATTGTGATTTCTCATTAGCCATTCCCCCGCCTTTGATTATCCTTTTCTCTTTATGCATCTATAAAATACTTTAAAGTTACATTTTATGCTAATCTTTTTCTTTCATACATAGCCTTTGATTCCCTAATTTCCTTTCTCAATGTTCTCCTCTGTTTTCTAGTTTGCAACTGTGTTATGAACCTGACATCTGTCCAACTTTGGTGCTTAACTTGTGACTGATTCCTTAGTCATCCTGCAAACTCTATCTTTCCTTTCTTGTCCTCTCCACACAAAATATATGTAATCTATACCTGAACTATCTCATTCATGATAGTTTACCCTTGCCCAGTTTCTATTTTACCTGCCAATCTTTGTTTCCAATTCACCTGGGCCAGACCACTGTTCAACTTTATTGAAATTTGCTGTCTTCCAGTTGAGTGCCTTCATTGTCTTAATGCTCCTCATAACTTCTCCAAACCTAATGATATTGTAAACGTTATTCCTCAAGCACTCTGCCGCTTGTTTGACGTCTTGTCCCAGATATTTTAGCTTGTTACATTTTTTGCACAGTATGATCAAATTCATTTAATGGCTAATTAAACTCCATTTTTAGTGTTCAAGGAGGAAAAGTCCAGTGTATCCCATACAAGAGAAAATTTAAAAGCCATAAAGTGCATTTGATATTGGATATCACAATGGTATTATTTCCACTCACTATATTTTTAATTTTAGTAGTTAATGATCCTTTATTTAAAGAATAATAAAGAACGTGACATTTATCAATTTTAATTATTCCATGAATTTGCATGCCTACACAAGTTAAATGCAACCTTCTCCATCAAATGTATCTACCAAAAATCATTCTGCCTTTTCAGATTATTTTGAATCATTATTTAAGAAGTAAAAGAGTCATGTTACCTGGGAAGTTGTGAATAATTAGGAAACTGCGAGGGTGATAATTCAGTAGGGTTTAGATTATATCATCAGCTCAAAAACCAATTAACACCTGAAATCACCTCCAGCGACATTTAAAAAGATCCAGACTGGAAACGCCCTATAAAATTAAATTTATTATGTTTTAAAAATCAAGAATCTTCGGTTTAGCTTTCTGCCAGAAGTGTATGCCAGTGTTGGGTGCCATTGGTATTTAATTGATCTCATACTGAAGGACTAATGATTGTGATGTCATTGCCAAAACTTATCAAGAAACAATCTAGAGCTGATAAGGGTTATTGCTCTGACCTGTAGGTGCGCATCTGTTTCTTCCAATGCTTTCTCCACTTTTTTCTTCACTTGGCTGAGAGCATGCGTCTCCATGATAATTTGGTCAAGTTCGTGATCAAGCTCAGATTTCCAGAAGCTGATGTCTTGCACCCTCTCTCCAATGTTGTTGCTGGTGTCATTCTGGATTTTCCTCGTCAGTTGAGCCTTGTCTTGGATGAGTCTGGTCGTGTCCTCCCTGAGCTTCTCAGCATTGTGCCTGGAACAATCGGATTGCTTGTAATTGTTGTGGTTGGACTCCACCCATTCGCCTTGGGTGTATCTGCTGAACAGGGCAATACGGTTAGAGGTTCCCGGGGCACATGGATCCATCGAAGGGCATGGGTCTATCACAGAACAAGGATTAACTACGGGGCAGTTTACTGGTGGCCGAGGTGTTATTGCTGGGCATGAATGCATGACAGGGTAAGAAGGCACGGGGCAGTTGATGATGGGACCCCCGGTCACTGATGGGCAGGAGGTTATTGGTGGATACGATGTCATCACAGGGTACTGCCTCCCACACAAATTTCTAGTGTAGGGTCCAAGGGTAGTATTGGCACCTGACACCTTGTAGTAAGTGCTGGGTCTCCATGGCAAGTTGACACTACTGCACCTTGTCTCCAGATCTGCTGTACAACATCTGCCATACATGGTGACCACAGCTCCTAGAAAACAAACGGTTATCCTATTAGTTTGGAACTGTGACAAATCACTGTCTCTGCAGTCCTGAAACAAACTGAGGCTACCAAGGCTTGAAATTAAAAGAGAGAGAGACAGAGAGAGAACGACAAACTAGGAAACGCTAAGCAATAACTGGTCAACCCACATCTAATTAAAGTAATGACATAATGTGGTTATCATAAAACTTTCTTGCGATGCATTATGACATACGCAACATCATAAAGCTGGCTAGTAAAAAAGCAACTCATTATGAAGCTCTCGAAATCCCCCAACCATACAGACATTCTCGCAATCAGTCCAGATCCAGTGTTTAAAACGGCGTCAGGTCTGGTCTGCAGATGTGAACTGCACCTATTGCAGATGTTTTAACACGCGGACATTAACAAAAATCATTGATCACATCACAAACATGTAGAGGGGCGTCCGTGCCTCATAGCGAACCACTTCCGAGTTAACGGGCTTATTATAACCCCATGAGCTCACACGTAGAAGTAAACGGGAGCGCTGCTGCATCTTTCAGTCTGATATCGCTCTGTGTATGTGTGTGTGTGTGTGGATGTGTGTGTGTGTGTGTAAGGGCTGGCCTGATACTGCTACATCTGTGCTCAGTGCAGATGTGCTCTGGAGCTGGCGGTTGCTATGGACGCTGCAACATCCCCGACCTTAGCAACTGCAGCCAGTTGCATGAGCGCAAAGGTTGGGAGAGGGGAGGGCTGGAAAGCAAAAGGGGAAAACAAACACGAATGAGACAGGCTTGCAGCAAATTCCCTACTCGAGTCAGGGGCTCCAGCGCTCTCCTCCATATTGACGCCTCCTGCTGCTTACAGTCTGAGAAATGACTTGATTTCAGTGCAATGATTGATGTAAGAACAGGGGTTAAGTGAATGGTATCCACTGTCCGTTTGCTAGGCATTCACTCCCCACTTTCAGCCTGAAGCTTTTCATATTTTATATCTATGTTATATATCAGATCTGCAGTCACTGTTGAAGCATCTGGACCCGGTTCTCCTTCTCTCCCAAGGTCCCCGCTCCTTCTGAATTTTGACCTTCTCTCTGAGAGGAAAACACACACATCCAAAACAAAAAGCTGAGGTGTTTCTTCGGTTATCAGTTGTTTCCATCCTCAACCCAACCTGGCTGCCCTCTCTCTCCCCTCTACCACCTCAATCAGCTGTTGACGCTGGCTGCTATTCACACAGAGCCACTCAGAGTTCAACTAAAAAGCTGACCCCATCCCAGACTCCCTTGGACTGTGAAACTGCTCTATTCGCTTAGAAGCAGAGGAGCCCCTATTGAGACAAGCTTCTGAGCCACTTGTGTACGCCCCTGGGGAGACTGAAAGCCAGTGCACAGAGGTGGTTAAGTGCAAACTGCAACAGCCATTTGGAATAGTACAATAATTATAACATAATTTATAATTTATATTATTATAATTATAAGATGTGTCTAATATATGCACGCAGTGCTGTAGTGCAGCAATAATATTTAGAGCTGGTGGTCAGACTTGGTCACCTCAATGAATATTTGGGTTAATATCCAAATGTTCGGGCAGTTTCTTGACAATCACTGCTCACTTCTTTAAAGCACACACACACACACACACGCACCTCAGTTTGGCTGAAAGACAGGATGTTGAAGCGTCTGGGCAGGAGAAATGCAAGAATTCCAAATTTCAAATAATCACAACAATTTATACCAGCAGAGCGAAAGGGCCAGTGATTGGTCAACAAGTCAACTCTGAATGGTCAAAGTGTCGCCATGCAGAATGCCATGGGGAAACTACATCTTTCCCATCCTTCTAGGTACATTTAAGCATACAAATTAGGAGCAGGAGTAGGTAATTCAGACCGCTCAGCCATTCAACAAGATCATGGCTGAACTGTCACCTTGAATTCCCATTCCTGTCTGCTCTTGATAACCATTCAACCCTTTGCCCAACAAGACATGAAACAACAATTCCTTTAGGATTTTTGACAGTTGCTTTGGCTTCTACCTTAATTGTGTGCATTAAGACATCTGGGAACATCAACCAGAATTGTGTGCAGTATTCTAACAGTAGCCCCATTGGTGTCCTGTGCAGCCGCAGCATGATGTCCCATCTCCTGTATTCGATGCTCTGACCGAAGAAGGCAAGCATGCCAAACGCCTTCTTCACCATCTAGTCTATCTGCAACTCCACCTGGGTTTGAGTCATAAGGAGAGGCTGAATAGGCCGGGGCTTTGTTCACACAGAGGGTGGTGGATCGAGCTGTCAGAGGGCGTGGTGAATGCGGTTACAATACAACATTTAAAAGACTCTGATGGGTATATGAATAGGAAGGGTTTAGTGGGATGTGGACCAAATGCTGGAAAATGGGACTAGGTCAGATTGGGATGTCTAGTCGAGTTGGACTGAAGGGTCTATTTTAATGCAGTATGAATCTATGATTCTAAGACTATCTAATTTTGCATTGAAAATATTCAAGTGCTCTGTTTTAACCACCTTTTTACAAATATTCATGACCCTCCAAGAAGAAACAATTTGCCTAACCTTTCTTTTAAATTATAACACCCGATTTGAAGCAGTGAGCTCAAGTTCTACATTCTCCCATAAGAGTAAACATGCTTTCAACATTTAACCTGTGAGGAATCCTCAGGATCTATATACTTTCATCAAGGCTCCTCATCTTCTAATCTGCAGTAGATTTCAACCTAATCTGTTCCACCTTTTCTCATAAGTCAAGCCTCTCATCCCGTGTAAATCAGAAAAGGTGCAAGACTTGAATATATTCCTCTTGATTGCAGAGGACAGGTTCTTGAGTATATTGCTTCTGGCAAATGTAACTAATCCACATTAAGAGTTTAAAGAGTTTAATTGCATTAAATTGGTTGGACTTTATGGCCTCAATGTTTACCTCATTGCAATCCTTTGTTTACTGGTATTTTTATCAGACAAAAATAAAATTCATAATATTATACCCAATTTTTGTGCCGCTGGAGCCAAGAGAACAAACCCCTTGATTGCTATTACTCCTTATCATCAGCCATGTCCCTTCTCTTTTTACCCCATTCCCTTTAAAACATGTAACCAGCTGGATCAACACAACAAGACATTGGTAGAAGCATTCAAAAGCATGCCAAAATAATAATGCTGGGTTGAAACTCAAGCCTAAAGGTACTATGTTTGAATGTAAAGGGCATTTGCAATAAGGTAGATGAATGAAGAGAACAAAAGTTTGTAAACAAGTATGGTATGTATGCAGTTACAGACACGTGGCTGCTGAGTGACCTAGGGTGTGAACTGAACATCTAAGGATATCAGTATTTAGGAAATATAGGCAGAAAGCAAAAGGACTTTGGGTGTCACTGGTAATGAAAGATTTAATCATGCAGCTGCCTTGCCTTGGATAGTGTCAAGCTTCTTGAGTGTTGTTCAGCTGCACTCAGTCACGCGAATACAGAGCGTTCCATCACACCCCTGACTTATAGATTGTAGACAGGCCATATGGAGAGTCAGAAGGTGAGTTATTCCCCAAGTCTCTGACTTGCTCTTGCAGCCATAGTATTCTATGTCTGAAACAAAAACAGAAATGGCTGGAAAATGTCAGCAGGTCTGTGGAGGGAAATAAAAGTTAATGTTTCTGGTTTGGTGACCCTTCTTCAGAACTGTTTTTTTTTAATGTTTTGTTTCAGATTTACAGCATCTGCAGTTCTTTCAGTATTCTATGGCTGGTTCAGCTCAGTTTCTGGTCAATGGTAACTCCCAGGATATTGACAATAGGGAGATTGTCATGCCATTAAATGGTTAGATTCTTTCTTGTTGGGGGTGATCATTGCCTGACATTGATATGGCATGATTCGTACTCACCACTTATCAGCCCATACCTGGATATTGTCCAGGTCTGGCTTCATTTGGACAAGGACTGCTCCAGTATCTGAAGAGTTTCAAATTGTGCTGAACATTGTGTAGCTAACAAAAATAATCCCCACTCTTGACTTTATGATGGATGCATTAGGTAGCCTCATTAGAAAAAATGACAATGAATAGGTTATGGTTAATATTTAAGGAATTAATGCACACATTTCAACAGTTATACATTGGAGGTTTTTGGATATAACCAGTAGAATAGATAAAGGGGAACCTGTAGGTGTGGAGCATTTGGAATTTTAGGAAGATTTTGATAAAGTCCCACATAATAAACGAGTGTGCAAAATCAAAGCTCATGGGATTGAAGGTAACATACTGAAAGTGGATTGAGATTTGTTTACCAGACAGGAAAAAGATGGTAGGAATAAATTGATCTTTTCCAGACTGGAAGGCGGTGACAAGAGAGATACCATAGGGATCAGGTATTCACAAATACAGCAAAGATTTGGATGGGAGAATCAAATGTAATATTTCCACATTTGCTGATGCACAAAACTAGGTGGGATTGTGCGTGATAAGAAGGATGCAAAAAGCCTTGAAGGCAGCTTCAACAACTTAATAGATTGGACAAATTCTTGGCAGGTGCCATACAATGTGGCTAAGTGTGAAGAAGACTAATTTGACAGGTTTTATTTAAATGGTAATATATTGGGTAATGTTGATGTACAAGTGATGTGGGTAACCTCGTACATTGGTCACTGAAAGCAAATAATGTAGATGCAAGCAGTAGTTAGGAAAATAAGTTGTATGTTGGCTTTCATTGTAAGAGAGTTTAAGCACAGGAGCAAAGATTTCTTTCTACAGTGGTACAGGGCCTTGGAGTATTCTGTGTAATCTCTTTTCCGTAATGCAATGTTTGTGATTTATGTATATTATATACATATATACTTTTAATATAATTTATTTCAGAGTTTTGATTTTGAACTAGTAGCATGCACCTTTTGGCCTGCATGTATGAAGGGGTTCAATGAGTTAATTCAAAGTATTTGTTAAGCCAGCATGAGAGGAGGGAGTTCCTAAGGTGATAATGGAAGTTTATTTGCATTAGGAGAGTTTTATGAGTGGCTAGAGTAAAGACTGAGGAGCAGTAACATGCATTCATTGAGAATTTTTTTTTGCTTAGAAGAAAAGCCCACAGCTTGAAAGGCTTTTGATATTCAGTTCACAGATAGCCTTGTTGCAGTTGGACGTATGAAACACTTGCTCCTAGAGAAAGCAGTTAGTTCAGAAATGTTAAGAAATAAGTTATCTCAGTGTAAAGGTTTTAATTTGAAAGTTCCAAACCAGAATGTTTGTTTAGAACCTTGAAGAGCTTATTTGAAGCTGAGAATATTTAAGCTTAGTCTAATCAAGGAAGACTTGGAATTGAAATAAACAGTTAAGTTAAGCCTATCGATCTGAAAGAGAAGCAAACTCTGTCGTGTGTAAGTACTGTAAGGTGATTTTGTTGGGATTGATGAGATTGTATTTTACTGTGTACTTTGAAACCTTTCAAATTGTGTTATATGTAAATAGCTTGGTATATTCCTTTTTTGCATAATGAACTTACACTTTATTGATAAAACCAAACCTGTGATTGTGTTTCAGTGAAATATCGTTTCATTAACTTAACAAAAAATAAAATATGAACTGTTAAGCCAGATTCCAATCTGGGATCTGGCTTGTCCAGTAGTAACATCAGCTGGAATCATTAACATTACCCAACAGAAAAATTCGTGTCATAGACAGGATGCGGCAAAAGTTCACCAGTTTGATTCCTGCAATGGCAGATTTGGCAAATGGGGAGAGATTGGTCAACTGGGTCTGTAGTCATTCTAGTTTAGAAGAATAAGAGGGATCTTACTGAAACATATAAAATTCTGACAGGGCTGGACAGACTGGATTCAGGGATGATGTTTCCTTAGTTGGGATCTCCAGAACAAGACACCAGGCCCTCAGGATATGTGGAATGCTATTTCAGACTGAGATGAGGAGAAATTCCTCCACTCAGAAGGTATTAAAGTGCTGGAATTCTCTACCACAAGAGATTGTAGGAGCAAAGTCATTGAATATATTTTAAAAAGAAATAGATTTATGGATGTTAAAGCTGTCAAGAGGTATGGGAAGAGAGCAGGAATATGGCATTGAGACAGAGGATTAGCTGTGATCATGTTGAATAGTAGAGAGGGCTCAATAGGCTGAATGGCCTACTCCTCCTGCTATATCGCAATTTTGTAGGAAACATAAATGATAAATTCACAATTACCAAGCAAGAAAGTTTGTAGAGGATGGAATCTGTTTGACTGGCAAAGGCAGACTTTGACCTGAGAGACTATTGTACAAAGTTTTCCAAAAATGAAAAGAAATGAAGTAGAAAATAGGGACCCACAAATACCTCAAACTGCATACAAGGTCATCAAGAACTGAAAGTCTTTGATGCAAAATGTTTCTCCTAAGGGCCAGACAATTGGCTTTTGTTTAGCCTACATCACAGATGTTTCTTCGGCAGTCAAAAGGTCCACCTACAGCATTTTCACATTGCTGGTGAAGTTGGAATAGATCTTCCTATATCTGCTGCTATTATTAACCACCAACACCACCAGGTAACATGTGCACAACGTTTCCATCTTTACACGTTAAGTTGTATAGTCTGGAGATGAACTTTCTCAGATCCTGGATGACTTTTCAGCTCCAAGTGTAAACTTTTGGACTTGAGGTCTTCGCCAATGTGGAGGAATCTTGATTGTCATGTTTGCAGGGCTCCACATGTGGAGAAAGAGGTCATCTGAAACACAGATTTGCCCAAATAGTTGCAATCATGAGAGTCCGATCTGACTTTATTGGTCAGTGCATTGAGTATAGGAGTTGGGATGTCATGGTGCAGCTGTACATGAAATTGGTGAGGCTACTTTTGGAATTCTGCATTCAATTCTGGTCTCCCTGCTACAGGAAAAATGCTGTTAAACTTGGAAGTGTTCAGAAAAGATTTACTATCGTGTTCGCTGGGGTTAGAAGGTTTGAGTTATAGGGAGAGGCTGAATAGGCTGGGGCTATTTTCCCTGGAGTGTCGGAGGCTGAGTGGGGACCTTACAAAAGTTTATAAAATCATGAGGTGCATGGATAAGGTGAAGAGCAAATGTCTTTTTCCCAGGGTAGGGGAGTCCAAAACTAGAGGTCATAGGTTTAAGGTGGGAGGGGAAAGGTTTAAAAGGGACCTGAGGGACAACTTTTTCATGCAGAGGGTGGTACGCATAATGAAATGAGCTGCCAGAGGAAATGGTGGAGCCTGGTACAATAACAACATTTAAAAGGACTCTACATGGGTATATGAATAGGAAGAGTTAAGCAGGATACGGGCCAAATGCTGGCAAATTGGACTAGATTAATTTAGAATATCTGGTCAGTATGCACAAGTTCAACAGAAGGGTCTGTTTCCGTGCTGCACAAATCTAAGACTCCAGGATTCAAAGACAGAGGATTTTGCTGCATACCCTTTGATCTAAAATTTTCTTACATTGTTTTATTTCCTTTTATTCATTCATCAGATGATCACCTATCACCTAGCCAGCATTTATTGTCAATTCCTAATTGCCCAGAGTTTAAGAGTCAACCACATTGTTGTGGGCCTGGAGTCACATGGAGACCAGAGCAAGAAAGGATAGCAGCTTCCATCCCTAAGTGACATTAGTGAATCAGACATGTTTTTCCCCAACAATTAACAATGGATTCACACTCATCATTAGACACTTAGTTCCAGATTTGTTTTTTTTTAATTGAATTCAAATTCCACCATCTACTGCAGCAGGATTTGAACCCAGGTTCCCATAATATTACCTAGGTCTCTGGATTAATAGTGATAATACCACTAGACCATCGCCATGGAGTCCAAGTGATTGCTTGATGCACCATGAATTAAAAGCATCTACTTCTGATTGGTCACAAACAGTATGAGCCCATGCGTTTGGTGCATATCAGGTTTGGAATTACAAGGCAGCTGTATTAATGTAAACACTCTTGCCAATTGGAGCTTGAACTTCCATATGTTCTATTAAAAAGTCAGATAATAACCTTGGAAATCTCTATTCATTAACATATCTCTTCTCTAGTGTTATTTATGTTGCGTGTTGAGCTCCCATGGAGTTTAGGTTTTTAGAGTGTTGGTGGTTCTATTATTCACTATATTGGAACATAGAGCATTTGTGAGTTGGAAGTGCTATACATTGTTGTTTTGATGGTTGCACTCAATATCTAGTGGTTCAGCTTCATCTTTAAGAAGACTTATTGCCAGATTTATCAACCCTAGCATTACCATGAGGGGAGTAATTTCATCCATACAGTCAAAGTTAATGAATGCTTCCAAAGCCAATTCATCACAATTCATGTTTTAACCAACTGTTCCCACCAAGTCAAATGTTGCTGAATTAAATGCTGCTCACTCAGGGTATCATTTGTGGCATGCAATTCGTTTCCTTTCTGATGCTAAACCCCAATGTTTAACTATGGTTTATTTACCACGCTGCACTGGTTTTCTCTTAACAAAGAATTGATCTGTAAATCTTCCAAGAGTTGAGAACACAAAGACCATTTCTGACAAAATGATGCTTCCTCTGAAGACTCTGTGCCTTATTTTCCTGCCTATGCTTTTCCAGATTAGGATCATTATTCCTTGCTTAGTAATCTTCAGATATAGCCCATTGGTTTCCAGAATCATGTCTCAATTGATGTCAGGTTTTAATGTAGGCTTCTGCTTTCTTTCAGCATTTCAGCAGACATTCCAAAGCTGTCAGGAGATCATCATTTTCTGTATTCCCATGGAAGCCTCTACTTTCTGAGCTGTCAGGGAGTTTCCATTCTCATGCATTCAGGTTTGGTTTTATCTGATGCTTCATTCACATCTTCAGAGGTCTTCGCTTGGGGCCCTTCTGGAGGAGTTTTCAAACCAGTTACTCCGAGCTGCTGTTTTCTCCCATGTGGTCAATAGTCGCCGACCATTAATGTCCTCAAATGGACTTTTTCTTATTTGTGAATGGGACTTGAGCATCACTGGCTAGGCCAGCACGTCTCTAGGCCAGCCTGTCTCTAGCTGCCATTGAAAAAACGGTGGTGAGCTGCCTTCTTGAACCACTGCAGTCCCTTTGCTATTGGTAGGGCCACAATGCCATTAGTGAGGGAATTCCAGGATTTTGACCCAGTGACACTGAACAAACTGTTCTCTGCATTAACCTTTGAGTTGAAAAGGGGGGATCACACAGGTGGGGGCAATGGCATACTGGTAGTGATACGAATCCAAAGGTCCGTACTAATGCTCCAGGGATATGAGTTCAACAACAAATGTCGGAAACTAATTAATTAATAAAGCTGGAATTTAAAAAGCTCATCGTCAGTAATGATGAACATGAGGCTACCTGATAGGGTAGCACAGTGTCTCCGTAGTTAGCACTGCTGCCTCACGGTGCTACGGACCTGGGTTCAATTCCACCCTTGGGCAACTGTCTGTGGGGAATTTGCATATTTTCCCTGTGTCTGTGTGGGTTTCCTCTGGATGCTCTGGTTTCCTCCACAGTCCAAACATGTGCAGGTGAGGTGGATTGGCCATGCAAAATGCAGGGATGTTAGTATATTTTAACAGTGCATGTAAGAAATGTAAATGTAAAGTAACTATTTTAATTTTATAAAAGAAGAATGTCTTGAGATACATCTAAGATACAGAAACATATACTGACCAGATGTCTTACTAGTGTTAGTAGTCATTTATCAATTATGGCAGTCTCACAAGTGGAAACACTTGTCACATGTTATTGCTGACAATGATATACCGGAATTACAACACCTGCTACAACTTAATGCTGGTTAATGTATGTGGCTAAAGCTCCTTTATGATGCTGTTTGGTGATTATAACATCATACACAACAGATGTACAATTCTTTTTCTCAATCTCCATGGGCTTTCCTCCTTGAATATTTATTCAGTCGTAATCTAACTGAATGAGAAAGCCATCCCAAAAGACTGAATGGTCCACTCTTATTCACAGCATTTCCTACAAAGGAGAGAGTCGAATGTAAGGCAAGGGATAAAATTCTGCCATGCATTAGCACACTAGTCAAATGTACATTTCGGTCTATGATTGTGTGTGGGAGCTATTCTTGACTAACAAGGGTGCCAAAGGTGGGAATGTGGAGCTTTTTAAAACTTCATTCATGGGATGTGGGTGTCACAGCAGTTACTGCCTGTCCCTAGTTGCCCTTGAGAAGGACGTGGTAAACTGCCTTCTTAAACCGCTGCAGTCCGTATGCTGCAAGTTGACCCACTGCCATTTGGGAGGGAATTCCAGGATTTTGACCCGGCAACACTGGTGGAATGATGATATCTTTCCAAGTCAGGGCGGTGAGTGGCCTGGAGGGAAACTTGCAGATGGTGGTGGTATTTGCTGCCCTTGCCCTTCTAGATGGAAGTGGGTCTGGATTTGGAGTTGAGATTTCAATCAGCCATCACCTTATTGAATGGGATGCAGGCTCAAGCAGCCAAATGGCTGACTCCTGCTTCTGGTTAGTATGTTCATACGAATTAAGGTTTGCTCGCATCACAACATGACTCAAGTTGGATTGGGTTAGTATATCAATGCACTCACATAATTCACTTTATTTTATCCTTCAGCTTGTTAAAATTCAGTTTCAGTGCATGCTTATAAAATGACTCATGTTAAACTCTAGCAAAGACAGAAACAAAAACAAAGGTTGCTGAAGAAACTCAGCACATCTGGCAGCATCTGTGGAGAGAAACGGAGTTAACATTCAAGTCCTCAGAACTAGTTTCCATCTGTTGCCAGCCACTTCTGGGATTTTGGAAGCGACCACCATGGGCTCCTGTGAAGCTCCTGGCTTGCACCATTTGAAGTGGTGCCTGTTATGTATGTAGTTGGGAGTGTTATCCCTTTAAGAGAGATAGTCAGGTGACCTGGATGGGTGGAGCTTTGGTCCAGTCTAGAAACAGCTGTACAGGTGTGAGCATCCTCCAATAAAGTGTTCCTGTTCGGATTTACCATTCTTCTGTCTGGGCAATAATTTCTGGCTCCAAAGGAAGTACCAACATATCAGTACCTAACTGGTTTTTCAATATGGTGCCAGAAACCTTTGACCCTAGAAGATCCTGGAAGTGGGCAAGCACTTTTGTCTCTCTTGCCATGCTATGGGCTGATTAACTTCTGTAACACCTCGCTTGCATAGCTAATGAACTGAGAAGCATGTGACCGCATGAGATAAGTTGCTAAGTGCTCAGACAGAAAGAAGGGTCCAGACCCAACAAGTCAGCTTTCCTGCTCCTCTGATGCTGCTTGGCCTGCTGTGTTCAACCAGCTCTACACCTTGTTATCTCAGACAGAAAGGATGCTCTCCAATACACTTGATGCCACTCTTTAACTTCAAAGTGGAAAATTCAGTCCTGTCACTCGAGTGGTCAAAAGTAACAAAGGCGTGGATGAGAGTTTTAGCAACAAGTGAGCTGAAGTAGAGACAGACTGGGGAAATGTTACGAAAGTGAAAACAGACCACACGTGAAGTTGTGGAAATGTACAGAACTGGGCAGAGCTTCTCCAGTGTGACACCAAAGTTGCAAACTGTGGTCTCAAGCAGTTGCCAAAAAGAGGAATAGAGGCTGGATTTCAGGACCCCTGCAGTCATCAGGCCGACATATCCCAGTGACAGTAATAATCCGCTGTGGCCTGAAAACACAGTGGCATGGTGGTAACATCACAAGGCTAGTAACACAGACGTCCAGGCACAAATTCAAATCCAATAATCAAAGCCATTGAAATTTAAATTCAATTAATAAATCTCGAATTGAAAGTTTGTCTCAGCGCTGGTGACCTTGGCTTTTAGGACAAACCATCTGGTTCACCAATATAGATGAGACAAAATCACACAACGTAGGAGCAGATGTAGGCCATTCAGCCCATCAGGTCTGCTCCACTGTTCAATGAGGTTGTGGCTGATCTGATAACCCTTAACTCCACTTTCTCGCCTTTCCTCATAACCCTTGGTTTCCTTCCTGATTAAAAATCTGTCTGCCTCAGCCTTGAATATACTTGAAGATCTAGCCTCAACAGCCCTCTGCAGTGAAGAATTCCACAGATTCATTACCCTCTGAGAGAAGAAATTCCTCCTCATCTCTGTCCTAACTGGGTGTTCCCTTACTCTGAGATTATGCCCTCTGGTGCTAGACCCTCCCACAAGGGGAAACAACCTTTCTGAAATCCCCCCACCTCCTGTTGAGCCCTAGGAATCTTACATGTTTCAATAAGGTCTCCTCTATTCTTCTAAACTCCCAATCAGTAAAAGCCCAAGCATTCAGCCTCTCATTAGGAAATCCCTCCATACCCAGGGGTAACCTAGAGAACCTTCTCTGGATAGCCTCCAATGTCAGTGCACCTTTCCTGACATGAGGGGACCAAAATTGTTCACAGTATTCTGGTGTGGTCTGACAGTGCATTTATAGTTTTAGCAAGACTTCCTTATATTTATACTTCATTCCCAATGATATGAAAGTCAACATTTCATTTGTTTTTCCTATTATATACCGAATTTCTATGCTTTTTTTGTGACTCATACATGAGGACTGCCAAATCCCCCAGTGCTGCAGAGCTCTGCAGTCATTCCCAATTTAAATAATATTAAGCTCCTCTATTCTTCCTGCTAAGTTGCATAACCTCATGCTTTCCCACATTATATTCCATCTGGCAAGATTTTGCCTGCTCAGTTAACATAGCTATTCTGCTCTGTTAGACTCTTTTGTGTCATCCTTATGACTTAAAAATCTGCAATTATTAACTGGCCCGACCTATACATAACTCCACATGTTGTGGTCGCCTATTAAATGTCCTTTGAAAACCTAGCAAATGATTCAGTTGAAGGAGAAATAGGGATGGACAACAAAATTGGCCTTGCCAGTGACATTCGCAACCCATCAAAGAACAAAGTTTTTAAAAATGCTCTTTGCAGTCATATTGCAATGTTGCAATTGGAATAGTGGCAGATACCCTCTAGATTCAACAACAGTTAAACAGGGGTCAGGTGCCAGGTAATCAATTATCTGCATATTCTAGAATACACTTTGTTTCCTTTCCTTTCATTTGTTCCTGACTTTCATTCTGTTACCTTCAAACTTAACAAAAGTTATTCATGTTTTCAAGAGCCTTTTACGACTTTCCAACTGCTTGCAGAATTGCTGTGCTCTGATTGAGATAGACTTCATTAATTCCCTGCAGCCCATTAAATTCAATTTGTATGCAATTTTCACTCTTACTGCTAGTGTGCAATTTACACCTGCCTTAATTAAAGACTTCAGAAAACTGGACGTAAACAACAGTTTCAATTAAGTCTGAAATCCTCTGGTTGTCATGACTGAATTCAGTACAAACTGTAGCCATAACTTAGGCAGCAGTGTTTGATCAGAGTTTTCAACTCTGTACTTATTGGGGGGATTAATACACTCGAGGATGATATCTGATCAGCTGCCCACATACCAACATTCCTCTAAATCTCCACCCTGCACCAGTCTTGAACTTGCATCTTTCTCCAGCTTCTCTCCTATTGCCCATCATGCCCTCTCTCACTTCATCCTGTCCTGCTCCTGTGGTCCTAGTCTCACACCTAACCACTCAAAACTCTCGGTCCCTGTGTTAACCAATACAAAAGATGGCCCTTGTTATGGACCAGATCAAACCCCCTCAAAATATTCAGAAGATAGTCGAGACCCTAACTTTTTTTTATTTTAAAAGTAAAGGTAATATGTGGCATTCCAAATGCAATTTGGTTGGTCAAACTACTGGACTTAAAGCAAAGTGCACTTTATTCATCCACTATAGTTAAAATACAACTAAGAAAGAAGGGATTGGAATAACAATTCTATTGGATAACTTAATAGAACAATAAATACAGTAACTATTACTAATTAACTGTTCCAATATAGTAACATTCCAGAAACACACCCTTGGCAAAAGGCAAATTCAGATAATACATTGTCTTACATGCAACTCCTTATATTCTACTTAAAACTAAGAAGGTGTGCAATGTGTAACTTTTATCCTTATTTCTTCTGTTTTTCGTTGTATGATAATTACTGAGATGTTTAACTTTTAATTTTGTTCTTTCTTTCTACCTTGTTCTTAAGATTCTGTACCTAAGTACTTGTACCTAAGATTGCACCTTGTGTGGTGGCATTATACACTTTTCACTGTATTTCTGAACTTTTGTACTTGAGTATACATGACAATAAAAATCTAAAAGAAATACAGTAGCAGGAAGCAAGCACCCAGCTTTAGGCTGTAACTGAGAGAGTGAAAAAAAAGCTTCCATTTCTTCAAGCCCCCCACAGCAACTTTTGAAAACTAAAACTAAAAATCCTGGTTCTGTGATAGCTTGACTACACCCATTCAGGCTGCTTCTATTGTTTCAACTTAATTAAAAAGCCCAAGGCCTCATAAGCTGTTTACATAAGCCTCACAGCAGCTCTGGCAGACTGATCGATAACTCTGGCTTTAAAAAAACCCAGGACAAAATACACCTCTTAAAGCCACAGTATTGTCGTACCCTCTTTGTTCAGGCCTTGTAGTAAATCTGCTGTTGTCACCCTTCCTTTTGAAAAACCGACCATTGACACCACCACCATGCCATTTCCAACAACCCAATCCACTCTGCAATCCTTTAATGTGTTAGCTCCTCCCAAATCCATCCCTGTTTTCCATGGATCCATTTGAATCCCTCCAATCAGTTTTCCATAATAAAAAAATGGCTCAAAGTTATAAATGACGGTCCACATAACCATGACGAAGGTAAACATCTTCTTAACCTGTCTGCAGCCTTTGAAAATGACAGCTTCAATGCCTCTTCACTGGTGCCCTGTGGGGTAGGACTATTTTGATCTGGATGAATCAAATTGTAACCACAGTGTCGCTTGCAATGTGTTTTTTTTCTGTACTTCAAAAATCTGGTGGCCTGAAGAGATCAGTCTTTACCCATTCCTTCTTCTCTAATTTCTAATCTACACAAAGACAAGGTGGTGGATGTTGCCTGTATTGATTTCAAAAAAAAAGTGACAAAATACATAGCATTGATTAACAAAATTGAGACCCGTGGAATCTTAGGTAAAGTTGCCATAGTCCTACACTCTCACTAGAAACAGACAACTGGAGCTGGGTTTAACCTGAGGGTCACCACACCTCAAGCAAAAGCAAGGTGAGACCTTCAGGGTAATGTCCACCTGTGCAAGGATTTAAACTATGCTGTTGGTTGCACTGTATAACACAAACTAGCCAACTGAGCTAACCAAATCCCACATGGAATTAGAGGGTCAGTGACCAACTGGTTAAAAAAAAGGCCTTAAAGACAGAAAACAGGGAGAAATGGCTATTTTACAGACCAGAGGATGGCAGACAGTTGCGTTCCTCAATGGTCAGTATGAGGACTGTTGCTATTTGTTTTGGTGTATGTAAATGATCCTTCAATTTTGAAATACACAGAGAATTTCATAAGATGGTGATGAGACCAAACACGGAGGAGTGGCGAACAGCGTGGATGATACAAATCCATTTGCACCATGAGGGATTCTCTTTCTCACCCTCCTCCCCCGACCTGAGGCATGGTGACCTTCAGGTTAAATCATTACCAGTTATCTCTTTCTAATGAGAGAGCAGCCCTCTGTTCTGGTAAGAGTACAGACACTTTAAGTGTGGAGCGGTTAGCTCAGTTATATGGAAGACTGGTTTGTAATCCAGTGTAATGGCAGCAGCATGGGGTCAATTCCTACATTGACTGAGATCAAGCTCTCCCCTCACTTGAGCTGTAGTGACCTTCAGGTTAAACCACTACCAGCTTTCTCTCTTGAATGAGGGAGGATCACTGTGGTCTAATCAGATAATGACAAGCGGCAGCAGAATTGACGAAAAGTGTCAGATTATTCATTACTAAACACAGATGAAATACTAACATTACACGTGTACTGACAGGCCGGAAAGAAAAGAGGAGTCCACATGTTAAAGAAGATAAAACGGACCGGTCTCTGAATTGTTTGTGAGGAGTGGATAGTTGAATGTTACGGCTGTTATACTGATATTATCACTAGTGATGACATTGGTAGTTGAACAGTTGATTTCAAGATTCTTGAATTTGTAAGTTGATTGAAACTCTTTTTTTCCCTGATTCCTTTTGGCAGTGGCTCACTGTCAGAATGAGAGAGAACTTTTTCACTTTGCTTTACCTGCAGTACTGGGCTGTGTAATTAGCTGTCCTGAGAGCTGTGACCCTCACAGCACCCTTATCTGCACACAAGAACATCAGGTCATTAATGTACAGGAACTAGGACTTGTCTACTCCTTCAAGGTGTTGGGGGGAAGCAAATGTGTCTCTCAGCTGTCTTTTTTTTATTAGCATCGTGTTCACATTCTGAGATATTCCCAAGGATTACAAGGACAGTTTGTCATGCATTTTCTCCCTTTAAAGCTTCTGTAGCATCTTGTTAGGTGTGATGTCTAGAGTTTCTCTCTCTCTGTCTCTCTAGACTGCCACTGAATTCACCTCTGTAGTCAACATGTATTTCCTTATTTTAAAAGGCTCATAATAATTGACGTTTGATATGTCCACGGGTAATCAGAGTTATGATTCAGAGTCATAACAAAGAGGACCACTCATAGAATTCCTCCAAGCAGAAAGAAGCAATTTGGCCCATTGAGTTCACACTGACCCTCCAGAAATTACCCCGCCCAGATCCAACCCCCATCCTATCACTGTAACCCCACGGTTACCGTGGCTAATCTATCGAGCCTGCATAAACCTGGACACTACAGGACAATTTACCAGAGCCAATCCACCTAACTTGCACATCTTTGGACTATGGGAGGAAACCAGAGCAAGCCCACACAGACATGGGGAGAACACACAGACTCTACACAGACAGTTGTTTGAACCTGGATCCCTGGAGCTGTGAAGCAGCAGTGCTAACCACTGAGCCAGCATGCTACCCTCTTGATACCTTGTCATGTTTGCCACCTTTACCAGGATGTAGCTTGTACAGGTTGTTTGACATACCTCACTATCACCAATTCCCCTTTGTCTCTGCTTTGTCTTGGGCCTATCTAGTGATTAGCAGTCAAGGATACATCACTGCAGAATATTTGCACAAAAGGTTGTGTTTTTAGATAATATAAAGATTTATTGCATGAAAGCAATAGGTCCAACTGCAGTCCCTCAGGCATCATTACTTGGACGTTGGGGAGCAGTAAAGATACATCTACTCCTTCCAAAAGCTCGAGTCGACTTCCTTGTCTCCACCCACAGACTGTGTGTGGTATTAGTTGAATAGGTGGAGCTGGTATAATATGAACATTAACCCCTGCAGAACTATTAACTCACACAACAGGAATGGGATCCTGATTAGGGGCAGGTGTATTAGCATGTCTTGAACTTTGAATTTGGCAGGAGTTATTGAGAGAGTAGTTAGCAAAGTGAAATCTTGGGCTTCCTAAAAAGAGGCAGTGATTGTAAAACCAGAGGAGTCATGCTGAACCTTTACAAATCTCCACTGAGGCCTCATATCGGGAATATTACATTTAGATTTGGTCATCATAAGGTAATGTTATAGACATCCTTGACAGGATGCAGAAAAGCTATAGTTGTTCCAGAGTTAGAGGATTTTAGTTACAAGGTTTGGTTGAAAGAGTGCGTTTGTTCTCCTCGGAGCAAAGGCAGAAATTGAGCGGAGATTTGATAAAGGTATAAAAGTTTATGGCAGGTTTGTTAAGGTCAACACGGAAGAAAACTGTTCCCAATAGCTGTTAGTTGGACAACGGGGCATAGATTGAAGGTTATGAGCAATAGCCGTAGAGAGAACGTGCAGAGGAACTTTACTATGCAATGCGTAGCAATGACCTGGAGCCATCAATGATTTAATCAAAGAATCCCAACAGTGTGGAAGCAGGTCATTCAGCCAATTGTGTCCACACCGACCCTCTGAAGGGCATCCCACACAGACTCACCACCCCTACCCTATCCCTGTAATCCTGCAACTCCCATAGCTAATCCGCCTAACCTACATGTCCCTGGACACAATGGGCAATTTAGCATGGGCAATCCACCTGCACATCTTTTGACTGTCGAAGGAAACCAGAGCACCCAGAGGAACCCTACACACCCTACACGGGGAGAACGTGCAAACTTCATGTGGATAGTCATCTGAGGATGGAATTGAACATAGATCCCTGACACTGTGGGGCAGCAGTGCTAACCGTTGAGCCGCAATGCCACCCACTTAAATACAAATGAAGAGGGCACTTGAAGGAATTAAATGTGCAGGACAATGAGGAGCAATGAAAATATTGAGCAGGAAAGTGAGACTGATTAGGTTTCACCATGGAAAGCAGGCATGGACTTGTCAGGCTGAATGACTTCTTTCTGTATCATGAACTATAAATAACTGAGGACAGCTAGATAAAGGGATGAAGGCATTGCAGGTATTGAGAAGATTCCGGAGATAAAGATATGTCAGGGGATTTAAACATAATTGAGGAAGTTTTAGGTGTTTGGGAACCAGATAGTGAAGATCAGCATGTACAGTGACGATATTCAGGTGGCTTGGGGACATTGGACAGTTCAGTTTAGTGCTGAAAATGCATGGCTGAGGTTTTGGTGAGTGACTGTGGAGGAGAAAGTTAAAAGCCTTTATTATTGAGACCCTGGATGGTGTAAAAACAGAAGTGCTGGATAATCCAATCAGCAGGTCTGGCAGCATCTATGCAGAGAGAGAAAAACAGTTAACATTCCAAGTCCAGTACAAACTTTTCATTGATTCTCTCTTTCTCTCATTCTGGTGGATGAAGTAGAATGTGGATAAAGGTGAGGTTATCCAATTTGGTAGTAAAAACAAGAAGGCAGGTTATGATCTAAACAGCGATAGATTGAGAAAGGGTACTACAATGGAAACTGGGTATTCTTGTACACCAGTTGCTGAAAATAACCATGTAAGCACAGGAGGTGGTGAAGAAGGCAGATGGTGTGTTGACCCACATTGAGAGACGATTGGAGTACTGGAGCAGGGATGTCTTGCTGCAATTGTACAGGGCCTTGGTGAGACCACACCTGGAGTACTGTGTGTTGTTTTGTTCTCTTCATCCGAGGAAGGCTGAGGTAGGCTGTTCTGCTAGGGAAGGACTGCAATTAGATTGATTCCTGAAATGACAGGACTGAAGCATTGAGAGAGACTGGATCAGTTAGGACTTTATTCACTGGAGTTTTAAAAAAATGAGAGGGGTTTTCAAAGAAACTGATAAAATTCTAACAGGATTAGACAAGGTAAATGCAGGAAGGACATTCCTGACGCCTAGGGAGTCGAGAAACAGGGGTCACAGTCTAAGGATACATGGTATATCATTTAGGACTGAGATGAGGAGAAATTTCTTCATCCATGATGAGCATGTGCAATTCTCTCCAACATAAAATGCTTGAGTCCAAAGGATTGAACGCTTTCTAGAAAGTGTCAGAAAGCTCTTACGGCTGAAGGGATCAAACAGTATGGAGAGAAAGTGGGAATGGGGTACTGAGTTGGATGATCATACTGAAAGGCGCATCAAGTTTCAACGGCCAAATGGCCTACTCCTGCTCTGATTTGCTATGTTACTACTCCAGAGATGCTGCCAAACCTGCTGAGCTTTTCCTGCAATTTGTGTTTTCATTTCAGATCTCCAGCTTGCATATTGCTTTTGCTTTATGCAGAGTTAGAAGCTCATCGTTGGGTTTTACGAAGGACAGGTTACAAACAGCTTGGTTTTACCTGAACCAGGGGCCGGGGACAGAAAGGAGTTGGTGACACAGGTAGTTAGTTAAATTCATCTGCCTATTGATAGTTAGATAGACACACCAAAGTAAAATCCCTGACATCTGCTACATCCAAAACCAGCAGTGTGATTGCAGTTTATGGAAATAATAATTCTGAATGTTCTATCTTAATTCATATCTATGGATAATATGGAGGAAATGCTGTTACAAATTTTGGTTTAGAGTAATTTTCAGCATTTACAATGAGGAGTGATGCTCGTCTCACCGGAACGTTTGTCGGTGGCGCTGGCGGAGGTCGGTACAATTCGCTGCTGCACCAAGGGACCGGAAGTGCGGCTCCAGGACGACGCGAGCATGGCGGACGTCCCAAGCAACGCGCCATCACGTGAGTGCGGGGTCAGGAGCGGAGCGGGATTCCCGGGAGTTAAATTATTGAAGTTTACAGAGAACACCGACAAGTGGGGAGAGGAGACCGGAAACAGGACCTACACCAATCACCTTCCCCACTGGCCACAGAGTGAGGGTCAGTCACTGACCCCGGGGGACGGTCAGAGGGTGGGGGTCAGTCACTGACCCCGGGGGACGGTGAGAGGGTGG
>NC_063352.1:8797485-8820221 GCF_021869965.1 Rhincodon typus | reverse complement strand
TCAGTCACTGACCCCGGGGGACGGTGAGAGGGTGGGGGTCAGTCACTTACCCCGGGGGACTGTCAGAGGGTGGGGGTCAGTCACTGACCCCGGGGGACTGTCAGAGGGTGGGGGTCAGTCACTGTCCCTGGGTACGGTCAGAGGGTGGGGGTCAGTCAGAGGGTGAGGGTCAGTCGCTGACCCTGGCTATGGTCAGAGGGTGGGGGTCAGTGACTGATCAGGGGGAACGGTCGGAGGGTGGGGGTCAGTGACTGATCAGGGGGATGGTCAGAGGGTGGTGGTCAGTGACTGACCCCGGGGACGGTCAGAGGGTGTGGGTCAGTCACTGACCAGGGGGAACGGTCAGAGGGTGTGGGTCAGTCACTGACCAGGGGGAACGGTCAGAGGGTGAGGGTCAGTCACTGACCGGGGGAACGGTCAGAGGGTGAGGGTCAGTCACTGACCCTGGGGACGGTCAGAGGGTGAGGGTCAGTCACTGACTCTGGGGAATGAACAGAATCAATAACAGCCGCTTACCCTGGGATGGTGACTGGTTACTCATTTGATTACTCGACTGCTGGACTCCCAATTGGTCTCCCTCAATAAATCTCAGATTGTCCGAACTCCTGACTCTTTCTGAGCATGCTCCAAATCTCATTTACCTATCATCTGATACTGCTTGTTGTATTTTCAACCTCCTCTGTCAACTTGTCCATTTTACAATTCAAATCGTTCCATGACCACATTGTCCTTATCTCTGTAACCTCATCCAAGCCTACAACTCCTCCAAGACCTCACTATTCCTTCATTTCTGGCTCTTGCGCATCCTTAATTTTCATCATATGCCCAAACACATTGATTAAAAATATCTACAAGGACAAGGAAATTATTCAACATACTTAAGGAGTTCTTTGGTTAATTTCAAAGACATTTTCTAACCAAAAAAACATCTTATTCATTAGGAAAGCCAATCTGATCTACTATCCACTGTGATAAAATGCAAACATGGAGAAAGGTGTGAAAACTTGCTGCTTTTTTTTATTAGTGCAAGGGAATTTAAGGGACAATTTAAGGTGAGACAGATTAAAGGGATGACACAAAGCTGTTAGAGTAGTGGGGAGTCGACGAGCAAGGAATGTTCACTTAAGATTAAATATGAGATTTCTGTCAGGCAGGAGAAGTATTTTTACATAAACGGTTATGAGACTGTGAAAAGTACTATCAAAAATTAAAGCAGAGGTGAATTTGACATGTATAAATAGGGTGAAGGAAGGGAGAGTTATAAACTCTTTATCTGACATTTTTCTGTCTACGATGGAAAATTCTAGCATCCAAAAGTTTAAGTGAAATAAAATTGTTGTGTTTTGACTACGGTTCGTGTTGAAGATTTACGCTAACACGGATTGGTGAGGTGGAACTGGCTGTTTTTGTCTCTCTGGATGTGACATAATATCTTGTACTGATCTCCATTCCTGAATACCTTCATACCGTAGACCTTTTTTTTAAAAAAACGTGAGATAACATTAACTCACATGCTTAAATTTACAGTAATAATATAAGCAGCCAATTTGCACTTTCCATATAATTGTGTGCAATTATTGAATTCAAATAGAGCATGCACAAAACTGTGCAATAAAAATATTATCTATCTTTCCATCACCATTGGTTTTAACAATATATTGCACATGGTGTAAGACATCATATCCTTCACCTCATCATGTATAATGTTATGTGAAATATATCACTATTATCTTCGTTTGAGGCTTATAATGTGCAAAATATCAATTCCCATTTCAATAATGAAAATGGATTTTCCTTTAAACTAGTCTTCTTTTTTCCACCAGATTTCCACAAATTGTTCAAAAAAACCTCGTTTTTCAGCACCTGAAGTTTCTAAAGCTTGATGTGATAAAAGTTTAGAGTATATCATTATTATTTGGAAACTTAGGTTTCAAAATAGAGGGAAATGGGTTTTTCGCTTTCAGCTCTGTGAAGATGACTTGTTTTGTTTTAACAAGTCAGAAATTTTTTTTAACAGCAGTGTGTTAAAACAGCATTTCTAGAAATCATGTGGCAAGCAAAATTAATAGGCAAGGCATATACTGAGATAATTGCTGGAGTGTTGACTTAGTTGATCCTTTAGGATCCAAAGGAAAAAAATTTTAGAGGCTTGAACCACTTCCAGTTCTGAGGAAAAGATCCCAATGCAAATATGCTGTTTAGCAGCATCAAAATAACTGTGAAAAAACCTGAGTGTTTATCTCATAGAATTCAGTGAGAAAATGAAGTGAGTTTAGCCTGTGTGTGACACAGGAAGAGAATCACATCTCTGAAAGGAGGCACTTGTGACCTCATCAGCTGAGTAAGAATTTAAAGAATTAAGATAGGAGTGATATTTCATTGGGCTGAGAATAAAGCATATTGTTGGGGGAGAATGGTTGAATCTTTTGCTGCTTGTAAGATCTTTCCGAATTAGATTGAAAATATATTTTGCATAATAAACTTATGTTCTTTTGTTAAAAGTACATTGTCAGCCTCATGTGAATATGTTCAATCACTGACCACCGTGGTAACCAAATTGCAAAAGGTCTATCAGGCCAGGTTTCACACTGTGATTTGACTTGTGTAGGATTGCCATCAGCTGCAATTATTTAGTTTAATCAAAATGAGTTTAATCAAAATATGACTTTTTTTTCAAATGAAAGTGATTGAATGTATGCATTGAGTTGTCTTTTGGTGCCCCCATTGCAATTCTGGCTTGAATGTTTCAGTCTGTTTCAAAAGAACCTGAAGTTTATTTTTGCTAGCTGTCTGATTCTGTGAATGATTTTGGATTGTGCTGTCTGAGCATTAGAGGGCATATATATTCTGCAGTGTTTTGCAGGTACCTTTTCTGATCTAATATTGTCTTCAGTTTCTACCACTTCCCAATAATTTAAAGAGGAGTAGGGAATATATCATAAAAATAATTGAGGTTAAATTTATCTGGAGACTTTTAGAAAAGAGGACACGTATTTTACTGAAGAAAAATGAGTGTGCTAATGACATACCTGCAACTTTGTTGTGAAAATTTCAAATATTGTATTAAGCGGAGAAAATGAGAAGTGATCCTTTCTCATGCTACTGTCCATTATCAACAGAATAAGAGCAATTTAGTTTTAGTGCCAAATAATTATCCTCATCTGTAATTTGACGAAAACAATCGCTGGTGTTACTAAGAGATTATACTGAGGCTGAGATTCTAGCTTGTACAAATCCATGGTCCAGGAACAAAGTCTTGCATAGGAAGATGTTTGGTTTCTTTCCTGATTCTTCTTCGAATATTTTTGAAGTTGTTGAGTTTTAAAAGCAATATCATTAGAAGGCAGACGCATAGGAAAAGATGCAGAAGGGATGGTGAAATTACAAAGTTATCAGTCATTGAGGGAGAGAGAAAAGGAATAGAAAGAATGAGAACCAGAGCTAAGAGCAACTGGGTGAAACATTATTGAATGTGGGAGCTTTTGAGAGTGATTGCCAGGAAAGAGATATGTTAAATAGGGGATGATTGAGGAAGGGAATGAGGGCAGGCAGCTAAATTATAAAGACGAGAGATTATACATCATTGAAAGTGTAAACTGTGATTCTTTTTATTTAGTCATGGGATGTGAGTGTTGCTGGCTGGCATTCTTGTCCATCCCTATTTGCCCTTGAGGTGGTGGTTGTGAGCAGGAAGTGGGAGTTGATAGAGATAATAGGTGTTAAGGGAGGAGACGATCTGCTGAGGGCTGGGTGGCAAAAGAGACAAACTCATACAACATTAAAAGTATGTGTATGTGTACCTCTTATTAATTTTTTTTGTTATAAATTCCTGAATCCACATTGAGAATGAAAACTGCCTACGTATATTATTAATTTTACATATTATCTTTACATTCTTTCCCTTCTCATTAGACCCTGTGGAGGTGCTTCAGACACACTTACTCTTGGAATGCTGCAATTCTAATTTAACGAATTTACCTTGGCAGCCTGCAATATAAATGTAGACATAGTAATTTGTCATTGGAAAAATAAGATGAATGCCAAAATATAGAAATTAAAATGGAGATTGAGCTATGCTTGAATGTTCTGATTTCTAATGTTGCTTCATCTTAAAGCTAAACGCATTCTGATATCATGTGGAGCATAATGGGAGATTGACTGGTTTATGTTTTCTTTATTCATTCATGGGATAAGGGCGTCGCTGGCCAAGCAGCATTTATTGCCCATCCCTAATTGCTCAGAGGGCAGTTAAGAGTCAACCACATTGCTGTGAGTCTGGAATCACAGGTAGGCCAGGCCAGGTAAGGATGGTAGTTTCCTTCCCTAAAGGACATTAGTGAACTAGATGGGTTTTTCCTGACTATTGGCAATGGATTTATGGTCATTGTTAGACTTTTAATTCCAGATATTAGTTGAATTCATGGCAGGATTCAAACCCAGGCCCCCAGAACATTATCTGGGTCTCTGGATTAACAGTCCAGTGATAATACCATTAGGCCATCACCTCCCTAAATCTGGTGGATCTCCTTGATGCACAGGAAGAGAGCCTGAGAGGCCTCCACTTCTGGTTTGGATTTAGGCCCATTCAGTTCTCATCCACTACTATTTGTTTCACTTCACCCAGAATAAGAAAATTGAATCAACTTGGTTTCCAATTTTCACCCTTTCTTCAAATAATCCATCTCTAATTCTTCACTTTCAACTTGTCTATCTCCATTTCTCAGACCAGGTTATCAATCTATACTCACCATAAGCCCAGCGACTTCCGAAGCTATGATGAATGTACATTTTCTTGGTCCTGCTTTCTTTGAGGACTTGCTTCCATTCTTCCAATTTCTTTGTGTCCGTTGCATTTGTTGTAATGATGCCGGTTCCACAGCAATGCATCCGATGCATCATCCTTTCACCTTAACCAAGGATTCCATGATACACTAGTTGACAGGTCCTTCAGCCACATTCATTCCATTTCCAACATTTCAATTCTTAACCTGTCCTTTCCCCATAGATCATGATAAAGTTCACCTTACCCTCACCTTCCTCTCCCACCAGTCTCTATAATCAATAGATTATCCTCCATCATTTCCATCACCTCCTGCATGATGCCACATATTTCCTTTTCACCTTTCTTACAAACATAAGAGTGAGTGCAGGCTATTTGGCCCCTCCAGCCTGCTCCGCCGCTCATAAGTTCTTGGCCGTAACTTCCAAATTCCTGCCAACCCGATTACCTTTGACTGTTGTTAGCCAAGAAATTCAGCATTCTGAAGGGACCAGTCCCTCTGCGATGTCCCTGCCAACTCCAGAGTCACCCCCAACACCATCTTTTCTTCCCATTGCACTTCATGTGCAAGTGCAGGAAATGCACTGTATGCCCTTTTACCTCAACCCACGACCACGTCCCCACACACATCCCCTGGATGAAACAGTAAGTGACCTCTATTTTTCAAATATAGCACTGCATATTTGCTGATCACCAAATGGTCTCCTCTTCAGTGGAAAGACCAAACACATATTGGACATTGTAGAATACCTCCATTTGTCGGCAGGACTGATCTGGATCTTCACATTCCCTGCCTTTTTAATTCTTCACTGGGTATGGGGGTGTGGTGTGGATCTCGAGTGGGGGAAGAAGAGGTGTCAGGTCAGGTGATAGGGAATGGGAGGTGTTGGGTCCAGAGTGGGGAAAGGAGAGGGAGCACGGGGTTGGGGGTGGGGTAGTAGGAGTCTATGTTGCTTGGGAGTGGTTGAGGTAAGTATGGGTCAGTCAACTATTCAGGAGTTAGACTATGTATTTCATAATCTTAACTTTTTCTGACCAACTGTTCTACTTCATTTTATTGCAACCCTTCAAATTCTCTGATTTAATTGGCTATTTTCAAAAGGTCCTAGCCATGAAGACATTGCTGAATGAAATCTTCAGTTTCTGCCGCAGTTCCTTCAGAGTCTCCTATGATGGAGATTCCGCAGAATCCCTATGTGCAACTCCCATCTATGCTGAAATACCTAGTGGCCAGCGGATACTCTGAGCCCACATCTCTATCCTTTCCGATCAGTTTATTTTCACTGTCCAATACTCTGACACTCACAATAAGATACTAATTGAAACCGAAAGAACTGCGGATGCTGTAAATCAGGAACAAAAACAAAGTTGCTGGAAAAACTCAGCAGGTCTGGCAGCACCTGTGAAGGAAAAAATCAGAGTTAACGTTTCGGTTCCGGTGACCCTTCCTCAGAACTGTGTTCTGAGGAAGGGTCACCAGACCCAAAACGTTAATTCTGTTTTTTCCTTCATAGATGCTGCCAGACCTGCTGAGTTTTTCAAGATACTAATTGATGTTACTTATTGCTTGTAGTTTATCAGTGGCTTTATATATTTTCTTCTATTATGTTCCAGATTGTCCAGGAACAGGCAGTGATAATGCTGGTAAAGCTTCAGCTTGCCAGGGCTGTCCGAATCAAGCTTTCTGTGCCTCAGGTGCCTCCAAAGCTTCAGATCCAGGTACATTTTAAAGAGTAATTTTGCTCACCATTAGCTAATTAACGTGGATACTTTCCTGAATGTGAAATTCCTTTCTTTTGTTTTTTTTCCCTGCAGCTATTCAGGAGATTAAGGAGAAGATGGCATCTGTTAAGCATAAAATTCTGGTTTTATCTGGAAAAGGAGGTGTTGGCAAGAGCACTTTCAGCGCACACTTAGCCCATGGAATAGCGAGTGATGACTGTAAGCAGGTAGAGAGTCAAAGTTTCATTACATTTGTTTCTTCGTTTTGCAACTTCCAACAGGAGGGAGTGTTATTTCCTGAAGACTTTTAAAACCTAGTAGATATTAGCTTGTTCCTCATCCCCTCGTTTCCCCTGCTGCATCAGCCTAATGTCCTTGCTACTGTGTTCCCTTTCTCTCTCCTTTTATTCATCTAATTGTACTTTCAAATCTCCAACCGTCTTATTTTTGCCTCTCTATTCACAGTGACATTTCTACAGCTGCTGATCTGCTTCATCATAACATCACCTTTGATTCCCTTGTCTACATTAAAAGCATTACCCTCTCTCTGTCTCACTCCGGTCATTCCATTGGTTTGCTCTGAAGCCTACTCCCTTAGACGCAAATCACACAGACTTAAGCATACCGTGTCATACAGCACGGAAGCAGACCCTTCGGTCCAACTCGTCCGTGCCCACCAGAAATCTCAATCTGACCTAGTTCCATGTGCCAGCATTTGGTCCATATCCCTCTAAACGCTTCCTATCTATTCATATACCCATTCACGCCTTTTAAATGTTGCAATTGCACCTCCACTTGCTATGGCAGCTCGTACCATGCACGCACCACCCTCTGCGTGAAAAAGTTGCTCCTTAAGTCCCTTTTAAATTTTTCTCCTCCCACCTTAAAGCTATGCCTTCTACCCCACCCCCACTCTAGGAAAAAGACTCTGGTTGTTCATCCTATCTATGCCCCTCATGATTTTATAAACCTCTGTAAGGCCACCCCTCAGCCTCTGACACTCCAGGGACAAAAGCCCCAGCCAATTGAGCCATTCTGTTTAACTCAAACACTCCCATCCCAGAAACAGCCTTGTAAATCATTTCTGCACCATCAAATTTAACAACATCCATCCTATAGGAAGGTGACCAGAATTGTACGCTATTCTAAAAGTGGCCTCACCAATTTCCTGCACAGCTAGAACATGACATCCCGACTTCTATACACATTGTTACCACTGGTTTCTCCATTGATTGCTAGGTCTGGGTGGACCTCACAGGCACTACTGGATCTTGCTATTTGTCTGTCAAACTGCTTGTAACTCCAGAATCATCCTGAAATCCAAAGATAGCTCCTGACTTCTATTCTCCACTGCAAACCATTTTCTTCAACCCCTCTCTCCTACCTCTCTGCCCTTGTCTCAAACAAGTGCTAGGAGCTCATGAACATGTCACTAAGGATGAGACAATTCTACCAATTGTCTCTGAGGATTTCTTTCTGAACTGCTCCTAAGGTTTCCCCTACTCTAACCTGAACCTTGCATCCTTCTCTACTTTCTCCTTTCAGAAAGACTTTGCCCATGAGACCCACCTCCTCTCCCTTGACCCTATTCCCACCATACTGCTAGCCACAGAACTTCTCCTCCTGACTTGAATATTAGCTGTTATTGTTGTTTTTGCTCTCTATTCAGATCATGTCCCTCTCACCTTCAAATCTGCTCAAAAAACTTTGCCTTGCCTTGCCTTGTCAGCACTTGTAAACTACAAGGCTTCATCCAACTTCTCGTTCCTCTGCTTGACCATGAACCAGCCCTCTTAATCCATGCCAATCTTTCCTGCTGTGCCATGGGGCTGTATAAATGCAAGTTGTTGTAGCTAAGTTAATAATTTGGAATCTGAGATGGATAGTTTTTTGTTAGCTAAGGGAATGGAACAAAGGAAGGGATTGATGGGGTTAAAATGCAATTCAGCCGTGATCTCATTGAATGATAGAAAAGGTTAGAAGGCCTGAATGGCTTCCTCCTGTTCCTGTGCTGCCATCAGTGGGTATGTCTTTAACTCCCAGTAATAAAACTGAACGCAGAGACTGGCAAGCTTCCCCAGAGTGAATGCTAATCCTTTAAACAAAATGGTTTTAATCTTCCTCACTGGTGGAATTGTGATTGTGTGTTCAGGCCTTTTCTGTGTTTGTGATTGCTTTAATGAGAACTGGCATTGCCTATACATTTGCATCTTGGTGATTCTCTTCTGGTTACTGGGACTACCTCCTCATGCTGTTAAAATTTATTCTAGGTGGAAAGAGTGTACAGATTAGGTTGGCAGCTAAGAAAAGTAGACACTTAGGATTGCAAGAAAGATTTGTTCTGAAACACGTGGGAAAAATGCATTCCTCTCCCTGAAGTGACTGTAAGCAAATGCATATTTGATCTGTCATTGCAGAAAGAAGCCTTTGCCTCCACTCCCACATCATGACTTTGCTGTCTGAACTGTTCCCAAATTGCAAAATAAATAATGGAATAAATTTGAGTGATTCATCAGCGTGATTGTGTGTGAAAGAATTTCTGCTTAAAGTAAAATCCCTCCTGGCAGTCACCCAAAATTGCAGGGTTTTATGCATCTTTCCAAAAATACTGCAAGTGCTGACAAACTGACCACATATGTGAACCTCGCAATGTAATGGGCTCCTTGCATTCTCCACCCTATTTCCGTGACTTAACCACACTTGACGACAAGTGTTGCTAAGGAAGAAAATATAGCAAAGTATTTCAGCAATTTGTACTGGAGGAGTACTGGGGAAGACACAATGGTGCAGACTTGTTCCAAAACCTTTTGTGGCATTAGTGAAGGAGGGTAGGGGAAGAATAGTCCTGGTCGGTTGTTATCAAACAATAATATACACTTTGTTGCGAAATGGAGAAAATATGCATCGAAAATTGCTACACATGGTAGTTTCCTCCAGTTTTTATCATTGTGTGGTTATTGTGGAGCCTAGTATAGAAGGAGAAAATTCTAAATTAGAAAGTGTAATGGGTTTTGTCCATTCAGAGGCTGTTTTGTTGCTTGCTAACGTAACAAGGTTTGGAAAAAATATTTCCATAGAATTACATTTAATTTTACAGGACTAAAAAGGGTTATTTGGCCTTACAGATCTTTGCAGTGGTCATGCTTTACACTACCAGGTCCCATCTTACTATATCTTGCCCAATCATCATATATTTCTTATTTATTCAAGAGATCTTTTTATTTATTCAGGGGATGGGGGCATCACTGGCTGAGCCAGCACTTACTGCCCATCCCTAGTTACCCTTGCAATGGTGGTGGTGAGCTGTCTTCTTGAACCTCTGCAGTCCATGTGGTGTAGTTACAACCACAGATCTGGGTGTCACAGGTAATTTCAACATTCATTGAATCAATGTTCATCCTTATTTGCCTCTGAAAAAGTGGTGGCAAATCAGCCTTTTAAATGATTGCACTTTGTGCGGTGAAGGTTCACACGCTGTGAATTTAGTTATGATTTTAACCTAATGACAGTGAAGAAACAGCAATATAGTTTCAAATCAGGATGATATATAACTGGGAGATAGTAGTGTTCCCGCCTGTCTGCTGCTCTTGTTCTTCCAGCTGGTAGAGTTTGCAGGAGCAAATTACTGCAGATGCTGGAATCTGTACTGAAAACAACAAATGTTGGACATCATAGCAGGTCAGACAGCATCCATGGAGAGAGAGCAAGTAGTGTTTCGAGTCTGGGTGACTTTTCGTCAGAGCTGAAATGAAGTGTGGAGGGGACTGCATTTATGTTATAGTTTTGGAGGGGGTTGCTGTTGGGGTAGTGTGCTGGTGGAAGAAAGATGTTGATAGTTCAGAATAAGTGATCGGAGTGTGAGAATGGCAAAACAGTGGTGTGTCTCCTTGAAAGGACAAGACATTTCCACTGGGATGGGGGGAGGGGGGAGAGAACATGATAACAGAATGTAATGAGCTAAAAGAAAGGAAACAATTGGAGTTGGCTCACAGCATGACGATGTTGAACTCAATATTAAGTCCAGAGGCTGTAAAATGTTTAGTCTGAAGATGAGATGTTGTTCCTCCAATTTGTGCTGAGATTTACTGGAACACTGCAGCGTGCTGAGGACAGACACATGGGCGTGTAAGCAGGACGGTGTGTTAAAAAGACCGGCTATGGGATTGTGGGCTTGGCACATAGTGTTGAAGAAGCTTTGATGCAGCCACAATGAACAGGCGGTGGAGGAAGTGAATATTTAAGATGGTCAGTGTAGTGCCAACCAAGCAGGCTGCTTTAGCAGTTGTGGTGTTAGACATGTGGAGAATTGTTAAAGTTACACTCATCCAGCAAATGGGGAGGATTCCATCACACTCTCTCCGACTACTGGTTTTTAGATAATGAAAAAGCTTTGGAGAGTTAATTTCAAATTTCTTAGAATAAATCCCCAGGACCTGAACAAGCGTATACCAGGACATTGATGGAAGCTAGGGAAGAAATTACAGGACCCCTAGCAGAGATATGTGTTTGATAGACAGCCATGGGTGAGGTGCCAGAAGACTGGAGGGCGGCTAATGTGTGCCATTATTTAAGAAAGACTGCAAGGAAAAGCCAGGGAACCACAGACCGGTGAGCCCAACATCATGTTGGGAATCATAGATTCAGAGAATCCCTTATGTGGAAGCAGACCATTCAGCCCATCGAGTCCACATTGACCCTCCAAAGAGCAACCCACCCAGACCCAGCCCCACCTACCCTATCCCTGTAACCCTGCATTTCCCATGGCTAATCCATCTAGCCTGCATATCCATGGACACTATGGGCAATTTAGCATGGCCAGTCCACCTAATCTACACACCTTTGAACTGTGGGAGAAAACTGGAGAACCTGGAGGAAACCCACACAGATACAGGGAGAATGTGCAAACTCCAGACAGATAGTTGCCTGAGGGTTGAATCAAACCTGGGTCCCTGGTGCTGTGAGGCAGCAGTTCTAACCGCTGAGTCCCCGTTCCATCCAAGTTGTTGGAGGGGATTCTGAGAGACAGGATTTACATGCATTTGGAAAAGCAAGGACTGACTAGGGATAATCAGCAAGGCTTTGTGCCTGGGAAATCTTGTCTCACAAACTTGATTGAGTTTTTTGAAGAGATGACCAAGAAGATAGATGAAGGCAGAGCGGTAGACGTTGTCTACATGGATTGTAGCAAGGCCTTTGACAAGGTTCCACATGGTAGACTGGTTAGTAAGGACAGACCACATGGGATCCAGGGGGAGCTAGCCAATTGGATGCAAAATTGGATTGACAATAGGAGACAGAGGGTGGTGATAGAGGGTTGTTGTTCGTACTGGAAGGCTGTGACCACAGGTGTGCCTCAAAGATCGGTGCTGGGTCCACTGTTGCTCATCATTTATGTAAACAATTTGGATGAAAATATCAGAGGCATGGTCAGTAAGTGCGGATGACACGAAAATTTGTGCTATAGTAGACTGTGAAGAAGATTATCTAAGAGTATAACAGGACTGTGATCAACTGGGCCACTGGACTGAGGAATGGCAGATGGAGTTTAATTTAGATAAATGTGAGATTTTACATTTTGGTAAGGCAAACCAGGGCAGGACTTACACAATTAATGGTATGGCTCTGGGAATGTTTTTGAACAGAAAAATCTAGGGGTGCAGATACATAGTTCCTTGAAAATGGCATCATAGGTAGACAGGGTGATGAAGAAGGCATTTGGCATGCTTGCCTTCATCGGTCAGAGCATTGAGTACAGGAGTATGGATATCATGTTAGAACTGTACAAGACATACACGTTCGGAATACTGAATACAATTCTGGTTGCCATGCTATAGAAAGGATGTTAGTGACCTGGAAAGGGCGCAAACAAGTTTACAAGGATGTTACCAAGACTGGAGAGTTTGAGTTACAAGGCGAGGCTGGATAAGCTAAGACTTTTTTCCCTGGAGCGTAGGAGGCTAGCGGTTGACTTTATAGAGGTTTGTAAAATCATGAGGGACATAGATAAGGTGAGTAGCCAAGGTCTTTTCCCCAAGGTAGGGGGGTCCAAAAGTAGAGGGCATAGGTTTCAGGTGAGAGGAGAAAGATTTAAAAGGGACCTGAGGAGCAACTTTTTCACACAGAGGGTGGTGCATATATGGAAAGAGATTCCAGAGGAAGTGGCAGAAATGAGTTACAGTTACAACATTTAAAAGGCATTTGGACGGATACATAGATAGGAAAGGTTTAGAGGAATATGGGTGAAATGCAGGCAAATGGGACTAGTTCAGTTGAATGAGATGGGCTGAAGAGTCTGTTTCCATGCTGTATGCTTCTAAGTCAGAAGGTAAGTTATCCGCTGTAAAATTCCAGCCTCTGAACCCCAGGAAGTTGGCAGCAATGGTAATGCCATTGAATGTCAAAGAGATGCAGTTAGACTTTCTCTTGTTGGAGATGCTCAGTGCATAGCACTAGCGTGGCTCAAATGTTACTTGCCACCTATTAGCCTAAGTCTGCATGCCATCCAGGCCTTGGATGCAAGCACAGACTGCTTCATGACTCAGAAGTTGCAATTGAGATCTAGATTTTGGGGATGGGGACCTCAGGAACTGAAAATTGTTGTCTTAACAGTAAGCTTCCCCAGTTTGGACCTTATGCTGGACAGATGATTATTTAATGAAGCAGATGAAGATCGTGGGTCTAGGACATTATCCTAAGAAACTCCTGCATTGCCCTGGGGCTGAGATGATTGGCCTCCAACAATTCCAGACAATAAAGAATTTAGACCCAGGTTCCCATTGACTTTCATGTTTACTCAAGCTACTTCCTCACTCAGTCCAATGCTGCCTTGACGTCAAGGACAGTCATTCTCACCTCTTCAGCTTTTCATTCATGCTTGCAGCGGGGTAATTCTGGCAGAACCCAATTTGAATGAGTAAGTGTCGATGATGACACTTTCCATCCCTTTAACAATAATGAGGAGATTGATGGGACAGTAATTTGATGAATTGGATGATCTTTGTGAATAGGACATATTTGGCAATTTTCCATTGTCGCTTTTGTGCCGGTTTTGTCATTATATTCACACAGCTTGGCTGGAGGCATGACAAACCCTGGAGAACAAGTCACCAGTATTGCAGTTATGATATTGTTGGCTCCTATAGCTTAGGCATGCTGGTATATCTAGACATTACTTGATGTCGCTTGGCATGAATCATGTTTATTGAGATCTAGATCTTGAGAATGGGGACCTCAGGAAGAAAATGATTCTATAATTTGTGCAATTACAGTATGTCCTCATTGTGAAAAGGGCCTTTATGCAATGTCGCAAAGTACAGATTTTAAATTGTAGCACTGCTTCTGTAAGTTTTGCCTTATCTGTTTGCAATTCTTGGAGACTGTAAACCTATTCTTATATCCAAGTTTTTAAAAATCACTCCATTGATGAGAAATTCAAATGTAATACAGGCTGTACACTGTCTGAGTCCAACGAGGCAAGAATTCTCATTAAAGGAACCAATTTTTCTGCCTCCAGGTTCTTGAAGTAGTTGATTGTTTGTTTGAAAATTTCTCTCTCTGGGTTAGGCAGTGGTATAGAATCATGCAGCATGGAAACAGACCCTTTGGTCCAACTCATACATGCCGACCAAATTTCCCAAACTAAACTAGTCCCATTTACCTATGTTTAGCCCATATCCCTCTAAACATAGAACATAGAACATAGAACATTACAGCGCAGTACAGGCCCTTCGGCCCTCGATGTTGCGCCGACCTGTGAAACCAATCTGAAGCCCATCTAACCTAAACTATTCCATTATCATCCATATGTTTATCCAATGACCATTTAAATGCTCTTAAAGTTGGCAAGTCTACTATTTTTGCAGGCAGGGCATTCCACGCCCTTACTACTCTCTGAGTAAAGAACCTACCTCTGACATCTGTCCTATATCTATCACCCCTCAATTTAAAGCTATGTCCCCTCGTGCTAGCCATCACCAACCGAGGAAAAAGGCTCCCACTGTCCACCCTATCTAATCCTCTGATCATCTTGTATGTCTCTATCAAGTCACCTCTTAACCTTCTTCTCTCTAACGAAAACAGCCTCAAGACCCTCAGCCTTTCCTCATAAGACCTTCCCTCCATACCAGGCAACATCCTGGTAAATCTTCTCTGCACCCTTTCCAATGCTTCCACATCCTTCCTATAATGCGGTGACCAGAACTGTACGCAATACTCCAAGTGCGGCCGCACCAGAGTTTTGTACCGTTCCTATTTATGTACCTGTCCAAATGTTTTTCAAATATTGTAACTGTACCTGCATTTACCACTTCCTCTGACAGTTCATTTCACATACGAACGACCTGTGTGTGAAGAAGTTGCCCCTTGGGTGCCTTTCAAGTCTTTGTCCTCTTACCTTAAACCTATGCCCTCTAGTTTTGAACTCTTGTACCCTAGGGAGAAGACCTTTGCTATCAACATGTCAATGCCCCTCATGATTTTATAAACCACTTACACTCCAGTGAAAAAAGTCCCAGACTATCCAGCGTCTCATTAAACTCAAAAACCTCTGGACTCAGTAACATCCTTGTAAACCTTTACTGCACCCTCTTCATTTTAATAATATCCTTCTGATAGGAAGACAACTAGAACAGGACACAGTACTCCAAAAGTGGCCTCACCAACATCTTGTACAACCACAACATGATGTCCCAACTCCTGTATCTTGGTACATCCATCAATAATAAATCAATTCAAATGGGGGCAGGGTTTGAGCAGGTATGATGGGGGAAGGAGTTCTGATTGTCCTACTGCAGGAAGATATTGTTAAATTGGAGAGAGTGCAGAAATTTCCACACTGAAGTTAACATTCACCAGGGTCCTCAGGTAATAACATCGGGAAATGGTTGGTGCTTCTCGTCAGCGGATCTTGATGCTGCTAATGACTGCAACTAAAGGATGTTGAAATCAAACACAGTTTCTCAGTGTAGCTGTGCTGCTTAGGGCAAAAACTGTACGGCATGGTGGCTCAGTGGTTAGCACTGCTGCCTTACAGCACCAGGGACATGGGTTTGACTCCACCCTTCGGGTGACTGTCTGTGTGGAGTTTGCACATTCTCCCCGTGTCTGTGTGGGTTTCCTCCGGGTGCTCTGGTTTCCTCCCACAGTCCAAAGATGTGCAATTAATGTGGATTTGCTGTGCTAAATTGCCCCGTAGTGAGCGGGGATGTGTAGGTTGGATATGGGAAACATAGTACGGGGGAATGGGTCTGTGTGTTATGGTCTTCGGGGGTTTGGTGAGGACTTGTTGGGCCGAATGGCCTGTTTCCACACTGTAGGGATTCTACGAACTATCGTTCAGAATACAGAATTTATTGCCAAGTGATTCCAGCTGTTCTCCGTTATTTGCTAGCAGCTGACTGCAGGAGGTCTGGGAGAAGGTCAGTGAGTTTCCTTCATTCCTTTATGAAGACGAATTTTTTTTTAATTCTTTCATGGGATATAGGCTGGACAGCATTTATTGCTCTTTCCTAATTCCCCTGGAGAGGTTGCTGGTGAGCCACCTTATATGGATCAAAAATTAATAGTCATAAATAGTTGTATGCAGAAATGAAAACAGTTGAAAACTGAATAATTCCAAAGAGCTAATGGGACATGTGTTGGAGGGAAATGTGCAAAAGATTACATATTTGTGGTTAATTAACATAATTAATGCATTAATATATAACTGTATATAAAATATGCATATAATTAATATTCATGGATACATCTTTGACAATTCTGGATTTTGCTGAGTTATTTTACTTATGTTCCCAAAACACTGCCCCTCCCTCAGTATCTGCAGACCAGCATAGAAAGATGTAGTTAATCTTACAGTGCCAAAAGACGTTTTATGCCTTCTACTACACACCTTTCATGGTTTATCAATAAATTAGTTTCTATCATCTGTCTTTATTACAGCAATCAGGTCCCATGAAGAAACAGTGTTAATTGTTTAATGTTGTTTTCAGTGAATAAATGTGCAAGAGCCCCTGGCAAGTTCTGATGTTTACATTTCTGTATTAAGACAATGGCAAAGTTTGTCTTAGACTGTGGAATTTGGCATTTAATTAAATTCATAGCCTGTTGTTTGTTAAACTATGGTAGTTTCTTAATGAATTGTACTGTTAAGAGAGAGCATAATCTAAAAAATAAAATTGGCATGAAAGTTTAATCGAAATATTGTTTCACTAACATAATTAAACCATAATTGAATTCACAGTATATTTTCTAGTTGCAAATATTTAGTTATCAGAGCAATTATTTGAATTCAAGGAGTGTAGTTGTAATTAATTGTCATATGTAACCATGGTTACAGGGAATTCTGCAGCAGTAAGCTACAGTGTGAAATGTGGGGAGACTTCAAATTATTACAACTGCAAACCTGCCGATACCTGTTTGTGTGGTAGATTTGGCAGACACCAATGCGATTTGTCTGTTTGATCCAATCAGGTGGAACCAACAGAGTCAGAAGTGTACTGAGTGCAAGCTCTTCTTTTTATGGAGTAGATTTTGTTTTTAATGGCAAGAGAATTTGAGTAAGGCATTAAAACATTTTTCATGGAATTGTATCAAAGTTGCACCCTATTTCGTTTCTGCTGATAGTGAACTGAATTGTACATGATATCAAGGCATGTTGGATTCAGCCATGTGCCTGGTTAAGGGAAAGCTGAGGGTATTTTCCATTCAGCCTGATAAAAAGTAGTTGTAATCTGTTGCTACGATGACTCATTTTGTGTTGTGACTTACTTAGCAACTGAGTCAGAGAGGATGATTTGCATTAAAAATATCCATGGTCAGAGACTATTTTACTGTTGCTACAGATTTCAAACCACAAACCACGAAACATTTGCCGACCACAGCAGCAGTATTTTGCAAGCCAAAGTGATAGCTAATTTGGAATTCTGCTTTATTCTTGTTAAGAGACCTCTGGGTTGAAAAATGTCCAGTTATCTTTGTGTAGCATTTGCCTCACCTTTCTGTTTGAAATTCTCTGTTATAAATTGGGGAGTTTCTTGCTTTTCTAGTAGCGAGCGCTGAATATTCTTCCTGCTTCCTGAAATGACCCTAGTGGTTTTTGAGATTTGTATTAAATTGTTGTCTATTTTATAGTATAGAATGGAATTGCACTAATTTGTCTGAATGCTCATTTATGTAAGACCATGAAAGTCGGCAGCAAGAAGAGACCCTTTAACTTCTTTGTAAAGTACATTTGGAACCACATTCCAGAGCCAAAGACCCTATTGGACACTGTCCCTCTCCTATTCTTTAAGACACCAAAATAGAGATATTTGGCCACTTGACTACATTTCCTCCCATTTCTTTCAAGGTTTTTATTCCATTCTCCCACTTTCTTCATTTCCATTTCATCCATTTTGACTGCCGTTTTCTATACCATTGCTTCTGGTATCATTTTTTTCTTCCACAAAGGACTCTCCTTCTTCATGGTTGACTGGGCCCTCCATGTTGTCCAGGTCATTTCATACTCCACCCCTCCCAGAACCATTACTAGGACTATCAGATTTCACGTGTCCACATCATCCACCCCACCAGGCCTCACATTCAAAGGGTCATTTTCTGGCATTGTTGCCATCTCCAGAAAGATGTTGCTATCAAATGCATTTTCTTCTTTCCTGATCTCTCAATATTCTGAAGGGACCACTTCTTTTGTGACATTCTGGTCACCATCCCCACCACACTCCTGTCAACCAACTCTCCTCCCCACTGCAGCTTTCCTACTGCAAGCGCAGGAGATACATCCTGTGTATCTTTTGCTTGCACCCTTCACACCAACTCCTTCCTGCTGAAAAAAACAATTTACATGTACTTCATTCACTTTATTACACTGTCACCACTGCTTATGATTTACACTGTGAAGACCAAGTGCAAATCAGTGTTAGGTTTGTGGAGAGGCTCAGTTCAGTCCACAACCATGACCCTGAGCTTCTGATCACTCAACATTTTAATTCTCCACTCTCTGATCTCTCTGTCCTTGGTCTCCTACACTGTTGTAACAAAGTTTAACATATCTTTATCAATTGGGCATTTTACAGCGTTCAGGACACAACAATTTCAACATATCACAGCCCCAACATTGCCCTGTTCTGAGAAAAAGGGTCATTGCCCAGAAATGTTGACTCTAGCTATCTCTCTGTACAAGTGCTGTCTGTCCTGAGTATTTCACCCATCTATTTTTATTTCACATTTTCAGCATCTGCAGTATTTTGCTTTCGTCTTAACTGAATTTTAGAGTCAGACCAGACTGAAAATGAAACTTGAATTTATAAATGTTGGACATGACAAGTAAGTACCACCAAGTGGATACCAGTGCCTGCAACACAATGATAGGTTGTTTGCACTTAAAGACAGATATTTTATAAACAGTGTATTGGGAGAACACATTGAATTAAACAATCTTCAACTGTGGAACTGCACTCCTGTTCTCTTCCTCTGAACAAGCAGCAACATGCATTGGGTGTAGTTGTGTATGTTGAAAGTGGCTGCAGTAAATTGGCCACTTACAAAGTAATTGTCTGGTGTAGTAGAATGACTTATGGTATGGCTACATGATGTTAGTGGTGCTAAGGGAAAGTTGCTACATATATCAAGGCCTTGGTCAGGATGCAGAGGCAATTAATAACATGACACCAGGTATTAGGTACTTCAGTTATGCAAAGCTGGGACAGAGAACAGTAAAAGGAGATTTAATAAAGGTGTGAAAAATCTATTCAGGGTTTTGGTATAGTGAGTAAAGAGAATCTGTTTCTAGTGGCAGAAGGGTCAATAATCAGTGAACACAAATTGAAGGTGTCACAATACCGACGGGAAAACCATTTAAAATTTTTTTTAAAATGTACTGAATGGACCACAAATGAAGAAATTGCCAACGAAATTACACTTTTTATAACTTTGACATGAACCAGGATCAATGTAAATTAAACATGAATTGACAGGCAAGTGATATTTCAAATGAAACAGTAAATTTCATTCTGAATAGTTGATACAATAAAGGTATGTTTCTAGTATGACAAATAGCCACCGTACTTCTTGCAGACATATAGTACTACATAGCTACACAGTTCTACAGTATGCTGTCTTTATTCACACAGGATAGATGTGAATCTAACAGCAGCTTTCACCTTCCAACTTCATAATCAAGAGCAGGGCACGCTTCTACACGCCCTCTCTCCCTTGACAGTCCTAGTATTACAACTTTCTAAAGGTCCAACACACTAACCAGTAACATCCCACTTCACAATTTGGTCACTTCTGGTATAACAGCCAGTGTCTATGGACTTCAAGGCATTGCACCTTATGAGCTATTTTGCACGGTGCCATCAAGAAGTTCTGACTCCTTTTCTGTCTTTTTCCTGAGAGATTGCAGATTCTCACAAGAATTCGGAGTTCCTTTTCCTGTCCCTTTCTGCAATTCTGTGCTGAACCCATACTGTCTTCAGCTCTTGTTTTGTGTTTGCAGCTCTTTTCTGAGCCTGGCCACATGGCTTCCTTATCTTAACTTCTTTCACATTGGTATTGCTTCCAGGTTAAGGATCACCAGTTTGTATGAATCAGAATTTCTTACTGAAGGGAATTATAATCAATCACCTTATAATTGATTTAAACTCTTAAAATTCCATTTCAACAGGAAGCAAAGATGGGGATAAATGAGTGCTTTTCTGGTTGGTGATCAGTGACTAGTGGTGTGCCTCATGATCATTGTTGGTACTGCAATTGTGTAAAGTTTACATTGTGTAAAGTTTACATAAATGATTTGGAGTTGGGGAACACGCGTAGTGTGTCAAAGTTTGTGACACTGAGATGAATGGTAAAGCAAAGTGTGCAGAAGACTGAAAGTTTGCAGAGGGATATAGATAACTTAAATAAGTGGGCAAAGGTAAAAAAAAATTGCAGCATGCTGCTGTGCAGAGGGACCTGGGTGTCCTTGTGCATGAATCACAGAAGGTTGGTTTGCAAGTACAACAGGTAATTAAGAAGGCAAATGAAATTTTGTCCTTCATTGATAGAGGGATTGAGTTAAAAAGCAGAGAGGTTACGTTGCAGTTGTATAGGGTGCTGGTGAGGCCATTCCTGGAGTACTATGTGCAGGTTTGGTCTCCTCACTTGAGAAAGGATGTACTGGCACTGGAGGGGGTGCAGAGGAGATTCACTAGATTGATTCTGGAGTTGAGAGAGAGAGTTGGCTAATGAGGAGAGACTGAGTAGACTGGGACTATATTCTTTGGAATTCAGAAGAATGGGAGAAGATCTTATAGAAACGTATAAAATTATGAAGGAAGCAGATAAGATAGAAGCAGGGAGGTTGTTTCCACTGGCGGGTGAAACTGGAATAGAAGGCATAGCCTCAAAATTTGGGGGAGCAGATGTAGGAATGACTTGAGGAGGAACTTCTTCACCCAAAAGGTTGTGAATCTGTTGAATTCCCTGCCCAATGAAGTAGTTGAGGCTTCCTCATTGAATGCTTTTAAAGCTAAGATAGATAATTTTTTGAACAGTAAAGGAATTAAGGGTTATGGTGAGAGGGTGGGTAAGTGTAGCTGAGGCCACAAAAAGATCAGCCATGATCTTATCAAATGGCGGAGCAGGCTTGAAGGGTCAGATGGCCTACTCCTGCTCCTGGTTCTTGTGTTCTATGTTCATATGTTCAAACACTGTTAAAGCCAAATAGTCATTCCACAAACACTGGAAAGAAGTTACAAATAATTCTTACTATATTGCCTCTGAGTCAAAGATTGTCTCAGACGCAATGGCCTAAAGAACCAAAAAATCAGGTGTTCTAGTGTAAAAAGTTATATTGATCTGGAAGGCACTTATTGACAGGGTAGGGGAACTAGATTCAAAGTAACTTTCAAAAGCTAATTGGACAAGTACTTGGGAAAAATATACAGGTCAAGGGTGGGTCACAAGTTGGATAGCTCTTTCATAGAGTTGACCTAGACAGAATGGTCTGCTACAACTGTAGGATAACCAAAGGCGTTGTTCTGGAAATATGTCTGGTTCACTCCACTGCTAGTATAGCATTTTGGTGGCCTGAAGTACATTGGCCTCAGGCTGCTAAACATGAAAATGAAATGTGGGTTTTCCTGGCTGTCAGTCGAACAAAAGGCAGTCATTTTACTTTGAGGTGGCAAGACACGTTCAGGTTATTGCAGCTTGAAACTCAAGAACAATATAAAAGTGACATAATTATCTCTCTGGTTGGGTCTGCTATTAACTACTATTGACAGCAAGATCACAGAAAATCATAGCTGTTTCAGTTCCTTTCTTTACAGACGTTCTGGTATAACACATTCCCCCACAAAGGTTTTTAAAATTGAAGGATTTCTCTTCATATTTATTGCAAAGAACCTGGCTTCCAATATGTATCTATATTAATCCAAAAAGCAGTCCTACGTTCTAAACCTGTACAGTATCTGACTGAATTAACTTGTCTGGACTGGTAGGGAGGCTCCTCTGACACTCTAGCTCAGAAAATCAGTTTATTTCAATTGTGAGACGGTGTGTGACAAAGTGCGCTTCTTGAAAAGATGCTGGAAGCAGATTCAGTAGCAACGTTCAAAGGGGAATTGTGTAAATATTTGTAGTGAAGATGTCTGGAAGAGCTACGGAGAAAGATCCAGGAAGGGGAGTGGAACTACTTGGAGAGGTCTTTGCTGCCCAAATTTCTGATACTCATTTTGATGTTCAGTACCTATCAACAAGTGGTGTTGTCAACAAGTGGTGTTGAAGATATTCTTAAAATGTATTTGCCTCAGAAGTTAATCAGGAATAAAAATTGGAAAATTGTGTGAAAATAACGTTGTCATACACTTCATATTGCAGTACACTTTAAAATCAATGACAAATTAAAAATGTCAACATTTGAAATTTTTGATAGTTCTGCAGAGGAGTCCTTGATAGTAGAAGCGTTCGAATGATAACAGAAGACTTGTCCTATTGTATATTTTTGCATTTCTGAAAATATGCTTTTCCAAGCCCTGATTAGTTTGGCTGCAAATTAATAATTAGCGCAGAAATGCAGAATTGTTACAACACAGAGAGACCATTTGGACCATTGTCTCTGCACTGGCTTACCAAAGGAGCAAGTTACTCTGTGCCATTCCCGAACTTTCTCCTTGTCACCAGCTTAATTTCCTTTTGAATGTCCCAATGAACTGGTCTCCACCACATTCTTGGTCTCCACCACATTCTTGGTCTCCAC
>NC_063352.1:8717156-8797475 GCF_021869965.1 Rhincodon typus | reverse complement strand
ACATTCTTGGTCTCCACCACATTCTTGGTCTCCACCACATTCTTGGTCTCCACCACATTCTTGGTCTCCACCACATTCTTGGTCTCCACCACATTCTTAGTCTTCACCATTCATTCCAGATCCTAACTACATTCCTTGTGGTTATAGATTTATGTATGGATTTGCTTCCTTTTTTTTATCAATACTGTTGTCTTTCTCAATCTTCTTTTTATTACTGCTTTTTGGCTTAGTGTCTACCTAATGGGGAAAACATTAGTATTTAGATTGGTTATTTATGATTAAATTGCTTATTATAACAAGAGTAATTGGGAATACTTAGCTTGATTGTGTTTCATTGAAACATTTAAAATGGAATAGGCCATTCAGCCCTTTTGACCGCTACGCCATTCAGTGTGATCATGACTGATCATCCAACTCAATATCCTGTTCCCGCTTTCTTCCCATACCCTTTGATCCCTTGAACCCTAAGAACTATATCTAACTCCTTCTTGTAAGCATTGAATATTTTGGTCCCAATCACTTTCTGTGGCAAAGAATTCCAGTCTCTCGCTGAAGAAATTTCTTCTGAGCAGTGCTTAATTTTGAATCCTATTTGAATCAAGGCAGCATTCATTAAGCTACAGTCAGCAACTATATGAAGCATGTAAATGTAAAGTGGTGTTATGGGCAATGGGTTGTACAAAAGTATACAAGGAACTTGTCAGACCTCACCCAAAGTACTGTGCACAGTTTTGATAGTCTTCTCTAAGGAAAGCTATACTGGCATGGGAGGCAGTCCAAGGAAGATTCACTAGGTTGATGCTGGATATGGAGGCGTCCTCTTATGAGGAAAGCCTTGAGTCGGTTGGTCATGCACTCATTAGGGTTACTGAAACATGCAAGATTCTTGGAGGGCTTGATAAGGTAGATGCTGAAAGGTTGTTCCTTCTTATGGGAGAGTCTAGGACAAGAGGGCATGATATCGGAATAAGAGTTATCTAGTTAGGATAGGGATGAGGAGGAATTTCTTCTCTCTGAAGGTAATAAATCTGTGGAGTTCTTTACCGGATGTCAGCTATAGAGTCTGGGTTATTAAGTATGTTCAAGGCTGAGATAGGCAGATTTTTAATCAATATGGGGTTGCTTCAAGGATTATGGGGAAACACAGGAAAGTGGAGTTGAGGATTTCAGATCAGTCATGATCTCAGTAAATGGCAAAGCAGACTTGATGGGCTGATTGGTCTACTTTTACTCCTATGGATGGATGTACACAAGATTTTAATAAAGATAATAGTACTTAACAGAGGCGACTACAGTATGTAATAAAGTAGATCATAGTTTGCAGGCGGTAAATCCTCTCAGCATTGCTTTGATCAATTACAGACGTGTTCCCTAGCCCAGGTGCAAGGAAAACTTTCCTGATAGGACATTCTGAGCATTACTGACTTCTGATGATCATGCATTAGTTTGCTGAGGTATTTAAATCATGAAGTTTGCATTTCTGTAAATTCAATTCAAAGAAGATAATTTGAAAAACATTAGTCAAATTCATTAAGCCTGCTGAAGCAAAAAAGCTAATTGAAAATGAATAATTTACAGAAGTATAGTTAGACTTCCAGAACATTTGGCTGTTCCTGGGCGATATTTGGAGTGGATAAGTGTTGTAGGTAATATGGAGCTGTTTTGTTAGAGTGGTAATTTGTGGTTAAATTGTTTGTTATAGCGGAACTAAATAGGAATACTTTGCTTGATTGTATTTTGGTGCTTAATTTTGAATCCTATTTGAAATAAATATGCATTCATTAGACTACAGTCACGACAATACCAAATGTCACTTTGTGCATTGAAGAGATGAAATACTTATCTGGAAATAAGAAATGACGTTTACTTTAGCGGTTTATATTTTTGCCCAAATTGAATTCCTGAATGGGTTGTCCTTAGGCATTTTGCAGGATTTATTTTAGAATAAGCCTGTATGGATTACTCATTTGATCAAACATACAGAAGAAAATTCAATGTGTGCAGATATTGGAGGAAACATTTTAATACTGAAATCTGAAACTTTTGAATGTTCATCATCTTTTGGCTCAAATATATTATAGATTTCCTAATTCGGGTTCTTTTTCTGATGAGTTATCTCAAACCACCCCAACCTTAAGTTTACCTGGACCATCTCTAACACCTCTCTCCCCTTCCTGGACCTCTCTGTCTCCATATCGGGCAACCACCTAGAAACCGATATTCATTTCAAGCCCACCGACTCCCACAGCTACCTAGAATACTCCTCCTCCCACCCACCTTCCTGCAAAAATGCTATCCCCTATTCCCAATTCCTTCGCCTCCGCCGCATCTGCTCCCAGGATGAGGCATTCCACTCCCGTACATCTCAGTTGTCCTCGTTTTTCAAGGACCGTAACTTCCCCTCCTCGGTGGTCGAGAACGCCCTCAACCGTGTCTCCCACATCTCCCGCACCTCATCCCTCACACCCCGTCCACGCAATAAAAACCAAAAAAGAATCCCCCTCGTCCTCACGTACCACCCCACCAACCTCCGGATCCAACGCATCATCCTCCGACACTTCCGCCATCTGCAATCCGACCCCACCACCAAAGACATCTTTCCCTCCCCACCTTTATCTGCTTTCCGGAGGGACAACTCTCTCCGTGACTCCCTCGTCCGCTCCACACTCCCCTCCAGCTCCACCACACCCGGCACTTTTCCCTGCAACCGCAGGAAGTGCTACACCTGCCCCCATACCTCCTCCCTCACCCCCATCCCAGGCCCCAAGAAGACTTTCCACATCAAGCAGATGTTCACCTGCACATCTGCCAATGTGGTATACTGCATCCGCTGTACCCGGTGTGGCTTCCTCTACATCGGGGAAACCAAGCGGAGACTCGGGGACCGCTTTGCAGAACACTTACGCTCGGTTCGCAACAAACAACTGCACCTCCCAGTCGCGAACCATTTCAACTCCCCCTCCCATTCCTCAGACGACATGTCCATCCTGGGCCTCCTGCAGTGCCACAACGATGCCACCCGAAGGTTGCAGGAACAGCAACTCATATTCCGCTTGGGAACCCTGCAGCCCAATGGTATCAGTGTGGATTTCACAAGTTTCAAAATCTCCCCTCCCCCCACCGCATCCCAAAACCAGTCCAGCTCATCCCTGCCTCCCTAACCTGTTCTTCCTCCCACCTATCCCCTCCTCCCACCTCAAGCCGCACCTCCATCTCCTACCGACCAACCTCATCCCGCCCCCTTGACCTGTCCGTCCTCCCTGGACTGACCTATCCCCTTCCTAACTCCCTACCTACACTCACCTTTCCTGGCCCCATCCCCGCCTCTTCGACCTGTTTGTTTCTTCTCCACCTATCCTCTCCTCTATCCCTCTTCTATCTGCCTCCCACTCTCTCCCTATTTATTTCAAAACCCCCTTCCCCTCCCCCTTTTCTGATGAAGGGTCTAGGCCCGAAACGTCAGCCTCTCTGCTCCTATGATGCTGCTTGGCCTGCTGTGTTCATCCAGCCTTGCACCTTGTTGTCTCGGATTCTCCAGCATCTGCAGTTCCTACTATCTCAGTTAGAAAAATACCTTTCGTTAGGTTGTCAGGAGAGTATGTGCTAACTGAGTTGGCATGTTGTACCCTTCTTCCATTGGTATTTGAAGCTGAGAGGTTTAGGGAGTGAATCCCAGTCTTCAGGGTCTAAGTAACTAAAAGCCTGGCTGCCAGTGCTGAAGCGAATCGAAAATCAGGGACTGGTGAAATTTAGAAATGTTGGCGATTTTAGGGTTCAAAGAGGTTTCAGTTAAGATGGTGTGAGGGACCAGTTTCCAGTATTGCAGTTGTTAGGCAGACTCATCTATGGATAGAAGTCACGTTGCGTGTTATGTATTTATCTGGGTGTGCATTTGAACAAAGTTTTACCTACAGTTTTGAAGGATCATTGTAACGATATGAAAAAGCAGCAATAAAGTAGCTGTTTCAAATAGCTACACTGTGCAAAACAAGTTATTTTATCAGACTCTGGTATGTGTGCTCAAGCAGTCAGTACATCTCAAAACAACCATTGATATTTTCTAAGGAGAAAGTCTCCGTCTTGATGGATTAACCTTGAGTAATGCTTGATTTTGTGCTGTGCTATGTGCAGCAATGTCGGGAGAGTCAAGAACTCCATGGATTTATAGCGGAGGGCTGTTGGAGGCTGGGTCGTTAAGAGATGGAGAGGTTTTCTTAATCGATAAGGGACTCGTGGGCTGTGGGGAAAAGGCAGCAAAGTGGAGTTGAGGATCATCAGATCAGCCATGATCTCATTGAATGGTGCAGCAGACTATATAGGCTGAATCGCCTACTTTTGCTCCCAGATCTTAAGGTCTTGTGGTTATGACATTAGCGTTTGAGTGGGATAATCATTGTTATAATCATTATTATGTTTTGACCTATTCACCATTGCTATTAAGTAAAATTCTTTAGTCACATCCCTACACTTGGACAATGTTAAAGCATGCAATAAAACACAAGCATATTTCATCCCGAATAGCTAAATCTCTCCTCTTTATTTCCAATTCCTTTGGATGATGCATTGGAGTCCATCAGTGGTGCTCTGTAGGTAATATGTTTTGGAGCTTTGCTTGCTCCAGCTGGTAATGAAGGTGTGCACTATATGTGTGATCTTAATCATTGAGGGTGGCATACTGACAGAAATCCATGCTCTGCAAAATTATTCTATTTTGCCTTTTTGATTGCTGACAGAGTTGTGTAGTTATTCTTACCAGGCAGGAATGTACAGGTTGGCTGTCTTTCTTCACGAAAAGAGAAGGCTGAGGGATGATCTGATGGAATTGTTTAAAATGATGAAATGTTTTGATGGAGTGAATACAGGGAGAGGGTTTCCACTTGTGGGAGAGGGAAAGGCCACAGGCTGTCAACATAAGATAGCAAACAAGAAATCCAGTAGGAAATTCAGAAGAAACTCCTTTATCGAGAGAGTGGTAAGAATGTGGAACCTACCATAGGAACAGGAGTAGGCCACTCAGCCCCTCAAACCTGTTCTGCCATTCAGTAAGGTAATGGCTGATCTGTGACCTAACTCCTTATGCCTGCCTTGAGCCATTCCCCTTGATACCCTTTCTTAATAGAAATTAGTATGTTTCAGATTTAAATTCAACAATTTAATTAGCATAGACTGCCATTTGAGGAACAGCGTTCCAAATCCCCACTGCTGTTTGCACGTAGAAGTGCTTTCTAACATCTCTCCTGAATGGCTTGGTCCTAATTCTTAGAACATGCCCCATCATAGCGAGTGATTGAGGCTGATAGTATAGATGCATTTAAGGGGAAACTGGATGAAGACATGGGGAAATTAGTGGTCGTCTTGTAAGAGGAAGGATGGGAGGAGGCTCCCACGGAGCACAACATCATGGGAGGCTCCTCCCATCCTTCCTCTTCCAAGAACACAACATTGGCACATACCATTTGTTCTGAAACCTTTTGTTGTATGATCAGTCTACAGTCGTGTGCAACATTAGTATAATGTATTGACTGTCCACTCATAGTCACGGGCAGTCATGTTACCAGTTTGTATTTAATCATCATAGATCTGTTGTTGAGTGTAAGCAATGAATGTCCTTCTCTGCTAATTTAAGTCCTTATGCAAGTTGTACGCCTAGTTTAGCTTTGAAAAACAATTGGTCCTTGCCTCGTTCTTTATAAATGTAGGAAAGTCAATGTTGAAAAGGTTAGAGTCTAGGCCCGAAACATCAGCCTTCCTGCTCCTCTGATGCTGCTTGGCCTGCTGTGTTCATCCAGCTGTACACCATGTTATCGTTGAAAACGTTAAATGTCTTTTTAAATAAAACTCATTTGCATGCTTGACAGGTAAAAGTCAAAAAATCACATTCGAGTATCATATAGGGATATAGAATCAGACCATAATTTTGGATGGATATGACACTGGCAAATGGAGCTTCGTGTGCTCATTTTTATATAGAATGTTAACTGCTGGTGAACCTTGAGTGCAAATTTTGATTATTCCATTGCAGCGACAATCATCAACTTTTTAATTTATGTCTGTCTTTGCTGTAGTAACTGGAAATGTGAAAAGAATTCTGCCAGAAGTTCCCACACAATTCTTGCTTTCTCCTATAGTTTGAAGCAGCCAAAACAGTAATGGCTGAATTTTTAAAAAATTTGCTTTTGCAGCAAAATAAGTATTGACTAACATATTAACTGGATATTGAACATGTCAGCTAACTGCAAAAACAATTTTTTTAAACTTGTCTTAAGGGCTGACTTTGTTTAAATAGAAATCAAACAAAGTGTCAGGAGGCCCTTCAGAATTTGAAAACTTTTTAGGTATGCATACATCTATCAAATTAACCTGTTGTTGAAATGTAATGTAGCATTGTGACAGGGGAAGGTACCTGTCCAAGCATGTATTTATGCAAGTACTGACTTAGATTTCATGCCAACATTTCTTGCACTTCGCTGATCAGCTTCTTTTTGTGTTTATTACAGATTGCAGAAAAATAGAGAGGGGAGTTTCTAGGAAAAGGAACTTGCCCATTCTGAGAATGTGTTGGTATACACGTTGATTGAAGTTAAAGTACCAGCCTCTGTTCCCTTCCAAGAAACATTTATTGTCTCAGGACGAGATATAGCCTTGTAGATAGGACACATAGGATAGAAGCCCTTGTTTAATCGGGAGATACACTGTGTGGGATAGGAGGTGTTTTATGAGGAATGCAGCATGGACCTTATGAATCAGCTTTAACAACACGAGTTCTCCTCTGCCTAGTCACCTCATGCCTGAAGCCAGGAAGATGGGATGGGTGCCAGTGGCACCCAGCTGTCAGTATGATTCTATGGAGCAAAAACAGAAGTTGCTGGAAAAGCTCAGCAGGTCTGGCAGCATCTGTGAGGAAACAATCAGAGTTAATGTTTCGGGTCTGGTGACCCTTCCTCAGAACTTTCCCTGCAAACTTTCCCGAAACGTTAACTCTGATTTTTTCTTCACAGATGCTGCCAAGACCTGATGAGCTTTTCCAGCAACTTCTGCTTTTGTTCCTGATTTACAGCATCTGCAGTTCTTTCAGTTTTTATGATTCTGTGGAGGTTGCCATTCATTTAACTCCTGAATTGTACTGGATGCTACCTGCAGCTTTCTGCTTGGTAGCAGGAATTTAGAAGAGCATTAATATTTGTAGGGTAAGAAAGAAAGAACTTGCACAGATATAACAGCAATTACTGACAGGCAAGCCAAAATGTTCTACAGTCAGTGAAATAGTTTTGAAGTGTAATCACTGCTGCAATGTAGGGATACGATCGGTGCCACTAATTAAATAAAATATAAAATACTTCCAATCTAACCGAGTAGGTTTCAGGGTGTTTTGTGTGAAACTTCTCTCCGTTTTTGCCTTAAATGTAGATCAAATCTTACATTGATATGAATGCTCCTCACCAATTAATTCTATATGCCCCACCTTGATTGTTCTCCTGGTACCTCTGAGCGAGATCTCACACTTTAAATTCATAATGATTGAATCTTCTGTGTGGAGTTTTGTATTCTGTCTAGTTGTTCAGTCTGATGGCGCCTGGATAGGTGCCTGACAGTTGGCAGTGGAAAGGAGCTTTCAAACTATCATGATGAACATTGGTATGCCTCTCCACAAAGTATATAAACCCACCCTGATCACCTAATACTCCACATAAATGAATTAATTTGGAAGGACTGTGGTTTTGTGCGAGGGAAATCCTGTCTCTCAAACTTGATTGAGTTTTTTGAGGTCGTAACTGAGAAGATTGCTGAGGGCAGAGCAATAGACATTGTTTACTTGGACTTCAGTAAAGCCTTTGACAAAGTTCTGCATGGTAGACTAATTAGTAAACTTAGATCGCATGGGATTCAGGGTGAGCTTACCAATTGGATACAAAATTGGTTTAATAACAGGAGACAGAGTGATGGTGGGTTGTTTTTGAGACCGGAGGCTTGTGACCAGCGATGTTCCACTGTTCTTTGTCTTTTTTATAAATGATTTTGATGAGAATATAAAAATCATGGTTATTAAGTTTGCGATGTCACTGAGATAGACAGTAAAGAAAATTATCGAAGATTACAAAGAGATCTTGATCAATTGGGTCAATAGGCTGAAGAGTGCCAGATGGAATTTAATTTGGATAATTTGGAGTTTTTGCATTTTGAAAGAATAAACAAAGGCAAAACTTATACAATTAAAAGTTCGGCCTTGGGTAGTGTTGTAGAGCAGAGAGACCTAGGGTTTCAGGTGCATAATTCTTTGAAGTTTGCATCACAAATAGATAGGATGGTTAAGAAGGCGTTGAGCATGCTTGTTTTCATTGCTCAGACCTTTGAGCATAGGAGTTGGGACATCATGTTAAGGTTGTACAGGATGTAGTTGAGGCCTCTTCTGGAGTACTGTGTCTAGTCCTGGTGTGCCTGTTATAGGAAGGATATTATTAAGCTGGAGGTGGTTTAAAGAGATTTACCAGGATGTTGCCAGGAATGGAGGGTTTGCATTACAAGGAGAGGATGGATAGACTGGGATGTTTTTCACTGCAATGTACATTGAGGAGGTGACCTTATGGAAGTTTATAAAATAATAAGGGGTAATGGCAGGTGTCTTTTCCCTGGGGTGGGGGATTTCAAGACTAGGTGGCATATTTTTAAGGTGAGAGGTGAAAAATTTAGAAAAGACATGAGGGGCATTTCGTTTACAAAGAGAGTGGTTCACGTGTCGAATCAACTTCCAGAGAAAGTGGTGGATGCAGATACAGTCACAATGTTTAAAAGACATTTAGATAAGTACATGAATAAAATGTTTGGAGGGATATGGGCCAAATGCAGGCAGGTGGGACTAGTTCAGTTTGAGATTATGGTCTGCATGGACTGGTTGGACCAGTCTGTTTCTGAGCTGTATGACTGTCTAAAATATGTTGCAAAATTTAGAGCGCTCGTTTTGACTCGGTACTGACTAAGCTGGCTCACGTGTGCTAATTTTGTGTGATTGAGCAGAAAATGGGCAGACCATGAATTCCCCTTCACTGAAGCAATTACTGATGTCGTTTGTGGCTGTGTCAGCTGGATGATCTCTCAGTCACTTGACCAGTCCTCAAACACTGCGTAAATCTGGTTTAGAAGATTTTCCTAATGGTGATAATTTTAGTGGTGATGAATCACTGAAGTGTGAAAGAGGAAGTCTTTCTTTAGAAAGCGCTTGTCTGTAAAGATTCCTTCACCATCTAAATTGGCTTGGATTCCTTTCAAAATAGATTATCTGCCATTGTCTCAACTGCTTATGAGACATCTTGATTCACCTTGCCTGTCTTTCTGCCTCTGCAACTCTTGGTATCACCCAATGCAACAGAAATGGGGACAAACTGCAGATGGCCCTGTAAAATCTGGGTTTTGTAAACATTGCACTCATCTTGTTCATGGATCATTTTTATTATAACCAAAGAACTGCAGAAAAGGGAACTCTATTTAATCTGTATGAACCTCTTCAGGACAGCAGCATTAGCCCACCGTCACCATCCTAGGCATTACCATTAACCAGAAACTCAGCTGGATCAGCCATATAAACACTATCGTTACAAAAGCAGGCCAGAGGCTAGGAAACCTGCTGCAAGCAATTCACCTCCTGACTTCCCAGAGCCTGCCCACCATCTACAAGGCACAAGCCAGGAATGTGATGGAATACTCCCCACTTGCCTGGATGAGTGCAGCCCCAACAACATTCAAGAAGCTTGACACCATCCAGGACAAAGCAGCCCACTTGATTGGCACCATGTCCACAAACATCCACTGCCTCCACCACTGATGCTCATTAGCAGTAGTGTATACCATCTACAAATCATACTGGACAGATTCATCAATGATCCTAAGACAGTACCTTTCAAACCCATGACTCCAAGCATCTAGAAGGTCAAGGGTGACGGATACACGGGAACACCATTACCTGCAAGTTCCCTTCAAAGCCTTTCACCATCCTGACTCCCGTCACCGTTCCTTTACTGTCAGTGGGTCAAAATCCTAGAACACTCTAATGACATTGTGGGTCTACCCACACCACAGGGTCTGCAGCAGTTCAAGAAGGCAGTTCACCACCGCCTTCTTCAAGGCAAATGGGAGCAGGTAATGAATGCTGGCCCAGCTAGCGGCACCCACATCCTATGAGAGAATTTTTAAAATGTGTGGAAACCAAAGAACAGCAACAAATGTGGCAGTGGAAATATTCTGGAAACAAAACCTTGGGGCAGGCTGAATGGCTTCGCACGTCAGCCTTTCTCTTATTCACTCACCTCAGCTGGGGGTTAGATCCTCAACAATGGATGCTGGTGGGTTGTTAACCCGACTTGTCCTGACCTTTGTACACACGTGCATGATTTCAAGCAGAGGCCATTTGTTAGTGAAAAAGGATAGAAACTCTGGCCAGTTTGTGAACCCCTGATCCCTGTCCCCCACCCTACATCTAACTATTCAATGTACAGGACATTGCATAGGCCACATCTGCAGTCCTTATTACCTCCAGGTCTCTGAAAACTATACTGCAAAGTTTTTTGTAAGGATGCCCACCTTGAAGAAGTTTTCCTCCTACCTCTGAAGAGAGCTCAGTGAGTCTCTCTCCCACTGCAACCCCTGGCTATCTCTGCCCTGAAGCTCTTCAACCACATTCTGAAGACAGCCACGTCTCCTTCCTCAGTGCCTGTCTACACAGCAAGCTTATCCCCCATGGTCTCCAAATAACATTCAGACCATAACTGAAGGAACAACACCTGATATTTCGCCTTTGGAGCTTATAGCCCAATGGCCTGAATATTGACTTCACAAGCTTCAAAACCTCTCCACCCTCAACTTGTCCATCTATCCGCTCCACCCTTCCCACTGACCAACCACGATAACCCCCTACCTGCATGTATTTATCTCCATTTCACCTACCCTCCCTCCCAGCCCCATCCCTTTCCCTGTATTTATTTCTGGACTCCCCTCCCCATCCCCAACCCTGATGAAGGGTTTTGGCCCAAAATCTTGACTTCCCTGCTCCTCGGATGCTGTCTGACCTGCTATGCTTTTCCAGCTCCACATTTATTGACACTAGCTTCCAGCATCTGCAGCCCTTACTGTCTCCAAGTCATTGCTTAGGCCACCTTTGGAATACTACATTCAATTCTGGTCTCCCAGCTATTGAAAAGATGTTGTTCAACTTGAAAAGGAGCAGAAAACATTTACTAGCATGTTGCTAGGGTGGGAGGGTTTGAGCAATAGGGAGAGGCTGAATAGGCTGGGGCTATTTTCTCTCAAGCGACAGAAGCTGAGGGGTGACTTTATAGAATCATGGGGGACATGAATAAGGTGAACAGCTAAGATCTTCTCCCCAGAGTAGGAGAGTCCAAAACTAGAGGGCATAGGTTTAAGGTGAGAGGGGAAAAGATATGAGACCTGAGGAGCAACATTTTCATGCAGAGGGTGGTGCGTGTATGGAATAAAAGGCATCGTGATGGGTATATGAATAGGATGGGTTTAGAGGGATATGGGCCATTTGCTGGCTAATGGGACTAGATACAATGAATTCTGGTTTTAGGAACTCCTGTAGTGCAGTGGTAGTGTTCCTGCCTCTCAGTCAGGATCCCTGTATTCAAGTCCCACCTGCTCCAGAGGTCTGAACAGGTTGATTAGAAAATGTCTAGATGTTGGTTTTGCCAGTGATGCTCACCTGTGAATGAATTTTACAAAGACTCCTTTGGGGTTTTGTTCTAGGAACTCCTCTCTTTAAAGAGGCAACCATTCTTGGCTCATACTACAGCTTTGAAAAAATGGGGTGCGTGTCCCCAGCACTAAACATGGCTGCTGAGATCTCGTGCCTGTTTAGAGTATTCCCCTCTTCCTGTAACGTTGGTCAGCCACAATGGAGCCTGTTTTGCTAGTTATGTGTTTGCCCATGCGTAGCTGACGTGCTGACATCAGTGTGTGCTGCAGTCACCCCTTGTCTGTGCGGAGTGTCGGGCAGCCCTCTTTCCTCTCTTGCCCCGCACGTTCCTCCTCCATACATGTTCCCAAATATTCAGGAAGTGTTAAGAGATCAAGGCCACTCAGGAGGCCACGCTTGTCAAATCCACGTCATTACCAGCATCACCTTATTGCAATCCTTGGCTTTACTCTCCATGCAAGATTTATGTTACCACGGCTGCCCTGTGAATATTTGGGCAGCATGTTATTTGTGATACGCACATGCCGTGGCAGTGATGCAGCCCTGCAACACTGTTTCTGCTCTCACTGAGGGCCACCTAACGATGCCACTGATCATAGAACAGAATCATCAAATGCCTACAGTATGGAAGCAGGCCGTTTGGCCCATTGAGTCCACTTTGACCCTGCAAAGGGTATCCCATCCAGACCTAACCCTACCCTATCCATGTAACCCTGAAACCCCCATGGTTAACCCACCTAACCTAGACATTCCTGGACACTGTGGCCAATATAGCATGGCCAATCCACCTAACCTGCACATCTGTGGACTGTGGGGGGAAGCCACAGTGCCCAGAGGAAACCCATGAAGACACATGGAGAATGTACAAACTCCACACAGACAGTCACCCGAGTGTGGAATTGAACCCAGGTCTCTGGCACTATGAGGCAGCAGTGCTAACCACTGAGCCACCCTGCCACCCATGGTGCTGCCAACAAGACATCCCAACTAGTGTTATGAAAGAGAAAGAGTTGGTAGACCATTTGTATGACTGGAGGCTGTTTCCAGTGGTGTCTGACAGGGACCAGTGCTGGGTCCCCTATTGTTTATGAAATATTCACTTCTGTATTGTTTATGTATGTGTATATATGCATTGGTCTGGTGGGGAGGAGGGAATAGTTGGTGGTGTTGCTAAGTGTGTTTGCAGATGACATGAAGGTTGGCCATGTGGTTGACAGAGAGGAAGAAGGTCTTGGGTTACAGTAGGACTGGTCAGATGGAATTTAACTCTGTGGTGTGCGGTGATGTACATTGGAAGAAGTGACAAGAAAAGTGAGTGCACAATGAATGGCAAGACATGAGGAAGCTCAGAACAACACAAAGATCTTGGAGTACATGTTTGTGGATTCCTGAAGGCATGACAAGTTAATATGGTAGTTGAAAAGACGAAAGGGACACTTGCCTTTTTCAGTCGAGGCATAGATTATAAGAGGAAGAGGGAAATGTTGATGCTGTACAGAGCATTGGTTTGGCCCTAACTGGAGTAGTGTGTGCAGTTCTGGTCACTACACTATAAGGAAGGATGTGTTTGTACTGGAGGGGGAGCAGAAGAGATTCACCAGGATATTGTCTGGCATGGATGAGTTCTTTTACCACCACACTCTGTCTCCGAACACATAGCCAAATTTGCATCCAATTTGCCAAGTTACCCTGTAACACTGGATCCCAATTTCATTATCAGTCCCACATCTGGGACCCTGTCGAAGGGTCTGCCAAAATCTATGTAAATGACATCAACGGCATGGCACTCACCTACACACCTGATCAGCTTTACCTTCGAGCAGATGTTAAATCACAGCCTTTGAAGTAATATCTGTTGTGCTATCCTGTGCTGAGCTGGTCTTTTGAGGTAGTGATTCATGCATAGTTTTGATACTGACGGTGCTTGTAAATAATAAATACTCATTTTATGATTCTGGATTTCTTGTTTCAAGTTGCTTTCAGTAAAATGCCCTGTGTTGTTCTGAAGTAGCTAGCTCCATCTGCTGTTCTTTGATAAGTTTGCTGCAGAGGGTTAGCTTTTCATTCAAATTTCACAGTGGTACTCTTGATATCATTACTGGGAAATTGCTGAATCCCACTTAATAGTGGCCTGTCTCTGCAATTGAGATCGGAGAAAAAAGATCACATTTAGACAAATTTTAGTATAAAGTTGCTTGTTTTTCTTTGCATTTTTGAAATATGTAGGAGCTCTCTCTAAAGAGGTGACTGCTAACATATCAGGCGGTGGTAGATTCTTGGCTTTCACTGTTTTACCCTCTAACACAGTTAATATTAGAAACGCTGACCTGTCTCTTGCCAGCCCATAATACTTGTGTGACAGAGCATCAATTTCCCGTGACATTCCCTATTTAAACAAGTAAATCATGGGTCCACACTTAAAATCAACCTGGCTGTTTCTCTCTACAAATACAGATTGTGTCATTCAGTATCTCCAACAATTTTATTTAGAATCATAGAATCCCTACAGTGTGGGAGCAGGCCATTCGGCCCATTGAGTCCACATCCATCCCCCGAAGAGCATCCCAGCCAGACCCAATCCATGTAGCCCTGCATTTCCCATGGCTAATCCACCTAAGCCTGCACATCCCTGGACACTGTGGGCAATTTAGCATGGCCAATCCACCTAACCTGCATATGTTTGGACTGTGGAAAGAAACCGGAGCACTTGGAAGAAACCCACACAGTCACAGGGAGAATGTGCAAACTCCACACAGAAAGTCGCCCGAGGGTGGAATTGAACCCAGGTCCCTGGTGCTGTGAGGCAGCCGTGCTAACCACTGAGCCACCATGCTGCTCCCTGCATTTGCATCTTTTTGTTAATAAACAACAGGCTTATTCATGTTTAACTTTTGTAAGAAAATGGAGGACACTCTCAAACATATCCTGTGCTTGTCTCGATGAGCATACATTACACCAGAGAACAGCCAATGGGAGGAATTTTGCAGTGGAGAAGCTAAACAGTGGATTTATTAATCCTAATAATACTGTTTCCTTGTCCTGTAGTTTGATTTCTGTGTTCATGTAATGCAATTCAAGATTTACATGTGCATGATTTTCATTCTTTATATTTTTCCTGATTGCAGGTTGCACTTCTGGATGTTGATGTGTGTGGCCCATCCATTCCAAAAATCATGGGAGTGGAAGGTGAACAGGTAAGGGAGAAGTTCCTCAATGGTGAGGAATTGAATATTCTTTAATGAACCATTAGATCAAATGGAAGCTTTTCAAGCTGCTAATTGGGTAGTGTGGCACTGTATCCTTTTTTCACTGTCAGGATGTGAACAACACTGTGGAGAATGGTGGTGGTAATTGAGTGGCTTGGTGGGGCATTTTGGAGAGCAGTTATGCAATCAGGAGATGGTGGCGTAGCGGTAATGTCACAGGATTTGTAATCCCTGGGGAAATTAAAATCTAGAATTGGGAAGCTAGGCTCAGCAATGAAACTATCCTCGATTGTTGTAAAACCACATCCAGTTAACTAATGATCTTTCAGGAAGGACATCTGCCTCCCTTTTCTAGTTTGGACTACAGGAGGCTCCAGATCCACGACAATGTGATTGATTCTTAACTGCCCGATAGAATGAGTTAGCAAGCCTTTCAGTACAAGGACAGTTAGAGATGAGCAAAAAGGTGCTGATCTAACTGACAGTGCTGTATCTTATTACATTTTAGCTATGGTTCTAGAGTCCTATATTGGCCAGAATTTAGAGTCACATAGAGGCCAGACTGGATAAAAGATTTTCTTCCTTAATGGATATTAGTGAACTAGATGAGTTTTAACGGCAATCCGACAGAACTGCAGAAGCTGAAAATCAGAAACAAAAACAGAAATTGCTGGAAAATCTCAGCAGGTCTGGCAGCATCTGTGGAGAGAAATCAGAGTTAACGTTTCGGGTCAAGTGACTCTTCCTCAGAACTGATTTCTCTCCACAGATGCTGCCAGACCTGCTGAGCTTTTCCAGCAACTTCTATTTTTTGTTTAATGGTAATCCAGTGGGTTCACCATTAAGGATGCTAGCATTCCAAATTTGTTCAATTAACGAAATTTCCTAGTTGCCATGATGGGTTGGCTAGCTCAATTATAAACCATTTCCATGTATCTCTTCACACAGCTCAGTGTAACACAGTGACACGTATGGAAGACACTTAAAAAAGTAGAAAGTTTACTGTAAATGGCAGCATGGGTATAGTTTGACAGTATAACATCTTCTGGCTTTCTGTTGTATCTCCAACAGTGCCTTTTTATTTCTATTCAGATGGCTGGTTGTGCAGCCTGGCACAGTGACAGTCATTAGTGAAATACCAAGATCCTATTCAGAATATTTGTCACTGTGTATGACCCATCTATTGGAGCACTGTTTGTGTCTGCTTATTGAGTAGCTCCCTAACATTCCCTGGACTTAAGCCAACCCAGAATCATTAACATCATCAACTCTTACTGGTGGAGATGTCCAAAGTTCAGCAGAAACGCAGGCAATGCATTAAAAGTTAATTCAATTCTTTCATTATAAATTGGACCTGTTTACAATCCCTCACTGAGTTCATCCAATTCCCAAATCCTTGTGATCAATAAATCAGTCATTTTTATAATTGATACTTGCAGGTTATTTTGTAAGCATCTTACACCTACCTGTATTAATAATGCTGTGGAGCTGCCGGTGTGGGACTGGGGTGGACAAAGTCAGAAGTCACAGGACACCAGGTTGTAGTCCAACAGGTTTATTTAAAATCACAAGCTTTCGAAGCACTGCTCCTTCATCAGGTGATGTCCCTTCAACAAAATAACTGTGAAATGGAGATCCATAGGCGGAAAGTACAACATCATGGGTTTCAGAAAGAGAATTCATGCAGGGATCAGGGAAAACTGCTCATTTTGTACATGGGAAAGTTTGTAATGCTTATTGAAGGACAGAGTGAACCCCACAACATAAATGATTACAGCATAGTTCAAAATAACATCGTGATTACAGTGTAGTTCAGTGTGTTATAGTAACCATAATGTTATTTACTGTACTAAAGTAACTACAGCATAGTTCAGTATAGCATAATGATCACAGCATAGTTCAGTACAGTATAGTGATCGCAGCCCAGTTCAGTAAAATATAGTTACTACAGTGTAGTTCAGTATAGTAAAGTGCTGACAGAATAGTTCAGCATAGCATAGTGATTACAGTCTAGCTCATAGTAAAGCATTGTGTTATTTGAATTGCATTTTCCTGATATAAGTTGGCTGGTGTTGAATTCTGTGAAACAGATTAAATGTTGAATTTCAGGATCATAAACTGATTGGTGCAGTGAGCAGAATGTTAGGAAACTCCAAATAAAAGTTGAACCAGTTTACACTGGAATATCCTTGAGGTTATGTTGACCTTCATTGGAGCATACAGGAAACTGAGGATCAGAGCAAAGCAGGGAATTACAGGGATAAATGACAGGGATTTTTCCTACACAGTGGTCATCCAATTTAGATTTGGTCTCCCCAATGTACAATGTACAATGTTGTGAGCAGTGAATCATGTACGTTAATTTGAAATTTTCACCTGGACAGTGTGTTCTGGGCCTAGAAGAGGTAAAAAAAAAAGGTCAGGTGTCACATCTCCTACACCCTTTAAAATTTGTTCATGTTCGTGGACATTGTTGGCCAGGCCAGTATTTATTGCCTGTCCCTAAATGCCCAGAGGACAGTTAAGAGCCAATAATATTGCTGTGGGTCAGGAATCACATGAGGACCACACCAGGTAAGGATGGCAGATTTTCTTCCCCAAAGGACATTAGTGAGCCAGATGGGTTTTTTCGACAGTCAACCACAGTTTAATGGTCATCACTAGACTAGCTTTTTATTCCAGATTTTTATTGATTCAAATTCCACCGTCTGCCGTGTGCAGTGACATTACCACTACACCACTGCCTCTCCTCTTGAGTGGAAAGGTGCGAGAGAAACAGGAGGAGTGTTGAAGGTGGCTTGAAGGGTGGACAAGGCCCACACAGGTGAAACAGAGATTATAGTAAAACGCCTCTGGAATGCTGAAAGGGGATCAGAAGGTGTGTTTGATGATGGTGTCGCAGTGGAGGTGGTAGAAATGGTGCAGGACAATTGTATGTGGAAGCTGGTGAGGTAGAATGTGAGGACAAGGAAAACCCTATGTGGTCCTGGGAAAAGAGTGGGAATAGAAATGCAGGAAATGGGACGGATGCAGTCAACCACCCTGTCAACCATGTTTGGGGTGGACTCCTCAGATTGAGGGAAAAGTGTAAGTTTTGGTGGTGCCAGTATGAGGTTTGCATCATTTAGAAGGGTCTTATACCATTGATGAAATAGTTTACCTAGTTCAGAAACCATGGTGGTTTTAGTAATCATCTTCTCACCTGCAGCTGCCTTGTGTGTCACCAGTGGCTCAGTGGGTAGCACTTCTGTCTCCGAGCCAGAACTTGACGTGTTCAAGCCCCACTCCAGTGACTTGGACACAGAAGTCTGGGCTGAAACTCAGTGCAATACTAAAGCTGAAAGTAAAAGATTTCATAGCCTCATTTCGAAGAAGTGAGTTATTCCTGTCTCCTGGTCAAATATGTATCTCTCAAACAAAATCACTGAAACACAATAGGTGGTCATTATCACCTTTGTTTATGGGGCTTTCTGTGCACAAATCCGATACTAACTTCCCTACATTACAACAATAACTACACAACTTCAAAAAGTACTTTGTTCATTGTTAAGTGTTTTTGGGCATTCCGATTTCCGACTTAATCAGGTCAAATCAAGCCAAAGCTTCCTTCAACTCCATTTGAAACTGTTCTTCATAAATTTAGTTTAAACATTTCTTTTTGACCTCTATTAAGAATTTCTTTTTATTCACGGGATGTGGGTGGCTCTGGCTAGGCCAGCATTTATTGCCCATCCCAAATTGCCCAGAGGGTAGTTAACATTTCTGTTGGCCTAGAATCACATGTAGGCCAGACCAGGTGAGGATGGCAGATTTCCTTCCCTAAAAGAGCTTAGTGAACCAGATGAGTTTTTCTAACAATCGGCAGTGGTTTCATGGTTAGATTTTAATTGAATTCAAATTCCACCGTCTGCCACAGTGGGATTTGAACTTGGGTCCCCAGAACATGATCTGGGTTTCTGGATTAATTATGAAGTGATAATGCTAGGCCATTGCCTCCCCTGGTTTATTTGACCCAAATGGAAGGATGTTGTTAAACTTGAAAGGGTTTAGAAAAGATGTACAAAGATGTTGCCAGGGTTGGAGAGTTTGAGCTATAGAGACAGAGTGAATAGGCTTGGTCTATCTTGCCTAGAGTATCAGAGGCTGAGGAGTGACCCTATAGAAATTTATAAAATCATGAAGGGCATCGATAGGGTGAATAGCCAAGGTCTTTTCCCTAGGGTAGGGGAGTCCAAAACCAGAGGGCATAGGTTTAAGGTAAGAGGGGAAAGATTTAAATGGGACCTATGGGGCAGCTTTTTCATGTAGAGGATGATGTGTGTATGGAATAAGCTGCCAGAGAAAGTGGAGGAGACTGGGACAATAACAACATTTAAAAGGCATCTGGATAGATACATCAATAGGAAGGGTTTAGAGGTATTTGGGCTAAATGCTGTTAAATGGGACTAGATTAATTTAATCTGGTCGGCATGAACAAGTTGGACTGAAGGGTCTGTTTCCGTGCTGTTTATCTCTATGACTCAATGACCAAATTTTCAATGATTTGCCGCGACTGTGTTCGATTTCCAAAGTATGCTCGATCTCTGAACTGTAGAGAGTCGGCAGTATTAGAATCTGAGGGAGGGATTGACAGCTCAGCAGCACCACCTGCTGCACCTTTCTTGTACTGCAATAGATCAGAAACATGCAATGGATTTTCAGAACTCTGGAATCACAATTCTCTACTCAGCGCCACCAAAATACTTTATGAACAGATTTTGTGAATATCACTAATATTTCTGGGTTTTTTCCCCATTCCTATCAGGACTATTTACTTACAACCATTTGGACTGTAAAATTAAAAGGACTTTTTAAAATAGTTCCATTGTAGTACAAAGGGTAGTTTGTTGCAAAAATACTGTTTTGTATTTCTGGTTAGATGCTTAAATTGGAGTTGATGTTTAAATTGCTTAAACTCTAATTCAGTAGATTAGATTACAAATTGATTGACTACACAGCCTCCAGGACAAGAAGTGGTCTGTGGCCAAATTAGTTTACGTGATTTAAGGCAGAGAAATAAGAAATTATCACATTAAAATTGGTACATTGTGTAGCTAGAGGCAGTCCTTGTGACATAAGATTCCTTCTGTTGAAGAAAGTTCTGTGGCTGATTAGGTCTCATTGCATTCCCCCAATTCAGCAGTGAACTCGATCATAGCTGACAGAAGAACAGAAATGGCTGGAAAAGCTCAGCGGATCTGGCAGCATCTGTGAAGAGAAATTAGAGTAACCCTTCCTCAGAACTTAGCTAATCTTCTCATTTCTCTGCCTTAAAGTACTGCCTACACTCACCATTTCTGATAACACATCTAGGTTTTATCACGTGCTGAGTACAGAATTACTCACTGGCAATATCCCTAAACTTTCAGACAACCCTTAACATATGCCTTTGTGTGTTAAAAGTTTTTTTTTAATTAGATGTCTCTTTTACAGGTAGGGATAATGTCACTGGACAACCTAGAGCCGCAGGCTGACACTCAGGAGGCTCAAGTTCAAACCCCACTGCAGCGGCTGGTGGCATTTAAATTCAATTAATAAAATCTGGAATTAAAGCTAGTCACAATAATAATAATGGTAGCCACGACACTATCATTAGTTGTTGTAGTGAAAGCTAATCCAGTTCACCAGCATCCTCTACGGTAGGAAATCTGTCATCCTTACCTGGTCTGGCCTATACGTGACTCCATACACACAGCGATGTGGCTCAGCTGATATCAGGGAAATATTTTGTTGGGGGAAGAAAAATTGTGTGTGGGAGTTGGGAGGTCATGTTGCGACTGTACAAGACATTGGTTCTGCCACTTTTGGAGTATTTTGTGCAATTCTGGTCTTCTTGCTATAGGAAGGTTGTTGTGAAACTTGAAACAGTTCAGAAAAGATTTACAAGGATGTTGCCAGGGTTGGAGGGTTTGAGCTGCAAGGAGAGGCTGAATAGGCTGGGGCTATTTTCCATGGAGTGTCAGAGGCTGAGGGGTGACCTTATAGAGGTTTATAAAATCATGAGAGGCATAGATAGGGTACATAGGCAAGGTCTTTTCCTCAGGGTGGGAAAGTCCAAAACTAGAGGGCATGGGTTTAAGGTGAGAGGGGAAAGATATAAAAGGGACCTAAGGGACAAATTTTTCATGCAGACAGTATTGCATGTATGGAATGAGTTGCCAGAGGAAGTGGTGGAGACTGGTACGATTACAACATTTAAAAAGCATTTGAATGGATATATGAATAGGAAGGATTTAGAGGGATCTGGGCCAAATGTTGGCAAATGGGACTAGATTTGTGTAGAATATCTGGTCTGCATGGACGATTTGGATGGAAGGGTCTGTTTCCATGCTGTATATATCTATGATTCTATGATAATTACCAATGTCATATTATTAGGAGCTTAAATTGAGTTAGCAACAAAATAACATGGTCATGAATATAACTTACAGCAGCAAAAACCTTTTTCCACACACTTCCCAACCTTTAATGTAAGCAATATGTTGATTTAAATTAATCCTAAAATGTGCGTGCTAAGAATTTAAAAGCAAGTTTATTAACTAAATTCTATCCATCCCTTCTATTCTCACAGGTACACCAGAGTGGGTCAGGATGGTCTCCAGTGGTAGGTAATGCTTTGCTGAATTGTTAGCATGTCTAAATCTGACCTAGCAAGCAGCCAGGCTTGTGGGGAGTACAGGTTGGAGAATTGCAATTGTACCGTTTTTAGTCCTATCCTCACACAACGCACCTTTTGAATGAGTAATATAAAACAAAGAACCGTAAGCACCGGAAATTAAAACAAAAACAGAAAGTGCTGGAGAAGCTGAGCAGATCTGACAGCATCTGCAGAGAGAAAAAGAGTTAACATTTCGAGTCCAGACTCCATCATGTGAGGCTTTTGAAAAACACTGAAAATTATTAACAATACACTTCTAAATGAGTCAATTTACCCAATATATCATAATGGCTGTGATTTCAGTGTGTTTTGCTAAGACCAGTTTTCAGGCAAGGTTCCCCAATTTATTATGGTTCCATACGGAGTACCCCAATTTATTAAGGTCCTGAGTGAGGAGGGATGAACCAGTATCCCTTCTTTATTCATCCACCCCCACCCCTCCTACTGGTTGCAATAAGATTAATTTAAGAAGGATCCCTTAACCTTGTGGATACCTTTTTCTCAGACCAAATGTATGTTTTAAAAGCAGCCCATTTAACTTGGCTGTCTTGAGTTAACAAGAGTGAATTTATTAGTTGCTGAATGCGAGAAGAAATAGTAATGCAGCACACATGCACACAGATTAGGAATAAGAAATAAATCCAAAATAATTTTTTTTAAAATACAGATCAGTCTGTGAGTCATTCATGAAGCGTAGATAGTAGAACATTGCAGCCATTAGTGACTGTCACCGATAGCATTGACACTGGTGGTTGATCAGGTCATTTCAAGTTTCTTGTCTTTGTGGTTGAATGAAATTCTTTTGTCCTGGTTCCTTTCTTTGGCGGCTGGCAGCGCTCAAACTGTGAGAGTGTATTATCCCTTCCTTTACCTGCAGTGCAGGGATGTTTAGTGTTGATTCTCAAAGCTGTGACCTTCACAGTACAATAGTCCATGCAGAAGAACATCAGACTGACACACGCTGACCGAGTTGAAGCTCGCTTCTAAACTACGTTTTTTTGCATATCTCTGGAAGGATAAAATGCAAACATGTCTGCAGGAGATGGCTTCCTAGTGAGTGGAGGTTAGGTAGTCATTATCTCTTATGGTAGCCATCCCTCTCATTATCTCTTCCTGTTTGAAGCTTTGCTGACTCTATGTGGATATAATATTCTAGAATTTCTCTGCAGACAACCGCTGAATTTATACCTGCAGTCACGTTGGCTCTATCATTCCTCTTTTAAGGGCAGGTATGATCCATGGTCATGACATTCAATTTGCTTCCTCTTCGGCCCCTTTTGATTTGTTCTCTGTTATACAGTGGCTTCAAATACATGCACAAGATTCTGTCATCATTGGAGATTTTATACAAGTTCTCTATGTTACAATTGTTACGTTCGTTGTGCCTCCCACTTTTATTAGAATGTCGGTTTACTGCGCACATTTGAGAATTTGTTGAACTGCACCCTAACCACATTGCTACAAGCTATATTGATGGTTTCTCTCTTTTGTTTTGTTTCTTACAGTATGTGGAAGAGAATCTAGGTATAATGTCAATAGGATTTTTGCTCGGCAGCCTTGATGATGCTGTCATTTGGAGGGGGCCAAAGAAAAATGGTTAGTTTATTTGTGTTGAGTTTATCCTTTCTGGCTTAACAAACGTCCTCTGCAACATATTTAGCATTCAGGGCAATCATTTCTCTCATTCTTAATGTTGTCTTAATACATTTGAGGTTTGTTGAATGCTGCTCAACACTGATACCACTTTTGTTGTGTTACTCCTGGTAAAGCAAGTTATCTCTTGGTCTCAAGTTGGAAAAGGTTTAATGTCTCAACCTCATTAAGTGACTCTCAGTCCTGATAACATCCTCATGAATCCATACAATGCCTTGACCACATTTTGACCTGCTTCCTTTAAGGGGATACTCAAATCTATACATAGTTCTCCAATTATGGCTTGAACGACGTGTTGGATAAGCCATTTATCTCTAAATTTAAAAAAAATCAAAGCTTTTCAATGGCTTAAGCTGCTAACACTATAATCTTTAATAGGCAGTATCTCTGCACTCCCAACGTCTCTCCAATCCTCCTCCATTCCATTTAATACTATTTTGTACCATTTTTATGAACTTGCCAAATGTACCACCTCGCATTGTTGCTCATTCATCTACACCTGACACTTTATTTGCTCATTGTACCAGCATATCCATGTCTCCCTAAAGTCTTTTCACAGTCATTGTGACAATCTATCACATTCTGAATGTAATGTCATCAGCTGCTGATGTTATTGTTGCCTTAATTCCCAAATGCAGCTCATTGTTGTACAGGACAAGGGGAGGTGATGGCATAGTGGTATTATCACCAGAGACTCCGGCTGTTCTGGAGATCCAGGTTTGAATCCCACCAGATGATGCAATTTGAATTCAGTATAATCTGGAATTAAGAGTCTAATGATGACCATGAATCCATTGTCGATTGTTGGAAAAACTCATCTGGTTCACTAATGTTCTTTAGAGAAGGAAACTGCCATCCTTACCTGGTCTGGACTACATGTGACTCCAGACTCACAGCAATGTGGTTGACTCTTAACAGTCCTCCGGGCAATTAGGGATGGAATAATAAATGCTGGCCCAGCTAGTGAAGCTCATATTCCGTGAATTAGTTTTCAAAACATAAGTAATAATGGCATCATTCACCCTATACATTGTGCTCTGTCCTCCCATCATCTCTCTATTGATGGGGCCATGTTTTCGTGACATTTGTTTTATCTTATGAAGTTTTAAAAATCCATGACTCTTTGTGGATGTGGTGCCAATGAAGCGGGCTGCTTTGTCCTGAATGTTGACAAGCTTCTTGAATGTTGTTGGAGCTGCACCCATCCAGGCAAGTGGGGAGTATTCCATCACACCCCTGACTTGTGCATTGTAGATGGTGGAAAGGCTTTGGAGAGTCAGGAGGTGAGTTACACACTGCAATATTCCTAGCTTTTGACCTGTTCTTGTAGCCATTGAGTCTGTGTGGCAAGTCCAGTTGAATTTCTGGTCAATGGTAAATCCCAGGATGTTGATAGTAGGGGATTCAGTAATGGTAACACCATTGAATGTCAAGGGACGGTGGTTAGATTGTCTCATGTTGGAGATGGTCATTACCTGTCTTTTATGTTGCACAAATGTTATTTGCTAATTGTCAGTCTAGGCCTGGATATTGTCCAAATCTTGTTACATTTGAACATGTCGCAAATGGTGGTGAACACTGTGCAATCATCGGTGAATATCCCCACATCTGACCTTATGATGGAGGGACGGTCATTGATGAAGCAGCTGAAGATGGTTTGGGCTCTGGATATTTTCCTGTGTAACTCCTGCAGAGATGTCTCAGAGCTGAGATGACTGACCTCCAACAACCAGGTCCATTACAACCCAATGGTCTCAATGTGGACTTTACTAGCTTCAAAATTGCCCCACGCCCAGCCTCATCCCAAGACCAACACTCCCTCTCATCCCCACCTCCTTGACCTGACACAACCTGTCCATCTTCTCTTCCACCTATCAGTTCCTCCCACCTCACTGACCAATCCCCACCACTACCTACCTGCTATCACCATCCCACCTACCTTGCCCAGCCCAACACCCCCCCTTTCTATTTATTTCAGAGTCCCCTTCCCCTCCCCCATTTCTGAAGAAGGGTCCCGACCCGAAACATCAGCTTTCCTGCTCCTGTGATGCTGCCTGGCCTGCTGTGTTCCTTCAGCTCCACATTGTGTTATCTCAGACTCCAGCATCGGCAGTTCTTACTAACTCTTAGGACCATCTTCCTATATGCCAGGAATGACTCCAACCAGCAGAAAGTTTGTCCCCGATACCCATTGATTCCAATTTGATGCCACACTCAGTCGAAAGTAGCCTTTATGTCAAGTGCTGTTCCTCTTGCCTCACCTCTGGAATTCAGCTGTTAATAATTTAATAAGTAATAGTATAGGAATGTTATTTAGGAACTTGTACATATTGTGGCTCAGGTAGATTCCTCATTCTGTATGTCTGTACAGTATGTTACAAATAACTGGCCTTTGTTTTGAAGTCTGAAATTTGTTTTAGGTTGTGTGAGGAACGTATTCAAATACACAGAGACACAAGTTATAATGTGGACTGAGAAGTTACATTCATCGAGAGAGATTGGGACATTAAATCTTTCTCTGTTTAATGTTGAGTCACTGAACTGTGACTCTATTTTTGTTTGTTCTGTCAAACTATTTTCTTAACCACTGCATCCACAGATTTGTTCACATTCTTTTCAAAAAGAATGTCTCATGCAAAGTGAATTTTAAGTTCGCGGTAAGCTGTAATGATGTGATTTCTGTATCTAAACAATGCCTCAAGACTATAAATATTTACTTATTTTAATATTTAAAAATGGGACAGCTCAGTGGTTAGCACTGCTGCCTCACAGCACTAGGGACCTGGGTTCGATTCCACCCTCGGGTGACTGTATTTGTGGACTTTGTACGTACTTCCCGTGTCTGTGCGCTCCGGTTTCCTCCCACAGTCCAAAAATGTGCAAACTAGGTGGATTGGCCATGCTAAATAAATTGTCCATAATGTCCAGGAGTGTGCAGGCTAGGTGGATTACCCATGGGAAATGCAGAAAATGCAGGGTTACAGCAATAGGGTAGTGAGGTGGGTCTGGGTGGAATGCTGTACAGAAGTCGGTGTTGACTTGATGGGCTGAATGGCCTGCTTCCACACTGTAAGGAATCTCTGATTTTATGAACTGTACATCTGAATGTTTCTCTCCATCTATTGCATTTTGTCACAGATGTAAAACATTTGGGTTTTCTCAGTGATAATGTGAAATGTGCACATTCCAATCCACAAAGTTTCCTCATCAAATTTCAACTATGAGTAATCTCAGATTCTTTATATTTAAAGTGATTACATATTCTCTTCTTCAAAGGACAAATGATCTTAAGCACAGATCAACCTTGGTGATAGAATAGTACATTTTTTGTTCCCTTTTGTCACTGTAAAATAGAATATCATTTGATTTAGCACAAGCGGTGTCAAACATAAAAGTCTGCATTAATATTCCAGTAATATTTCCTCTTTTTAAAGTTTTTTTTTCCCCACTTCACCTTGTACCATTATTGAGAAAGCATGGACTCTGCTTGCAGGTACCTCAGGAGTCACCTGCTGAAGCTGTGTGACAGAGATAGTCAAGGCTGACTATTTCACTAATGTCTCACTGCCTTACAGTAAGAAAGCACCAAGCCTCTGCCTCGCATATATTAGCAATCCTGTGATTTCAAGTTGGAAACACAGGTCTGCAAGGAATCAAGGGTACGGGCCTTAATACATTCCAGATTTTATGCTTGTGGCATGGAAATCAGTTGACTGATTTTTAGTTTGCCATCCTCATTTATTGGTATTAACAAAGTTTTTCATCTTTTAGGTTTAATCAAGCAATTCCTACGGGATGTGGACTGGGGTGAAGTAGATTATCTGATTGTTGATACACCGCCTGGTACCTCAGATGAACATCTTTCCATTGTACAGTACCTGAGTGCCACACAAGTGGATGGAGCTGTGATCATTACCACTCCACAGGTAGGCTGCATTATCAAAACAAAAAGTGTTGTTGAGCCTCCAGGAGTTAAAGATTAACCTCCTACACACACCAGGAGAAAAATCTATATGGATGTTAAAAAGTATTTTTTTCTAAACAGGGGAGACAGGGTGGTAAAAGACTTTAGGCCTAATGGGATGGTTGGTATTAACAGCTTGTGATACGATGAAACCTTCAGGAATAAACCCTGCCACAGGAATTTCATCACTTAATATTAAGATTGATAATGTTGTTTTGATGCGATTGCTTTATATTAATTGACTGCATTTACTTTCATGAGCTGTGAAGTAAGAATGGGTCTGGAAATAAGAGCATCTGGCCTCCTGTATTTTGGTGGTTCATTGCACCAGGTAGAAGAAACTTCTTGAAATGAGCAAAGGAAACCAATGATCCTGGGAACGTGAGAGCAGTAGTAGGCCACTCAGCCCAACAAGGCTGCTCTGTCATTCAGTTAGGTCTCAGCTGATCATCTACCTCTAACCCACAATCTGCACTGAAACCTCAGAGCTCTGTTATCATCCCTGTAAGCTGTTTTAGCACCACCTTCAGTGCCTCTACATGTTTTTTTTAAAATAAAAAGCAACTCTATGGTCTATATATGCTTTTTAATATAAGGTAAGTGTATATCCATAAATGCTTTTCAGTATAAGGCATTTGTGCAGTCTATTTATGCTTTTTTGACAAAAAGAAACTATATGCACAGGGTGAAGGAAAAAAATAAAAATTTATGAATTTGTCACTGTAGGAGTGGCACAAACACTGAACTCTAAGAATCACAGCATTCATAAAAAGAGACTGCACTGTAACACACTGTGAACCAACCATGTGATATTGCCTCTGCTCTCAGTGACTCCAAGAATTACATTTTTTTTTTAATCTATTTATGTTTAAATGAATTGGAAGCATTGAAGTTACTTATATTTGGTATAAATGCATGTTAAAAATTTGGCCTGAAGAATTTTTAAATGATTTTTGTTTTATCAAGCTATTGCATTTTGTCCTTTGTAGTTTTTCCAACATCATCAACTCTCTCTTACATGAGATAGACTTTTAAAGAGATTTGACTTCTTCCACAATGACAATCAATGCAGACGAATTTGTCTAAAGCCAACATACCACAAGTGACATTATGTTGTCTTTTTGATTATTGATCAGTTGCATCAGCTGATCGACTGGGTCTGTGGCAGTTGGTGTGGGAACCTACAAGAGGGCAAAACATACTTGACCTCATCCTTACCAAGCTGCAGATGCATCTGTCCATGACAGTATCGGTAAGAGTGACCATCACCCAGTCCTTGTGGAGACGAAGTCCCACCTCCACATTAAGAATAACTGCATCCTGTTGTCTGGCACTATCACCATGCTAAATGGGACAGACTTCTAACAGATCTGACAACTCAAGACTGGGCATCCATGAGGTGCTGTGGGCCATAAACAACAACAGAATTGTACTCCAGCAGAGTCTGTAACTTCATGGCCTGGCATATCCCCCAATTAACCATTTGCATCAAGCCAGGGGATCAACCCTGGTTCAATGGATAGTGCAGGAGGGCATGCCAGGAGCAGCACCAGGCATACCTGAAGACGAGGTTTCAACCTGGTGAAGCCACCAAACAGGACTACTTGCATGTCAAACAGCAAAAGCAACAAGTGATAGACAGAGCTAAGCGATCCCACAACCAACGGATCAGACCTAAGCTCTGCAGTCCTGCCACATCCAGTTGCGAATGGTGGTGGACAATTAAACAAGTCACTGAAGGAGAAGGCTAGGGGGCTGCACAAATATCCCCATCCTCAATTACTGCTCCATCAGTCTGCTGTCAGCCATCAGTAACGTGATGAAAGGTGTCATCAACAGTGCTATCAAGCAGCACCCGCTCAGTGATGCCCAGTTTGGGTTCTGCCAGGGCCATTTAGCTCCTGATCTCATTACAGCCACAGTTCAAACATGGACAAAAGAGCTGAATTCCAGAGGTGAGGTGAGAGTAACAGCACTTGACATCAAGGCTGCATTCAACTTGAGTGTGGCATCAAGGAGCCCTAGCAAACCTGGAATCAATGGGTATCGGGGGCAAACTCTCTGGTGGTTGGAGTCGTACTTGACACGTAGGAAGATGGTCGTGGTTGTTGGAGGTCACCATCTCAGCACCAGGACATCTCTGCAGGAGTTCCTCAGGGTAGTGTCCTGGGCCCAACCATCTTCAGTTGCTTCATCAGTGACCTTCCCTCCATCATAATGTCAGAAGTGGGGATGTTCGCCAATGATTGCACGATGTTCATTTGCCTGGTGAGACTGAAGCAGTCAGTGTCCAAATGCAACAAGATGTGGACTATAGACAGGCTTGGGCTGACAAATGGAAAGTAACATTCGCGCCACACAAATGCCAGGCTGTGACTATCACGAATAAGAGATGATCTAACCATTGTCCCTTGCCATTCAAAGGTGTTATTATCACTGAATTCCCCACTGTCAACATCCTGGGAGGTATCATTGATCAGAAACTGAACTGGACTCACCACATAAACACAGTGGCTACAAAAGCAGGTCAGAGGCTAGGAATACTGCGTTGAGTAACTCACTTCCTGACTCCCCAAAGCCTGTCCACCATCTACAAGGCAAAGTCAGGAATGTGATGGAATACTCCTCACTTGTCCAGATGAGTGCAGCCCCAACAACACTCAAGAAGCTTGACACCATCCAGGACAAAGCAGCCCGCTTGATGGGCACTACATCCACAAGCATCCACTCTCTCCACCACCGACACTCAGTAGCAGCAGTGTGCACTATATACAAGATGCCCTGCAGAAATTCACCAAAGATCCTCAGATAGCACTTTCCGAACCCATGACCACTTCCATCTGGATACAAGGGCAGCACTTACATGGGAACACCACCATCTTCAAGTTCCCCTCCAAGCCACTGTTGCTGGGTCCAAATCCTGGAATTCCCTCCCTAGTGGCATTGTGGGTCGACCCACAGCAGGTGGACTGCAGCGGTTCAAGAAGGCAGCTCACCATCACCTTTGCAAGGGCAACTAGGGATGGGCAATAAATGCTGGCCAGCCGGTGATGCCCATGTCCCACAAAATGAATAAAAAGGTGTGCTTTCCAAAGTCTGATCATGTGTTTTGGAAATTGCAGAATACTTATCAATATTTTTATTTCTTACAGGAGACTTTGGATCTCACTCGCACCCTATTACAGTGTATGTTGTAAAGCATATCCAGTTCAACTGCATCTGAATTCTGCATATTTGGCTTAATTCAAACGGGCACGAAATTCATGTTGAAACACACCCCTGATTTATATAAAAAAGGCTCATGCATCACAATGCATTTATGCCCAGCCATCACGTGCGCTCTCCATCCATCACAATACACACACTCTTCTCCTATAAAAATACAGATCCCATCCCTTATGGAGTATGCCCTCTCCTGCAAGAGGCAATGAAGTCTTTCAAAATCACAGGCCACTGAGAGTGAAAATATCAGGAACATTCCCTTCTCATGCAGTCAAAACCTGCCCAAAAAGCTACTAAATTCATAGTTGGAAGTTTCTACAGTACATGCTTGAGTAGAAGTTGTGGTTAGCATCAGTTAAAAACCTTGAGATTTTTGTTGGACAAAGCTGAATAAACCATTGGTCTTCTTCCAGCAGTGTGCACAATCAGAAGTTCAAACCGGCATTTTAAGGTAGATCATACTACTGCTGAATAATTTACCTCTGGCATTTATGCTACCAGACTTACTGAGGTTCTCCAGCATCCCCCGTGTTCACTTCACTGCTAGTCCAATTAATCAGAAGGCCCAGTATGTGGGCGAGCCCATAGAGTTCTTACCTTTGAATTGGCTTTTAAACACCAGAAGCCTTCTTTTATCACCGCTGATTGATTTAACAGTGGGTTTAAAAATGTTTAATGCAAGCTGAATTAGTTGGATTTAGTTCCTTCTCTTGGGTTTTCAGTAAAAAGTACTCACAGCAAATGCTCCAATACGTGTTGTCCAGGCACCAAACTGTAACGTTTGTAATATGGAATTTTAGAAAGAAACTGAATCAGAGATTGGCCCTTTTCACTTAGGGCTACATAATCTCCACGTTGGCCATATTTATGAAGAAAGTATACCTGTGGTAGTGCATAGGAACCTGATATAATGTAAGTAGATCATTTTGGGGTTTGCAAATATTCAAGCAGTGCAAATTCTGCAACTTTCCAATCTGGAAGTGGAAAGATCTTTCATTGGTCTCGGATTGATGCTTGGAATCTCTGCAGAGTTCTTAAAATTCTAAACTGTTTTTGAGAAATGTTAACAGAGATTTTTGGGAAATCATCTCTATGATGTACATGCAAAAATCTGATGGAAGAGATCTTGAATTAATTTGGTGTTGATAATAAATGTCTTTAAAAAATTAACTTCCAATCTGCTATTGCCTGTCATACTGTAAATTTTACTTTGATCTTGTAATAGGAAGTGTCGCTACAGGATGTGAGAAAGGAAATCAACTTCTGTCGGAAAGTGAATTTGCCTATAATTGGGGTTGTAGAAAATATGAGTGGCTTTGTGTGTCCAAAGTGCCAGGTGAGATGTTTTATTCTGAATAAAATTAACTTATTTAAAAATTGTAAGCTACTTTTCCCTATTCTAGCTCTGGATGCATCAAACCACAATCTAGCAGAGGAGTAAGCAGCTTGCTCTTGGGTTTATTACACAAGTTTCTCTCGAGATAAATGTTTTCTGGACTCAAGTAGGCCAGGTTCTGTCATTCTTTCCACTCTTGTGGAGGGAATTGCCTGCCTTCCAATTGTAGCACTGGGTATGACTGCATGTTGAAGGAAATCATGTTCTCAATGACTTTTAATCCTAATATTGTTTTGTTGGTTACTATACATTGAGATAAAACCAAGCAAGATAGTAGCTCTACAAGTGCATGAAACCTTATAAGTTTCAAAATGAATTTGTGATATGCACATTTGTTCCAACAAGTATCTGTGAGGAGAATTGTGAAAAATCAGTTATGATTAATAGGTGAGATTGTTAATGCTCAGAGGAATGGGGAGGGAGAGAAAGTAGAACTTTCAGTGAAAACATGGCTGCATTTGGACTCGTCTTGTGTTGATGTAGGAGCTTAGTGTGCACCCATCAATGCATATGACCATATAACTTCAGAGAGTGCAGTGAAGGCCTATGTGATGAGAACTGGCTTTCACTGGACTGAGTTGCCAAAGAATGTTGGATAAATCAAGTCTTAAATAGGTCTGATGTTCGTCTAGTCCTTCTTGTTTTCAAATTATCGCCATAAAATGTAGTTACTTCTTTTATATTTTGTACATTTACAGCATGAATCTCAGATTTTTCCACCAACCACCGGAGGTGCCATGAAGATGTGCAAGGATTTAAGCATTCCCTTCCTTGGTAAAGTGCCTTTGGATCCCAGAATAGGTATGTCCTGCAGACAGATAAAGAATAGGCCTGATTCTCCAAAGCTAAATAAGAACCTTTGGAAGTAAATACTGTTATACTGACTTCACTAACTGATGTACTTACCATGAAACCAGTCTGAGATCTCTATCTAGAGATTGCCTGTATTTAAAATCATGTCAAAGATAAAGCCGTGAACTATGGTCAGTCCAGTGAACTTCATTCACCAAGCCAGAAACTGACATTTCTAATTAGATTTAGGTGTGAGTGTGGCGAGTTCAGTCGCCCCTAATAGATGAGAGACCTTATGCAGCAGCTTTCAACAGTGCGTTTTTGATCCTGTTACTGATCAAGCATCATCAGATTTGTGTATTAAATATGGTGCTTCACATAGACATCTAATTAAACACAGGAGCATACAATTTGCTAAATAGAAAGAGACCAAGGTTCACATTGTTCAACTTCCTCTATTGTACAGGTCCACAGTTCCCTGAAAGTGGCAACACAAGTGGATAAGGTGGTCAATAAGGCATATGGCAGGCTTGCCTTCATAGGTTGAGGCATAGAGTGTAAAAATAGGCAAGTCATGTTGCAGCTTTATAGAACTTTAGTTAGGCCATGTTTGGAATATTTGGTGCAGTTCTGGTCACCGCACCGTCAGGAGGATGTGGAGGCTTTGGAGAGGATACAGAAAAAGTTTACTCAGAAGTTGCCTGGTTTGAAGAGTATTGGGTATAAAGTGAAATTGGACAAACTTGGTTTGTTTTCACTTGAAAGTTGAAGGATGAGGTGCAACCTAATAGAGGTTTACAAAATTGAGAGGTGTGGATTGAATGGTCTTTTTCCCCGGGTAGAAACCGTCACTTACTAGGGGATATCAGTTTAAGGTAAAAGGGGCTAAGTTTAAAGAGATGTGAGAGGCAGGTTTTTTACACTGAGGCTGGTAAGTGTCTGGAATGCACTGCCAGAGGTGGTGATGGAAGTGGATACAATAGCAATGTTTAAGAGGCATTTTGACAGATATAAGAACAGGCAGGGAATAGTAAATGTCCAGAACGTTCTGCCCAACTCAAATAGATTTACTGATTGTACTACTTTAGTATGATTATTCTAAGCAGCTCAGTAAATCAAAAATGATTTGGACAAAATGTGTTATTGGGTAATAAAATGCCAATTGGAAACTTTTAGTATGTAGAATGTGGGAGTTAAGAAACAAAAACAATCTATATATATATGTGCAAATAACGAAGGATGAAGCTGAAGGAGATGTAGAGGTCCCTTCGAGATTTGACATTCGCCATATTCAACTCTTGGGGGGGAGTTTTATAGTCACTGTCGATGTAGTTGAAGGTGGGCAGCAACACAGAGTACTGCATTCAGTTCAGGTCACTGTGTTGTAGGAAGGATATTATTAAATTGGAAAGGGTGCAATAAAGATTTACAAGGATGTTACCAGGACTGAGTTATAAGGAGAGGCTGGATAGCTGGGACTTTTACCCCCGGAGTATCGGAGGCTGAGTGGTGACCTTATAGAGGTTTATAAAATCATGAGGTACATTGATAAGATGAATACCCAAGGCCTTTTCCTGAGAATCAGTGAAATTCTTCTGTCTATATCTTTGTCTAAACTAGATGACAAAGGTTTAAGGTTAGAGGGAAAGATGTTAAAGGGACTTGAGAAGCAACTTTTTCACACAGAGGGTTCTGTGTGTATGGGATGAGCTGCCAAAGGAAGTGATAGATGCAGGTACAGTTACAACATTTTAAAGATATTAATGGTACATGAATAGGAAAGGTTTAGAGGGATATGTGCCAAATGCGGGCAAATGGGACTAGTTTAGTTTGGGATACCTGGTTGGCATGGACGAGTTGGACCGAAGGGTCTGTAGAGGCAATAGGTTTTTAGTTTAGAAAGGCATCATGTGACAGCACAGTCTTGATGGATCAATGGGCCTGTTCCTGTGCTGTACTATTCTTCATTCTTCTTTGCAGTTGTTGTATACTACCATGGATGCACAGTGGCAGTATTGTTTACCATTTACAAAGTGCTGTACAGTAATTGCCAAGCCTTTTAAACAGCACCTTCCAAACCTGTGACCTCTACATCCAGATGGACAAGGGAAGTGGATACTTGGAAACACCACTACCTGCAAATTCCCCTCTTAAACCAAAACAGAAATTGCTGGAAAAGCCCAGCAGGTCTGGCAGCACCTGTGGAGAGAAATCAGAGTCAACATTTCAGGTTTAGTGACCCTTCGTCAGAATTGATAGTAGCTAGGAAAAAGTTGTTTTTTATGCAGAAGATAGATTGCGGGGAGGGGTAAGGTGTAAACAGTAGGTGGAGATAGAGCCTAAAGAGAGAGCAGAGCAGTTGGACAGACAAAGGAGTGGATAACGATCAGCCTAGAAGAATGAATGGCTGCTAATGGGGACTGTTGGTGGCTAACAATGGGTAATGTGTAAAGCAGACCTTGTGATAACAAGGCCTGGTGTGTGGCGATTGGGGCGAGGACATGGGAAAAGGTGCCTCAAGCCCTAAAATTGTTGAACTCGATATTGAGTCCAGAAGACTATAGAGCTCCCAAGTGGAAAATGAGGTGCTGTTCTTCCAGCTTGCCCTGAGTTTTGCTGGAGCACTGTGGCAAACCTGAGACAGAGATATTGGCCAAGGAACAAGACAAATGCTAGATAATGACACCAAGATCAAACATGATTGTTTGACTAGTTGTCCCCTCTAAACTATCCTGACTTTGGAACTATATTGGGGTTCCTTCACTGTCACTGGATGAAATTCACAAAACTCTCTAACAACACTTAAAGTGTACCTATACTACACTGACTACAACAGTTCAAGAAGGTGGTTCACCATCATTTTCTCTGGGATATTAGTGAGGGCCAGTAAATATTCACCTTGCCAATAATATTCATATTCCGTGAATGCTTTTTTAAAAAATATGCTGAAAAAAAAACTTTTGAGAATTTTTATCCTCCGTATAACTGAACATTGAACAGCCAGATAATGGATAGGTCCATTATATTGCTGTACCATTGATGACCTTGTCTTAATCAGAAATGCTGGAAATCCTTCCCGAAACTACTGAAAGGATGCATAATAGAGGCTGCAACTGGTCAAACTGTCCGAATCATGGTGTTTGGAAAGAGGGTTAAGTAATTTTCTTGTACTAAACACTGTAATGTAAATGAAGTAGCATCTGTTTGTTATACTGTCACAATTCATAATGACTATTTTATTAAAACTTGAAGCAGTGAAATTCTTCTGTCTATATCTTTGTCTAACTTTTCATGAGTGAAGTTTATGCTTAGTGAAATTTTTGATTTAATTAATAACTTTTTATTTCTGTTAAAGGAAAGAGTTGTGATGAAGGCAAGTCATTTTTGACAGAAATTCCAGGTTCTTCTGCATCTATTGCTTACAAGGATATTATTCATCGTAAGTAATGCTCACTTTCAGAATACTTCTACAAGCATACAAGGCTTGAGAAAGCAAAATCTTACATAATATATTTGGTCTTGGAATGCATCAGCTGCATGAAAGTTAAATCACTTTAATGGATCAGGTTCAATTTAGATTTTACCTCCAAGCTGATTTTTGACATGGCCTTTTCTAAAAGGAGTGTTAGTGGTGGTAAATATTGGTTTTATGTTGTAATGTTTATCAAAGTGACAAGTGAGTGATCCAAAAACAGAAATTGCTGGAAAAGCTCAGCAGATCTGGCAGCACTTGTGAAGAGAAATCAGAAGTTAATGTTTTGGGTCTGGTGACCCTTACTGAGAACTGATAGTATCTAGGAATATGTTGGCTTGTATGCAGAGGTTAGGGTGGTGGGGGGGAACGGGGTAAGGAGTAAACAATGGGTAGGGATAGAGCCCAAAGAGAGAGAAGAACAGTTGGACAGGCAAAGGGGTAGAAAATGATCTAGCTAGGAGGGTGAATAGCTGTTAGTGGAGACTGTTAGTGACTAACAATGGGTTGTGTGTAATAGCAGACTATAAGGCCTGGTTTGTGGGAGTGGGAGCGGGAGCTAGGATCCAGGGGAGTTCAAGCCCTAAAGTTATTGAACTCGATATTGCTTCCAGAAGACTGCAGGGGCCCCAAGCGTAAAATGAAATGTTATTCCTGTAGCTTAGACTGAGCTTCGCTGGAGCACTGCAGCAATCCTGAGACAGAGATGTTGGCCAGGGAACAGGATGATGTGTTGAAGTGGCAGAAACATCCACAGTTCTTTCGGCTTTAAGTGAGTGATCCAATTGCATTGGAAAAGCTGTAACAACTAGTCAAGCAATCATGTTTTATCCTGGTGTCTTACCTGGCATTTGTCCAGCAATGCTTTTTATACAGAAATCTCTTCAAAAAGGACCAAGAATGGAACGGAGATAACAAGGTTGTACAGCTGGATGAACACAGCAGGCCAGATTTCAGAAGAAGGGTCCAGACCCGAAACGTCAGCTTTCCTGCTCCTCTGATGCTGCTTGGCCTGCTGTGTTCATCCAGCTCTACACCTTGCTATCTTAGATTCTCCAGCATCGGCAGTTGCCACTATCCAAGAATGGAACGGAACTGTGCGCAAGTTTTGACTGGGTTAATATCTCTCCTAGATGTTCATTTAAAAGAATAATCAGTGCTGCAAGTAGGGTTAGAATTATATGTTTACAGCAAACCCAACAATGGCCTTTCCTGAAGTGAAGTGACAAAATGATTTAAGCATTTAAGCCTAGACTTTCTGGAGTTTGAACAAGGTTCCTCACCAATTTCTAGCATGTGTTGGAAAATCACAGGCAATCCAAGGTGTGGGAAACCCCCGAGCAGGTACTAAACCTTGAAACTGTCCTGAACACTGCAGTACATTCCTCACAAATATGGAAAATATAATTACTTTCTCAAGCCATCGTGGTGACTCAGTGGTTGTCAGTGCTGTCTCACAGCGCCAAAGACCCCAGGTTCGACTCCATCCTTGGATGACTGTGTGGAGTTTGCACATTCTCCCCATGTCTGCGTGGTTTCCTCCCATAATCCAGAGATGTGCAGGTTAGGTGGATTCGCTATGCTAAATTGTCCCATAGTGTCCAGGGATGTGTAAACTAGGAAAATTAGTCATGGGAAATGCAGGGTTACGGGGATAGGGTGGGCTGGGAATGGGTGGGATTCCATGATCCTACTTGTACTTGACTGAAAGATATATTTGTAATTAATGAAAAAAAATTTATTCCTAAACAGGAATCCAAGAATACTGTGCCACTCATCAATCTGATGTAGAAACAACTGCCTAATGTACCAAAAAATTTTCTGCAATCTGCTGAGCGAATTTGGTCAACTTAAGTCAGTGGAGGAAACCAAAGCTGATGCTGAATTTACTCTGACTGCATATTTTCAGTTTCATTAATAATTTCTGAACTTCAGGATAGTTCTTTGCTATCTTGGCTCTACTCCTGTACTCAGTGAAGCTCTGATTTTAGATTTCAGTTTAAGTGACAAATGGAAACGAATGATGGACATAAAGATTTGTAATAAAGAGTCTTTTTATACTTGTTGCACTGCTAGTGGAGAAAGACATTTTTGATTGGGTGGTCTGATCATGATGGGAAGGGGAGTTAAATATAGAATTATTTCCCTTATTTGACCATTACCCAGTGTATAGTCGGGGGCACCAGTGAAGGAAAAAGCAACAGAATCACCATACCAAGCATTTGACTCAGCAAGCAGGACCTCAATTCTCTTTTCTTCCCCCCCAAAATACACTACAGAATTTCACTCCTATACTTCTTGCTCGATTTTATAACTATGTGTTGAGACAAAAAGGTCATATGATACCTGTATTGTCTTCACATTTAAGTCTGCATTTCAACTCTGTCACCAGTAATTTTTGATATTGCTGCCGAGTCTCTTTGATGGTGAATTACAAATTTCTTCAATTCCTCAAGAACTAATTTGAACCCCAAAAGGAAGACTCTGGTCTCCTTCAACCTCTACCAATAAAAGACAAATTACTCAATTGGACTGTAATGACTTTTTTGTTTCCAAACTGACAATATCCTTTTAGAAAATTGATAGTACCATTTGGAGTTTTCTTCAAGTGTCAGTGCTAAATACTGTTTAATAAAATTTCAATACCTCAAGTCAAAACAGTTCCACCAAATGAACCTCTGTTAGTATGATGTGGAAATAATTGTGTTAATAATGATTATAAATGTCACCTTTGTCCAAATGTGAGTCGATTAAGCTAAATCTTTGATTCTGTGTACTGTCTGTGTTCAGACTGGATGATTAGTCAGCCTGTAATCTGGTAGAGTAACTGGGTGCCAAAATCTGTGGTCCGTCCCCAAGGATACTTGACAATGGCTGGATTCTGACTGCGTTTGTTAAAATGTTGTAAGATCACAATAGTAATCGTGTAAATTAATGTAATATACATTGAAATTGTATGTTGACATTTTAATAAACCTGACCTCAAAGGTGAGAAAGGCACTGTACTTTCAGAACAAAGTGTTTTCGAAAATTTACAACATAAAATATCTTTAGCTTACACATCTACTCTTGGCATTGACAGATAATTATCACTTAACAGTCCCATTCAGAACATATGCATTTGTAGCTACTACAGACGATTTAGAAATAAATCCATTTGGTCGATGTAATAGATTAATCTCCATGGTACCAAACAAAACTTATTTGAAGGACTTCTGTTTCCTGTCATTGCTGTTCCAAAGTGTCTTGGGGGTGGGGGGAAGAAATAGCAAAAATGATTAGAGCTTTTGTGATGAAGTTTTAATTGACTCATTGTTCTGATCAGTTTTCAAGAACAAACCACGAAATTGATGCTAATATTATAATGAAAACCTGTGTTTAACTAGAATAGCTTTTTCAATACAGAATGAGCAATAGAATGGGATAAGAGTTCCTGAAATATTTTTCTGGTGATTGGAGAATTGATTTGGTCTTAACACAGCAAGCATACAGCCACACTATTTGAGAAGAACGCATATAAAGTGGAGTTCATGTAGAGGTTAATTCAATTTGTGCACAGATTTTTGTACACGGTCCTGTATGTGACTGGTAGGCCACATTAGGGAAGGAAACCTATTTCCTTACCCAAAGGGGACCAGATAAGTGTTTACGACAGTCTGATAGCTTTTAGTTCCAGATTTATTTAATTAATTAAATTTAAATTCCTTTGGCTACCAAGTGGGGTGCTCTAGATCATTAATCCAAGTTACAAGGGCGGCATGGCGGCTCAGTGGTTAGTACTGCTGCCTCATAGCAGCAGGGACCCAGGTTCGATTCCACCCTTGGGTGACCGTTTGGAGTTTGCACATTTTCCCAGGTGTCTGCGTGGGTTTCTGCCGGGTGCTCTGGTTTCCTCCCACAGTCCAAAGATGTGCAGGCTAGGTGGATTGGCCATGCTAAATTGCCCATAGTGTCCAGGTGTAGATTAGGTGGGTTATAGGGGGATGGGTCTGGGTGGGATGCTGCGTGGGTCGATGTGGACTTGTTGGGCCGAAGGGTCTGTTTCCACACTGTAGGGATTCTATGATATGATGATGATGATGATAACAACAATTGAAAATTCCAGTACGGTTATTTCAAGGTAGTGAATAAAATCTCTTTAGTACTGATTGATGGATCTTGTTCAAATATCCAGCTAAGTAAATAATGCAGCTAATGGGGTATACCTGCTGATAGAACCTTAGGACAAACAAGTACAACAGTGGCACAGACATTTTAGAAAATAGCAAGTATACTATTGTATCTAAAATGAAATTAGGGAAGTCTAGTTAATTATCATTTAATCAAACACCAAAGCCTAAACTTCAGCATCACAGGACCTTTCGAAAAATCAGTATGGCAAACTTGCAGAGCTGGCAGTGTACTAAGATGAATTTAAAATTGGGTGAGTGATTAAAATACAGGCTCTGAACAGAGGTAGCAAGTGGAAACCTGCAGGACCAGGAACCAGTAATCTGACATCTTTATCAATGCACCAGTTATTATATACACAGTCTTTAAGGTGACATCATGCAGGGCAGGAAGGGAACTCCTCGATCGTTTAAGGAAATGGGACAACTTAACAGAAATAAATGTAAAGTAAACCATTTTCCACGGGAGATAATGAATTTCCTGAAGTGAATTGTTATCTTTGCCATTGCCTCCTTTCTGCCACTAGAAATAACCCTGTGGTGTTGTTGCCCTCTTCTCACTCAATCCTGGTCACGTAAAAATCCTCAAACCTGCTCAGTCATTCATTCTATCTCCCCTCCCCACCCCACTCCACCATTTGATTCCGACGCCCCAAAAATCTATCTCAGTCTTGAATATACACAACAATAGGGCATCTGTAACCTTCTCTCCAAGGCAGAGAATTTCATAGATTTACAACACTTAGCAAATAAATTTCTCTGCTCCCTCCTAAGTAATCAACCCATCATCCTGAGACTGCGCTCAGTCGCTTAGATATCTCAGCCAGGGGGAAACAACCTTCGACATCTACTCTGTGAAACCCCTTCAGAATCCTGTGTGTTTCACTGACTACCTCTTGTTCTTCTAAACTCCAGAGCAAAAGCCCAGTTTACTGAGTTTCTCCTCCTGGAACAACCCTCTCATCCTAGGAAACAATTTGGTGAACCTCTGCTTTATCAACCCCAAAGTAAGTATGTCCTTTCTTAAATAAGAGCAGCAAAACTGCATGGTACTTAAGGTGGAGAAACCCAAAATTCTACACAATTATAGCAGGAGTTCTTTGTCCACCAATCCCCTTGCAATAAGGTCACATGCTATTTTCCCTCTTAATTGCTTTCTAGATTTGCATGCTAACTTTGTGTTCTTGGGTTCAAGTCCTGCCTGCTCCAGATCTGTGTCATAATATGTCTGAACAGGTTGATTAGAAATATCTATCCTAATGTCTATACATTTCTTCAGAACTCCTTTCTGTGACCAGCTGAAAAAAAAAACAAACTTTTGAAGCTCTCAACCAGAGGCCAATTTGCTGGATTGAGTATTGGGATCCAGGAAGATGATGCTGAACTCTGAAATCAATAATTTACTTGTATTTGACAAATTTTAAAGTTATAAATCAATTCAATTAATGATCAGAGGGAAACATAAGCCAAGTTAGTACTCTATAAACATTTGAGGTTAATTTTTATTCTAATTATTTATCTGAAGGTTAGAACTCAATAACAAAGATTCTATTAATTGTTACTTAATTTTGAGTCATGAGAAGTTTAAGTTTCCTTATTGACATCCAAGGATGAGATAATGTGCAAACCAGCTGACGACCAATTATAGGAGAAAAATCTTAGATATTTAAGTCATTCTTAAAGTTAAGTCTTGTACAGATATTCCGTGAGAACTAACAACCGTTAAATGGATTTTTAAAGGAAGTATTTGCTGCGTTTACAGAATCAGTTACAGCTATATTTAGTGTGGGGATTTTGCATTAGTAATCATTACTTTGTCTTACTTTGAATTTACAAAACTACAAAATTTTCCAGTGCTTCAAGACACAAATAGTCGGTACCCAATGCAAAACGTTGCCAGTCTACCAATAATCTATCTTTCTATTTTATAAATCTTCTGATGATTGAAAGATGAGACAGGAAAATTATGCAGATTAAGGCTGGATATTGTTTCTCTTCCTCAACTTATTTTGCTTCATTTCTTTTTCTGAATGTAACATTTAATTAATTTATGAATTAAGAAATAAATTTATGAATTAAGAAATAAATTTATACCGCTTTAGTGCTGTTATTGTACATCAGTCATCAACTGTATATTGTCCGTGCAATATCTTTGCAACCAGAGGAGAACTGGTTTCAATTCAGATGTAATCAACATTCTTTTGCAGTGAATGTTTTGATTATACAATTGTTCTAAGATGATAAGACAAGTAATTTTAAACTGTGGGTAAAACTGTTAATAAAACTAGTTTGAAGATGACCACAATAAAGTTTGTTGCTGCTGCAAGCAAGTCGCTTAGAACTGTCTCCTCTGTGTCCCATTAGAAGCCAAACTAATTAACAATTCAGATATTGCCGTAAAGGTAACTTTATGCAATATTTACTCATTCCTAGCATGCACTTTATCACCAAATCTACAGCAGAGAAAAAGGCCCTTCAGTCTGTCACATCCACACTGGTCAAAAACAACCACCTAACTATTCTAATTCTATTTTCCAGCACTTGGCTATTAGCCTTGTACACCTTGGCATCACAAGTGCAGTGAACACAATGGTAGAACCAAAAGTCATGGCAGCCTCTGGTTTTGGACTAAAACAAAATATTCAAATACTCGATGCAAAATTACTTCTCCTCCCAATGGGAAAACTCTTCACTCATCAGTAAAACCAAACAGCACCACTCAGACCATAAAAGACAGAGGCCTTTTTTTTGCACATTCTTAAGGTAGTACAAGCACAGGAGTTTTACCGGCAAACTTATGAAAACATAGAACATAGAACATTACAGTGCAGTACAGGCCCTTCGGCCCTCGATGTTGCGCCGACCTGTGAAACCAATCTGAAGCCCATCTAACCTAAACTATTCCATTATCATCCATCAAAGATATTGACATAGCATTTTCCTCATTCCGAGTAGATCCCAAAGAATTTTACAGCAGCTTAAAAGGACCTGAGATGTAGTCACTGTTGTAAATAGTAGCTTGTTTGTGTATGGTGGGGTTCCCAAAAACAGAAATCTGATGACAGCCAGATAATCAGTTCTAATCATTGGCTATGGGATTTTAAAAATACACTTTTATCAACCTGTTCAGAGGTATAGATAAATAGTGGTCAAAAATCCAGGAAAATCTCCCCTGCTCTTCAAATCTCCTGAGATCTTTTACATGGGAGGGCAGAAAGCTTAACAGCTCATCTGAAGTACGTTATGCTTGATGGTGCAGAACTATCTTAAAACATTGGCTGTATGTCCACTTAGACTTTGAGTTCAAGTCTCTGGAATGTTACTTGATGCCACAAATTTCTTATGCTGAGAGTGCTACTATCAAACAGACTTATTAGAGAAAGTCTTAAAACAACAGTGCTATTATTTCTGTCTAGAAGGACTATAAATGCATTGACATATGCACACAATTCTATTCGATTTCCATCTTTTTGATTTAGCTGATTTTCCTAGGTCTCCGCTAATGAATGAAACATTAACTCAATCCCTTTTATTTATCTTTTGTCACCAGACCTTTTCCCCACATCATTTATTGTTGGAGTTTTCTCAGGGATAATATATCATCAATAGATGATATTCATGCATTCTGGTCTTTTTCTGTTATTTCAATTTTGTATGGGAAATTTCTCAAGTGATAAAGCTTTATGTCAGTAAAAAATTCCTAGTTGGAAAACATTAACCAAAGTGCTTGGCTGCCAAATACTTTTGGAGTGACAGAACAGAATTTTATACTAAGTTTCTATTGAGACACAGAGCAAGTCCAGAGCCTAGAGACAACACAATGTGGAGCTGGAGGAACACAGCAGGCCAGGCAGCATCACAGGAGCAGAAAAGTTGATGTTTCAGGTTGGGACCCTTCTTCAGAAATGGGGAGAGGGAAGGGAGCTCAGAAATAAATAGAGCTCCTTTCCCCCTCCTCATTTCTGAAGAAGGGTGCCAACCCAAAACGTCAACTTTCCTGCTCCTGTGATGCTGCCTGGCCTACTGTGTACCTCCAGCTCCACACTGTGTTGTGTCCGACTCCAGCATCTGCTGTTCTTGCTCAATCCAGAACCTACATTATTTGAAAAAAATTCTGCAAAACAAAAAGTTTTTAAAATGTAAACTATAATTTCGCGAAAGAACAAATTGTGAAGCTAGAGTTAAGTTAGGCTACATGGATTACTGTACTTTGATACTGGTGCTTTGAGAGACTATAAAATAGCTTCCATACACATTAAAAAAATGGTTCTCTCCTTCTTGTTATTTATGTTCCCACATGTGCTTAAGTCATAACAAACAAACAAACAAACAAACAAACAAACAATCTACAGCAAGTCTCGGCTATTTCATGAATGGAAAGAAAATGTTGGAGATACTCCACAAGCCTGGTAGCATCTGTAGAGAGAGAAAAACAGAATGAACATTTGGAATTCGTTATGACTTATTCAGAACTGCTGGGGGCTGGAAAATTAATGGGTTTTGTATGCTGTTGGAAAGTTGTCAGGAAGACCAAGTGGTGAAACTGGGCCAAGGGAGTGAGATTAGCAGTAAAGAGATATAGATGAAGAGTCAGTGTTAATAATTGAAAATGAGTCAGCTCTGCTGACTGCAAACACATAAAATCAAGAAAACCAAAAGAACCGCAGATGCTGGAAATCAGAAACAAAAGCAGAAGTTGTTGGAAAAGCTCAGCATATCTGGCAGCATCTGTGGAGAGAAATTAGAGTTAATGGTTCGGGTCCAGTGACCCTTCTTCAGAACCGATGGTAGCTAGGAAAAAGTTGATTTTTATGCAGAAGATAGGGAGAGGGTAATGAGTACATGATAGGTGAAGATAGAGCCCAAGGAGAGAAAAGGACAAAAACAAAGTTGCTGGAAAAGCTCAGCAGGTCTGGCAGCATCTGTGAAGGAGAAAACAGAGTTAACGTTTCGGGTCCGGTGACCCTTCCTCAGAGCGAAAAGGACAGTTTTGTGACTGGGAACTCTACAGCCTTCCTGACTCAATATTGAGTTCAACTATTTTAGGGCATGAGGCACCTTCTCCCATGTCCTTACCCCAATCTCCACACACCAGGCCGTATTATCGCTTGGTCTGCTATTACGCACAACCCCATTGTTAGCCATTAAATCTCCCCATTAATAGCTACTTATTCTCCGAGACTGGCCATTAGCCACTCCTTTGTCTGTCCAACTGCTCTTCTCTCTCTTTGGGCTCTATCTCCACCCATCGTTTATTATTTACCCACTCCTCCCACCCTACCTTACGCATAACACCAACTTTTTCCTAGCTACCATCAGTTCTGAGGAAGGATCACTGGACCCTAAAAGCTTAATTCTGTTTTTGTTTCCGTACAATCGAGACACTGGGAGGGTGGGAGTTGTAATCAAAATGGAGCACAGAGTTCATGGTCTGAAATCAATGCTGAGTTCTGAAGGATATAAAATGCCTAAGAGGAAAATGAGGTTGTGTTCCTCCAGCTTGCATTGCAGTTCAGTGCAACACTCAGTAGCTGAGAACAGAAATGCTTCTCTCTCCATAGATGGCCCCAATCTCGCTGAGTTTTTCCACCATTTTATGTTTTTATTTCAGATGTCCAACATCTGCAGTGCTTTTATTTTAATGAATCATGTGTGATTAATCAATTAGATTATCCCATTATCTATTATTTACAGACCACAGTGAGCAAAAACATGATGTTTAAGCTTGCTGGAAATTCTAAGGTAAGCACTCGATGGTTTGTTTCACATTTTTAAGTTATGCGTTTGACTTAGACTATAATTTTGAAATCATTGTTTCTTACCTTAACATCATTGATAGCATTAGTTAAAATGAAAAATATGCATTAGACAACAAAAATAACTGGTGCACTTGACAACAAATGGTTCTTAGGTTATATGCCTAACTACTATCCTACAATTGAGCTATTCAGTATAAAATGTTTACATGTTATTGTATACAGTTGGAAAACACCATTACCATTACTTCGATGATGAACTCACACTCCATTAGCTCTATAAAACCACAATTATCATTCAGGCACTTGTTTTCTCTTCACAATTATGAAAATAATTTTACACATGGTTCATTTACAGATTCTAATTTAAATTAGCACCATCCTTGTAAACCATCCTTGACTTCTGTAGTCTTGCCAACTATCGCCCTATCTCCAAACTCTCCTTCCTTCAAAGTGCTTAAATGTGTTGTTAGCTTCAAACTTTATGCCACCTAATGCCTCAATCTCTCCAGCTTGCTTTCTACCACTCCCACAGCACTGACATGGCCTTGGCCAAAGTAACAAATGATGTCCTCTGCAACTAGTTACAGTGTGTTATCCCTCCAAATCCTTGCCACTATCTTGCAGACTTTGACACTGTTGTTCACACCAATATCCTGCACTGTCCAGCTGAATAGAACTGTACGGTATAGCCAAAGTTGGCAGAAGATCAAATTTGTTTCTTCTCACTCCCACATCATCACTTTTGAAGAGACACCCAAAGATCTATCCTTGCAACCACCCCCCACCCACCACCAACCCCCCCCCACCCCCCGCCCACTAATTATCTAATGCTGCCCTTCATAGAATCAATCAGAAAACAAACCAAGTTTACATGTATGCTGGTAACATCCTGTTCTGTTTCACCACCTACCCCTCGCAGCTACTACACGGTCTCAGATTTGTCTGACCTCGAGATCTATAACAGGGAAACAGACCATTTGCTCAACTCGTCTGTGCCAGTGATTGTATTTCTATTTAGAATTCTAATATCTTCCATTAAATACTGGGAAGACTCAAGCCATTGTCTTCAGCCCTCCACTACTCTGTGATCTGGCCACTATCTCAGGTTGAACTAGACTGTTTTCAGACTCAACATATTTAATTGAATCCAATATCCTCATCACCAGGAGGTGATCCTTCTGAGCAATGGTCACTTAACCTGAAATATTAACTCTGATTCCTCTCCACAGATACTGTGGGCCTTTCCAGAAAATTCTGTTTTTGTTCCTCATCACTATTTCCATATTACTTCTGCCTAACACATCTGCTACTGAAAGCCTTGTCCTTGCCCAGCTATCTCAATACTGCCCTGATCAGTATTACATCTTCCATCCTCTATAAATTGGAACTAATCCAAAACTCTTCAGCCAATAGCATTATTCTCACCGAGGCTGCTCATTCACTACACCTGGACATGCTGATCTAAAGCCACTGATGGCACTGTTCAAAGTTCTCACTCCTCCATGGCCAAAGCCGTATCCAAATTAGTACCTTGTCCAACTCTGCATTAACATTGATCTGTTTTTTCCACCTATGCTTCGACCATGTACTCATAATCCAGGTAAAAGCTCTGAAATTCCCTCCCCTATACAATCCTGCTTCACTACGCTTCTTTTGGATGCTCTTTAGACCTGCAATATCTCTTTCTTTGGTTTGTTGTAAGTTGTTATCTAATTATTCTCCTATGAAGCACCTTTGGATAATCTACCAAGAAAATGCAAGTTGTTGTTGCACTGTGGCTAGAACTCCTATCTTCGAGTTCTTTATGGTTTCTCGCTTTCCTGGTGAGTCTCTGCAGCTCCCTTTCTCTTCTGATAAGTTTTTGAGTTCCCTTGTTTTTCTAATTTCCATTCATTTGTTGCTCCCATAACTCAATAGTCTTTTTAGTGCTTTTCATATCACTAAGGAAGGATCTCAAAAGTAAAGTGTTAGCAACAGCAAGCTCTCCTCTTCCTTTTGTTAATGCATTAATTTCATTTACTGTGAAATCTTTTGGACGTAACCTTTGTTGGTTATAAATTACAATTGGAAAAAAATAGCTCTGACTTAAGGTGGTGAGAAAGTGATATCAATTAAGAATCTTATTCAGGAAATAACAGCCACTCTGTTTTCTCTAATCGTTCTCCGTACAAAAGGATATGGAAGCAAGGAACGTTAAAGCAGAGAACAACACAGAAAGATGGAGTATAAATTAATGCAAAATTTAAATTTCACTCCTTCAAACTATCATAAACATTGGAAAATATAGTAAGCTCTCCTGAAAAGTAGGTCTTTCATTTGTTCAATATAATTGATTTCACTGAAGCAATATTGTGTAAACCTACATTAATTAAAATGATCCTCACTGCTTAATACAAGATACACGTTTGAGTTCTGGACAGTTCTACCCTACTCACCAAAAGTTAACTAGTCACTTGACTAAATCATGCCAAGTTAATTGAATTTAAATCAGTTAAACGAGATTGTTATTTTAAAAATAATTGCTTCTTTGCTTCACCTTAAAGGAAAGTGAAATGTCAACACTAACTGTTGCATTACCTGTAGTTTACAGCTCTCCAAATATGATGTCCGACTGAAAAAAATGATCAGAATTAGTGACACTGGCTGTTCTGATACAAAAATTGAGTTAACACTCTTGTGGAAATTTCCCTTTGTCGTAGGTTTATATATTATGAAACCTTTTCAGAATACAATGTAGGCATCAATAAGAAGCTGACAGAGACATAAATCACTCTCCTCCATGGAAACTTATTCTACAAATTTACCCCTTTAGTGACAACCCTTAATGATCCCTTTAATGGCCACCATTGTGTCTGGTCTTTCTCAGCACAACGAGACAGGTGCTAGCTTTCTTAAGGGTAGCACAATTTTTCACTTGCAATAGCCCTGTTGCCCATTTCAAGTTCTTGTGTGCCATCTTTTGAAGGTAAGTTGAAAGCAACTTTGTTCAAAGTCTGTAAAGAAGAAAGGACTGAACAAGGAGGAACGAGGTCAGATCAAGGGAGGTCATATGTGCGCATCTGACACACGGGCTCTCACTTGAACATCTCTACTGTATATTGACCGAATGTTACAAATAAATAACATCCCCATAAATAAAGCAACCTCTGCGGGATGCATAAGCACAATCATAGTGTGATTTCCAAATACTGAAAACAGGTAGGCAGAGTGTTAGAAATCCTGAGGTGCGGTTGCTAAAATCACATTCAGGCGTGGTAGATGACCAAATAATTGAATTGAAACAATCTTTAAACTCACTATGGGTATGAACACTCAGGCATTTGTCAAGAAGACCAAGTACAAAGTCTTTCCCAAATGTCCCTGGATCATTTGACACTTGCACTAACAAACATGTATTATAACATTACAGCACTCTGAGTAAGTGAGTTGTTGAAACTGGAACATGATCAGTCAATTACGTGCAGTTTTAGAAGTACAGCATTCCATTTTAAATGCTTTTGTTATAAATTGAATATAACTTGATCACAAATGACTTCTAATCACATTAGAAAATACAAAAACATGAACTAGGTGCAGGAGTGGGACAAATCAGCCCCTTGATCACAGCTGGTCTGACTGTAATCCACATTCCAGCCTACCCATGATAACTTTCTAACTCCTTGCTTAACAGGAGCCTACTCCCCTCTGCCTTAAAAATATTTCAAGGGCTACGCTTCCTTTTCAGGAAAGAGGTTCCAAAGCCTTTCAATCCTCCAAGAGAAAAAATTTTTGCTGCATTTCTGCATTAAATGAACAACCCCTAATTTTTAAACAGTAATCCCTTGTTCTAGATTCTCCCACAACAGTAAACATCCTCTCCACATTTACCCTGTCAAGACCCCTCAATCAGATCACCTTAATCTTCTAAAGTACAGCAGATACTAGCCTAGCCTGTCCAAAATTTCCACATGAAATAGCCTCCTCATTCCAAGTATTACTCTAGTACATCTTCTCTGAACTACCTGTAACATATTTACATGTTTCTTCAAATTAGATGACCAAAATAATGCACAGTATTCCAGATACAGTCTCACCAGTGCCCTGTATAAATGAAGGATAACATCCCTACTTTTGTATTCAATTCCCCTTGCAATAAATGGCAGCATCTATTAGCTTTCCAAATTACTTGCTGTGCTTGCATTCTAACACTTTATGATTGGACAACTATACCTGCTGTCCCTTCATCTAAATTTTCTTTTATTTAACCTATTCTTCTAAGCAACTTGTTCTGAGACGTTAGTACACATTTCTGGAGCAGGTGGGACTTGAATCTAGACCTCCTGGTCCAGGAGTAAAGCCACTACCACTGTGCCACAAGAAGGCCCATCCCTTCATCTAAATCATTGTAAATTGTAATCCGGTACAGTCCCAGCACAGATCCCTGTGGCACTTCACTCATTTCATCTTACCAACCTGATAGAGACTCACTGATGCCTATTCTCTGCTTCCTACTAGCTAGGAATTATATTTCTATCTAACTTTCTCTTGAATACTCATTTATCCCCCATTATTAATTTTTTGGTCATTCTTTTCTGTATTTATATTCTGTCCTGTCTTCTGACCTGCCACCTGTTTTCACATAATTTAGACTTTTTCTTTTAGTTAGATACTACTTTTAACATTCCTGGTTAGCCATTGATAAGGAGTCTGGCCCTTGGGATTTTTCTTACTCGTTGGAATATGTCTATTCCGTGCATACTGAAATATCCCCTTAAAGGTCTGCTACTGCAGATTGAAATACCTATTCTTTAACTTAATTTGCTAATTCACTTTAGCCAGGTCTGCTTTCAGGCCTTCACAATTCCCCTTATTTCAATTTTTTTTAAAAGTAGACTCAGACCCATTTCTCTCTCTCTCAAACAGAATGTAAAATTCTATCAAATTAGGGTCGCAACTGCCATGGGTGCTTTCACCATGGGATAATTAATTAGTTCTGTCTCATTATACAGGTCTAGAGTAGTCTGTTCTCTGGTTGGTTTCAGAATATGCTGTTCTAAGAAATTATCCAGAAAAATCCTATGAACTCTTCATCTAAGCTACCTTTGCCTAACTTTTATAGTTTAGGCAAAGTAAAATCTCCCATGATTTTCGTGTGCCTTTCTGGCAAGCTTTCGTTATTTCTTTCTTTATGATTACTGTAACGAGGCCTGTACACCTCTCTTACAAGTGACTCTTGTTCTTAACATTTCACATTTCTAACCAAACTGTTCCCACATTTTGGTTTCCTGAACTAAGTCATTTCTCTCTATATTAATAGAGAGAACCACTGGCAGAACCACTTTTTCCTCGTTTCCTGTCGTTCCTAAATGTCCTACACCCTTCAAGATTCAGGTCCTAAACCACATCATCCTGCAGCCATGTCTCTGTAATGGCTACCAGATCGTACTTATTCATTTCTATTTGTACACCTTGTTCATCTGTTTTGTTTTGAAATGCCACGTGAGTACAGATACGGAGCCCTTAGATTTTCCTCTTGCTCTCTTTGTTAATTCTTATCTGATGGTTGCCTCTTTGATTCATATTTTCTGTCATGGTCTGTACGGATCGCACACTTCCCAGTACTGGTGAGAGTGCCCAATGAATCAGAAACCACTTCTTCCACACCAATCTTTGAGTCGTGCATACATGTCTCTAATCTCATTTGCCCTATGCCAATTTATAAGTGTCTTGGGTATTAACACAAAGATTATGCCTTTAAGATTATGCTGCTTAATTTAATACCTAGCTCCCCATCTGGACTATGCAGAACTTCTTTTGTTGGTACCTATATGGACCACAATGGCAGGATCCTACCCCTCCTACTGCAAGTTCCTGTCCACACTTAAGAATATGTCCTGAACCCTGGCACTAGACTCCATTCTAAAGAAGGGTCACTGAACCCGAAATGTTAACTCTGATTTCTCTCCACAGATGCTGCCAGACCTGCTGAGTTTTTCCAGCAAATTGTTTTTGATTTTGTTTCCGATTTCCAGCATCCACAGTTCTTTCGGTTTTTCATCTCGACTCACGTTCCTTACTGCAAGAACAATGTCAATACCCCTCACAATACTGTCCCCTACTGTCACTACGTTCCTTCTTACTCCCTCCTCGAGAGGTTCACTGTACCACAGTCCCATGGATAGTTAGCTCATCCCCTTTGCAGTCCCCACTGTCATTCAGACAAGCTGAAAGAACATCAAACCTGTGGGACAATTTGAAAGACTGAGGCTCCTGTCCTCTGCATTCCTTTAATTGCCTCACACCCTCCTGTCCCAAATCAGAGGATCCATTCCCTAATTGTGTGACTGCCAACGCTTCAAGAATACAGGTAACTCCTCCCCCTCCCTGAAGTGTCATAGTGTCTGTAGTTCAGCCTTGAGCTCACAAGATGTGAGCTGAATCTGTTCAACCTTTAATCACTTGCTGCAGATTTGCTTGCTCGTCGATTTGATTTATTTATTGTCACATGTATTTTATTACAAAATACACTGAAAAGTGTTGTATACTCTACTCTACTCTGGACCAAACTGGAACTCCAACATGCTGTAATTAAGACACAACTCGTGCTAACCTTAATGTGTTTTAATATTTGATTATTTTATATTTGATATTTAGCTATGTTTTTAAGATTTTATTAACCTAACCACCAGTTATTATACAAATGTTGAAACTTAAAACATTGCATCGAGTCATAGTTATACAACATAGAAACAGACCCTTCGATCCAACTGGTCTGCACCAACTGGATATCCTAAAACGATCTAGTCCCAACTGCCATAGCTTTTCTAAGGCTGGAATACTAAACTCTGTATTTGGCAAGTACTTATTTCATTGGAAGGAACATAGCTAAACATCAAATATAAAATAATCAAATATTAAAACACATTAAGGTTGGCACGTGTTGTGTCTTAATTACAGCATGTGAGTTCCAGTTTGGTTCAGAGTAGAGTATACAACACTTGATCCATGCATGTCTCAATACCCAGTGTTAGCATTATTCATATCACAGACGACTGGAGAAATACTTCAACACAGAAAAAGATTTGACTTTTTGTTTTCAAAGAATCACTTTAACTCAAATAAAGTTACTGTGTGAAAACAAACAACTTATATAGTGCCCTTGACATAATAAAATACCCAAATGATGGAGTCATTTGAAGTTGGAGCTTAAGATTACGTTCACCAGTTTAAGATAGCCTCTACTTCTCAACTTACTTGCTTCAAAGATTTTGTTTTTCAATATGAAACATTTTATAAGTAAAGTTTTTAAATCTTTATAATTTAATAGGCACTTTCACTGAAAGCACAAAAAACTTTTAAAAACATCCGTCAATGGTAATTTAAATTAGTCTTTTTCAGCCTTACCCTTTGGAAGAGTTGTTGGCCTAGATACGTTGAAGCTGCTTTTGTGACGTTCTTGTTGCCCCCAAGCTTGCAGCGGATATATCCATATAGATTAGCAGCTTGTAAGGAAAGTCCTGCTATCACCAAGGCCTTCAAGGTAGAAGCACATTAATTAATGGAAGATACAGAAGTCAAATGAAATAGCAACATATTAAATGTTAAATAAGATTAAATGGACACAATAGCTCATTCTCTTTTCATTAATTAAAGTCAATGTAATTTCTTCCTCTGAATATGTGAAGATCATATGCAACCACACAGTTAAGCAGAGTCTCTGCTAAGCGAATGTATTTGAGTGGCTTAGAGATCAGTCAAGTACTCATAAAGAGGCTTCCTGGAAGCTGTTTCAATAAAAATAAATGGCCAGACATCTGAGTTGTCCTGTGCTCATTTTGAAAGTTGCTCAATATTTTTAGCTTTCTAAAATCCATGAATGCCAGTGCAAAATGTTTGGCATAAATACACTTTTCTGAATGAGATAATTACTTTGAGGCCCAGGAGGATATGCCTCAAGTATAGCCTGAATGATGATTACAAGGAGATAGAAGGTCAGACTAATGTGATGAACAGTAAATGATGCAAATAAAGCTTAAAAGATGAACACAACAATTTCACAATTTTGCACCAGCTGTGGTCATTTTTTTTTGTAGAAAAATGGATAGACTAGTGCCAAGGGATTCCGTAATTTCTGGAATCTGTACAATTTTTTTATTCATTGATGGTATATGGGCATTGCTCAGAAGACTAGTATTTACTGTCAATTCCTAATTGCCCAAGTGGCCTGCTCGGCTACTTCACGAAGGAGTTAAGAATCAACCATATTGCTGGAGTCATATGTAGGCCATAGGAACAAGAACATAGGCCATTCAATTCATTGAGCCTGCTCCACCTCTAATACAAACATGGCTGAACCAATATCTTTTATCCACATTATCCCAATAATCTTTTATACCATTGATAGATTTTTCATTGCCAATCTCTACCTTAAACATATTCAAAGGCTTAGCTTCCATGGCCCTCTATGGTAGAGAATTCCAAAGATTCACGACCCTCTGAGTTAAAAAATTTCTCGTCTTATTCATAAGTGTCATCTGCTCCTTATTTTTAAACTGTGCCCCCCGTTCAAAAACTCCCAAACCAGGGAAACATTTTTACTTTCTCTATTTATCCCTTTAAGTATTCTGGGGTTTCAATAAAATCACCTTTCATTCTTCAAAACTCTAGAGAATTCAGGCCCAGTCAACCCAATCTCTCTTCAAAGGACAATCCAGCCATCCCAGGAACAAGTCTTGTGAAGACTCATTGCATTCTCTCTCAGGTAATAATATCTTTCCTGAGATAAGGAGGGCAAAATTGCACACAATACTCCAGGTATAACTACGTCTATACAATTGAAGTAAGTCTTCATAACTTCTGTACTCAAATCCTCTTGCAATAAAGGCTCTCATTCCATTAGCCTTCCTAATAGCTTGCTGCACCTACGTGTTAGTCTTCAGTGAATTACTAACAAGGGCTGCTAGATCTTTTGTATATCTACACGTTCCCAGGTCTTGCTATTTAAGAAACACCCTACACATCTTTTCCTCCTACTGAAGTGAATAGCCTCATGTTTCTCCAAAACTACTTCGCATCTTCCATTTTCTTGCCCACTCACTAAGACTGTCCAAATCCTCCTGAGACCACTTAACATTCTCCTCACAGCACACATGCCCACTTAGTTTAGCATCATCCACAAATTCAGAAATATTAGATTTGGTCCCCACATGTAAACTAGTATGCTATATTGTGAACATTTGGGGCCTAACTACCGATTCTTGCAGTACCTCACTAGTTGTAGCCTGCTAACATGAGCATGACTTGTTTTCAGCCTATTAGCCAATCCTTAATCCATGCCAGTACATTACCACCCATCTCATTTTGTTAACCAAACTACTGTAAGGGACTTTATCAAAAGCCTTCTGAAAATCCAGTATACAAGTCAACAACTCCTCTTTATCAATTTTGTCAGTAACATCCTCAAAAACGCCAACGTTTGTCAAACACAATTTCCCATTTGCAAATCCATGCTTACTACACTCAAACAGATCATTATTATCTAAGTGACCATTTATCACATCCTTATAACAAACTGTATCATTTTCCCTTCTCCTGACATAAGGCTAACAGGTCTACAGTTCCTCACGTTCTCTCTCTCTCTTAAATACTGGGGTGACATTTTTCAGCTTCCAATCTGGAGGAATCATTCCAGAATCTGTAGAATTTTGAAAGATCAACACCAAGCTATCAATAAACAGCTATGTCCTTCAATATTCTGGGATGTAGACCATCAGATCCCAGGGTTTTATCAACTTTAAACCCATTATGTACAACTTCTTGCAAGTGTTAATTTTCTTCAACTTCTCACTCTCCATTGTCACTTGCATAGCTAATTCTGGGAGATTTCGCATTATCCTCATCAGTGAAAACAAACACAAATTAATCAATTTGCTTCTCTGCCATTTCTCTAATCCCTACTATAAAATCTTGTTACTCCATCTGTAGTGGACCCGTAATCATCTTAGCCAAACATTTCTTTTTTATATCCCCGTAGAAGCTTCTACAGTCTGCTTTTATGCTTTTTGCCAAACTGCATTCATAATCAATTTTCCTTTTCCTTATCAATTTTTAACCTATTGTATAAAGCTCCTAATCCTTAGATTTACTACTATTTCTGGCAACTCCATACGTCAGTTTTACTTATACAATCCTTAACTTCCTTTGTCAGCCATGGTTGTCTTACCCAGTGAGTTTTTGCACTTTGAAAGAGACCATTGTTACTGTAAGTCATGTAATAAATCTTTAAAGAACTACCTATGTACTGTCATGCCTTTTAAAGTATTTTCCCAATTCATCTCAGGCAGATTGTCCCTCATTCCTTCATATTTTTCCTCATTCAAAAGTTAACATTCTTGTTTCAGAATGAACTACCTCACTTTCAAAATGAATGTAAAATTCTATCATATCATGGCCATTCATTCTGAAAAATGCTTTTCCAACCAGATTGTTAATTGGTATTTTTTCATTATATAATATCAGATCCCAAATAGCTGTCCTCTGGTCAATTCCTCAACAGCCTGCTCGAGAAAACCATCCCTAACACAGTCCAGAAACTTGTCCTCCACAGTTTTATTGCTCGTTTGGTCTATTTGCAGATTGAAGTCACCCATGACTACTATGTTCCCAATGCCACATACTTCTCTCTTCTCCTGATTAATACCATCCCCCACAATTCCACTACTATTTACTGGCCTACAATTAACTCCAAGCAGTATCTGCTTGCACCTTGCTGTTTCTTATTTCTACCCAAACAGGATTGCTTCATAAATATTAAATTCCTTTGAATATTCAGTTCCTAGACCTGGACACCATGCAGCCATGTTTCTATAATAGCAATTAGATCACATCCATTTACCCCTATTTGAGCCTCTAGACCTTGTTACAAATGTTGTGTGCATTCATACAAAACGCCCTTAACTTTGTCTTTTTGATTTCATTCCACTTTCGAAGCATACTTGCTGCTTGGTTTTGTTTCTCCCATCTTCTCTCGCAAGCAGCTTTTATACTTCGTGTTACCAACTTTATTTCCTCCGAGTTATCCCTCAGGCTCCCATCCCTCTGACAAGCTAGTTTAAACCCATCCCAACAGCATGAGCAAATTTCCTTGCAAGGATATCTGTCCCAGTCCTGTTACAATGTACAAGCCCCACTTGTCACAAAACCAGTCCCAATACCACAGAAATCTGATGCCCTCCCTCTCCAGCAGGTCTCCAGCCATGTGTTCAAGCAACCAAGCCTCCTGCTCTTATGCAAATTAGCATGTGGCACTGCAAGAAATCCTGAGATAACTGCTCTTCAGGTCCTGCTTTTAAAATTTTCTTCCTAAATCCCTGAAATCTGCCTTCAGGATCTCATCCCTCTTTCTCCCTATGACATGGTCACAACCTCTGGCTGATTTCCCCTTAGAAGGATATCCCATAGATGCTCCATGACATCTTTGACCCTGGCATCAGGGAAGGCAACACACTATCCTGGAGCTATGTGCCACATAAAACACTTGTATGAGTCCCTGATTATGGAATCCCTTAACACTACAGTCTACTCATTCTTCTTCATGCATCCCTCCCCCAACCTCCCCATATAGTTGAGACATCCATTTCCCTCAGCAGTCCCTAAACTGGAATAACCAATTAGCAAGCAGTACAGATTCAGGAGACATCTGCACTACCTGCCTGTTTCTCTTAGACTGCCTGGCAGTCACCCATTCCATCTGTACATCCACACTTCTGAGCTGCAGTGCGACCACCTCTCTATACCCGAGTGCCATATAGTCCTCTGACTTATGGATGTACAACAGAGATTCTAGCCACTGCTCAAGTTTCAAAACCTGAAGTACAAGCTTGTGCAGCCAGTGACATTTCATGCAGATGTATTTGTCTAGGACACAGGGTATGTTCACACATATCTCATATGTACACTCCGCTTGGCCCAGCTGACCTGCCATCCCATAACTCTAAAAACTATTGGCTACTCTTAGTTTAAGTACAAAAAATACTTCACTTACGTCTGCTCTATTTTCATTCAGTCTACTTTATTATTTTGTTTTGACATGATTTAACTTTGGCTCCCCTTCAGTATTGCTCTTTGCTGAAATCCCAAGTAGCTACTTCTTCTTTATAAATTATACATCCTTCTAGCTTTAAGCTATGTAAACTCAATCCCCAACAGCCGTTCTCACCAATTGATACACCTACATTTTTCCTATGATGTCACTCTTGGATTTTAGTTCACAATCAGTCCGGCTGCCGAGTTGCCCCCAAGTAGAGGAGACCCCACAGATCCAGCTGTCTCCACTCCAGGAATGTGAACAACTAAATCTGAAAAACAGATTTCCTTCCCTAAAGAATATCAATGAACTTGGTGTCTTTTTTAAGACTACCCAGTATTTTCATTGTCACCATTATTAGATAATTATATTTGAAATTCTAATTAAATTTAAATCTGATAATATGCCGCATAAAAGATCTTGCATTCGGCAAGAGCCCATAGTTTTCGGATGATATATTAGCAGATGGAGTGTAATGTGGGAAAATGTAATGATTTTCTCTTCGACAGCAAGAATTAAAAAAAAGATTATTTATATGGAGAGAGTCCTCATAGTGCTGCAGTACAAAGGGATCTACGTGTCCTGAATCACAAAAGGTCAGCATAGATAACCAGTAATAAGCAAATAACATGTAATGAGGAATACGGATGGAATTGAGATAACACAGTGTGGAGTTGGAGGAACACAGCAGGCCAGGCAGCATCAGAGGAACAGGAAAGTTGACGTTTCGGGTCAGGATCCTTCTTGAAGAAGGGTCCCGACCCGAAACGTCAACTTTCCTACTCCTCTGAAGCTGCCTGGCCCGCTGCGTTCCTCCAGCTCCACACTGTGTTATCTCTGACTCCAGCATCAGCAGTTCTTGCTATCTCAGAGATGGAATTGAGGCCATTTATTGCAATAAGGAAGTCTTACTTCAAGAATAGACAGCTTTTGGGGAGACTACACCTAAAGTAATATTATGCATTTGGTGTCCTTAATTAAGGAGGGCAATACTTGCTTTTCAATGCAGGGAAGGTTCACCAGGCTGGTTCCTGGGTTAAAGAGGTTATTTTATGAGGAAAGGTTGAGAAGATTGGGCATGTACTCTTTGGAGTTTAGAAAAATGAGAGGTTATCTTATTTATTTGTCTGCCAGATCAAACTAGTAGGTAGGGTCTGTCCAGTAGAGGTCAGAGAAAGTAATTGCGTTCCTAAAAGAATAAGTAAAAGAAACAAATAATTTGGTTCATCTTCCTACAACATTTCTTTTAGAATGTCTTACCAGCCACTTCAGCTTCAAGGAGAACAAAGTACTGAAAAGAAATACGGTCCATATTAGAGGACAGACAATCAGTCCAAGCCAGAAGATCTGAGCTTCTGCTTCAGTCGATGAAGCTCTATTCTTAGGAGTAGTCTGTGAAGAAACAGAAAAGCATAAGTACACTGACCACAGTTTCTCATTCCAAATTTGAAAATGACAGAATGAGTACCTGAGTGAGGGAGAAACAGAGAGAGGGTGGTGGGGGGAAGAGACAGACAGAGAGAGAGAGAGAGAACACATAGGAAAATGGAAAAGAAGAAAGGAGAGCTGAGGAGAGGGAAGAAGAGAAGAGATGGAGAGCGTGGGTTTGAAGAAATCAAGGACAAAGAAGTAAAGAAAGATTGAGCAAGAGAGATGAAGAATGGTAGACAACAGGGTGGGGACTGGTGACATTAACACAATATCCAAGGTGGGGTTGACATGAAAACAGATATCAAGAATGTGGTGACGAGATCAAAAGAAAGGGCAGGGCAGATCGAGGTTGGGTGCTATGACAGATCCCGATGGATACTTGCTAAACCCATTGGGTTTGTTCAGAAAATAATTCAAAGAAAAGACTAGGGATAGTTCTTTTTATTTATACTTCTTTTTTATGAAAGAAAATAAAAGCATTATCATCTGTTTAATAAAATATCAACTTTATTGCTTACATAGAGATCCTTGAATAGAACCTAATTTTCAAATTGGCTAGAGTTAATTACCTGGAATGCCACAGAATAGTTCTTGCAAAGGTAATGGGCTGGAGTTTCACATAATCCTGTAATTCTTTGAACCATTACTTACACAATGGGATTATGTTCAAACTGTATACCTTTTTGGCTTCAAAAAGCCAGTGACTTTTTCCATCTTCATCAATCTGGTTCCACCAACGTAAACCAACCAAGAGCCTTCCAGTTACATTCTGCAAGAACAACACATTATAATTCACAACATTATAATTCATCCCTTTTTTCATTATGATCCCTCAATCTACTATTTGGGGAAGCAGCCAGGAAGGGTTTGTATCAGTTTGAAATAAATGGGTGTTCAGAAATTTTGTTTACTCCCACAAGTAGCTCTGTATCTAGCAGCTGGCAGAGAATCATTAATATAATTCAAGTAACTTGTAGTGCAGTGAATAATTTGACATGTTTTTAGGGGTTTTTTAAGCAAATTTTCTATGAAGATTTACAAAACAGCACCATGAGGTTCCAGGCTTAACTTTATTACGTTGCACAACAGTAATCAAAATATTAACACTTTGATGATAGCAGTGAAACAATTTCATTTTCAAAAATCAAAATTATATTAAATATTCTAAGCAGTAGTTTCCACTAGGTTGTATAATTTATTCAGTACATTTTAGTTTTAAGTTAACCAAGTCCATGCAAAAACAGTACAGAATTATAGATGCAAATTACACACAAATTGAGTTTCTGCAATCTTTTGCACTAGTTTAAAACACATCTGCCAAAAGCCAGCCCTGTCAATTCTAAGATCATAAAAATCACTATTGCAAGTTTCCATTAATTGCATTTGCCTGTCGAACTGCAAGGAGGCTCTTAAAATTAAGCTCTTATTTAGGCTTGAGGGCACCATTAGACATTTCATTCATAGAACATGGCTGGCACTGGCTATTGCTCATTCCTAACTGCACTGTTAAACTGCTTTCTTGAACTGTTAACTAAGGATGAGATAGGCAAAATTTTAATTAGTAATGGGTTGAAGAGTTATAGAAAGTGGGCAGGAGAGTCGAGTTGAGGCCGAGATGACATCAGCCATGGATTGTGTCAAAATGGCGAAGCAGGCTCAGGGGGCTGAATTACCTACTCCTACTCCTAGTTCTTATGTTGTAGTTCATACAGTGTAGGTACACCTACAGTGCTGTTACGAAGGGAGTTCCAGGTTTTTGACACAGCAATACAGTGAAGGAACTGTGACATAGCTCCATGTCAGCATGGTGATTTGCTTGGAGGGGAACTTAGTTAGTGGTGTTCCCAAGAATCTGTTGCTCTCAACTTTCTGTGTGGTCCAAGTCAAGGTGCTGTCAAAGGAGCTTTGGAGAATTACTGCAGTGCATCTTGTAGACAGTTCACATTCCTGCAACAGTGTGTCGATTAACGCAAGGTCAAGGTGGCGGTAATGAATGTCCAATGTCCAAGGATGGGTTGCTAATCAAGCAGGATACTTTGTCCTAGATGGTGTTAAGCTTCAGCCTTTTCAAAGCTGCCCCATCCTGGCCAATTCAAAGTATTCCACCACACTCCTCACACGTGAATTGTAGATGGTGGACAGTCTATGGGGAGTCAGGAGGTGAGTTACTAGTCTCAGAACTCCTGGGCGCTGACCTGTTCTTGTAGCCATTAAGAATTGAGATGAGGAGTAAATTCTTCACTCAAAGTGTGATGCATCTTAGGAGTTCTCAAATCCTAGAGGGCTGCGGAAGCTTCTTCGTTGAGTATATTCAAGACAAAGATCAATAGGTTTCTGGAAACTAATGACATCACAGTATATGGGGATAGCTTGAGAAAATGGCGCTGAGGTAGATGATCAGCCGTGATCTAGAGTGGCAGAGCAGCCCAAAGAGTTAAATGGCCAACTCCTGTTCCGATGAGCCTGTTCCATTATTCAGTGAAATCATGGCTGTGCTATGATTTCAGGTATCCACCTTTGCTACATATCCCTTAATAGTAAGTTTACAAAGAATCAGCCATCTATTTTAAAATTAACCTCCTGTCCTCATGTGTAGAAGTAGTTCCCAATTTCAAAGCTGAATTGTCTGAAATTTAATTTTGAATTTTAATTCTGAGTCTTAAGCTGTCCAGCCAGTAGAAATAGAAACTGTTGATGTTAACTGGTCTCATCAATTTCTTGACAGCTTGGACCAAAATCACCTTTTACCTTTCTTTAGGAGTTGGAAATTCTAGCATGTTCAAAGGCCACGGAAAATTATTCGAATTCAGGATGATTGCACAAAGGATATCTGAATTGAGATTTTTGAGATGGCAATTGATCACGGTGGTTTTAAAAGAAATAGGGATGGCACCAGTGCACTAAAAACATTTAGTGTTTGCAAGTGGGAAGGTCAGAAAAACTAGGTACTCAGTCAAGATTTGAATGGAGGTGTCAAGGGAACATAAGGTTGTGTTACAGAAGAGATACGCTTAGAGAGGTTAGAGTGTGGGCGCAAAACTGAAGGATCATGGCAAGATAAACAGAAGACTTCCTGGACATCATATTTGGGTGTTGCATAAAGACAACAGTTGAGGCAGCTAGACAAACTGGACGGTGACAACCAATTCCACCAAAGTAGATAAATTGGTAATCGTCCTCATTATTATTTGTAGAATCTTACAGTGCACAAAAAGCTTTCCAATGTATCACTGTCTCAGCAGTTCAACTTATCTGAAGCAATTTCATAATTTTGCAGAATTTTGACAAAGTGCAACCTAAGTTTTGTATTTCTTATAGGTGAGGTATAAGAAATTCTAATTCCATAGATTCACCAACATGATAGATTTAAAAGATAGGATAATGGTAAGATTTTGTGAATTTGAAATAATTACCACAAGTTATCACACATATATTTGAATTCCTTTATGTGCCTAGGGGAAAATATATAAATAAAAAAAGTTATCTTTTAAAGAACATGAAATTGCATTTTTCTCCCAATGAATAGTCTTTGAACAAAATTATGGAGAGAATGATTACTTTTGAATTAAATATTTGAAAATATAGATTTTTTGACAAGTTATTAAGACAAGAATTTTTTACTCCATTTGTCTGTTTACTGTATAACTAATAACATGATAAAATTGTTCTTGGGTAATCTATTTTCATAATCAAGGAGTGTTATTTACTGATATAGTAGGAACTGCTGATGCTGGAGAATCTGAGATAACAAGGTGTAAAGCTGGATGAACACAGCAGACCAAGCAGCATCAGAGGAGCAGGAAAGCTGACGTTTCGGGTCTGGACCCTTCTTCAGGTTTTCTGAAGAAGGGCCCAGACGCAAAACGTCAGCTTTCCTGCTCCTCTGATGCTGCTTGGCCTGCTGTGTTCATCCAGCTCTACACAGTGTTATTTACTGCTTAGCCAATAGGTGGTGGGTTTGTCCCACAAAGAAGTACTTTTCAGTTTTGTATTTCTCAAAAACTATCGGCTTATCGAGGAATAAAAAAAACTAGTAACTGGATAAGTACTAGCAAGTCTCTCACCATGACAAAAACAAAGTCAGCACAAACAAGACATTTGAACCCACAGCCACTTTCCAGAACCCGTGGTCAATGTTTTCTTCCGCATGGATAATATTTTGGGTGTGGCTCCTGGCTGCCTAGGAGCAGTTGTCCCTGAAGTTGTGTTGCTACTAATGGAACTTCCTGCCAGAAATTAAGGCAGATGTCGAATATTTCAGCCCATGTATTGACAATGAGAAGCAAATTATGCAGCAACAATGGGGAAAGATCATCTGGGATATTTTCATCTATGTCATAAGCAGCAAAACTAAGGGAAAGTTACAAAGTAAAAGGAAGACCTTGTGTAATATGCTCAATCACAAAGCCAAAATGGCCATATTCCAGTTGAGTAGTTACCATGGTTATATTCCATGTCCCCATTGTCCCAAGTGTAGAGCTTCCAAAAGGCAATGCTGGGAGCTAGTCTTGAATATCTTTAAGTCACAATATTTCTGACAGAGGCCCCATCACAAAGAGAAATTGAATGGGAAAGGGGAAGGAACACCGGGCTTGTAATCAAAACTAGTGATCCAGAACCTCAGAGTAACATTTTGGGGACATGGCAGTTGAATTCAATATAAACTGGATTGAAAGATAGTCTAGTGGTGACTACATAACGATTGTCAACTGTTACAAATGCCCAGAGATAGTACGAACTGCAGATGCTGGAGAATCTGAGATAACAAGGTGTTACAAATGCCCATCTGGTTCACAAGAGAAAACTGCTGGGCTTATCTGCTTTGGCCTATATGTAACTTGAGCAATGTGGTTTACTCTTAATTGCCCTCTGTAATGGCCTAGCAAGCCATTTTGGCTAGTAACAGAGGACTTCTTATTCAAACCAGCTCACCAAAGACTACCACAACCGCAGATCACATTTAACTTAAGCATGTAATCATCAGATCCATGTTTCTTACCTTTACTGACCAGAAGTCAAAAGACAACAGGAGAAGTATCATCACAAAACAGGCAACAAAGCTTCTGCTGAACCAGTCACAGAAGAGGTAAGTAATGATGGCACTTACGCGGAAAAACAAGTGGAAAAACGTTGCTAGTGGATGTCTGAAAAAGGTTCAAGTATTAAAATATTAACAGCAGGGATTCAAAGAATAAACAAATGCATTCAAAACATATTTCAATCTCTGGATATCTATTACCACAGTAATTTAGCATAATAGTGAAGACTATTATTCTAAATTATGTTATATTCTACCTGTTATAACTTGATATAACTTATCAAATTTGTGAAGAATGCCTACGGTGTTAATGATAGAGAGCAGGATTTTTATTTTTGCTGGCACTTTCCAACCTAAGTATTATAAACATGAATGTAAAAAAATGTGCACAATAACTGAACCAAAACAGATAATACTGGTAACGTACAGCTGACCAGTTAGCAGCTGTAGAAAGGAAAGACCAGTTGTTTACAGTTTTGGTGCGTGTCTCATCATCAAAACTGAAGAATGATCAAACAGTTACACAAACAAAATGTTAATAATAATAATGAAAACAGAAGTTCTGCAGCAGGTCTAGTAGCATCTGTCAAGAAAAAAAAGTTAACGTTTCAGGTGATTTTATTTATCAAAACTGTTTCTCTTTAGAATTAGTAATCAAGTGGCTGCAAAATTTCAACATTTCCTACTTTCAATTTGAGTTTTCTCATCTTCGTAGTTTCTTTTAAATCTCGTCACTTGCTAGATTCTGTATCCACAGTGCTTTGAGATTGCTTGGGACTATTTTTGTTAAGGAAATGTGAAGTTGAACTAGGGAACTGAGATGTTTTGTAGCTGTTATAATTTTGATACAGTACAACTGAGCTAAAATCAATTAAATACTGACAGCAACACTCCCTGGTATATTTTGCTGTTACAGTATTTCACCAATAGCAGAAGTCAAACAACTTTGGATAATTTTTCTATAAACATTCTTCATTATCTTTTTGAAGCTAATAAAAACTGCTCACATGAAACAATAATTTGAATGATTATACGGTGGCTAATTTAATAATATTGCACAGCAAATGTAATTATTATACCTCATAAGGTCCCAGATAAATGATGATTATCATGGTAAAACTAATGAAACAGGCTAGTCAGCCAAAATTATTTTGAGCCCCTTAATTACCAAATGTTGTGATTTGTTTGTCAAGCATGTGTTTTGTGACCACAACTGCAAGGTCATAAGCAACACTGGATTCTCTACTATTGATGAGGCAGTGAGAAGTTTAATGTTTGGTAGAGTACTGTGTGAGATAATAATACAAAAACGCTTTTCTCTGCTATTCTATTAGTCAGCAAGTTGACTATTATTCTACAATAGTGAACAAGCAATTTTCCAGAAGCAAGTTTGGTGTGTGTGCTGCAGATAACTTAGGGAGGCCAAGCTGCTGTGACAACATGCACTCTCACAGGTTAGGTGTACTCAGAGAAAATGATGTACCTAAATAGGGAGCCAGATTCCAATTGAAGAGAGGCAACGTGAACTGCTAGAACTGGCTATAAATATTCCAGTGAATACTAGCTTCCCTTTATATGGGGAAGTAACATAACGGAAGTGACTCAAATCAAAAAGAATCACACGGTACCATGTACTGATTTTAAAATTGCCATTGAAAATGGCAATTTTAAAATCAGTACATCCGAAAGGACTGCGAATGCTGTAAATCAGGAACAAAAACAGATGTTGCTGGAAAAGCTCAGCAGGTCTGGCAGCATCTGTGAAGAAAAAAATCAGAGTTAATGTTTCGAGTCTGGTGACCCTTCTTCAGAACCGTTCTGAACCCCAGTTCTGAGGAACGGTCACCGGACCCGGAATGCTAACTCTGATTTTTTTTTCTTCACAGATGCTGCCAGACCTGCTGAGCTTTTACAAAACACTGAAATGATCCCATTTCTTAGAGTGTCTTTACAGTTGCAAAAAAAGAGGCACTTCCCACTTACGCAGGTAACTATTTATGTTCATTTTGAGGGACTGAGAGAGTTTGACAACTGAACAGACCCCCATTAAACTGCGGCAGAAAGACTCTGGATGGCAGTCTTTCCCCCCTGCACCTTGACAGCAGCTGCCCCAAGCTTTAGTGTGTCCCTCAGCACGTAGTCATGGACCTTGGAATGTGCCAGTCTATCACACTTGATCGAGGTCGACTCTTTGCACTGAAAGACCAACATGTTTCAGGCAGACCAAAGAGCATCTTTCACCAAGTTGATGGTACTCCAGGCACAGTCAATGTTGGTCTTGATGTGTGCTTTGGGGAACAGCCCACAGAGCACAGAGTCCTGTGTTACAGAGCTGCTCAGGACAAACCTCAACAATAACCACTTATGACTGATCAGCAGCCTCAGGTGACATCAGAATCATACAAAGCTCTGCTGCTCCACATGATTAAGAAGCCTACCATTTATGTTAATGTTGTCAGGCTTTACTGTGTGCAAATTATTCATTCGCCAACTAAGCAGGAACTATGTTTCAAGAGTAATTCAATAGTTCCAAAGTGTTTTGAGATCCTGTGAGGACAAAAAGGGTGTTACAAACACATACCAGTTTGCGCTTCCTTCTCCACTGGATATTGTTATATGAAGCACGGTCATTGGGAAGTATCAACTACCTCCAGTCAATGCTCAGACTGAGAGGTGGACTGCAATCAACTCTTACTTACTTATTACTTATCGTACTATTTTTCTCAGAGAAGAAAGGGATTTTTCAAAGCAATTCAGAAGCATGTTGCAACATTATGGCTATTTTTGCTCTTATGGCAATGGCTGAAACCTCATTAGGGGATTGCCAGTTTAGCTCAATTATTTGTGTCTACCCTACTCCGTGCTAACCCAGTCTCCCCAACCCCCACTGTAAACCAAAATCAAGGTTATTTCCATAGGGAAAGTTTGAATCCAGGGTTCATTGTTTTCTCTGACGTCTCCGTTCAATATGCTTTATATTTAATTTCAGTGAACTAATGAACACACCAGGAATTTCTAATTACTACTTCTCGTGAGAGGGTTGGAGCTTACAAAACTTACAATAAACCATGAAAGGGAAGGAGGTTGAGATTGTTGGCCACGATACGACACACATTGCTAAATAGCACCAGCTGAGAAAAGATTAAGACACTCACTATTTCTTAGCACTCCTGAGGGATGGATACATTCTTTTGGCTTCACTGAGGTTCTTGCTTAGATTTTCAAATCACCTCAGCACCTCAAGGAATACAAAGACAATACATTGCTCTTCTTGAGCAATAATTGAAGTGTTTCCTTGATGATTCGGTTGGTTATTAACTGATTCATAAAGGAAAGAACCCATACTTGACACCTGATCCCATAAGCTTCAATCAGGTTCAGTGCTTCCTGGACTACAGAGGGAAATACAGGGAGGCTCCTGATATTATTTTTATCCACTTGTAAGGACCTCAGTCAAGAAGGAAATTGGATTTCAAATAAAGTGCAGCATTCTGATTCAATGCATAGGTGTTTTAAGTTGTGTAACATCAGTGACTCAGTCTCAAACATGTTTACAGCGAGAATCTTAGATTGGTCAAAAAAAAAAAAATCAAAGAACTACAGATGCTGGAAATCAGAAACGAAAACCTAAATTGCTGGAAAAGCACAGCAGGTCTGTTAGTATCTGTGGAGAGTAAGCAGAGTTAACACTTTGAGTCCAGTGACCCTTCTTCAGAACTGATTTTAACTAGGAAAACATATATATCCAGAAGGTGGGGTGGGAGACGGGTGAAAGAGGTAAATGATAGATGGAGATGGAGATGGAGCCCAGGCAGAGAAAAAAATCAGTTGTGCAGACAAAGCAAAGGGTTTTACCCTGGTCAGCCTGGGAGAATCAATAGCTGCAAATGGGCACTGTTAGTGGCTGACAATGGGTTGTTTGTGGTAGCAGCCCATGCGATGACAAAGTCTGGTGTTTGGGGGGTGGGGTAAAGAAATGGGAGAAGGTGCTTAGGACCTAAAATTTATTGAACTCAATATTGAGTGCTGAAAACTACAGTGTCCCCAAGCGGAAAATGAGATGCTGTTCTTCCAGCTTGTGCTGAGCTTCGCCGGAGCACTGCAGAAAGCCCAAGAAAGAGATGTTGACCAGAGAACATGATGGTTTGTTGAAGTCGCAGGCAACAGGCACTCGGTCATTTTTGTGCACATAGGTGCACAAGAACATAGGCGTTCTGCAAAGCAGTCGCCCAGTGTGCAAATCATCTCCCCAAAACACAGCAGACCACATTGTGAGCAGCAAATATAGTAAATTAGATTGAGCGAAGTGTAGGTACTTCACTGATTCATCTGGAGGGTGTGTCTGAGGCTTTGGATAGTGAGGATGAAGTAAATGGGCAGGCGTTAACACCTTCTGCAATCACATGGGAAGGTGCCGTGGCATTTGGGGAGATTCTGGGAGTGGAGGAAGAGTGGACCAATGTGTCTTGGAGGGAATGGTCCCTGCAGGAGGGAGGGGAAAGTGTATCTGGTAGCATCCTGCTGGAGGTGGCAGAAATGGTAGCTAATGATCCTTTGGATGTGGATGCTGGTGGGATGATAAGTGAAGACCAAGAGACCCTGTCACTGCTGTGGAAGGGAAGAGATGGGGTTAGGACCAAAATGCCGTGGATGGTTCAGACATGGCTGAGGGCCCTGTCAACCACAGAATCCTCAATTGAGGAGCAGGGTGGACATTTCGAAGGCCCCCTTGTAGAACCTGACATTATCTGAACTCTTACGGGCCTTGCAGCCTTCAGGATTCAATATCAAGTTCAATAATTTTAGGGTCTGAGCACCTTCTCCTATGCCCTTACCCGAACCCCTACACACTCAACCTGGGCTGCTACCACTAATAACCCATTGTCAGCCACTAATGGTGACCGTTAGGAGCTATTGATTCTCCAAGCTGATCCCTACCTTTTCCTTTGTCTGCCCAACTGTTTTTCTCTCTCTCTGGGCTCCATCTCCACCTACCATCTACTCCCCCCAACTGCACCTTCAGCATATATTCCAATTTTCCCTAGGTAAAATCAATTCTGAGGAAGGATCACTGAAGCCAAAACATTAACTCCGCTTTTTCTCCACGGATGCTGTCAGACCTGCTGAGTTTTTTCCAGTAATTTATGTTGTCATCTCTTAGATTGCTCCTCATTAGATTAGTGTGGAAGGATAAACTAAATGGATTGGATTGAAGTTTCTTTCACCTGTAATAAACTTCTTGTAATTGAAAGATTTTGTAGTAATTGTCATTTTGTAAATGATAACAGCAGAAAAAAGATGGGAATTTGAGTGCTCTGTTTTCTATTTTTTATTCTGCACTGAATGTTTATTTTTGTTATTTCTGATTTATTCACAGTGACTTTTTTTGGTGGAGCATTAGCATCCCTCTGGGCTAGAGGTCCCGACTACAAGTCACACCTGCCCCAAAGGTGTATAATAATGTCAAAACAGGCTGATTAAAAATAGTTCTCTTGGATTCACTCAAAAATCAGAACAGACAAGTTCACACAAACACCTGTCATCACATTTTAAGGCAAAATCTTGCCCGCATGTTTAAGGTTTGACATCTTTAAAACTAATTCCTGACACTTGGCAAATGACTTCTCATTATATTGTTAGTTACTTGGAATTTGAATATTGCTGAAAGAGAAATAATATTGGAATTTTGTTTACATTCATCAGAATAGAGCAAGAGTATCAAATTTCAAAGGGAGCAAGAATTTATTCTGCAGAAGAAGGTGCTGATTGACTGACCTAAGTGTTGCAATATATTTATTCTGTTATAGTATTTGTTACCTTGGAGTTCCTAAGGCAACGTGTTACATACTAACTTAATTCTTGCCATCCCAAGAAGCAGTGATTAGCAAACCAATTCCTCATGGAAAGGAGAGGAGAGAAATTTGAGGCGAGTTATCCAGTTGAATTTTTCAACACTTCCAAGCAGATGATTACAGAGAGCATTAGTAAAATATGCTTGCATGTTATTCTGAGAAGAATAATTGCACAATGGGGTCAATGAATCATTATGGATTAATCTTGCTTGGGTATTATAAGTAGTGGCAGGGAGAAGTGTTACAGGGAGGAAGAAGGAAAAGAAGAGGCAAGTTCAAGAAGGTTTGAAAATACAACAGAAAGAATGAAAGAAATTGCACTTACATAGTGTTTTTCAAAGTCTCATATGAAAATGAACCGTTACTGGAGTACAGTCACTCTTTTAATAGGAATAGGTATAGGTAATTGAGCCCATCAAGCTTGTTTCACCATTCAAATACATCATGGCTAATCTGCATCTTAAATCCATTTACATACTTTAATCCTTTATATACTTGTCTAACAAAGAGCTAACAATGTTAATTCCAAAATTTTCAACTGACTTGGCCTTGAAGTTTTTGAAGGGAGCAAGTTCCAGAACTCCACTACCTTTCCTGTGAAGTGCTGATGTAGAAACAGAGAAATTAATTTTCAGAAAGCAAAGTCTCACAATGGCAATGATATAAATGACGGGATCATTTGTTTCTCATGATTTTGGTCAATGAATAAATATCTGTCTGGACACCGGGAGAATTCCATTCTTGTGTACCCAGATCTCTGCAATACGGCTTGAATTCGCAATCTCCTGACCAAGTCATAGAGTCATACAGCATGGAAATAGACCCTTCGGTCCAAATGGTCATACAGATGTACAGCGTGGAAACAGACCCTTCGGTCCAACTCCTCCATGCTGACCAAATATCCTAAATTAATTGCCAGCATTTGGCCCATATCCCTCTAAAGCATTTCTATTCATATACCCATTAGATGCCTTTTAAAAGTTGTATTGGTACCCACCTTCACCACTTCCTCTGGCAGTTCATTCCACTATGGAAAAAGTTGCCCTTTTAAATCTTTCCCTTCTCACCTTAAACCTATGCCCTCTAGTTTTGGGCACCCCTCCTTGACTATTCACCCTATCCATGCCCATCATGCTTTGATAATTTTCTACAAGGTCATTCCTCAGCCTCCAATGCCGGTCCATGCCGATCACATTCCCAAGCTAAACTAGTTTACCACCTGCATGTACTTAGCCAATATCCCTCCAAGCCTTTCCTATTCATGAACTTATCCAAATGTCTAAATTTTAAACATCATAACTGTTTACATGTTATATGACTCTACGATTCTATGGCTGTGATAATACAGGACTCTATCATTAATTGTATAAGTCCTGTCCTTGTTTTTATTACCAAAATGCAACACCTCACATTTATCGAAATTAAACTCCATCTGTCACTCTTCAGCCCATTGACTCAATTGATCAAGATCGCTTTGCAATCTTAGATAACCTTCTTCACTGTCCATAATAGCACCAAACTTACCAACCATGCCTCCTATATTCTCATCCAAATCATTTAAATAACAAATGAAGTGGACCCAATACCAATCCCTGAGGAACACCGCTGGTCACAGGCCTCCAATCTAAAAACCAACCGTCCACTACCACCCTCTGCCTCCCTACCATAAAGCCAATTTTGTATTCAATTGGCAAGCTCACACTGAATCCCATGTGATGTAACTTTACTAATTAGTTTGCCATGCGGAACCTTGTCAAAGGCTTCACTAAAGTCCAAGTAAACAATGTCTACTACTCTGCCCTCATCAAACTTTTTGGTTACTTCATTAAAAAACTCAATCAAGTTTGTGAGACCTAATTTTCCTTACACAAAACCATGCTGACTACCCTTCATCAACCCTTCCCTCTCCAAATGCACGTAAATCCTATCTTTCAGAATCACCTCCAACAACTTATCCACCACCGATGTCAGACTCATAAGTCTATGGTTTCCAGGCTTCTCCTTACAGCCTTTCTTAAACAATGGGGCAACATTAGCCACTCTCCGGTACTTCACCCCTGTTGATAGATGATACAAATATTTCTGCTAGGGGCTCTGTACTTTCCTCCCTAACTTCCCACAACGTCCTGGGATATACTTGATCAGGCCCCGGAGATTTATCTACCTTTATGTTTTCTAAGATCTCCAGCACTTCCTCTTCTGTAATGTGAACTGTTGTCAAAACATCAAGATTTATTTTCATGAGTTACCATTAAGCTAACCTACCACCTGAATAGGGCGAAACAGTCGGCCTTCTATGGTTGATTATTTGGAAAATAATTACCCAAGTCTAAATCATTTGGCTACTTACAGAAACTTATTTTACTTTTGGGGTCAGCCCAGGTTTTGCATATTTTAAAGAGACATTCTGGGAAGGATAACAATCAGCTTGATATTAGTTTAAAGTTTCATTAGTTCCATCCATTTAAAAGTAGAATACATCAGAATAATATAATAACCAGCAAAAATGTAACTGTAACAAAAATTACTCTGTCAGAAGATGGAATGAGGTGTTCAGATCACTATTGTTTGCCAGTTACACAAATGATTTGGGCTTGGGAATCAGAAGCAAATAACACAAAATTCACAGATGATTAATTGTATTTGTATGTGGAATGTGGGTGTTCCTGGCCACGCTAGCATTTATTGACCATCCCTCATTATTCTTCAGAAGGTAGTGGCGAGTTTCCTTCTTGAACCACTGCAGTCATTGGGGTGCAGGGACACATAGCACTGTTAGGAAGGGAGTTCCAGAATTTTGACCCAGACACATTGAAGGAATTCTGAAATAGTTCAAAGTCAGAATGGTGTGTGTTTTGAAGGGGAACTTGCAGGCAATGGTGAACTTACTAACCCTGTTCCTCTAAGTGGTAGAGGTTATGGGTTTGGAAGGAGCTTTGGAGAGTTATAGTACTGCATTTTAAAGATAGTACATACTGCTACCATTGTATGCCAGCGGTGAAGGGAATGAATGGTAATATGGTAGATGAGGTGTAAGTCAAATGGGTAGCTTTGTCCTGGATAATATCAAACTTCTTGCGCGTTGTCGCAGCCGCACTCATCCAGGCAAGTGGAGAACATTCCATCACACTCCTAACTGCACATTGTAGAAAATGGAGAAGCTTTGGGGAATCAGGAGAGGAGTTATACACTAGCCTCTGACTTGTTCTCACAGCCACAATATTAATATGGCAAATTTGATTCAGTTTCTGCTTAATGGTAACCTCCAGGTTATTGATAGAGGGGGATCCAACAATCATAATGAAAATGAAAATCAAGGGGAGATGCTTAGATTTCCTGTCCACCTAAGCCCAGTCAATGGTGCTGAACATTGTACTATCATCAGCAAACATCCTGACTTTGATGGAGAGGTCATCGATGAAGCAACTGAAGATGGTTGACTGAGGACCCATCCTGAGGTACTTCTACATAGCATCCTGGGGCTGAGATGATCGGCCTCCAACAGAACCACTTTCCTTTGTGTTAGCTATGACTTCAACCGTGAAGAGCCTTCTACTCCAATTTTCAGTGACACCAGTTTTGCTAAGGATTCTTGATGCCACACTTAGTCAAATGCTCTTTTGGTATCAAGGTCAGTCATACTCAACTCATCTTTGGCACTCAGCTCTTTTGTCCTTATTTGGACTGAGGTTGTAATAAGGTCAGGAGCCGAATGGTCTTGGCAGAACCCAAATTGGGCATAAGTGACGGAATTATTCCTTTGCAAGTGTTGCAAGAGTTAAATCTGGCTTACATTAATTCTAAGAGAAAGGCCAAAACAAGGCAACATTAGAAGAATTCACAGAATGGATGTGTAAACTAATATGAAACTGAACAACTCTGAGTGAAAACTAAGTAGCTTCTTGAAATATGAGAATCTAATTGCAATAGAGGTACAAAGGGATCCAGGGTACAGATTCAGAAATCATCACAAATAGCAGTGTAGGTTAGCAAAGTCATAAAGGGTGCAAATTTAGCACTGCAGAGGAATGTCTTGATTGCAAAGTACCAATTCCAGCAGTGTGATGCAAACTTGCACCCATTCCTAAGAGATATGAAGTGCCTGTGTCTCCTGGTGGATTTCTTCATTAATATAATTGAAGAAACATACATGTGTCACACAGCTAGTGGCTGAGAGCTTTGTCTTTACCTGTCAAATCATCTACTGTCTGTAGTATTGTCTGAAGCAGCACTGCCCAAATTAACCTTTCCTCTGAGATTTCATTTCTAAAAGACAAGAATTTGAAACTTATGTTAAACAGGTGTAGAATTGAGGTTAGGCCACACTTAGTGAGTATGGTTCTGGTCTCCATATTACAAAAGATAAAGAGAACAATGGAGATGACACAAACAAGATATATAAAAGATGATATCAGAAGTGAAAGAATGCAATTTTTCTTCTGGGGTTTCATTTCTAGAGGATAAGAATTTGAAAGTTATGTTGAACAGGTGTAAAACTGTGGTTAGGCCACACTTATTACAAAAGGTCATGGGAACAAAGGAGAATACATAAACAAGATATACAAAAAACGACACCAGAACTGAGAGAATGCAACTTAGCAAAAACTAAACAGGCCGGGGCTCTTCCCTCCTCAAAAGAAAGGCTAAAATGATTGAATTAAAGTCTTTAAATCCATAAATGGATTCAATAGAGTGGACATGGAGATGCTTCCACTGGTAGGGAAACCTAATATTTAAGTCCACAAATACAACATAGTTACTAGTAAGTCCAATAAAGGAACTCAGTAGAAATTTTTTTACTCAGGGGATGGTAAGAGTGTACATCTCAATAACACCTGCCATGTATGAGGTTAATAGCAGAAATGCACTTAATGAGAAACTGGACAAGTACACAAGAGAAACAAAATAGAAGATAATGGAGATAAAGCAAGAGAATGCAAGGTTGGAAGAGGCTTGTGCTAACCAAAAACACCAGCTTATAAACGTTGGTCTGAATGGTGTGTTTCTGCGCCATAAAATTTCATTCAAGCAAAAGGGGGAATTTCTGCTGATATACAAGGGTTAGCCCAATTTCACAAAATGCAGAAACAGATAGTACGTATAGATATTCTGAACATTTTTGAAGAAGTGGGATCATAAACCATTAGCCAATTTGAATAAAGTTACTTCAGCATTTTATGAAAGGCTTCTGGCACGTAATTTAGTAAGATCAAAACCAGATTAAATCAAAATGAAAAATGGACAGCTATCTTCTTTTTCAATGTCAACTTGTTTTATCTTTTCTCTTCTTAGAAATTAATATTTGGTTCTTCTAGTTATATTGCAGCATTCCCAGACATAATGGAGCAGCCAACACAGCATTATCTTCTGAGCTGCAATCAATGCTGTAATAAGCAGCTTTCAGGGCTTTTTTCCCCCCCACATCCCATTCACTGTACTATGATACTGCAGAAGTTGGCACTGAAACAAAGTTGCTGCACCAGTTTCAAGGCTAATTTTCACAGTGAATTATCAAAGACCATAGGTGCCACAGCCAGGTTGCAGTGCTGCAACATAAATGTATTGTTAATTATTGCATGGCTGCATGATAAAACGTATATGAATGAAACGTCCTCAAGACAATCATTGCTTGTTAACCATTCCAGATCAAGAGGAAGGTGAGCACTTTCACAAGGCAGAATTTTATAGCTCTTTAGAAAAGGAATATGCAGCCACACTGGGTAGAAATGTAACAGTTTAGTCCTCTTTCTGCTGAGTTCCTGCTCATCGCCTTAATGGGGAGACAGCAAGTTGGTAAAGATTTTAAAGGGAAAAGCCAGCACTAGACTGCTTTGTGCATGTCCTATAGAAAGCAGCTAATGAGTAATATTGATGGTGGATTGGAAGCAGGTCACTCATTCACAAGAATGTTTGGTACAGTAAGATAAAGAGAAGACCAGAGAGCCATTCTTATCCACAGAACGGAAGAAAGATTGGGCACAATATACTGTTATCTCTTCTAGGCCTCCAAGTTTGCAGTAATCACACCTTTACCCTCAAAATGCTGCAGCTTCACGGAGTAAATTTCATTCAGCTCTCCTTGTGGGTGGTGGTTTGATACATTGCTGCTCGGCACCTGACTATAATGCAACCATAAATGTGCCACCCCTGGGTGTACATTCACATATCAGTTAGTCCCAACTCTTTACAAAGAATAGAAATATAAAATAACTTTTGTTTTTATAATAGGACAGATGTAGACTCCGAAATTCTTGCATGTTAAGTTTTCAAAACACTAATTATATTGATAACCATTTAAAAGACTATTATGGCAATGATCAAATGGTAAAGACACATCCACATTTTGTTAGTATTGAACAAACGTGGGAAAAGGTTTCATTCAGTTATTCCAAGGTGCTAAATTATATCAGAGGTGAGGGGAAACGTTCGTTTTTCCATCATTCTACAATGACGGATTTAAAGTTGAAAATTACTAGTCCAATAGAAATAGCCGTTTCATTTTGTATTCCACACAAAAATTCATTAAATAAATTTATGATCCTACATGTGCATAAAGTTATTCCATTGCTCAACCCATAAAAAATTACTTTTCTTTGAGAAGATGGTTTATTAAATCATGAGAGACATGGATAGGGTGCATAGCCAAGGTCTTTTTCCTAGGGTAGTGGAGTCCAAAACAAGAGGGCAGAGGTTTAAGGGGTGATGGGAAAGATTTAAAAGGGACCTAAGGGGCAACTTTTTCACACAAAGTTGTGCGTGTATGGAATGAACTGCCAGAGGAAGTGATGGAGGCAGGTACAATTACAACATTTAAAAGGCATCAAGATGGGTACATGAATAGGAAGGGTTTATAGGGATATGGGCCAAATGCTGGCAAATGGGACTAGATTACTTTAGGATATCTGGTCGGCATGGACAACTTGGCCCGAAGGGTCTGTTTCTGCGATATGCATTTCTATGACACTATGTAATACAAATATTTTCAGAAGACAACTATCAGTTTCCATGCACTTTAATTTTTACAATACAGACAAATATTCCTTTTTCCATTTTAGCATGATTCCTCATTCAGTTATGCTGGAAATAGAGGCCGATATGCATTCATAAAGTGTAATTTACAGACATTACATTTTCTGCCAAGTTACCTACAGCCTAATTCAATTAGCTTATTCAAGTCAGCATCAAATGATGTGTTTTGTTTTAAAAAGCCCACATATTGAATGGAATAGAGATTTTTCAACAGCTGTTGTTGTGCTGCAGCTGCCTGTTTGAAATCAGACATGAGAAAAGATTTTGGTAGTACTCTTATGAATCTCAGAGGCAAGAATATACCAAGGAGACAATAATTTTGGTCACCATAAATGCTCAAGAATCAAAAATTACATCAAGGAGGTATTCTAGTTATCAATCTTAAAACATAGAGGTTAGTATGAGATTACTAACTGTATCACTCAAATTTCTCCCTTTATCTTCCAAGGGCAGTGATTCAAGGTGAAACTATCAGCAACGGTTAGTCCACAGCATGTTGTATTGAATGTGGAGAATAATAATTCATAGATAGGGTGGGTAGGAAGAATTATATACAGCTAAATCTGATTACATCCTTACCAATGATCACCTTCATGCAGAGGTTCCCCACCACGCCACCCCACTCCCTCTGCCATCACCTGCAAAACAAAGAACTCTGATTGAGCCCCGTCCCTAGCCCATATACCTCAAAGTTAATTACAATACTTTAGCATGGAAGCTGAAAGATATACAAGTGATTTTAGTAATTACTTACATAAAATGCATGACGCCAACTGTCAGAACATTCAAATGAGGAGTACCACCTATTTGGCCCATTGTGGCTAATGTGATTGTGGCTCTTCCTTTCCTGTCTACTCCCTACACCCTTTGACTCCCTTGTAGAATAATTTTAAAACATATTTACAACTAGCATAATGCCTAAGTGCAGTCACTGTTCGGACAAAACCTGAGATGTTAACTAAAGAAGTTAATGTTCTCCCTCCACAGATATGCTTACCCTGCTGATTGTTTCCATCATTTGATTCTTCTTCATTATTGCATTGTTTTAAAAGCACAAACTACAAACAAAGGCTCCAAAATTGATTCTTACATTCCTCTAGCCTATATACATCCATTAATCTAAATATTCTTAATCTATAGGCAACCTTTTATCCATATTGTCACATTCCCTTTATTGTACACCTTGATTTCAGTAACATAAAAATTGTTAAACTTGAGAGTGTGCAGAAAAGCATGCTGCTGGGACTGGAGAGTTTGAGTTATAGCGAGAAGCTGAATAGGCTGGGTTTTTTTATTCCTGGAGCGTCGGAGACTGAGGGGTGACATTATAGAAGTTTATAAAATCATGAGGAGCATGGATAGGGTGACTAGCTGATGTCTTTTACCTGGGGGTGGGGGGGAGAGAGGGAGAGAGAGAGAGAGAGAGAGAGAGAGAGAGAGCGAGAGCGGGGAGTCCAAAACTAGAGGGCATAGATTTAAAGCAAGAGGGGAAAGATTTAAAAAGGACCTGAAGGGTAACTTTTTCACACAGAGGGTGGTGTGCGTATCGAACAAGCTGCCAGAGGAAGTGGTGGAGGCAGGTACAATTACAACATTTAAAAGATATCTGGATAGGTATATGAATAGGAAGGGTTTAGAGGGATATAGGCCAAATGCTGTCAAATGGAACTAGGTCAGATTTGGGTGCTTGTCAGTTTCTGTTTCTATGCTGAATGACTCTAGGTACCATATCAAATTCTGTTTGAAACTTAATTTGCATTGCAAATCTGTTGGCAATACTACTCTATAAGAGCTCCAATAAACTTATCTCACAATACATGCTTTTTAAAAATCCTTCCTAGCTGCCGTTATTTAATTAACATATCACTAGGTGAATAATTTCAGCCCATTTGACTTCTAGTCTTCCACTGGAGAAAAATATTCACTAAATGACTAACCATTAAAAAGAAAACAGCAGTGTGACTCAGGCATCCAAATATATAAGTTCAGAGCAACTCAGGAGTCCATATACATAAGTGAGAGGACAACATGGGAACAAGCCTAAAATCAATGAAGCCATTTAAATTCATGCCTGATCTATAGCTGAGCTCTGTTTATCTACCTTTGACGCTTTCCCATTGAGAACATACCCACAAATTAACCTCTTCACTACTTCCCAGTTCCTCAATGATTAAGAATTGACATTAACTAAATATTACAGAAGAAGAACAGTTCAATGGGTCTAGTTTAAAAGCTGTTTCAGAGTATCAGCACAGGCACTAAAAGCTCCCTTTCTCTGCTGTAAAATATTATCTCTAAGTTATCCAGAACAGTTCCTGGGACTAAGAAAAATCAAGGAATATAACACAAGTATCCTCAAACTGGAGTTAGTTCTTTAAGGCACATTTAAAATTGGGAAACACGCACATGATATGCTTCCTTGCTGTGCTGTTTAAACGTAAATGAATGAAAATTCAGCGGACCAACAAAATATAGATTCATACTTTTAAAAATACATAAATTGTTCACTGGATTAAAGAGTCTTGTGTGTGCCTACATGACAAATTTGGCCAGATGACAACACTCACTTATAACAGCTTTGGCCCAGAAACTGTTGGCCCTTTTCCCAAGGACAGCCAGTAAGAGGTGAATTCAGTTAAGTGTTTCTCATACAGTTTTCCTAACACAATGGGAAAGGAAAAATGTCACTGGACTAACAATCCAGAACTAGGACGTTACCTGGGCACATCCATAAACCAGGGGGCGGTCAGCATTACCTGGGCACACCCCTACCCCAGGGGGCGGTCAGCGTTACCTGGGCACACCCCTACCCCAGGGGGCGGTCAGCGTTACCTGGGCACACCCCTACCCCAGGGGGCGGTCAGCGTTACC
>NC_063352.1:8690588-8717146 GCF_021869965.1 Rhincodon typus | reverse complement strand
GTTACCCGGGCACACCCCTACCCCAGGGGATGGTCAGTGTTACCCGGGCACACCCCTACCCCAGGGGGCGGACAGTGTTACCTGGGCACACCCCTACCCCAGGGGATGGTCAGTGTTACCTGGGCACACCCGTGACCCAGGGGGCGGTCAGTGTTACCTGGGCACACCCCGTACCCCAGGAGTCCGTCAACCTGCCCGCCCGCGCCACATTTTACCTGATCCTGTTTTTCCTCAGCGCCAGCTCCTCCTCCTCCTCGGTGCCGAAATCCAGGGACACGTCCTCGGTGTCATCGACCAGCGCCTGACGGCGGTGAAAAGACAGACTATGAGGCAAATTTAATTAAAAATAAGAGCAGAAAGGACGGCGGGGGGAGGGGGGATGCCGTAGCCGCGAATGTGGAGGACAAAGTGGGGAAAGGTGCCAGTCCAGGCCCGGCCAGGCCTCCCTCACCTGCCTCATGATCCCCGGCGTCGGAGCCGCAACCTCCTCCACCTCCCGTCACTGCCCCGGCCGGTTGCCGAGGACCCGGTTGCCAAGGCGCCGTTTGTCCAAGGGGCCGGTTGCCAAGGCGCCGTTTGTCCAAGGGGCCGGTTGCCAAGGGGCCGGTCCGGCAATCAAATAGATCCGGCGCGAGCGCAGCCCCCAGTGCCCAGAGAGCAGGAGCAGCATTCAGTGCAACTCATTGGTAGTCACACCTATCATTCACACCATCCCCCCCACCCCCGCCCCAGCACAGCAACCATCTGATCATCATCCCTGCTTTGTTTCTTCTCCTCATCACCGAAATTCACAGCAATCCAGTGGATTGTATCATGTGAACTGTTGAGAGAACAGGCCATTCTGCCCATCCTGCCTGTGCGACCCTATTCCCATCCAAACCACCCCCTGCAAGTCAGTGGTTGGCACTGCTGCCTCACGGCACCAAGGATCCCCGTTCGATTCCAGCCTCGGGGTGACTATCTGTGTGGAGTTTGCACATTAATGAGGGGTATACATACAGCTCATGGTAGTTGCCTCTTCCCTAGGATGGGGGATTTCGAGACCAGGGGGGCACATTTTTAAGGGGAGAGATTTTAAAAAGGACATGACGGGCAAATTTTTTACACAGAGGGTGGTTTGCGTGTGGAATGACATTCCTGAGGAAGTGGTAGATGTGGGTCAAATTACAATGTTTAAAAGACATTTGGATAAGTACATTAATAGGAAAGATTTGTAGGGATATGGGCGAGGAGCAGGCAGGTGGAGCTAGTTTAGTTTGGGATTTTGTTCAACATGGACCGGTTGGACCAAAGAGTCTGTTTCCATGCTGAATGACTCTGTAACTCTATGACTCTGTTTGGGTTTCCTCCAGGTGCTCCAGTTTCCTCCCACAGTCCAAAGATGTGTGGGTTCAGTAGATTGGCCATGCTGAAATTGACCATTATGTTCAGAGATGAGTAGCCTAGGTGGATTTGCCATGGTAGATGTGGGGTTAGGGGAAATGGTGGGCGGCTGGGTCTGGGTGGGATGCTTTTCAGAGGGTCGGTGTGGACCGTCTGCTAAATGACCTGCTTCCACACTGTAGGAATTCAGTGATTCTACCCACTCCAAGTATTGATCCAACCCCGTTTGGAAGATTAATAGAAAAGAAAGAACTGCAGATGCTAGAAATCAGAAATTGCTGGGGAAAACTCAGCAGGTCTGGCAACATCTGTGGAAAGAAAATATCTTCTTTCTCTTCACAGATGCTGCCAGGCCTGCTGAGTCCGCCCCTCCCCATTTGGAAAGTTATCATTCCCATTCTACTTCCACCATCCTTTCAGTCAGAGTATTTAAAATCATGAGGTTACCAAGAAGGTCCCAACTTCTCAAAGGTACCAGAGGCAGGGTGACCCTCGGGTTAAACCACCACCAGTCATCTCTCTCTAATTAGCCCTTTGGGACTATGCCAACTTTATCTTTACCTTAAAATCATAGCATCTTGTTATGTGTTTTTTTAAAACTCCCACCAGGTGCTTTTTGCCAGTTATCTTAATTTGGACTTTATATTGAGTTAGTTAAGACTGTTTCTCAAGTGATATCATTTGTCTAGTAAGATCTGCTAATGCTACCAAACTATGAGGTGGGTGTACATTACAAAAGGGGTTAATAGGATTCAGAAGTATCTGGAGCAAATAGGTTCCTAAAAAAACTAGCTCATAATTCTTAATGTGGACAAATAGGGTAATTTATATTGAAACAGCACATAGGAATCTTGTATCATTGATGAAGATGCAGTTAGAAAAGGTGAAATATTATTGTAATTATTGCATTAAATATTTCAGTCAATGTGATATATTATCACTGAAAATATTTTCTGCAACTTACATATAAATCGTTGCGCAACTTTCTGCCCCTGCTATACCACTGAAAAAAGCTCTAATCAAAGTTACAAATATTACAAATCTCTGTGATTGTAGCCATGATGCATTATCCCTACTCATGATAATTTGTGCTCTTCTCAGTCTTCAGCAGGACCTTCTTCCTCCAACGCCTCTCTGTTGTCCAGGCCTGGAATGCACTTTCACTTCCTATCAAGTCATAGCCACAGCATCTTCAACAACTTCTTGTCCAGTTCTTGGTCTGAACTTCTCCAAGGCTTTATCCTAGTTGGCCTTCTCTTCATCCTTATCTACATGCTGATCCTTGCTGTCCTTCATTGACAGCATCTGAAGACATGGGACCCGCAGTGACACTCAGCTTTTAGTCTCCTCTGCTTCTTTGTACACTACCTCGGCCTCAGTGTTTGCATGGCTGACATCATGTACTGGACGAACCACAGTTTTGTCAGATTAAACATTAATAAAAGCAGGACTATTATTTTTGGTGACTGTCACAAACTCCAAATGCCTCTAATTCCATACCTCTCTGTACTAACTCTCGCGGATTATTTGCCACCTTGGTGTGCTATTCTGCATCAGTCTAAACTCCCAACCACAAATCTTCCTCGTCATAAAGACCACCAAAATACATAGCATTGCCCATCTCCTATCCACTTTAGCACTTTCGCTGCTGAAAGTTCACCATGCCTTTGTCCCTTCCACACTTAAACTTGCAATGTTCTTCTGGTTTTCCTCCTCATGTCCACCTTGCATAAATGTCAAGTCATGCAAATCTCTGCTGTTATCCCAGTTATCAACAAATGGACATATGAATTAGAGCAGGAGTAGGCACTTCAACCCCTCTAGCCTGCTCCACCGTTCCATAAAACCATGGCCAATCTAATTGTAACCTCAAATCCACATTCCTGCCTTCCCCAAGAGCCTTATACCTTCTTGCTTAACAAGAATATATCTACTTCTGCCTCAAAAATATTCAAGGACTCAATTTACATCACTCTTTCAGGAACAGAGTCCCAAAAATTCTCAAAACTCAGAAAAACAAAATCACCTTATCTCTGTTTTAAACACGTGATCCTTTGTTTTTAAAAGTGAACATTCTAGATTCTCCCATAAAAGGAAACATCCTCTCCCTAATTTACTCTGTCAAGACCTCAGGATCTTATATGTTTCAATCAAGTCACCTCTTAATCTTCTAAATTTCAGCAGATAAAAGGCTAATCTGCCTGACATTTCCTCATGAGACAACCCATTTATCCCAGGTATTAGTCTGGCAAACCTCCTCTAAACTGCCTCCAATACATTTACACCTTCCTTAAATAATGTGACCAGGTATCACCAGTGTTCTGTATGACAGAAGCATAACCTCCCCACTTTTGTATTCAATTTCCCTCATAATGAATCATAACATTTTGTTAGCTTTCCTAATAACTTGCTGTGGCTACATACCAATCTTATAAGATTCATGCATGAGACACACAAATTCTCTGCATCTCAGAACTTGCAATCTCTAACCATTTAGATAATATTTCTGTTTTATTCTTCCCACCAAAATGGACAATTTCCCACATTATAACTCCATTTGTCACATCTTTGCCTATTCAGTTAACTTATCTACATCTTTTTGAATCCTCCTCGTGCCTTCTTTGCAACTTACTTTTGTATCTATCTTTATGTTTTCAGCAAATTTGGCAAGCACACCTTCCATCCTTTCATCTAAATCATTTCTTTTTATAAACTGTAAACAGTTGTTGTCCCAGTACAGATCCTTCTGATATTCCACTCATGGGGAGATAATGTTGTGGCGGTATTACCGCTAGACTATTAATCCAAAAACTCAGCTAATGTTCTAGACAGCCAGGTTCAAATCCCACCATAGCAGATAGTGGAATTTGAAAAGAATTAAGAAAATACTGATGACCATGAAACCATTGCCAATTGTCAGGAAAAACCCATCCGACTCACTAATATCCTTCAGGGAAGGAAATCTGCCTCCCTCACCTGGTCTGGCCTACATGTGACTCCAGACCCCACAGCAATGATGTTGAGTCTGAATTGCCCTCTGAAATAGTGTAGCAAGCCATTTGGTTCAAGGGTAGCTACAGACAGGCAATAAATGCTGGCCAGCCAGTGATGCCCACATCCCACAAGCGAATAAAAAAAATTACATCTTCCCAACCTGAAAAAGACCCACTTATTCTTTCTTTCTGCTCCCTGTTAACTGGCCAACGTTCTATCCATGCTGCTGATATGTTACCATCTGCACTGTGATATTTTTCTACAATAACCTTTGATGTGGCCCTTTATCAAGTCAAATGCCTTCTAAAAATTATCCCATTTTACACTGTGTCCTACTTACCCAATATGCCTGTGTTTGCTGATTTATGTGGGTTCCTAGGTCCTTACTACTTCATAAGTTAAATTCTCAGAAATTCCTCAAAATCCTAAATCTAAAGTAATAATGTAACCAGAAGGAATCCATCTGCCCTAAAGTTTTCCATTATCAAGACTGAATGACATTTGTTCCTTCTTCGTTATTGTCCCTTAATAAGAATAATTTAAATATTGATATCTCCTATTCCAATTTCCATCTGCTTTTAGCTTACTTTCTTTTAGAAATTTTCTCCAAGTTCTACAATATTGGTGTAAATAAAGGCAAATGTGTACAGTAAAACAATTATTTTGTATTTAATTTTTCATGGGATGTGAGCATTTCTAATGATGCAGGTATCTTTTGCCAACTGCCCCTAAACTCTGTGATTTTGTTTGGCCATTTCAGGGGGCCATTTAAGAGCCAAACATGTTTCTGGGGATCTGGAGTCACGTGTATGCCAGACCACATGAGGATGGCAGATTTCCCTCCCTAAAGGACATTAGTGAACCATACTTTTTTATAACAATTTATGATAGCTTTATGGTCACCATTACCATTCAATTCAAGATTTTATTCACTGAATCTAAATTCCACCAGCTACTGTGTTTGGATTTGAGCTCATGTCCCAGAACATTGGCCTACCAATCACTAATTACACTGAGTTTATGATAGAATTAATACTGCACTTCCTGCTCATTTCCCTTCTTTTAACTAAGGGGTGGCAATTGCCTAGTGGTATTATCACTAGACTATTAATCTAGAGACCCGGATAATGTTGTGGGAACTCAGGTTTGAATCCTGGCATGGCACATGGTGGAATTTGAATTCAATAAAAAATCTGGAATTAAGAGTCTAAAGATGACCATGAAACTGTGTTGATTATCAGGAAAAACCCATCTGGTTCACTCCTTTAGAAAAGGAGCCCACCATCCTTATCTGGCCTAAATGTGACTTCAGACTCTCAGCAATGAGGTTGACTCTTAACTGCCCTCTGGACCATTAGCGATGAGCAATATGATGGCTGGCTTAGTCAAAGTGAATAAAAATAAACTTCTGCATGATGATGCTTTTGTACTGAAAACTGAGCTGAAAACAGGAGGGAACAGACTGTAATTTAATTCATGTCAGTACTCACTCTACAGATAAAATTCCCAAAATATTGTTTTGCAGATTTCCATTCAAAGTGTATGTAAATAGTCTTATGGAATAGCTTGTTAGGACAGGCCATTGAAGTGGATGAAGCAAATGAGTTAAAGGTGCAGTGAGGCAGTTTAAATTCCAGTTCTTATTTATATCAACAACAACTCACATTTATGTACCGCCTTCAAAGTAGTTAAAATATCCCACAGCACTTCATAAGAGCACAATCAGATGAAAAATATTGAAGTAGATTAAAAAAAACGTGGAGAAGCTTTAGGAATGAATTCCAGAGCTAGGGCTTGGATGGCCAAAGGAAAAGCCATCATTAGTGGGGTGTTTGAGCCTGTCTTAATTACCTTGAAGCTTCTTTGTATCATCTTCACAACTCATATTCCCATCAAGTTTTATATCATCTGCAAACTTGACATTGATCTATACATTCCTACACTCTGCGTTCTGCCTGTTAACCCCCAAATTTCATAAGCTTTAATTTTGCTCTTAACCTCCTGAGCGAGACTTTCTCAAAAGCCTTCTGAAAATCCACATATACCACATCTCTTTGTTTCCCCTTATTGACTCTGTCAGTAACATCTCCGAAAAACTCTATTAGTTTTTTTCAAGCATGAATTCCATTCATAAATCCATGTTAATATGTCCAACAGATAATTATTTTCTAAATATCCGGTAGTCATATCCTTTATAATAGATTTTAGTATTTACCCTACTACTGACATCAGGCTAACAGTTCTGCAGTTTCCTGTTTTCTCTCTCCCTCCTTTTTTAAACAATGAGGTTACATTTCCAACCTTTCAATTTGCAGATGCTGTTGCAGAATTAATAGAATTTTGAAAGATGATCACTGATAAATCTGCAAATATCTCTTTTAACACTTTAAGGATAAGAAAGTCAGAAGTCACCTGATGAAGGGGCAGCTTGTGATTTCAAATAAACCTGTTCGACTATGAACCTGGTGTCATGTGACTTCTGACCTTGTCCACCCCAGTCCAACACCAGCTCTTGCACATCTAAAGTGAAGGTGATTCGATCCTGGGAATTTGTCAACTTTCAGCCCTATTAATTCCTCTACTACTACTTTTTTGTAAATGCTAAAGTCTTTCAATTCCACATTCTCATGAGACCGTTGGATCTTAATTATTTTAGAGAGACTTCTTGTGTCTTCCACAGTGAAGCTAGACACGAAGTACTTATTTCGCTTCACTGGCATTTCTTTATTTCCTATTACAAATTTTCTTGCCTCTGCCTATAGTGAACTGAAATTTGTGTTGGATAATATTTTCTCTTTTATGTACCTATAGATGCTTTTACAGTCCATGTTTAGGTTTAATCCTACTTTACCTTATTTTCTTTTCTCCCTTCCTTTATCAATTTCTTGGCCCTTCTTTGCTGAATTGTAAAATTCTCTCAATCCTCAGCCTTACAACATTTTTTGCCAATGTCATAAGCCTCCTTCTTTGATCTAATATTGTCATTGTCATACATAGTGCCTTGTTAGTAATGCCTCAAGCCCTTTTCCTTTGAGCATTTTTGCCTGAAAACAATGTATACTTTTTCTTGAAAGCTAAGCATTAATTATTTAAATACTATCCATTGACAATCTACTGTCAAACCTTTTAATATATTCTTCCTATCCACCACAGCCAGCTTCCTTCTCATGGCTTCATAACTGCCCTTGTTTAGTCTTAAGACTCCGATTTCAGATTGAACTACATCTTTTCAAATTCCATCATACTACGGTCACTAAATGTACTTTTACACCAAGATTATTAATTAGCTCCTTCTCGGTGGCTCAGTGGTTAGCACTGCTGCCTCACAGTACCAGGGACCCAGGTTCGATTCCACCCTCAGGTGACTGTGTGGAGTTTGTACATTCTCCCTGTGTCTGCTTGGGTTTCCTCCAGATGCTCCGGTTTCCTCCAACAGTCCAAAGATGTGCAGGTTAGGTGGATTGGCCATGCTAAATTGCCCGTGGTGTTCAGGGATGTGTAGCTTAGGTGGGTTATAGGGATGAGTCTGGGTGGAATGCTCCAAGGGTTAGTGTGGACTTGTCGGGTTGAAGGATCTGTTTCTACACTGTAGGGATTCTATGAAATATGAGATAGATCTAAGAAAACCTCTGCTCTAGTTGGTTCCTGAACAGGTTGCTTCTGATTACTCCAGAAAACTATTTCAAACATGTTTCAGGAATTCTTCCTCTACAGCTCATTAGATTTATCCAGTCAAGACGTAGATTAAAGTCACCCATGCACTTTCCTTGCTATGTGTGTCTCTAATTTCCTGCTGTATATTATGCCATACATTACTACTACTGTTTTGTGGCCTAAAAATTACTCCTACCAATGTTTGTTCCCTTTGCTATTTCATAGCTCCACCCAAACTGATTCTAAATTGTGTACTTCTGATCGGACATTGTCCGTCACTAACACGCTGATTCTATCTCTTATTAGCAATACTCCACCTCCTTTTACTTTTTTGCCTATTTCTCATAAATGGTGAATATTGTAAGACCACAAGACATGAGAGAAGAAGTAAATCGTTCAGCCCATTGAGTCTGCCCTGCCATTTAATGACCGATTTGATAAACCTCAACTCTGCTCTCCTGCTTTTCCCACATAACCCTTTATTCCCCTACTGATTAAAATTTGTCTGTCTCAGCCTTTTATATTCTCAATGACCCAACCTCAACAACCTTCTAAGGTAAAGCATTCCATAGATTCATTGCCCTCTGAAGGAAGAAATTCCTCCTCATTGCTGCCCTATCTAGGTGATTTCTTACTCTGAGGTTATGTCTTCTGGTTCGAGACTGTCTCAAAAGGGACATAACCTCTCTGCAGCCCCCGCGGGGTGCCACCTGAGAACCTTATTTGTATCAATTAAGTTGCCTCTCATTTTTCTAAACTCCAATGACTCAAAACACTCAAATTCTCATCACAAGAAAATGCTTCCATACCCAGGATCAAACTTGTGAACCTTGCCTGGACTGCCTCCAATACCAGTATACCTTTCCTTAGATAAGGGAACATTAACAAAAATTACCGCCCCATTAGTCTTCTCTTGATCGTCAATAAAATGATCGAAGGTGTCATGAGGTGCTTAGCAATAACCTGCTCACTGACACTCAGTCTGGTCTCTGCCAGGTCACTCAGCTCCTGAACGCACTACAACTCTGATTCAAACATGGTCAAAAGATCTCAAATCCAGAGGTGAGGTGGGAGTGAGTGCTCTTGATATCAAGGCCATATTTGACCAAGTGTAGCATCAAGGAGCCTCATCAGAACTCAGGTTAATTTGAATCGGGGGAAATCAGGTTCTGACTTCTCTGCAGGAGATCCTCAGCATAGTGTCCCAGGCCTAACCACCTTCACCTGCTTCGCCAATAATTCTCTCTCCATCATGAAGTCAGGAGTGAGGTATTCAGTAATGACTGTATGATCATCGACATCATTCATGACGCCTCAGATCCTGAAACAGTCTACATAGAGGTTCAGCAACACCTAAACAATATCCAGTTTGGGCTCTCAAGTGACAAGTAGCATTTGCACCACACAAGTGCCAAGCAATGACCATCCCCAACAAGAGAGAATCTAACCATAACACCTTAACATTCAATAGTATTACCATTGTTGAATTCCCCACTATCGACATCCTGAGGTTTATCATTGACCGAAAACTGAACTGAAATAGCCATATAAACACGAATGTTAGAAGACCAGGTCAGAGGCTAGGGATCCTGCAATGAATAACTCACCTCCTGACTTTGCAAGGCATTTCCACCATCAGCGCACAAATGAGGAATGAGATGGAATACCCCACACTTGCCTGGATGGGTACAGCTCCAACAACATTCAAGCTACTTGACAGTATCCAGGACAAAGCAGCCCATTGGACTGGCATTATATCCACAAACATTCAGTCTCTCCACCACTGATGCTCAGGCGCAGCAGTGTGAACCAGCAGGTGCACTGCAGAAATTCATCAAGGATCCTTAGACAGCACCTTACGAACACATGATCACCACCATCCAGAAGGACAAGGGGATTAATCAAGAGACCAAGACTTCTCTTCTTCAAAGTGGTGTCTTGGGATCTTTTACATCCAACTGATGAAGCAATTGGGGCCTTGGTTTCAGCTCAACCAGAAGAAGCTGGTAATTTCTCATGTTTTCACCTTCCTTGATCATTCTGTGCACAAATCAGGCTAGATTTTCTTGCAAATTCACAATTAATTGACAGAGAGCCCAGTTGTCCTCTGTAGTTGTGGCCGAGTTGTTAGGGCAATGGGTTAACAATCCGTTGGGGTTTCTCCGCGCAGGTTTGAATCCTGCCAACTACGTTCCCTGAGCAGATGTTTTGAGGGGAGGTGATGGCCTGGTGGTATTATCGCTGGACTGTTAGCGCAGAGACCTAGATAATGTTGTGGGGTTCTGGGTTTGAATCCCACCACGGCAGATGATGGAATTTGAATTCAATTTTTTGGAAGCGCGAGGGCAGCCTGGGAAGGTGAGCTTTTCGATTATAAAAGTCTTACCTCGCGTGACTCCATTTTTGGAGTAAGTGAGGTAATATATTTGGGCGGTTGCTTTACCCAAAACACTACCCAGGTCGTGTCTCCCACCCATCCTCCTCCTCTAACCAAAAAAAAAGGATCTGAGCGCTGATTTGGTAAGGCTACTAGTATTTTTTTTTTAATTTGTCTGTTTGGGAATTCAGAACAGTGGGAATGGATGTTAGGGCAGTTGTATGCTCCTCCTGTAGAATGTGGGAGGTAAGGGTCACCACTAGTGTCCCCACTGACTTCATCTGCGGGAAGTGCACCCAACTCCAGCTCCTCGGAAACCGTGTTAGGGAACTGGAGCTGGAGCTGGATGAACTTCAGATCATTCGGGAGGCTGAGGGGGTAATTGAGAGGACTTACGGGGAGGTAGTCACACCTCAGGTACAGGAAAAAAGTAGATGGGTTACAGTCAGGGGACGGAAAGGGAACAGGCAGACAATGCAGGGATCCCCTGTGGCCATTCCCCTCAAAAACAAGTATACCGTTTTGGATACTGTTGGGGGGGATGACTTACCAGGGGTAAGCCATGGGGTACAGGTCTCTGGCACAGAGTCTGTCCCTGTTGCTCAGAAGGGAAGGGGGGAGAGGAGGAGAGCATTAGTCATTGGGGACTCCATAGTTAGGGGGACAGATAGGAGATTCTGTGGGAACGAGAGAGACTCGCAGTTGGTGTGTTGCCTCCCAGGTGCCAGGGTCCGTGATGTCTCAAATCGTGTTTTCGGGATCCTCAAGGGGGAGGGGGAGCAGCCCCAAGTCGTGGTCCACATAGGCACCAACCACATAGGTAGGAAAAGGGATGGGGATGTAAGGCAGAAATTCAAGGAGCTGGGGTGGAAGCTTAGAGCGAGAACAAACAGAGTTGTTATCTCTGGTTTGTTACCCGTGCCACGTGCTAGCGAGGCGAGGAGTAGGGAGAGAGAGCAGTTGAAGACGTGGCTACAGGGATGGTGCAGGAGGGAGGGATTCAGATACCTGGATAATTGGGGCTCATTCTGGGGTAGGTGGGACCTCTACAAACGGGATGGTCTACACCTGAACCAGAGGGGTACCAATATCCTGGGGACGAGATTTGCTAATGCTCTTCGGGAGGGTTTAAACTAATTCAACAGGGGGGTGGGAACCTGAATTATAGCTCCAGTGTACAGGAGGTTGAGAGTAGTGAGGTCATAAATAAGGTTTCAAGGTCGCAGGAGTGTACCGGCAGGCAGGAAGGTGGTTTGAAGTGTGTCTACTTCAATGCCAGGAGCATCCGGAATAAGGTGGGTGAACTTGCAGCATGGGTTGGTACCTGGGACTTCGATGTTGTGGCCATTTCGGAGACATGGATAGAGCAGGGACAGGAATGGTTGTTGCAGGTTCCGGGGTTTAGATGTTTCAGTAAGATCAGGGAAGGTGGTAAAAGAGGGGGAGGTGTGGCATTGTTAGTGAAGGACAGTATTACGGTGGCAGAAAGGACATTTGATGAGAACTCGTCTACTGAGGTAGTATGGGCTGAGGTTAGAACCAGGAAAGGAGAGATCACCTGTTGGGAGTTTTTTATAGGCCTCCGAAAAGTTCCAGAGATGTAGAGGAAAAGATTGCAAAGATGATTCTGGATAGGAGCGAAAGTAATAGGGTAGTTGTTATGGGGGACTTTAACTTTCCAAATATTGACTGGAAACGCTATAGTTCGAGTACTTCAGATGGGTCAGTTTTGTCCAATGTGTGCAGGAGGGTTTCCTGACACAGTATGTAGATAGGCCAACAAGAGGCGAGGCCACATTGGATTTGGTACTGGGTAATGAACCAGGCCAGGTGTTAGATTTGGAGGTAGGTGAGCACTTTGGTGATAGTGACCACAATTCGGTTACGTTTACTTTAGCGATGGAAAGGGATTGGTATATACTGCAGGGCAAGAGTTATAGCTGGGGGAAAGGCAATTATGAGGCGATTAGGCAAGATTTAGGATGCATAGGATGGAGAAGGAAACTGCAGGGGCTGGACACAATTGAAATGTGGAGCTTGTTCAAGGAACAGCTACTGCGTGTCCTTGAGAAGTATGTACCTGTCAGGCAGGGAGGAAGTGGTCGAGCGAGGGAACCGTGGTTTACTAAAGAAGTTGAATCTCTTGTCAAGAGGAAGAAGGAGGCTTATGTAGAGATGAGGCGTGAAGGCTCAGTTAGGGCGCTTGAGAGTTACAAGTTAGCCAGGAAGGACCTAAAGAGAGAGCTAAGAAGAGCCAGGGGGGGGACATGAGAAGTCTTTAGCAGGTAGGATCAAGGAAAACCCTAAAGCTTTCTATAGGTATGTCAGGAATAAAAGAATGACTAGAGTAAGATTGGGGCCGGTCAAGGACAGTAGTGGGAAGTTGTGCGTGGAGTCCGAAGAGATAGGAGAGGTGCGAAATGAATATTTTTCGTCAGTATTCACACAGGAAAAAGACAATGTAGTCGAGGAGAATACTGAGATACAGTCTATTAGACTAGACGGGATTGAGGTTCATAAGGACGAGGTGTTAGCAATTCTGGAAGGTGTGAAAATAGATAAGTCCCCTGGGCCGGATGGGATTTATCCTAGGATTCTCTGGGAAGCTAGAGAGGAGATTGCAGAGCCTTTGGCTTTGATCTTTATGTCATCATTGTCTTCAGGAATAGTGCCAGAAGACTGGAGACTAGCACATGTTGTCCCCTTGTTCAAGAAGGGGAGTAGAGACAACCCTGGTAATTATAGACCAGTGAGCCTTACTTCGGTTGTGGGTAAAGTGTTGGAAAGGATTATAAGATATAGGATTTATAATCATCTAGAAAGGAATAATTTGATTAGGGATAGTCAACACGGTTTTGTGAAGGGTAGGCCATGCCTCACAAACCTTATTGAGTTCTTCGAGAAGGTGACCAAACAGGTGGATGAGGGTAAAGCGGTTGATGTGGTGTATTTGGATTTCAGTAAAGTGTTTGATAAGGTTCCCCATGGTAGGCTATTGCAGAAAATACGGAGGCATGGGATTGAGGGTGATTTAGCGGTTTGGATCAGAAATTGGCTAGCTGTAAGAAGACAGAGGGTGGTGGTTGATGGGAAATATTCATCCTGGAGTTCAGTTACTAGTGGTGTACCTCAAGGATCTGTTTTGGGACCACTGCTGTTTGTCATTTTTATAAATGACCTGGATGAGGGCGTAGAAGGATGGGTTAGTAAATTTGCGGATGACACCAAAGTGGGTGGAGTTGTGGATAGTGCGGAAGGATGTTGCAGGTTACAGAGGGACATAGATAAGCTGCAGAGCTGGGCTGAGAGGTGGCAAATGGAGTTTAATGCGGAAAAGTGTGAGGTGATTCACTTTGGAAGGAGTAACAGGAATACAGAGTACTGGGCTAATGGTGAGATTCTTGGTAGTGTGGATGAGCAGAAAGATCTCGGTGTCCATGTGCATAGATCACTGAAAGTTGCCACCCAGGTTGATAGCGTTGTTAAGAAGGCGTACAGTATGTTAGGTTTTATTGGTAGAGGGATTGAGTTTCGGAGCCATGAGGTCATGTTGCAGCTGTACAAAACTCTGATGCGGCCGCACTTGGAGTATTGCGTACAGTTCTGGTCACCGCATTATAGGAAGGATGTGGAAGCATTGGAAAGGGTGCAGAGGAGATTTACCAGGATGTTGCCTGGTATGGAGGGAAGGTCTTATGAGGAAAGGCTGAGGGTCTTGAGGCTGTTTTCGTTAGAGAGAAGAAGGTTAAGAGGTGACTTGATAGAGACATACAAGATGATCAGAGGATTAGACAGGGTGGACAGTGGGAGCCTTTTTCCTCGGATGGTGATGGCTAGCACGAGGGGACATAGCTTTAAATTGAGGGGTGATAGATATAGGATAGATGTCAGAGGTAGGTTCTTTACTCAGAGAGTAGTAAGGGCGTGGAATGCCCTGCCTGCAAAAATAGTAGACTCACCCACTTTAAGGGCATTTAAATGGTCATTGGATAAACATATGGATGATAATGGAATAGTTTAGGTTAGATGGGCTTCAGATTGGTTTCACAGGTCGGCGCAACATCGAGGGCCAAAGGGCCTGTACTGCGCTGTAATGTTCTATGTTCTATGTTCTATGTTCTATGTTTATATCTTCTCTCTCGGGTTAACATTAATTTTCCTCTGATCCACCCTCTAAACCAGATAACAAACTGATTTTTCTGTCAGCCTGAAATTTACCACAGTGTCTTTTAGGCCAGCATCTGATGTGATGTGCTACAATCAAAATGTGTTGGACCATAATGAGGAGGCAGTGTTAAATCATAATGCCCCTGGTCTACTGATCCAGAATCCCAGGCTGAAGTTCACATGGGTTCAAAACCATGGATAGATAGCAACATTTCAGATCAATAAAAGAAAATCTGGGATTAAAAGGCTGGTGTAATGGCAGCCACGTTGATTGCTGATCTTCAGAGAAGAAAACTGCCATCCTTATCTGGTCTGGCCAACATATGATTCCAAACACACAGCAATGTATTTAGTTCTTAATTGCCCACAGGGGAATGGGCAATATATGCTCATCTAGCCAGTGATGCCCACATTCCATGAACGAATAATAAAACCATAAATGGCAAGCCATGGATTTAACCAGGCCTATGGTTTCTCACATGGTGAATTCACAAAATGATGCTTATCACCGTGAAGTAGTCTTTCAAGGTGTTGCCTTCAAGATGAGCAGTGCTGTGTAGGCAGCAGTACAGTGAATATCCATTGATTAGATCCTGGAGTTCACTAAAAATGAGTTTGGAAGTGATCTATGAACAGGTCTTCAGTCCCTACTGGCCAGAAAGATGTTGCTATGGAAACTTTAATGAGACATGTGTTTACAACTGATAAGTATGTAGTTCCAATAAGAGACCATGTGACCTCTTTCGTACTAGCTAACTTGATCACAAACGAGAATCAAATGTTTATCAGCTATGTAAAATAACAATAAGATTTCATGTTTATCTCAGGGTATCATAAATTTCCTCAGAGTTCTTAATTAGAATCTATTAAAGAAAATTCATGCCTGAGTTCTAGCATTGTGCGAAGTTGGATAGCCTTTTTGATTAGGTTTAGGAAGGTAACAAGGGGTAAGGTGAAATAACTCCATGAAGACCAGTATCCCATCACTAAGTGATAGTAGGAACTGCCGATGCTGGAGAATCTGAGATAACAAAGTGTCGAGCTGGATGAACACAGCAGGCCAAGCAGCATCAGAGGAGCAGGAAAGCTGACGTTTCAGGTCTGGACCCTTCTTCAGAAATGGGGGAGGGGAAGTGGATTCTGAAATAAATAGAGAGAGAGGGGGAGGTGATGGAAGATGGATAGGAGCAGATAGGTGGAGAGGAGACGGACAGGTCAAGGAGGTGGGGATGGAGCCAGTAAAGGTGAGTGTAGGTGGGGATAGGTCAGTCAAGGGAAGACGGACAGGTCAAGGAGGTGGAGATGAGGCTGGTAGGTAGGTGTGAGGATTGGATAGGTGGGAGAAAGAACGGGCAGGTTAGGGAGGCGGGGATGAGCTGGGCTGGTTTTGGGATGCGGTCGGGGGTGGGGAGATTTTGAAGCTTGTAAAGTCCACATTGATACCATTGGGCTGCAGGGTTCCCAAGCGAAATATGAAGTGCTGTTCCTGCAAACTTCGGGTGGCATCGTTGTGGCACTGGAGGAGGCCCAGGATGGGCATGTTGTCCAAGGAGTGGGAGGGGGCATTGAAGTGGTTCATGACTGGGAGGTGCAGCCTTAATTCTCTGCAGTCTGGCACTTTGTCTTCTTTTCACACTCCTGCATAACCCTGTTTGCTAACTAAACATTGGATTTGCCTAGATTTTATTGCAACAATGGCTTATTGTTCACACGTGTCTTGAACAGCAGACTTTGTTTTATTTAACTTGTTTTTCCTAATCAACACTGTTCAGGGATATTATTATTACATTACCTCCAGAGCAGTCAGGACTTGAACCTGGGCCTCCCAGTCTAGGGGTGGAAACATTATCACTGCACTACAAGTGTCCTTTCAGACTGTTATTTTTCCCTATTAACCAATTTTTCCTAGTTAATCTGTTCAAAGATGTTATTGCATACCTCTGGAGTAGGTGGGACTTGAACCTGAAACTCTTGGTTTATGGGTAGGGACACTACCACTGTGCCACAAGAGGGCCCCCACCAGATTTTTTTTTATCATGTTAGTTTTAATTCTAATCTCCTCAGTTTTAAATAGAGAAATGTTTATGATGCTTTTGTCAGAGATCAATTGATATTGTGCAATAAATGAAATAATATTATATGTAACTGTAGAACCTGTTAGCAGAGCTATGATTCCATATGAACATAGAGGAGGAACAACTTTCTATCTACTTTAACCATTTTTCCCCTGACCATCCCGTTCAGAAATATTGTTACATGCCTCTGGAGTAGGTGGGATTTGAACCTCGGCCTCCTAGTCCAGGGGTGTAGGGATGCTACTACTGTGCCATAAGAGGGCCCTACTTTTTTAAATTCACTTGTGGGATGTGGCCATCACTGGCTGGCCAGCATTTATTGCATTGAACTAAGGAGCTTACTAGGCCATTTCAGAGCAGAGTTGTGAGTCAACCACATTGGAGTTACATGTAGTCCAGATCAGGTAAGGATGGTGAATTTCCTTCCCTGAAAGACATTCATGAGCCGGATGGGTATTTCCTCATAATTCAGATATTTTTGTTTCTAAATTGAATTCAAATTCCACCATCTTGCTGTGGTGGGATTCAAACCCAGGTCCTCAAAATACTAGCTGAGCTGCTGGATTAATACTCTAGTAGTGGAACCACTAGGCCATCAACCCCTCCAACAACAGGATGAATTATTATCAAAGTAGGTCCCTTGTTATCATCTGTCCCTCAATGCAAGGACATGTAATCAGAGTAGTGAGTTTCTGCTATGGGTCTTTGTGTGACTGAACAGGCTAATTTTTAACCCACAGATCTTTGGACACATGGAACAGGATCTCCCACGAGGTAATGGGAGCCTGAGAGCAGAATTTGCTTCCTTTTCTTATCTCAGCCACCACTCTGTCCCATCAATAAGGCCTTTGTTCTCAAAGGACGGTGCAACTTAATGGACAAGTTGTCTTCATCCTGAGCATTAGTAGCAAGTCCCTCCCAGTCAATGATGCCATCCTTCAAGCAGATACAGAAGGAGAAATAAAGGGGGGAAACAGCTTGGTTTAAAGTGAAGGGCATAGACAGACTGAAATGAAGAATAAGAATGCAGATTTTAATTTAAAATTGAAATTTATGTGAGATTCATTTGTGACAGATGCAGCAATTATAATTGTTCCCAAACCCAGGGTGGAGATGTTGAGTGGCATTACAGGAATGCAGAACTCCTCATTGAAAAAGCAGTCAAACTGGTACGTCCCAATCCAAAATCTTCCACAGTCACTTTCACTGGAATTAAAATACGGCGGATGCTGGAAATCTGAAACAAACACAGATCTGTGGGGGGCGGTGGTGGGGGTCTCTCTCCACAGATACTGCCAGATCTGCTGAGTTTCTCCAACGTGTTGAGATCTCCAGAACGTTTTTGTGTTTGTTTTCTGCTTTTTATTTTGCCTCTGTGTTAGTTCACAGAAGATAAATGTTCTGCTGTAGCAATTTCAGGTAACTCAAGGTGACAATGACGGTGAACTGTCCAGTTCGTGAAACACCGCGAGTCATTCAGTAATTCCAATCCATTTGCAAACTTGGTATTTCTTCCCGTGTCTAATGTGGCTGACGTTGGGAGCAGTGTTACGTTATTTTGAAAGTCATTTCGGGGCCAGCCGGTGTATTTTAGGGAAATACCTTTGTAACAATCAGGTACAATATAACTAAACTTTAACATCGACCTCTATTTCAGATCAAACGTCGCTCGCGTTGCTCATAATCAGAGCCACCTTGTGTCTTATATTTACCAAGAAAAATGTTCTCGCAATTTTTCCCAAACAGTTGAGCTTCGTGATATTCGCACGTGTGTACAGCGGGATTTTTTTTTTGAAACGGACCTGAGCCACCTACGGGAACTAAATATAACACAAGTATTTGCTAAATAAACCCCAATGAGAATCTTTTTCTTTCTGAATTGGTGCCCAAATTGGAGAATTCGGGGATTTCCTTCAACGGCTATGGGAGGCGTCTGAAAATAAATACGGAAATCACTCTCCAACAAAGGCGAGGGAGTATTTCAGGTCCAATAACAAAGAATAATAATTTAGAAGGCGTGACTTTAAAGGAAAGTTTAGTAGTTGCCGGAATTTCCAGCCGAGAGTACAAATACACACAGAGACACCGGGAGGGACAGGGAGATAGTCACACAGAGACACGGGTAGGTATAGACACAGAGGGCACACAGACAGGTAACACACACAGATACAAGGGGAAGCACGGACAGACATATACAGAAAGATACACACAGACAGGTGCACTCACACAAAGTACAGAGACACACAGATACACAGGACAGGCACACACACATAGACATACACACAGACAGGTACACACACACATAAAGATACAGGGACAGATATACACACTGACACACAGGCAAGTGCACACACAGTGACACAGACACTCACACAGGGACACACAGACAAATACACTCAGGCAGACAGATGCCCTCACGAAGATAAACGCTGATACAGACAGATACAGCAGTAAACAGGCACATACACACCCCCACAGACACACACACGCAGTGGTACACAGTCTCAAATACAAACAGACATCCAATAACAAAACACTCGGAACCGGCAGACTCTGTCATCCACAAAATGAACTAACTCCGTGAAGCTGAGCCGTTAGCACTGGGTGAAGGTAAGAATTTTTTTTTCATTTCTAGAGCGACTATAGACAATTAGAACATTTTTTTTAAAACAAAAGAATGCACCTAGTGATTGAACTGGAGGCAGTTTACCATTGTCTTAATGAATGACAAAATGAAACGTGGTCGCTGTCAAATCTGAAAAGTGCGCCTCCGATATAATGAGCTTGAATAAAATAATATGTGTGGGAAATGGACGAGTTACTGCGGACAGCCGGCGCTGTGAGAGACGCTCAGTTCCGCTTCACCACTGTTCGCTGGGATGGGGATGGAGAAGGGAGAAGATACGGTTTATTGTAAGGAGTTGGGCTGGTGGAGTTGGAAGTGAGAGAGACCCAAGATCTGTGATAGTGGACCGTTACTGGTCTTCAGCCTATCCCATAGACGTACAGTTCTCTTCATCCCAATGCATTCAAGCTTCAATCTCTTTCTAATATTAATGACCACCTCTAACACTAGAGATTCTAATCACCGCCCTTTACATTCATGCAGCACCATCATTAAAACCACCACTTTCAACATCCTGGGGGTTACCATCGACCAGAAACTCAACTGGACTCACCACATAAACACAGCGGCTACAAGAGCAGGTCAGAGGCTAGGAATACTGCAGCCAGTAACTCACCTCCTGACTCCCAGAGCCTGTCCACCATCTACAAGCCTCAAGTCAGGAGTGTGATGGAATATTCCCCACTTGCCTGGATGGGGGCAGCTCCAACAACACTCAAGAAGCTTGACACCATCCAGGACAAAGCAGCCCCTGCTTGATTGGTACCACGTCCACAAGCATACACTCCCTCCACCACCGATGCTCAGTAACAGCAGTGTGTATCATCGACAAGATGCATTGCAAAAATTCATCAAATATCCTTAGACAGTACGTTCCAAACCCACAATTAGGGGAGGCAATGGCCTATTGGTGGTATCACTGGACAGTTAATCCAGTGACCCAGGTAATGTTCTGGGAACCTGAGTTTGAATCCTATCAAAGCCGATGTTGGAATTTGAATTCAATAAGTATCTGGAATTAAGAATCTAATGATGACCATTAATCTGTTGTCAATTGTCAGGAAAAACCCATCTAGTTCAGTAATGTATTTTAGGGAAGAAAACTGCCATCCTTACCTGCTCTGGCCTACATGTGACTCCAGACCCATAGCAATGTGTTTGACTCTTAACTGATCTGTGGCCAATTAGATGTGGGCAATAAATGCTGGCCTTGCCAGCAACACCCTCGTCCCATGAACGAATTAAAAAGAACCACCGTCATCTATAATAACACAAAGAACTGCGCATGATAGAAATCTGAAATTGCTGACAAATCTTAGCAGGTGTGGCGGCATCTGTGAGAAGAAAGCAGAGTTAACATTTCCAGTCTGGTGACTATCCATCAGCGGTTCAAGAAGGCAGCTCTCCACCACAACCTTCTCAAGGATAGCTAGGATAGGAAATAAATGCTAGCCCAGCCAGCAACACCCACATCCAATAAATGAATAAAGAAAGGTTTCCTGACTGGTAGAAGACTTTAGAGTCTGATAGGAATGATATTTTATCACCCTTTTAAAACAAAACATGTGTCATGTGATAGTAAAGAACTTTGGTATTATTGGCAGAAAAGGTGAATGTGATTGTCTCAGTGACATAGCGGGAGATCTCTTACCAATAACTTTGCAGTTTAGACAACATTGATTGAGGTGGTTTAATTTCTCTTGCATTAAAACACAGAAGATTAGGAGTGTGATTTCTTCCATGCACAGTTAGAATTGATTTCGATTCTGGGAAAGAATTGAGCACTTGAATATTCACAACACCTCGGGGCCGTCTATAATTTGTATTTCCTGCTCCAAGTTGGTGGTGGATTTAAGAATTCCAACCAAATAGAAAAATTAGATTTCACTGGACAAGAATACTGTTTATAAAAATGAGAAAGAGTAACATAACATGGAGGCATAGACAAAGATCAGTCATTGTCATAACACAGCAAACATTTGAAAGTGCAATGGAAAGCATTTTATGAAGTGTGTTGGTAGTGTCTCTGCCTCTGAACTGAGAAGCCTGAGTTCAAACCCACCTGCCCCAAAAGTATCTCATGATATCTCTGAACAGTTAATTAGAAGGCATATAAAGCCCTTTACAGAACAAATTTTGGATTATAATCTGATGGTTAATTTTAAACCCACTTGGAATCCAATTTGGCATCATCTCAGAGGAGGAAAAGTCCAGTTTCTGAAACAATCTTTACTCCATTTGAAGCATTGCACTTCCTTTACAAATGGTATTAGAATCACCCCAGAGTAACTTCAAAGAAAATTCAATCTTAGGCAAAGAGAGGGTTGGTGGCTGTTCAGCTGAATATCAGAGCTAACTCCCAGATGCAGGCTGTGATATTATAAACTTCAGAACTATAATAACTGTACATGGTTTAAAAGAATCAACAAAGATAAACTGTTACACATGAAGAGATCAGTAATTACTCTGTCTGGAATAATTTACTAAGGGACAAAGACAAACTGTTACATAGCACGTTGAAAGCAATTAGCCATATCTGGGAGAAGAAGGAATCGAAGCCACATGAATAGAATTGTTATATCAATGGCTTGATAACTGGCTGCCTCATGACACAAGAAGAAATGATCGTCCTGCGGAAGAATTTAAGGAGGTAATCACAGGAAAGCTGTGTCCTCAAGCAGACAGGCTGATGCCACTAACAACAAGAAACAAAGGAGTTACTTCTGGTAAGGAGGTAAGCTGCAGATCTAAGGGCTCCAAAAGAGTAATCAATATTTTGGATGAAAGAATCTAAAGAATCATCAATAATATTACATGATAAATGCTAAGGATGAAAAATTGTATGAGCAAGCAACACCGGAACTCTCCCTTAGCAGAACTTCAAAGAATAAGACTGTACAAGAATGAAATCCTGGACATCAGAGACAATAACTGTTGTTTGGAATTGTCATTAAATTCCACCATTAATCAGGTAATAGCCAAATTGAGTTGTAAAGCTTAACTTGCTTACTTGAGGGGTTTTAGTTTGGTTGCTACAAGCAATAAAGTTTAAATCATTGTTTCAGTACTTGATTGTGTGATTTCTTAATGTGTAGCCAAACCAACGGTAGCTTGAGATGATTTACTGACAACAAAACAGTTAAAATGAGCCCCAGCTCCCGCTTGAACAATTGCCCAATCTCCATCTCCTCCGTGTTCTCATTAGAACAGAGCCAGGAGTATAATTAATTATTTTAGGAAGTTCACAGGTTAGAAAACTTTTGTCAAAAATCTGAAAGGATGAACACAAGAACACAGTATGAATATTAAACGTTATGGATCCCAGAGATATAGAAATGAAAACAGAAAGTGCTGGAACAATTCAGCAGCTTCTGTGAAGAGAGAAATAAAGAGGAGTCCTATGGGACTCAAAACATTTACTCTATTTCTGTCACCACAGAAGCGGCTGAGATACCCACAGTGTTTTCTGCTTTTATGTGTTTATCCATTCAATATGTTTGTCTCTGTTTTTGACAGGAGTCAATGTAAGTATATTTACAGGGTTCTTTTGACATCCTCATTTTGGCCAATCCATCAAAATATAGGTGCCATTTCTGCAAGTTAGTTATGTTTCATTTACGTCTATCTGTTTGTCTGTCTGTCTGTCTTTCTGTTTAATCTGTGATTGTTTAATCTGTGTGTCTGTTAAATCTGTTTGTTTGTTTAATCTGTGTCTGTCATATTTGCCTGTGTGTAATCTGTCCACCGGTCTCTTTAATCTGTGTGTCTGTTTCATCTGTATGTCTGTCTAATTTGTCTGCCTGTTTAATTGCCTGCCTGTCTGTTTAATCTCTCTGTTTGCCTGTTTAATCTGTCTGTCTGCCTGTTTAATCTGTGTGTCTGTTTAATCTGTCTGTCTGCCTGTTTAATCTGTGTGTCTGTTTAATCTGTCTGCCTGCCTGTTTAATCTGTGTGTCTGTTTAATATCCACCTGACCCTTTCAAATCAAACTTTCATACTTATCTAAATGGCCGGCTCCACAGAGAAGTGGTCACTATTTTAGGAACGCACTCGACAATATCTTAATGATTTGAACATTTCATAATGGGGACAGGGATACAGTGTCAATAAGGACCAACATAGCATGGGGAATCTCATTGGGCACTGATCTGACTTGAATTTTATGTCAGTGAGTGAGAATTAAGTGAGTTAAAATCAGGCCTAGTGTACACACCTGATGCTGGAGACTTATGGTATCCCCTATCTCTGAGCTAGAGGATTAAGCTCCAATCCCACCCATTTAGGAGAGATGTTGCAGAATGTCTGCAGATTACACTCACTTAACCTATTTTTATCCCTCTGCAGACTTTCAGTGTCCTCTGCACACTTTGATTACCACTCGTTTCAGTATCTTTGCAAACTTTGACGCTGTACACTTCGTCCCTAACTCTAAATCATCTTTGTAAATTGTAAACAATTGTGATCTCAACCTTGAGGCACACCACTAGCCATTGATCGCCAACCAGAAAAACACCCATTTATCTCCACTCTTCGTTTTCAGTTAATTAACCAATCTTCAGTCCATCCTAATATATTACCCATAACACCATGCACCTTTATCTTATGCTGCAGCCTTTTGTGCAGTACCTTGTCAAATGCCTTTTGGAAACCCAGATACACCACATCCACTTGTTCTCTGTTGTCCACTGAGCTCATAATGTCCTTCAAAGAATTCCGGTAAATTAGTTAAACATGACCTGACTTTCATGAACCCATGCTGTTTCTGTCTGGTGGGACAATTTCTATCCAGATGTCTTGTTACTTCTTCCTTGATTATAGATTCAAGCATTTTCCACACTATAGAAGTTAAGCTAACAGGCCTATAGTTACCCACCTTTTGTCTACCTCCTTTCTTAAACTGTGGTGTCACATTTACTGCTTTCCAATCTGCCAGAACCATCCCAGAATCCTCTGAATTTTGGTAAATTACCACAGGTGTACCTGCTAACTTCCCCACCATTTCTTTTAGCACCCTGGGATGCATTCCATCATTGTCTACATTTAGCCCCATTAGCTTGCCCAACACAAAGTTTTCAGTGATAATGATAGTTTCTAAGTCCTCACCTGCCATAGTCTCCCTATCATCAAGGATAGTGTCCTTACCTCTGAGGCAAAAAGTCTGAGTTCAAGTCCTACCTGCTCCAGAGATATATTCTAACATCTCTGAACAGGTTGATTAGAAAATATCCATACGTGTGATCCTATGGTGAAATCTTGATCTTTGCCCATCTGTCTCGTCTTTTACTGGTTGTTTAGGAGCCAGTCAGGCTTTAGAAACAAACTTGCCCCAGTCCTTTTAGCAGATATTTTCCATTTGTGATAGAATATAAATCAAGCAAATGAATTAGTTTTATTGACTAAATTTCCCTACTATTCCATAGAGCTTGATAAGTATAAATTATTTACAGATTAATTGGACCAAATGGCTGGTTGCTGTGTTGTTCTATCCTTCTAAGTTTACAGTGTAAAGATGAGGGAGACAGGCACAGTTAGATTCAATTCACCATCTCTCAAAAGATGGTTTGCATCCTTAGTAACAAATTGATGCATGTCACCATGCAATTTTTTGAATTAGGCAATGAAATTTAAGTCTGTTAATTTATGGAAAACGTCCATCTCTTCATTACTGTTGTGAATGATTCCTCTCCATGCTCATGCAAGTGGGAACCTCCATACAAACAGGAATTCCATTTACATGGGTCAGTGACTCTTCGCAACGTCAGCATTATTCTGTGAATTGCATTTTTGTCAGAGATACATCCCCACTCATTAATGACAATGGAAGGATAGGAGATCCCTGACTGAGAAAGCAGAGCAAAGGAAACCAAGGAAGGAAAACAGTCATCAATGAAGATGAAAAGGGAAAGGAGTGGGTAGCATGAGAAGGGAGAGGCTGGGACTGAATTAGATGACAAATACTATAGTTTGCCATTGAAATGCAAGTAACTTGGACAGAGCATAGTCTCTCCCTGTATGAACTTGCACAGGGAGTGAGTTTGAATGTCTGAATATAACTTTTGGGGAAGTGTTACTTTGACTGGCCAGTTTATAATCTGTCTCAACTTTTTTCCCCTTTTTTTAATCAGGCAATGTGTGTATCAATTGTCAGATATTAAAATTTATCTGAAATCATCATTTGTAATGCAAAAAATTTGTCGTTTTCCAGGAGAGCACATCCCTTGGGAATAGACAATCGATTCTGTGCCTTTGACATTTGGATTTTCTTTTTGAGCCCTTCATTTACGTTTTTTTTTAAACAAAATGCACAAAAAGGCAAACCAATAGTTGTCATAAAGTCGGTGCAACCTGTTTCACATTCTAGAAGCTTATCATTGGGATGGCCTGGTGGTATCATTGCTGCACTATCAATCCAGAGACCCAGGTAATATTCTGAAGACCGAGGTTCAAATCCCATCACAGCAGATGGTGGAATTTGAATTCGGTTAAAAAAAATCTGGAATTAAGTGTCCAATGATAATCAGAATCCATTGCCGATTGTCAGAGGGAAAACCCCATCTGGCTCACTAATGTCCTTTAGGGAAGGAAACTGCTATCCTCACCTGGTCTGGCCTACATGTGACTCCAGACCTACAGCAATGTGGTTGACTCTTAAATGCCCACTGGGTAATTAGAGATGGGCAATAAATGCTGCCTAGCCAGTGATGCCCTCATCCGGTGAATGAATATAACAAAAAAAAGTTCTTCCATGCTGTGGTTTTTAGTAATGGTTGGGAATTTTAGACGCTGCTGGTTTTCTATGTTGCTGTACATGTTTGGTTTTAGGTTTGTGGTGGGAACAAAGAATGATTGATATGCAGAAGTTATTTTGATCATTCACTTGGTGGTACTGAAATTTGGTTCTACAGGCTTAAATGGCCTTGAGTTTTGTTCAGTTCTTTTCAGGACCATTTTCTCTCTAAGAGAAAACATTGCTCCCTAAGCAATAAAGCATTTACTCTTTTTTTTTTGGATTCCGCCATTATTGTTGAAGAATATAATGTATCAAACAAAGTATTAAATATTCCCAAATCTCACAAAATGTACAATGTACCTGCTAAAATTGCCTCAATACCATTTGTTCCTGAATACTGTTAGTGTGGGATAATTAGGGGGGAAAAATTGAAAAATTAAAGAGACTTAAAACATACTCTGAAAGAAGTTTTGGAAAATGCCACCAAAGGTTACATAAAATGTGCTATTGTAACAGAAAATATTGTAGTACGTCATATTTCATGGAAAAAAA
>NC_063352.1:8667740-8690188 GCF_021869965.1 Rhincodon typus | reverse complement strand
GTGTTCATCCAGCCCTGCACCTTGTTGTCTCAACCATCTGTACAAGTTGTTAACATCAGTAATAGACAAAATCTGCATGAACCAAACAGGGAATATATGTCAGAATGATGGACTAACATCACTGCCGGCTTCAGTTATCCTGTTTAAGCATCTAAGTGCTGAAGAAATAAGTCCACTCCTTATTTTAATATATTTTTCATGGAGAATGCCTAACATTTTCTGACACAAACCTACTAAAGATAAACAATAATTTCTGCCTATTCCACTGCAACCCCTTCAACTGTAACATGTACATTTTCCTTATGCTTCCCGGATACACAGTCCTAGTCCTTTTACTGCTATTCTCCAAATTCTCGACTCATAAAGTACATCTTATCAGCCAGTCTCTGCAAATCTATTTAGAGGGTGCTGCCCAAGATCAATGTCATCAGCAAGTGCAAATCTTGTTACATAAGGATAATATCCAATCTCAGCTTTTAAGGCAAGGTGATTATTGCTGCTCCCAGTTGTAAGTTAAATATTTCAGACAACAGTGTGCATCTTTGTCTTAGCCCTGCTGTTGACTTAAACTATTTATTCTTTTCCTACCATAATTCAGGGACTGAGTAAGCATTTATTACACCAATCTGACAAATTTGTCTGGCGTACCATTGATTATCAATTTGCTTTCATTTGAGTGGGGTAGCATCACAGAACCAATAGATCATAGAATCCCTACAGTGTGGAAACAGGCCCTTCGCCCCAACAAGTCCAGACTGACCCTCAGAGCATCCCACCCAGACCCATCCCCCAATGACCCATCTAATCTACACATCCCTGAACACTACGGGCAATTTAGCATGGCCAATCCACTTAACCTGCACATCTTTAGACTGTGGGAGGAAACCGGAGCACCCAGAGGAAACCCGTGCAGACACGGAGAATGTGCAAACTCCGCACAGACAGTCACCCGAGGGAAAACATTCCACCCAGACCCATCCCTCTAGCCTATCCCGGTAACCCACACTTCCCACTGCTAATCCACTTAGTTTGCACAACCCCTGACACTATAGCCAATCCACCTAGCCTGCGTGTCTTTGGATTGTGGGAAAAAACCCATGCAGACTTGTGCAAATTCCACACAAACAGTTGCTCAAGGCTGGAATAAAACCCGGATCCCTGGCGCTATGAGGCAACAATGCTAACCACTGTACTGCCCTGATACATCATAGTGTAGATATACATTGTATTGATCTTCCAAATATTCTTTCTACCATTTGTTCATATTCAATTACCTGACTATTTTGGTCTTTCACTGTACCCATTCTTAAGTTTGTAAATTTCACTTGTGATTTTTCATTTGAGTCTTGCCAATAACCAACATGGAAATCTCATTATTCTGAATCCTCTAACAATGACACATCCACGTGAGGTCAAAGAGATATTCAGTGATTGTTCAGCATGATCGTTAGAGGTGTTGCCCATCAGAGAAAATTCATTATTCTTAATAATGCCAATACCTGAGTGGGCACAGACTGTTATCACCCCAGCTGATGGTATACTAGTTAGATCCCAATGTGACATCTGGCTTGATAAACCATGAGTTTTATTTTTTGTTTATGTTACTGTGGAAGTCAGTCACTTAATGCATTCATAAGAGGCTGCCAAGTACTTTTAACAAAAGAATAAAAAGGATGGATTCTTATAGGGCTCTGAATGAGTGGAATTCTGGGACAATTGTGAGTAAAAATAGTCCTGATGAAGGGTGTAAACCTGAAAGGTCAGCTTTCCTGCTCCTCTGATGCTGCCTGACCAGCTCCAAACTGTATTGACTCTGGCTCCAGCATCTGCAGTTCTTTCTATCTCCAATTGTGAGAGAAGTCCAGTGAGGCCTTTCTTGACATGGGCAACAACAAGCTGCATTTTCCAATTAAGGTCCAAGTTTGAGATGAGATTCTCACCAGTGAGATGTCTATTAACCAGGAGTATTGGTTGTTGTCAGCCACATTAACTGCACACTCGACTCACATTATGCAGCTCCCTATCCTACCATCTGTCATGAAGGAAGACAACGCCAAGAATTCACGATAAGATAGTGAGAGCAGGTCCCTGACCACTCATTCCTCCAGACATCCATCTTGGTGCCAGGCACCAATAGCCCTGGGAACACTCTGTGGGCACTGGTTGCACATACCCCACGTCCTATGGCACTGGTCACTTGCCAGTCTCTTTGCATCATCATGGCACATATCCAATCAACTTACAGTACTCTCCTGCACTTTAAATCTGCACCTTGAGGTGCCAGGAGCATTGCAGTGCTGCTGCAGGGATACTTTATGTGTGCAGAGACAGGCACACAGTTCAGGGACTGGACCAGGTTGCATCTCACAGCTGTTTCCTTGCTCTCTTTGTACTCACTCATCTTGAGCCCATCTAGATGTTGTCAGCATCCCTACCTTGCATTGCCTTGCCTTGATTCACTTTGCCCCCTCAGCCAGAGATACTGGGCTCACACTACTTCTGTCGTGCCTTGCCATTTGGTGCAGCAAACTTGTCATGATTGTCTCAGTCAAGTCAAGGGAGAGGGCCTTAGGCCAGAGCTTGGTCTATCTCCTTGAACTTTCTCTGTTGTACAAAAATACAGTGCAACATGTGCCAGTATTTAGTATCTACAGTGCATCAGTGTTGATTTCAGTTTGACTGCTTCTGACTGTTCGATTAAACTCAGTGTGTATTTAGAGAGAAGGAGGCAGTTATTGGAGTTATTGGAGTTTAACCTGCCAATGCTGGGAATAAACGTTAATAATCAATTATGATTATTTGGCCACTTGAGTTATAAATTGGAAGAAAAATGGATTCTAATTTTTTTTAAGGCAGACGGTCATTTTGAACATCCGGTGCAAAACAGCATTTACAATAAGTCACGTGATTTTAGCTAAATGTACTTTACACACTCCCTTCGAAATGTTTGTCTAACTATCAATTCATCAGGAGTCCTGTATCTTTTAAGCCATATCTAAGGTGCTTTGGCACAGAGTCATCTAACAGAGGTAGCTTTCTGGAATTATCCTTTAAGATCTGACCAACAGGCAGGAATTAGAAAACAAATTAGTCACAGGAATCGCTGATAAGCCAGAAGACATTATTGCCATCGAAGATTTTTGGAAATCTTTCAAGAATGTTACCTACACCATGGCATCTGAGATCCTAGGATTCTTCAAGTGGAAGTATCAAGACTGTTTGGGCAACAGCAACAAAGACAGAACTAAAGCTTCTAAATGAAATATATAATGCTCCCAGCAAAGAAATCACTAGGAATAAATGCTATATATCATATTTTTGCTGTGGGCCAGAATAAGAAAGATGGTGGGGAAACAAGGCTGAGTCACTATACAAACTCAGGTTGTCCTCCACAGAGCAGAGAAGCTTATAGGTTCATTGATTCATAGATTCATACAGTGCAGAAAAGGCCCTTCAGCCCATTGCACCAACATAACTCCCACTAAAGGTTTGTTAATCCCAATTTGCTGCACTTGTCCCATATCCTCTAATGTTATGATATCTGAAGTGCTCATCCAAATATTTTTTAAAGTTGTAAGGCTTCCATCCTCCACTACCTTCCCACATGCTGGGCGAGAAAGTTTTTTTCACAAATCCCCTCTGAATCTCCTGCCCCAATCCCTAAAACTATGCCCTCTCGTGATTAACTAAGGGGAACAGCTGCTCTCTATTCACCCTGTCCATACCCCTCATAATCTTATAGACCTCAATCATGTACCCCCTCAGTCTTCCCAACATTAAAAATAATCCAAGCCTATCTAGTGCCTCCTTATAGCTCAATTTTTCCAAAACAGGCAACATCCTGGTGAACCTCCTCTGTATCCCTCTCTATGCTATCACATCCTTCCTGCACACGACTGCACAGAGTACTCCAGCTGTGGCCTGACCAATGCTCTGTACAACTGCAACATTACCTCCTTGTTCTTATACTCTCTGCCATGACTGATGAAAGCATGTAACTTAACTATTCTATTCATGTGATCTGCCAACTCCAGGGATCTGTGAATAATAACTCCCAAGATCCCTCTGTTCTTTTAAGCAGCCCAGTATCCTGCCATTCATTAAAGACTCTCTCATCTTGTTTCTTCTTCCAAAGTGCATCACCTCGCATTTATCAGGGTTAAATACCATCTGCCACTGGTCTGCCCATCTGACTAACCCATCTATATCTTCCTGTAACCTATAACTATCTTCACAATTAACCACTCTACCAATCTTGGTGTTGTCTGCAAATTTGCTTAACATTCCACTACATTTTTAGCTATATCATTTATGTATATAACAAACAATAATGGTCCCAGTACTGATCCTTGTGGTACACCGCTGGACTCTGGCTTCCAGTCACTCAAACAGCCTGATGCCACAACCCTTTGTGTCCTATTACTAAGCCAGTTTCTGATCCATCTCACCAGGTTTCCCTCAATTCCATGTGCTTTAGCCTCCTCAATCAGTCTCCAAGTGGGACCATGTCAAAAGCTTTGCTAAAATCCATATAAACTACATCAATCATACTTCCTTCATTCGTACACATGATTACATTTTCAAAAAATTCTAACAAATTTGTTAGACATGATCTCCCTCTGATAAAGCCATGCTGACTATCCCTAATTAACCCATGCCTTTCCAAGTGGGCTTTAATTTGTTCTTTTTTTCTCCAATATATTCCCTACTGCTGATGTGAGACTCACCATGTCTAACATCCCTTTTAAAAAGTGGAACCACATTTGCCATGCTCCAGTTCTTTGGCACGCCCCCTGTGGCCAGTGAGAAATTAAAAATTTGTGTCAGAACCCCTACATTTCCTGCCTTGCTTCCCACAGCAGCCTGGAATGCCATTCATCTGGACCAGGGGATTTGTCTGTTTTTAAACCTGACAGTGCCTCCAATACCTCCCCATTTCCTATGTCAAACTGTACAAGCTCCTCACAGCCCTTTTCCTTGAATTCCATACCTACGTTCTCCATTTCCAGAGTGAAGACTGAAGAGAAGTATTTATTCAACACTCTTCCAATATCCTGCAGCTTCACAGGTTGTCCCCTTGATCCCTAATGAGTCCTACACTTTCCCGGTTAACTTCTTCCCTTTAAAGTATTTATAAAATACTTTAGGATTCTCCCTAACCCTGTTTGCAAGTCCTTTTTCACGCCCATTTTTTGCTCTTCCAATCATTTTCTTAAGTTCCCTCCTGTACTTCCTGTATTCCTCTAGGGCTACAGCTGAATTGTTCCCTTTAGACTTGCTAAAAGCCTCTCTCTTCTTCCTCATCCAGTCCTGAATTTTCCTCGACATCAAGGTCCTCTGAACTTATTGGTCCTACATTTCCCTCTAATGGGTACATGCTGGAGCTGTACTCTCCCCAGCTCCTTTTTGAGTGACCCCCATGCTTCTGTGTAGACTTAAATGCAAGAATCAGTTTCCAATCTATTGTTGGCAGGTCCCGCTTTATTTTAATAAAATATGCCTTCCCCCAATCCAAAGCCATCTTTAGTAGGCTAATATTTTCCTTGTCCAGAACAAATTTGAACCACATTATGTTGTGGTCGCTATTGTCTAAATATTGCCCCACTGCCAGACCAAACACTTATCCTGCTTCTTCCCCCAGAACCATACCTGTGCTGTAGCATGACGTATCTCTGTTTCATTGATATTCTATGTCCCCTCCCTGTGCCAGACTAACTTAAAATCCTCTAGTTTAAATTTATGGGGAGATTTGCCGGAGATGTTTAAAATCATGAATTTTGATAAGCGTATGTAGGGAGAAACTGCTTCCAGGGACAGAAACAGGTGTAACCAGAGGACACCAATATTAAGGTAATTGGCAAAAGGGCCAGAAGTGACATAAGGAATGTAAATTTACCTGAAATAAAAACAGAAAATGCTGGAGAAACTCTGCACCTCTGACTGCATCTGTGGAGAGAGAAATGGGATTAATGTTTTGAGTCCAGTATGACTTCTTCTGTTCTGCCAAGTTTCTGCAGCACTTCTTGTTTTTATTTCAGATCTCACCAGCATCAGCAGTATCTTGAGTTTATATAAATTTACGTAAAATTGCTTGAGAGGGAGTTGGAAGCTGATTTAATAACTTTCAAATAAGAAATGACTGTAAACGATTACTAAGGAGAGAATAATTGTTGGACCGTGTGAAAAAGCAAAGTTGTATAACTGACTTCAAAGAGCTGGTACAAGCACAGTAGACTAAATCAGTCACCTCTGCGTTATTCTATGATCCTGTGTTAGCTCGTGCTTTTTCATCTCTTCCACGTGCTCTTTCTCCGGTTTTTGCAAGTACCATGTTTCTCTCTGCAGCACCTGCTATTAAATAGGGCAAGGGCCACTTGCTCATTGTGCAAGACTGATGCTGAAATAGGACGTTTCAAAACTATCCTGTGGGACAATTTATATGTATGTTATATAAATCTTGTGCAAACTCACAAATGGCCCTAAGGTTGTTCACTTTGGTCCCGAGAACAGCCCAGTCTACCTCAGATTACCCTGCAAGGGTGAGGAGTCTCAAACATTTGAGTAACAGTTGAAGTGACTGGTTTCATCTGCTACTATGCAGTGACAAGACAAGGGGTGCTTTACCACAAAGATAAAGGTGGAGTCGCTGTAGTTTCACATTCTTGTGAGAAAAAGTGACTGTTGATGGCGAGTTTAACCTGAGGGACACCTCTGCTCAGACAAAGGGCAGGAAGCAGGATATTCATGTTGACCTCAGCTGGTGCAGGAGCCCACATTGTTACCATCACTCTGCAGTACAAACCAGCTGCCCAAATCAACTGAGCTACCCAACACTTGCCACCACCAACAGGATGTTGCTGTCAAGACAAAAGGCATGAAGCTTTACCACACAAGTGGGAAATGTAGCGCATGATTTTCAGCAGTAACATGTCTTGTCTTGAAACAACTCTTGTTTCTCTTCGATTTCTTTCCAGAAATCAACTATCTATTCATCAGTCACTAATTTGTTTATACCTATGTGTTAATGTCTGCTCCAAATTATGCCTGGGAATCTAGCTTGCATTTGGCAAATGCTTGCACCTATAACTTATTTGCTTTTTGTGTGCGCAACCAAAGGATACTAAGTAAAGCCAACTTCTAAATACGGACAGTAAATTCTTAAATGTTAATTCCTCACCTCAAATTCTTTGTACTTTCAATCTGACATTTGGTGAGAACTGTCTGTTTGTCTTTGTCATTGAAGGATGTGCGCTGGTTTTCTCAGTATGACAGCATCCTCTCTCTCATGCAAACGTTCGGTATATGCAGCATATTATTTATTAATCAAGTAATATAGAAACTAACTAGGGCAAGTCAGCAATGACACTTCTCGTTATGAAATACAGTTGTAATATGGTTCTTTGTTTAAAGTTTAAAGAGAGAGACACAGGGTAGATGAATCAGACTGGCTTGCTACACAAAAGCAATCGGAACAGACTAAGAGTGGAATGCACTGGGAGAGGGAAGGAAGCATCAATAACATAAACAAAGGAACAACAATACATAAACATACAAATAAAGCTGAGGAGATAGAAATAAAATCATGAAGAATATAACAACATTAAAGGAATTGAATTGCATTGTGACATGCTCAAGTAATAAGTGAGAAGAAACTAAGAATGCATTTATGTATGTATGAAAGTGATGTTGTCTAGTCTGCCAATACCTGAGAGAGTTCCAGTGCAAAGAATTGACCACAGCCAATTTTCGCAGGCTGACACATTCAAGGCCACATACAGATACAGTACTCAAATCGGACTAACTGAAAACTGGAATTGTCCAGAAACCCAATGCTTATCCCCAGACAGCACCTTCCAAGCCCATGACCATTTCCATCTAGAAGGACAAGGGCAGCAGATATATGGGAACACCACCACCTCCAAGTTCCCCTCCAAGTCACTCACCATCCTGACTTGGAAATATTTCGCCGTTCCTTCACTGACGCTGGGTCAAAATCCTGGAATTCTCTCCCTAATAGCATTGTGCGTCAACCCACAGCAGGAGGAGTGCAGTGGTTCAAGAAGGCAGCTCACCACCACCTTCTCAAGGGCAACTAGGGATGGGTAAGAAATGCTGGCCCAGCCAATGACACCCACATCCCACAAAATGAATAGAAAAAAAATGCATTTTAATTCTGTAAAGTTCACCAGGGGCATTGGCCTAGTGGTATTATCATGAGACTATTAATCCAGAAACCCCAGTAATGATTTGTGGACCAAAGTTTGAATCCTGCCATGGCAGATGGTGGAATTTGAATTCAATTAAAAATCTGGAATCAACAGTCCACTGTCAATTGTCAAGAAACACCCATCTGGTCCACTAATGTCCCTTAGGGAAGCAAATCTGCCATCTTTACCTGGTCTGGCCTACATGTGATTCCAGAGCCACAGCAATGTGGTTGATTCTCAACTGTTTTCTGGGCAGTTATTCATGAATGAATAAAAAAAATTAGAAAGACTATTGCACCTAAACAATTGAGCTAGGTGCTGCATCACCACACCGTGGTTTCAAATTAATTATCAGCCTCATGCTCCACTCTAACCTGCGCTCCAAGTGACCCCTCATCCCACTCAATCTGTCTTGACCTGAACCATCCATAGTCCAAGCTGCCTGATCCAAAATCCAGAAATAATGAAAATCTGACATGGCCTCAGTCCTGAGGGTGCCGGATTTGAGATACTGTACCTATGCTGAGGTACTCTACAGCTCGGGGTAGCTACTCAAAGGGGTAAGGCAACAGTCTAAGATTTCTCTGCCATAGTGCACTGAGAGACCTGCATCTGTATTAGGTCTGCTGGGCTATAGACACTAGGGAGTGTTTGACAAGAAATGTAAATATAACCTGTTGTAAATGTAGCGAGGCAACTCACAGTGCCATGTCCTGTGTTAAGAATATTACATCTTTACTTAGCAGTTCAAATTTTGTATTAATTAACATACTCTACAAATTTGATGAAAAACGTACATATTTGGTGATAATGACACATATGTACAATAGTAGTCAACACTATGCAAAACTGCCAGCTGTGGAAGGGATGAATCAGTGTCTACAGCTACAACATACAATGTTTAATATTGAAGTTCTTTTCTCCTTTATTCTTTCATGGGATGCAGATGTTGTTGGTAAGGCCAGCATGTGTTGTCCAATATTAATTTTTCTTGAAATGATGGTTTGCAAGAGCATTTCAGAGGGCAGTTCAGTGTCAACCACATTGCTGCGTATCTGGAATTGCACATAGGCCAGATCAGGTAAACAAGGCAGATTTTCTTTCCTAAAGCATATTAATGGACCAGACGGATTTTTAAACAAAAATGATGGTAATTTCAGTGTTACATTCACTCAAAAATCACATTTTTCAAAAAAATTAAATTTAAATTGCACTGTTGTGTGATTTGAACTGTATCCTCATTGCATTAGCCTAGATTTACTGTAGGCATAACCTATATATCACCAGCTTCCTAATCTATTGTGTCCTGAGATAGATAGATGTCACTCGTGGGATGTGGTCTGTGCTGGCTGGCCAGCATTTGTTACTCATTCTTAGTTGCTCTTGAACTGAATGGCTTGCTAGTCCATTTCAGAGGGGATTTGAGAGCCAACCACATTGCTGTGGGTCTGGCGTCACATGTAGGTCAGATCAGGTGAGGACAGCAAATTTCCTTCCCTGAAGGACATGAGTGAGCTAGACACATTTTTTTTTCCCTGACAATCAACAATGTTTCATGATCATTCTAGATTTTTAAAAAAAATTTGAGTTCAAATTCCACCATCTGCTGTCGTAGGATTCAAACCTGGGTCCCCAGGACATTGATGTTTCATGGATAATCACATGTGAAACTGGTGCCTCTAGACATTTGAGTACGAGTTCAGAGTTAAGTTGAGTATTTTGGGCTGCGCTATGTACATTTGCTGGAAATAACAAATGCTGGAGATCACAGCAGGTCAGGCAGCAATGGAGAGAGAGCAGCTAACATTTCGGGTCTAGATGACTCTTCATCAAAATTTACTGGAGTTATTCCTGCAATTGTTCTATAATGTAACTACTCTTACTCTGTCCTGCTGTGGAACAGACAAGTTTGTGGTTACACATGTTTCAGGAAGTGTAGTTTACTCCTTGTAGTGACATCACTAACAAGTGTATTTATGGAGGCCAATTCTCTTTATAGTCATGAGAATCGGTGGTAGGATTCTTGTGATACAAAATCCAAAGCAGCAGTGGAGTCTACAAGGGATCTCACACACCAGTGTCTGGATTTCCCTCACCAATCAGAGTGAACTTGAGACAGAGACAAGGTCATTTTAACTCACAACAATGATTTAGTTTGGATCGAGCAGAATTTAGAGAATGAGCAGTCTGAAACAGGAACCTAACTCACTTCAAACTCAGCCACTTCCAGTTTCAGCAGAGACACAGGTCCATGGTTGAGTGATCAATTCACTCTCAGAAGGCAGGTTAGTCATTGAATCAATTGGAGCAGGATCTCTTCCTTCCCTTAACAAAATTGACATTGGTCTCAGTTTTCTGAGACTTGGGAAGCAGTTAGATGGAGGCCAAAAGTGCTGGATCAATTGCCGAAGTGCCTTTTGGAGCAATGTTTGTGGGACAGGAGTTCAGCCACTCCTAGGGGGAGCAGGGCCCGGGGTAATTCACACTGTGCCGTGGTGTCAGTGCTCCTGCCCTTTGGCCTCCCTACCTCTGTCTCCTGATCTTCTCCCTCCAGTTGTGACTTTGTCTCCAGTCCCCAGCTGACTAGCTCATGGTCACCAATTGTCTTCTCGCTGTTCATTCATTCACAAGTTGCTTGTTGCCTTCTCTCAGATTGAGGCTATCAACAGCAATACAGGACAGAAGCAGCCTCTGATTGGATGAAAAGCTCCTTGCAGGTTCTGGCTGTTACGTTTATTGTGGCGACTATTCCCTGGGTGGCTCCCCACCCCCGGAGGGGACATTTCCAGAATGATTTCAGAACTTTGCAGGACAAACACATGTCTTGAGCATAGGTGACTACAGTCCCAGTAAGCACAGGGTCCCCTAAAGTGCACAGATTGTTCTGGTCAGGAGGAGCAATGTTTCCATCCTAATATCAAGATCTTCCCATCACCCAGTCACTGACACCCCACTCCCTCTGATTGATCATCAGCAATCCCCATTAGCCACTATAATTAACTGTGCCTGGGCCTTCCTATGTTTCAGTGTGCCTTGCCTCACAGGCAGCTATGCCTGTCAATCGGCCCGGCCTCTCAGACAAGAATCTATTCTTAAAACTAAAACACACAAGAGTGAGTTTCTCAATCATAGCACTTCTCCTTGCCCTCTTAAAACCTGTTCTGGTAAATATTTCGCTGCACAGTCCAAAATTGGAAGTGTAAGTTCAGTGACAAATGATGTAGAGAAAATGTGATAAATGAAGGTGAGAGACAAAAGAACTGGTTCAAAAACAATGACAAGTAAAAGTTGTAAAAGTAAGAACTGTAGAGAGAGCAAGAACCGCAGATGCTGGAGTCAGAGATAACACAGTATGGAGCTGGAAGAACACAGCAGGCCAAGCAGCTTCAGAGGAGCAGGAATGTCGACGTTTCGGGTTTACACCCTTCACCAGGACTGGGGAGGGGGAAGGGAGCTCGGAAATAAATAGGAGGCTGGGGCTGGGGGAAGGTAGGTGGGATGATGATAGGTGGATGCAGTTAGGGGGTAGTGGAGATTGGTCTGAGGGAAGGATGGGGCAGATAGGTGGGGAGGAAGAAGGACAGGTTATGTCAGGTCAAGGAGGAGATGAGAGGGAGGGTTGGACACGGGATGAGGCTGGGGGTGGGGATATTTTGAAACTGGTGAATTCTATGTTTAGGCCATCAGGATGTAGGCTCCCGAGGTGGAATATGAGGCGGTGTTCTTCCAGTTTGTGTGTGGCATCATTGTACCACATCTGTACATCCAGTTTTGGACAGTAAAGTTGGCATTTATCTGGCACATTTCATGACCACCAGATGTTCAAAAGTCACAGTTAAGAAAGCATTTTTGAAGTGTAGTCACTGTTGTGGCAAACAATTTCCACACAGCCCACTTCCATAAACAACCATGTGGCAATAAACAAATGATCTCCCTTTCTGATTGATGGGTAAATGTTGACCAGGATACCAGGGGATAGACATCTTAGAAATTCTCTTCTGTTCTCTTGTGGGATGTGAACATTGCTGGCAGGACCGATCCTGTTATCCATCTGAGGGATGTATGGAGTCTAAGTCTGTTATCTCTTTTGGTAGACAACATCTGACACAGTGCAGCTCCTGTAGGGGGGATGGGAATGGGGATGGGTCTGGGTGGGATGCTCTGAGGGGGGTCAGTATGGACTTGATGGGCTAAATGACCTCCTTCTGTACTGTAGGAATTCTCTGTAGTGGTGCTGCATTCCCCTGGAATCCACTAGATTGTCAGACTCTTTTGTTTTTGATGCTCACAAGTCCTGGAGTGGAATTCTGAACCTTCTGACTGTCAAGGACATTGGTTAGGCCATTTTTGGAAAACTGCATTCAGTTCTGGTCTCCTTGCTTTAGGAAAGATGGTGTTAAACTTGAGAGGGTACTCATAGATTCATAAAATCCATACAGTGTGGAAACAGGCCCTTCGGCCCAACAAGTCCACACCGAACCTCAGAGCATCCCACCCAGACCCATCCCCCTATAACCCACCTAATCTACACATCCCTATGGGCAATTTAGCATGGCCAATCTACCTAACCTACACATCTTTCGACTGAAAACATTCACAAGGATGTTGCCGGGGCTGGATGGTTGTAGCTAACGGGAGAGGCAGAATGAGCTGGGGCTATTTTCCCTGGGGCGTCAGAGGCTGAGGGGTGATCTTACAGATGTTTATAAAATCATGGGGGGCATCGATAGGGTGAATAGCCAAGGTCTTTTTCCCAGGGGAGGGGAGTCCAAAATCAGAGGTCAAAGGTTTAAGCTCAGACGGGAAAGTTATAAAAGCAACCTAAGGGACAACTTTTTCATGTAGAGGGTAGAACATTTAGGGAACGAGCTGACAGAGGAAGTGGTTGACGCTGATACAACATTTAAAAGGCATTTGGATTGGTACACAAGTGGGAAGAGTTTAGAGGGATATGGGCCAAATGCTGGCAATTGGGACTAGATTAATTTAGGATATCTGGTCATAGTGGATGAGTTGGACTGAAGGGTCTGTTTCTGTGCCATACAATTCTATGATTCCATGACTCAGGAGAGAACGCGCTACCAAATGATCCATGGATGACACACAATAGTTAATTTTCAGTGACTAATTTTGTTTTTATTACTATTGATGAAGTCTTCTTAATCTGTTTCAAAATTGGGCATGGTCAAGCAAAGTACTTCTGGCAGTTTGGCAAGTACTTAATGGGCGGTTTGAGGTGATTCATGTCATTGGGTGTATTTCAAAGTTGAGTTTCTTGATATACAGTGATACTCTTGAGGAGTGAGGCATCTTAGACAACAGCTTGCTTATTTCCATGTTTAAACCGGGCATCAACGGACATCACAAGTCTGATTCGTTCCTCTGTAACAGTTTGCCTTCTCATTTATTTTTGTTGCAATCAGAATTACAACAAAGGAAATGATTATTTAGAATGTACTTCTTAAAAGGGCGGTGGAAACAAATTAGAACCAAGGGGAAGCAACAGAAAAATGATGATGGCAGGAGTCTTTGTTTAGAATGTACTTCCTGAATGGCTGGTGGGAGCAGATTAAGGAACAACTGTGACAGGGAATTTGGGTAAATACATGATGGTGACCTTGATGTGGAGGTGCCGGTGTTGGACTGGGGTGGACAAGGTCAGCAGTCACACGACACTGGGTTATAGTCCGACAGATTTATTTGAAAACACAAGCTTTCAGGGTGCTGCTCCTTCGTCAGGTGAAGTCAAGTGTGATTTCTGAACATGATGTGGAAACATTTGCAAGGCTTTGGGGAAAGAGTATGGAAGGAACACTAATTGAATTGCTGACACCGTCACTGATGGGCCTAATGGCCTTCCTCTATGTGTCATTCTACAGCTGTTAGTAGAAAAATTATCGAAACATCTTTTCAACAACACATTGGCATGCATTGTACATGGATTCCAAAGATAATATTACACCGAAGACGTGCTCCATCTGTTTTTAAAGTACAATTCCCAATTTCTGAACATAGGACTTACAAACATTGATAGTTATGAAAGCAATCCCGTACAAGAGTGTAATTGTAAAGACCTGGCATTGCAATATTTCCTGTACTTACAAACAGCTCCTTTGTCTATGTTGGGAGGTGACACTCATAATAAACAGTCAATAAAATAATGGAAAAGGATCATGTCTTCAAATCAAAATAATGTTGGGAAAGATGGGTAAGTGTGAACTAGTAAATAACAGAAAGGATGGACATCACAAAATATTTTAACAGAGAACAGAACAGCTCATTGTAGGGGAGTTGAGTCATTAAAGATTCAATATGATGTTGTGATTGAAGTGTATAACTGGGAAATAACCTCCCTCATTTTTACCCGTCTGGTGAAATATATTGCATCAATATAGGGCTGTTTGAACAGTCTGAATTTTTGCATTACTCTCAGGATATGTTTTGATCCTGTCAAACAGTTTAACCAACAAACAGATTACCAAATGCATAAACAATATTAATTATCCCTCATTGAAATAATGAAAGGTTGACATATGTTATTTGCAGTTTCATCGTATGTGTGCATTTCAAAGTGGTTTCATTTGTATGCCATAAAGGGTCACATTTTGTCTGCTGGCTGTTTCCTCATATTTTAGATGAACTGGTGCCACACCTGATTCCCAGCAGAAAGATGATAGGTTTGATTTTACTTTCAAAATGGTGCAAGTGCCAAGGTGCATCAGCAGAGCATCCTATACCCTAGACACCTCTATTCTCTTGCAAATGGGATCACATTCAAAGTGTACCAATGTTGCTAGGATATAGTTTTAGTCAGTTGTTTTTGGTTTTCACCATGCAGGCAGCAGAATTACCAGTTCTGTTAGCATGCCTTCCAGTGTTGGCAGACTCTGAACGGGAATGACAGTCACTGCAGTGTGCAGGATGCACAGGGTTCTATAGCAACATGTTTCAGGTGACATTGGACTGAATCATACCTTTCTTTGGCTGAGTCCAAGATGTGCCGAGTTTATTTTGAAGGGATTTCTTCCATGAGGTCTAGCAGGTTTTCTCACCATCTTTTACCAAACTTGCCCCCTCACGTATTTACCCTGCCCCTATGGTCCAATTCCAACTCCATTTTACCATGCCCCATTCCCCGAAACACTTGCTGCTCAGCAAATATCCCACAAATGTGTGGAATGAGCTGCCAGAGGAAGTGGTGAAGGCGGGTACAATTACAACATTTAAATGGTATCTGGGTGGGTACATGAATAGGAAGGGTTGAGAGACTTATGTGCCAAATGCTGGTGAACGGGACTAGATTAATTTAGGATAGTTGGTTGGCTTGGACAAGTTGGACTGAAGGGTCTGTTTCTGAGCTATATAACTCAATGATTCTAATTCTTTGGTATCCCTTGCTCCTGCACTGGTGCAGCCCAAGGTGCAGCATTGAAGAGCAGAAGCCATGAGGGTTCTTAGTTCTTAGACTGTTGGATGCCACCATCTGTAGGTGGGGTGCAAGTTGCCAGTCTCCATGGAGCGTGCGCTGAGATGTTGGTGTCCACTGTCCAACATGAAGGTCCTTTGGAGCAGGCGGGTGAGCTGGACCTGCCAGGTGCCTGCTCTGACTTCCATATCGAGATCATTCTTGACCTCCAACTTGTTTGGCGTCTTTGGTAAGGTAGGCAGCTGGGCATTAATGAGGTGAGTTCAGCAATCAATAAGGCATTAATCAAGCAAGACTCCCAATAGTTTTCAATGTGCCACTGCCTTGCGAGAAGCCCATCACACTGCTTGTGAACCTCATAAAGATGGAGCAAGATGCTCCTGAGGGTGAGGGCTGTCTTGAGTAGGAGGCAGCATCAGCCTGCTTCAGTCCAATTTTTATGGAAGTGGCCGCCACAATTTTTATAAAGAATTTTGCCACACCTGAAGCAGGAGGAATGGGTCTGTCCATTTGACAGCATTTCTAACAGTCTGTTCCCTTCCTCTCTCCAGTCCCACCACTGCTCTTCAGCAAAGGTGTGCAGGTTAGGCAGATTAGCCATGGGAGTTGCAGGGTTACAGCGATAGGGTAGAAGAAGTGGGTCTGGGTGGGATAATCTATGGAGTGCCAGTGCAGTCACAATGGGCCAAATGGCCTGATTCCACACTGTAGGGATTCTATGATTCTATGATAACCTGACAGACAACTTTTACTGTAGAGCCTCAAGGGAGATAAATGGCTTAATACGAGTTGTCTAAAGTGAATAAATGCCTTTTGAGATGTGACAGGCATTGGGCAGCTCACCATATCATTTAGATGAAGCTCAAGATCCAAATTTAGGTGGGCCTTTAGCTTGTCCAGTTATGGTATGGTATAAATTATATGTTTGCAAATAGCAACAAACAAATTTCCAGGTTGAACAGTCAGCTTTGATGCTGAGCTACTGGCCTGGGATTTAACAATAACTTTATACCTCAGGTTGCTAGAGTGCTAGCACTAACCCAGCTGATGGTTAGTCATTTCTTTTATTTATTATACTTTGCACTTTTTTTAAAGGAATATATTCACAGGTTCTGAACATCACTAGTAAGACCAGAATTTGTTTTTAAGCTCTAACTGCCCTTGTCTAAGTGCAGACATTTTGAAGTGCAGTCATAGAAACATAGAAAATAAGAGTGGGAATAGGACATTCAGCCCTTCAAGCCTGCTCCACCATTCAATATGATCATGGCAGATCATCCAATCAGTATACTGTTCCCAATTTGTCCCCATACCCTTTGATCCCTTGTGCCTTAAGACCTATATCTAAATCCTTCTTGAAAACATTGAATATTTTGTCCTCAACCACCTTCAGTGACAGAGAATTCCTCAGCTCACCATTCTCTAGTTGAAGCAATTTCTCCTTATCTCAGTCCTAAATGGCCCAATTCATATTCTTAGACCATGGCCCCTGGTTCTGGACTGGGCCAATGGGCTGCGGAGTGACAGATGGACTTTAATTTGGATAACTGCGAAGTATTGCATTTTAGTAAAACGAACAAGGGTAGGACTTATACAGTTGGTGGTAGGGTCACGGGGAGTGTTGTCAAACAGAGAGACCTAGGGGTACATAGCTCTTTGAAAGTTGCGTCACAGGTAGACAGAGATAGTAGGAAGGGTCTAGGCCCGAAACGTCAGCTTTCCTGCTCTTCTGATACTGCTTGGCCTGCTGTGTTCATCCAGCTCTACACCTTGTTATCACAAGTAGACAGGGTGGTTAAGAAGGCATTTAGCACGCTTGCATTCATTGCTGAGACCACAGAGTATAGGAGTTGGAATGTCACATTGAGGTTGTACAGGATGTTGATGAGGCCACATTTGGAATACTGTGTCCAGTTCTGGTTGCCATGCTATAGGAAGAATACTATTAAATTAGAGAGGGTTCAGAAAAGATTTACTAGGAAGTTGCCAGGAGTGGAGGGCTTGAGTTATAATGAGAGACTGGATAGGCTGGGACTTTTTTCACTGGAGTGTAGGAAGTTGAGGATTGAGCTTGTAGAGGTTTATAAAATCATTAGGGGCATTGATCAATTGAATAGCAAATGTCTTTTCCCTAGGGTGGGGGAGTTCAAAACTAGGGAGAATATTTTTAAGGTGACAGGAGAAAGATTTAAAAGGGACCTCAGTGGCAACTTTTCACACGGAGGCTGGTTCGTATGTGGAATGAGCTACCAGAGGAAGTGATAGATGCAGGTACAGTTACAACATTTAAAAGACTTTTGGACAGGTACATGAATAGGGAATGTTTAGCGGGGGCAGGGTATGGACCAAATGCAGGCAAGTGGGACTAATTTAGTTTGGGAAATTTAGTCGGCATGAATGAGTTGGGCCAAGGGTCTGTTTCCATGCTCTATGACTCTATGACTCCCCAGTCAGGGGTCAAGCACCTTGCGTGGTTCTGATGTCCTCTCTCAGCCAGGCAGATAAGGACAGTGCATTTCCTTCCACAAGCACATTAGTAAAAGCAATAGATTTTTACAACAATCCAATTGTTACCCAGTCCCCATTACTGACACTAATTTTCTGTTCCAGCTTTATTCACCCATCTGCTTTGCTGGGATTTGAACTTTTGTCTCTGACTATTATGCAATGCCTCTGGATTACTGGTCCAGTAATTTAATCACGATGCTACCATTCCCTACAGTGGTCACAAGGCTTCATTTTTTGCTTGGACCTGAGTTTGGAAGGATTGTCGGAAAATTGATTTTTTTCAAGTTCTGTGGTGATACTGGGATTTTATAATTTTTTTTTGAAAAGGTCAATGAAAAGACACATTGGGATTTTTTTTAACAAGCTATTTCTTGGAAATAGCATGGTTCCAGATAAGTACTGGGCTCACTTTAGGGAAAACACCTGACTCTCTTTACCTTTAGGTTTTGTGGCTGTTCTATTTAAACATTGTTTTTTGGGCTTGGAGATTGTTTGTTTGAATTCTCAGCTGGGGAGAAGCATGCTGGGAAAAAAAAAAGAAGCTCCCTATCTCAGTTCTTGTGTTTCTGGGGAAAGACTCCTGATTGTGGGTCCATTGTACTTCCTGCCCTGGTCTAGAGCTTCTCAGAGTTTGCAGTAACGCCTACATCTGCGAAAATCACTGCTGACAACTACATATGCTCAGCAATATCTGTCTTTGCCCACGTGAAGGTCAGATTGAAAGACATCTCAACCTCCCAAACCTTGTCCCTTTTGCCTTCAGGAACTAAGACTTATTGGCTAGAAGTGTTTTTTGAAATGTGAAATTCTGCATAGAGAAATCTATTTTTGCTTTCTTTTACTAAATGTGTTTGTGATATCTGGAGGGTAAATGTTTAAATTTTCATGTTCCAGGCTAAATGTGTTTGTCGCTTAACTAGTTCATTTAATAAGTTTTGTCTTGTAAGTAAATCAATAATTTTGTATTTATTAAAGAAACCTGTTTGATAGATCTTATTATGCTAAATCTCATATACAGAAAACATACAATTGGCTGTTTTGGGAATCAAATAATTAAAGTATATTGTGATCCATTGAGTAGTGGGGCTGGAGAAAGACGGTGTATCTCTCCCATTTCTGTCATTACATAGATCATTTATGACAAACGTACAAACTAGGAGCAAAACCAAACCATTCAGCCCCTCAAACCTCCTCCAGCATTCAAGAAGAACATGGCTGTTCTGTTTGTGGTTTGAGTTTCACATTCCCAACTTCCTATTATAACCTTCAATTCCATTTCCAGGAATCTATCTACCTCTGCCTTAGAAATAATCAAAGGTTCGACCTTCACCGCCCCCTGAGTCAGAGAGTTCCAGAGTCACACTATAACTACAAGTAAGTAATTCCCTGCTTTGGTTTCCCTACAACATAGCACCCTAATGTCAAATAGTTGACAATTGATTCATACGTTTGGCAGTCATTCAAGCCGAAATAAGTAAACATTATTTCACAAGAGCTAACACTTGGAATCAGAAACAAACCATCCAAAGCATCAGCATCTATTTCAAACTATTTTGATATATTTCTGATCATGTGTTATCTCCAAATTCAATTTTTAGGAATGATTCACTCCAGAAAATACCTACTTGGCTTGATCAATGTGCTTTCGAAAGCACCTCCTTCAAAATTCCAAGATTTATTGAGTGACTTGTTGGAAAAAGGCCTTTTAACAAAGGATGGATACCGGCATTACAATCAATGTGAGCCCGAGGATTTGCCACGGACCATCCTTGTATCTGTTCTTGGAAAAGAGGAAAGTTATTGTCAAGCATTTCTCTCTCTTCTCTGCACCCATTTTCCATGGATTTGTGGGGTGTTTCAACAAGTTTCCAACAACAAGGATCAAACATGGAGAAATGGACAACCAGGCAGTAAGTAACTCCATCATTTTAAATCCAGTTCAGAATAAATTGCTGTGAAAAGATAAAAAGAATACATGGCAGCTCAACCAATGCCTTCAATTGTGCAGTGAGTGTGAATTCTGTACTCTAATTGCCCAATTAAGGCAACATCACTGTTATTTGAAGGTCCCAACACAGTGATGGATTGGGATCTGTAATTTATCTGAATATCCATGTTGTGCATTGCACTGAGTAAGCCTAACGCCTGTTAACTAGAACTAACTTTATTTAAATAACCCTAACAGAGAGAGTAGTACAACACAATGCTTTGCTTTTAAAAAAATGTATTCATGGGATATGGACATTGCTGGTCAGGCAAGAATTTATTATTCATCCTTAATTGCCCAGAGGAAAGTACTGATGAGCTACCTCCTTACAATGTCAATCACTTCCTGCCAACCTAATAAAGCAACTTGCATAATAAAACAAACAACTACACATGCTGGAGATCTGAAACAAGAACAGAAAGTGCTAGCGAAACCCGGTAACTCTGTGGAGAGAGAAACAGAGTTAACATTCTATTTATCAGAACTGCTCCTTGAAGCATTTAAACAGCTTACACAGTATATACACATAATTCCCAGAATAAAATATGACTGAATACAATGTGAACCAAAATGCATATGACCAAATTTACCAGCGTATCTTTTGTTTTTCCTTAACACCAAGGTAGTTCACAAAAAATAACATTTGACAGAATGAAATAATTTTTGAAAATGATTTCTGTCTTCCTCCCTCCATTTGGCTACCATCTGTCGATGTATCATCTCCCATTTCCATTAGCTTGACTCTTCTTTCTCAATCCCTGTGTGAAGTCTTAGTTTAGATTTCAACCACCAACTCTACATCGCCGTTTGGATTTCTTTTGTTCACATGGCCTGACTCACTTGTCTTTACTGTTGGATCCTTCGATATCTGCAGGTTTTCAGTTTCTTTTGGCTGTCACTTCTTTTTTTGACTTCTACTTTAGATCGTCAGAGAAAATTCAAACAATAGCAGGTTTATCATGCTCTCTGTTCTTCAGCTGTCCTCTTGCAAGCAATTGATTCCCGTGACACTGGCATTTAGCATGTTGCCTTCATTGCTCAGACCTTTGAGTATAGAAGTTAGGATGTCATGTTGAGGTTGTACAAGATGTTGGTCAGGCCTCTTCTGGAGTACTAAGTGCAGTTCTGGTCTCCCTGTTATTAAGCTGGAGAGGGTTCAGAAGAGATTTATCAGGATGTTGGTGGGAATTGAGGTTTTGAGTTATAAGGAAAGGCTGGATAGGCTGGGACTTTTTTCACTAGAGCTTAGGAGGTTGAGAAGTGACCTTATAGAGGTTTATAAAATAATAAGGGATAAGATGAATGGAAGGTGTCTTTTCTCTAGAGTGGGGCTTTCAAGACTGGGGCATATTTTTAAGGTGAGAGCAGAAAGATTTTTAAAAGTCATGAGGGGCAATTTTTTTTACACCGAGACTGGTTCGTATGTGGAATGAACTTTTAGAGGAAGTGGTGGATGTGGGTACAGTTACAACATTTAAAAGACATTTAGTTAAATACATGAATAAGAAATGTTTGGAGGGATATGGGTCAAGCACAGGCATGTGGGACTAGTTTAGTTTGGGATTATGGTTGGCATGGACTGGTTGGACTAAAGGGTTGGATTTCGTGCTGTATGACTCAATGACTCTATCAGCCATGGGTCCAGTTCAATGACAGGGTAAAGGGGCTGAATGGCCTACTACTGCTCTTATTTCCTATGTTCCGAAAGGTCTGTTTCCATGCTGCTTGACTCTATGTGGAGACTCCTTCCAATCTTCACTAGATATGTGAATACATCTAATGTCTTCTACAACAACTGCAATCATACACTTTTCTGAACCACCTCGGTGGTTTTCACCATGACTGCCCCACCAGCACTAACCTAGTGACTCATGACTCTTCATTCTGTCTTGCCTTTTTATTACTTTGCTATTCTTTGCTATTGACAACAGGTTTAAGCAAACTAATCCTTGTCCTTGGAGTGTGTTAGAACCCAAAAGTAAGATGAACAACCTGTTGTAGAGACAACAAGGTGCAGAGCTGTATGAACACAGCAGGCCAAGGAGCATCATAGGAGCAGAAAGGCTTGCAGAGCTGTATGAACACAGCAGGCCAAGCAGCATCATAGGAGCAGAAAGGCTTGCAGAGCTGGATGAACACAACCGGCCAAGCAGCATCATAGGAGCAGAAAGGCTTGCAGAACTGGATGAACACAGCAGGCCAAGCAGCATCATAGGAGCAGAAAGGCTTGCAGAACTGGATGAACACAGCAGGCCAAGCAGCATCATAGGAGCAGAAAGGCTTGCAGAACTGGATGAACACAGCAGGCCAAGCAGCATCA
>NC_063352.1:8622199-8667730 GCF_021869965.1 Rhincodon typus | reverse complement strand
AGAAAGGCTTGCAGAACTGGATGAACACAGCAGGCCAAGCAGCATCAGAGAAGCAGAAAGGCTTGCAGAGCTGTATGAACACAACCGGCCAAGCAGCATCATAGGACCGCCCCCATTTCTGATGAAGGGTCTAGGCCCGAAACATCAAGATCCGCATCCCCCTCTCTCCCTATTTATTTCAGAACCCCCTTCCCCTCCCCCATTTCTGCTGAAGGGTCTAGGCCCGAAACGTCTCTAAGGATGCCTAACAACCTGTTGTAGACTGTTTAGTAAGAATGAAACGTGGCATGCCACTTAGCAAATATTTCTGCAACAACCCCTTCAAAATTTGTACAATTCTTTTTCAGCACTGTTCCATGCTGAATGATATCATGGTATTAGACTATTTCACTTCAATCTGAATCAAATATTTCCAGTCTTCTGATGTAAAATGTGATTCACTACTTGGTACCAACATCTCTGGCAAGCTATAACTTGCAACCCAAATTCTCAAAATCTCAACAGTTTTGATACTTGTGGTACGAGGCAGCATTTATCCAATTTATATCGTTATCGACTGAAATAAGGTTGTGATCCCCTCCTCCTCAAAGAAATCAACATTTATCCATTCCAACAGATTTCTTGTGCTTGGCCATGGAATGAAAGGAACTATGGTTGGACCATTTCTCGTTTTTTATTAATTTGTGGAGCATTGGCATCACTGGCTAGATCAGCATTTATTGCCCTTGAGAAGGTGGTGGTGAGCTGCCTTCTTGAACCATTGCATTCCATGTGCTGTAGATAAACCCATATTGCCCTTTTGAAGAGAATTCCAGGATTTTGACAGTGAAGGAATCGTGATGTATTTCCAAGTCAAGATGGTGATTGGATTGAAGGGGAGCTTGCAAGGGGCATTGTTTTCTGACTTGCGTGGCGAGGTGATGACCTGGTGATGTTATTACTGCACTATTAATCCAGAGACCCAGAAAATGTTCTAGGGACCCAGGTTCAAATAAACAAACAAAAATCTGGGATTAAGAGTCGAATAATGACTCTGAAACTGTTGTTGAATTTTGAAAGACCCATCTGGTTCACTAATATCCTTTTGGGAAGGAAATGTTTCATCCTAACCAGTCTAGCCTACATATGACTCCAGGTTCACAGCAATGTGGTTGACCCTCAACTGCCCTCTGGGCAATTAGGGATGGGCAATAAATGCTGGCCTGGCCAGTGATGTCCACATTTCATGAATGACTAAACAAGAAGCAAGTTGACTTATAAACATACTCAGGAACAGAATCCACCCCTAACCCAGGACTGCTTGTAGTTTAAAGAAAATTACATGGCTACAATTGTTTCAGCGGAACTTCAGGAGGATGATTATTTCATGAAATGATAACCAAAACTGTAATAAACCAACCAACTGATTCATAATAATGGCCTGGGTTTCACTGCTAATGATAGGATGATACTGTTCACCAATGACCTGGAGAAAATCTGCCCTCAAAAGATTGACTGAGCTTTAGCACAAAGTTCCATTTTCCCAATATTAATTAGATTGTGCTAAAGCGGCTATTAGATAGGCATATGGATGATAGTATAAGGTGGGGGTGGAGGTTAGATAGACCTTAGGTTTAGGGTAAAAGTTCGGCACAACATCGTGGGCCAAAGGGCTTGTACTGTGCTGTACTGTTCTATGTTCTATGTTAAGTCAAAGGATCTTAAGATGTTCAATAACAATGATGTAATGAAGTCAGTTAAACAGGCAGTCACATTGAAGAATTGTCACTCAGTAAACCAGTGAGTGAAATTCATTGATTATTGTCCATGTTTTATGCATTTTGCAGAGCATTTTACAGAGGAAGAAGATAGAAGCAAAATACCACCCTTTTAAAAAATATAATTAAAGATAAATTAAATTATTTAATGAAGAAATTTGATATCCTACAATTATGAAATCCATCTTTCTAGGTCAGAGGTGTTGTTCAGTGATAATTAGCCCAGTTATACTTCAATTCAAAAAGGTGTATTTTATCAGGGTTTCTCAATAATGATATAACATAAAAGAGAATGTTCACATCAATTTAAGGGACTTTGAAAGACTGTCTTCTGTGGAAGATTTCAGCAGCACACAATTAACAAGAGTGATGACTTCAGGATTTTTCCCATTTATGTACATATGTGAACATTGCAAGTCGCTTTTAGTTTCACAATGCAATACTGGAAAACTCTGACAGTTTTGCTATCATTACAACCTGAAAATCTGGGCTACCATGTGGTCAAAGGTAATGGTTAGAGTGAGTTGTAGAACGCTTTTGGCACTGACAGCATTAGTGAACTGTGGGACTGACCCAGAATCTCTGTGCAACAGATAAGCATTTCTCTAACTCGGGACTCTTATGCATGCCCAATCACAAATATTCCATGGTTGGTGGTTGTGCCTTCGGTTGTCTTATTCTCAAGCTCTGAAATTCACTCTCTCCACCCTGTCATCTCTCTATCTCACTTTCCTCCTTAAAACATACCTTTTTTAAATTCATTCATGGGATTCTTTGCCCATTCCCAATTACCTCAGAGGCAGTTAAGAGTCAACCACATTACTGTGGGTCTGGAGTTATACATAGGCCAGACTATGTAAGGATAGCAGATTTCCTTCCCTCAAGGACATTAATGAACCAGATGGCCTTTTCTGATCATCAATTCATTAGATTCTTAATTTCAAACATTTTTTTTTAAATTGGCTTCAATTTCAATCACCTGCCATGGTGGGATTTGAACCTGTGTTCCTCAGAACATTACTTTGGTATTTAGATTAATAGTCTAGTGATTATACCACTAGGCCATCACCTCTTTGACCAAGAATCTCATCTTCGGACCCAGTATTTTCTTGTCTTATAATACTGCTGCATAGTCCCTTTGAATACTTTATTACTTTCAAGGTGCTAAATCTATTGCTGCTCTCTGAAATGAAGAAGCTGATGGCTGCCAGTTCTGGCAATTCTGTTTTCAAAATGGCTACTCACTCATTTTAAATTTATTTTTCTTTCTTCCTGTCTTCTGACTCTTTATATCTGTGCTTGTTGTTCTCAAATTCTGACTGTTCCACTGAAAGGAAATAATAACCTGTTCAAATTGCAAAAGAGAAGCACAACTCAAGATGATATTAGTTAATTTCTAGTAATTGGATGCCAGGCCAGAAACAGCTGCGGAAGCCATATTTTGTGGTTTTATTTTTAAAGAAGTAGATCTAAATGTATACATTGAGCATGGACAGGGGATTCACTCTCCCAGCGTTGTAGAAAGCAGACAGATTTTGGACAGTCAAGTAGTAAGTTATTTGTCACAAACCTCCTGGCTTCTGACTTCCTCTTGTAGCCTGGGTATTTATGTGGCTAGTCCAGTTCAGTTCCTGATCAGTGGTACCCCTACGATGTTAATGGTGGGGATTCAGCAATGTAAATGCTCTTGCCTGTTAGATGGAGCGTTTAGACTTTTTTTCTTGCTGGAGATTGTCATTGTCTGGCAGTCTATAGCACAAACTTATCAACACAAGCCTGAATGTTGTCCAGTCCTTCCTGAGTATGAATGCAGATTGCTTCTTTGCAAATTAAACTGAACAATGTTAAGATGGTTGGAACTAAGAACTGGTCCGAGGAATTCCTGGGACTAAGATGATTGGTCTCTAGCAACCACAGTCATATTTTAAGCATGACTCTAACCAATGGAAAGTTCCCCATCCCCAATCACTCAGCAACTCACCTCTGGAATTCAGCTCTTTTGTACATATTTGGACCAAGGTAGTAATGAGATCTCAAATCTAAAAGCCCTGGTAGAACCCAAACTGAGCATCGCTGAGCAATTTGTATAAATTCTACTTGATCCCATCAGCAAAGACGCCTTTTATCACTTTGGTCAAGAGTAGCCTGTTGGGCCAGATCTGATTGATCAGATTATATTGTTTTACCTTTTGAGAACATACATGGGCAATTGTCCACATTGTCGGGTAGAAGCCAGTGCTGCAGTTTTACAGGAACAGCTTGGCTAGGGGTGCAGCTAGTTCTGAAATTCAATCTTCAGCATTTGGCCTAGATGTAGCTAGGGCCAATAGTCTCTGCAGTATCCAGTGCCTTCAGCTGTTTCTAGAGATCATGTGACATGAACAGAATTGGCTGAAGATTGACAACTGCAACACTACAGAGGGACTGTCCAGGAAGAGGCTAACATGGATCATACTCACTGGCCACTGCAATCATTAAGATGGGGGAATTCACAATCTCTTCTTCTTCCTTAGTGGTTTAATTGCCCATCCCATTTGTGACTGGGCTTTGATCTGATGCATTGGTTGTGGGATGGCTTAGCTTAGTCCACAGATGCAGCTTCCATTGTTTAGCAGGCATGTAGTCCTGTGTTGTTCCTTCACATGCTGGCATCTCAGTTTCTTAATTCACTTGTGGGATGTGGGTTTCACTGGGTGACCAGTTCTTCTCCATCCCTAGCTGCCCTTGAGAACGTGGTGGTGAGCTACCTTCTTGAGCTGCTGCAGTTTCCATGCAGTAGGTTGATCCACAATATCCTTAGGGAGGGAATTCCAGGATGTTGACCCAGTGACAATGAAGGAACGGTGATGCATTTCCAAGTCAGGGTAGTGAGTGGCTTGGAGGGTAACTTGCAGGTGGTGGTGGTCCCATGTATCTGCTGCCTGGGAAAGGGCCTTGGGTTAGGAAGGCCTAAGGAACTTTGGTGAATTTCAACAGTGCATCTTATAGATGGCATATACTTGTGGAAAGTTTGAGGACTGCCTAATGTTGCTCCAGGTATGGGCTCCTTCATTCCTCATTGAACCAACAGATTAGTCTCCCCTGTCCTAGCATGTGCTTGGTCAGTGCTGGGTATCCTTTTTAATCTTTGTAACTTTTCATAGGGGTTTTGATACAACTGTGTTGCTGGCTATTTCAGAGAGCTGTTGAGAGTCAATCACATTAATATGGGATCTATAGTCATATGGCTTTTGGCTAGCATGGCATGGGTGCCAGTTTTTCTTCCCTAAAATATGTTTACTGACTCTGGTAGGATTTTGCAACAATCCGGGATTTTCTTTCTCACCATTAGGCTGACACAAATTTTTTATTCCATGTCTATTTAATTAACTGAGTCTAGGTTGCTGGATTGCTAATCCATTAATCAACCAGCATGCTGTCATACACATTTAATGGATGGCCTACTACAGGGTTGGAAAATATTTTAGGTTGTAAAATACAAGGCATGATTCTGAAGAAGGGGAAGGGATTATGCCTTGTCTAGCCAATCAGCTAAAAGAAAATAAAATATGCGCAATTCTATAGCAACCTTCACACTCTCAGGCTGATCTCAAAACACTTAACACCCGAGATAACAAGGTGTAGAGCTGGATGAACTCAGCAGGCCAAGCAGCATCAGAGGAGCAGGAGAGCTGACATTTTGGGTCTGGACCCTTCCTGAAGTACATTCACTGTTGTACTGTGACAGGTGCTCCTTCATCCAAGTTGCCAATAAATGGCCAGTCAACCAAGAGAAATTGCTGGAAAAAATACAGCACGTCTGGCAGAATCTGTGGAGAGAAAGCAGAGTAACGTTTTGGGTCTGGTGACCCTTCTTCAGAATGGCCCAATAAGTTGCTTTGGTAATGTTGATAACCACCCTCACCATCATGTTCATTTTCAACAGCCACGTTCTGACTTTATTCCATCAATGATGCAGTGGAACAGTGGTAATCAAAGTTGTGAGTTTGCCACAACTGTTTTATATTCATTAGGCCATAAATCGTTGATTGATTATTACACGTTAACTCAGACACCAGGGATAATTCCCCTGCTCTTCTGTGAAATAGTGCCATTGGACTAACCCCATTTGATCCATCTGAGTGGGCTTTGGCTTGGTTTAATGTTTCAACCAAAAGATGGCATCTACAACAATGCAGCACTCCGCCAATGCTGATGTCAGTGTAGATTTTGTGTGAATGCCTCTGCAGTGAAAATTTCAAATGAGAGCATTATCCATTGCATACAGCTGATTCAATCTCTTTTTAAGTCTTTCACATTGAGGGAAGTCAATACAATTTCTGAATAAAAGCAACAAAGAAAATAGAGATAGTAAGAACTGCTGATGCTGGAGTGTTCCTCCAGTTCCGCACTGTGTTATAACAAAGAAAATAGAACCAATTTCTCCAGTTAAACAAAGACTATGGAAGAGGACATTGTAGCAAATGCAACTTTGTTCTTCTTCTGTAAGGATCTAATGTTTTCTCCCTTTATTGGCCTGGGTTTTGCCATGAATAATGAATAAATTGCTCTTGCCATTCCTCTCCAGTACAGTTTTCCAAGAAGTTTTCGCAGCCTTTTTGGAGAAAATTTCCCCTACCCTGGGATCTAGTTGTGTTCAGCACTCTCTAGAGGGGATTTGAGGCATCTGCAAGGAACAGCGATATTAAAGCTGGAAGTTCACAACAGAGGATACAAACATTTACCTTTCAGGAAGTTAAATAAAGATTAGGTCATGCACATGGGAATGAAGTGAGAAATAGCAAATAGAATTTTTTTTCGAACACTGCAACATTATTTATTTTCCTGAGGGAATAAGACTCCATATTCTTTGACTTTTTTTGTCCCTGAGAGGTTCAGTATATATCACTTATCATCTTAAAAGCACTAACTTTTCCATCTAATTTTAAAGTGAGAATTGCAGGCAAGTTCATAACTAGAAACAAACATATAGAATGCTGGGGAAAGAGCAGATCTGGCAGTATCTGTGGAGAGAGACAGAGTAAAATTTGAGTCCAATATCAGTCAATATTAATCAGATTTTTTTAAATCAGTAAGGGAATCAAAGGATTTGGGGATAAAGCAGGAAAGTGGAGTTGAGGATTATCATATCAGCTATGATTTCATTGAATGGTGGAGCAGACTTGAGAGACTGAAAGATCCTCTTCTGGTCTTACATCTTAAGAGTCTTAGAATCATACAGCACAGTAATAGAACCTACAGTCCAACCAGTCCTTGTGGAACATAATCCCAAACTCAATAGTCCTACCTGTCTGCCCATGGCCCATATCCCTCCAAACCTTTCCTATTCATGTACTTATCTCAGTGTCTTTTACACATTGTAACTGTGCTCACATCCACCATTCCCTCAGGAAGTTCATTCCACACGCAAACTCTGTGTTATATATTTGCCCCTCATGTCTTATTTTAAATCTCTATCCTCTCATCTTAGAAATATGCCCTCTGGTCTTGAAATCCCCCATCCTAGGGAAAAGATACCTAACATTAACCCTATCTATACCCCTCATGATTTTATTAACTTCTATAAGATCACCTCTCAACCTCCTATGTTCCGGTGAAGGAAGTCCCAACCTAACCAGCCTTATGGTCTAATGGATATGAAATAGTTGTGGCAAACTCACAACTTTAATTATCACTGTTCCACTTCATCATTGATAGAATAAAGTCAGAACGTGGGTGTTGAAAATCAGCGTGATGTCGATTTGGTGAGGGTGGTTATCAGACAATTGCAACAGATTGGATATGGAGGAGGGGGCGTGTGGTGAATGGAAGTGGTGGGAGGATAAATGGAGAAATGAAAAGGAAGTTAACCCTGGGAGCTACTGACATTTAAGTGATGACATGGAACATGCTAGTCAAGACAAAGTGAAAGTGTGGAGGCTCTGGTGATTGATACTTATTTAGCTCAAGTGTGAACTCAAGTTTTTCACAGGTTTCATTTCTCACATCACTACGTGACAGGATCTAGCGGGCATGAAGGCAATGGGTAGACATGGGGTTGAATGACTACTTACTAAGGTAGGTGACAGAAATGGGATTGCACTGTGGGGTTACCCCTATAATTTCCCAATTGGCCATTTCCTGACTTAAGTCACAGAAAATATAACTGGCAAAGCTTCCTCATAGACAGCAGAGAAAATATGGAGGGAAAGATGTCATGATGCACTGCCATGGCTGTCAAAGGCAAGGTATATAATTGTACTGATAGAGACCTTTAAGGAAATCACAATTTTCATTTGAGGGATTGCTATGCTAATTATGACAAGGCTGTCAGTGTTCACCATGGGTTATAGGCAAATTAGCAATTGAACTCAATGGATGGGATTCACCCCCTCTAGTAGGGCAAATGGGTGATGGGAAGGGCAGATAATCAGAGAGGTTGGCACTGGAGACATATCCTCGATATCATTCCATGTGGGAAGGCTCATGGGCAACTATGCTCAATTAATATAAAAACCGAAAGAACTGTGGATGCTGTAAATCAGGAACAAAAACAAAGTTGATGGAAAAGCTCAGCAGGTCTGGCAGCATCTGTGCAGGAGAAAACAGAGTTAACGTTTCTGGTCCGGTCAGTTCTGAGGAAGGGTCACCAGACCCGAAACGTTAACTCTGTTTTCTCCTGCACAAATGCTGCCAGACCTGCTGAGCTTTTCCAGCAATTTTGTTTATGCTCAATTAATGACTGTTTAAGGACCTCGGTCTGCTACTGGCATATAGAGTCATAGAGATGTACAACATGAAAACAGACCCTTCGGTCCATCTCGTCCATGCCAGCCAGATATCCTAAATTAATATAGTCCCATTTGCCAGCATTTGGCCCATATCCCTCTAAACCCTTCCTATTCAAATATCCATCCAGATGCCTTTTAAATGTTATAATTGTACCAGCCTTCACCACTTCCTCTGGCAGCTTGTTCCATACACACACCGCCCTCTGTGTGAAAAAGTTTCCCTTTAGGTCAGTTTTAAATCTTTCCCTTCTCACCTTAAACCTCTGCCCTCCAGTTTTGGACTCCCCTACCCTGGGGAAAAGAGCTTGGCTATTCACCCTGTCCATGCCCCTCATGATTTTATAAACCTCTATAAGGTCACCCCTCAGCCTCTGACACTCCAGGGAAAACAGCCCCAGCCTGTTGAGCTTCTCCCTATAGCTCAAACCCACAAACCCTGGCAACATCCTTGTAAATCTTTTCTAGACCCTTTCAAGTTTTGCAACATCCTTCCTGTAGCAGGAAGACCAGAATTGAATGAAGTATTCCAAAAGTGGCCTAACCAATGTCTTGTACAGTTGCAACATGATTTCCCAACTCCTTTACTCAATGCACTGACCAATAAAGGCGAGATACCAAATGCCTTCCTCACTATTCTGTCTACCTGGGACACCACTTTCAAGGAACTATGAACCTGCACCCCAAGTTCTCTTTGTTCAGCAATGCTCCCCAGGACCTTACCATTAAGTGTATCAGTGTATGATTGCCAACTTAGCTAGCAGCAAGACAAAGTGAGAAACCAGGACTACCTGTCTGCTGGGCTGAGGGTAAAGATTGAGTGAAGTGGAGGGGCCTTTGTTGATCCCAATCTGGGTGTATGAATGGTGGAGGGGGTAGAAAATCACCGAATTGCTCTTGACTTCCACTGTTGTAGTCAATGCAATTTCCTTGCTCCTCCCACCATGGTTTCTTGTGAGAGCTGGTGGTTTCTTCCTGTCGCTGCTGTGGACTAACAAAGTACCTCCTAACTTCGATTCCATTCTCCCTCTAAATAGATTTAAGATTTCACACTGATGACCACATGTTGAATTAGGCAGCAGAAGACACTGAGACTTACAAACTTTTTGAGATCAATCTACAGTGTAGTACCAACAACAGTTTCCACATTTCCCTTCTGGACCCTTTCCCTGTCTAGAAATCCACACCACTCTGGGGAACGTTTCAGGTTTTAAAAAGAGTGACCAAATCAAACAAAATAATTAAAAGAAACAAAACAGCCCATTTGGGGACACTGTAACTTAAACAATCTAGTACAAAGGAAGAACTTATCAAACCAGGAGATGTGATGGCCTAGTGGCATTATCGCTAGATTGTTAATCCTGAGATCCAGGTAATATTCGGGAAATCTCGGTTCAAAGCAGACGGTGGAATTTGACTTCAATAAAAACCTGGAATTGCGAGTCTACTGAAACCAAGAAACTGTTGTTGATTATCAGGAAACACCCACTTAGAGAAAAGAAACTGCTTTAACTCGTCTGGCCTACATGTCACTCCAGACCCACAGGAAACGTGTTAAATCTTAACTGTCCTGTGGGTAATTAGGGATGGACAATAAGTGTTGGCCTCGCCAGTGACACCCACATTTTGTGAATTAATAATACAGAAATCAAAATATCATTATGGGAAAAGAGGGTGATTTTTAAAAAGGTCTTAAAATGGCCACAGCAGACCACCCAGGTTTTGTGAACCCAATGTAGAATAAATGGTGAACTGAAATTAACACTTTATTAAAATACTCGAGGTTGCTTTTTATCAGAAACCAGCTGAGTGTCACTTTTGGCCACGGAATGCCTCTATGTGGACTTTGGACATTGACTTTTATTCAATTGAATGCAGCACTAGTCATGATGCAAAGACAATAAAAGATTGTAAGTGCTGAATGAGTGCTGACACTTTGTGCTGCCAATCCCACCCCATCTGAGAAGCAAATCAATGCAAAGAACAGCGCTTTGCAGAAAACTTGTCGTTCAAAGTGAGAGCAATCAGTTCCACACCTCTATGTAGCCTATGAGATAATGCACTAGCTCTTTGTTTTATGGTCCGTGTGTGTAGCACTTTTAAGGTCACCTCAGATTACTTCTGCTTCACTGAGATGACCACCTTCAGTCTGCAAATAACCAGTGAGATGGTTAGGATTGTTTATGACCAACATTTGCACATGGTTGAACATTACATGCATTTCATTTGCACAGTATTATGATCACAGGTGACTTCAATGTGGTGCATGAATGATGCAATTGCCCCTGAAGGACCTCCCATCATCACAATGAGTTGGGGCAGAAAAGTAACAAGGACTATGTCCACTCTGGGTGTGGGTCACAGCCATTTTCCCTTTGTGGTTTGCATTTCGGAGTTGTGCTTGGCACCATGCATCTCAAGCTCACCCTGGTAATTAAGCCTCCCTCCTGAACCTTCATGCCCCTTTCTATCTGGCACTCCCCAGAGTATTGATGCCCCATATGTTCCCACACATCATGGAATTACAGCTGCAGCTATCACCATTACACCCCACCCAACTCCATGCCACACAGTTTACTCCTTCCCACCTTTATGCTCCACTCTGCCCCCTGTTGAGGCTATGGGGGCAGTGACATCTGATAAACCAATCCCTCCCATAGTTCCCATGCATCTCCTCCCCTAACCGTTTCAAATTTCTGCCCCTGACCAAACCTGCCCTCTCTGCAAGCCAGGTTGCTGTCTCTGATTCCCCAGCACTGAGTACCCCAAAAGCCAGTGCAAGAATCAGGGATGTCGGTTTTATTGCAAAGTACTGGGGGTGTTGCCACAACCTGGCAGGTATGGCAACCTCATCGTGCTCATGGAGGTGTGAACAGTGAAAAAAGGTGGGCTGATGCAGACCTGGGTTTTCCCTGTAACAAAGGCCCAGCCATTGGAATTTACAAGTGAGGAGTTGAAAATGGCTGCTTGGCCCAGCAAGCCTGTTCTGCCCTTTAATACCAATACGGCTGATCTGATTAGACCACAATCCCATGTATCCTCAATTTCCATTCACCCCATAACTCATCCAGAATCTATTTAGCTCTGCTGTGAAGAGAGACTGATTCCTTTTGAGGGAGAGCATTCCGCGATGAGAAAACAATTTCACCTCTTCTCTGTCTTAAATGGATTACTCCTTATTATAAAACAGTGATGCCTAGTTCTAACTTCTCCCATAAGAGTAAATATCCTCTCCACATCTACCCTGTCAATACCTCTTAGCACTCTATATGTTTGAAACATGTCATCTCTTGCTTCTCTGAACTAAAGTCTAGCCTGCCCAACTTTTCCACAGAAGCCAACTTGCCCATTCCAGGTATTAGTACGATAAGCATTGACTGAACTGCTTCCAACACATTTGCATCAGTCACATCTTACCATCACAGATGTGGGCTACCTGATTCCCAGGAGGATGCCAAATCAGCCAAAGACATGGTGGAGGAATTTATAGATAACACAGTGTGGAGCTGGAGGAACACAGCAGGCCAGGCAGCATCAGAGGAGCAGGAAAGTTGACATTTCAGATTGGGACCCTTCTTCCGAAATGGGGAGGGGGAAGGGAGCTGGGAAATAAATAAAGAGGAGGGGTGGGACTGGGGAAGGTAGATGGGATGGTGATAGGTGAGTGCAGGTAGGGAGTGGTGGGGATTGGTCAGTGAGGTGGGAGGGGCGGATAGGTGGGAGAGAAGATGGACAAGATGTGTCAGGTCAAGGAGGCGGGGATGAGAGGGAGGCTTCGACATGGGATGAGGCCGGGGGTGGGGAGATTTTAAAACTGGTGAATTCCACGTTTAGGCCATTGGGCTGTGGGCTCCAGAGGAGGAATATGAGGTGTTGCTCCTCCAGTTTGCTGGTGGTGTCACTGTGACACTGGAGGAGGCCCAGAATGGAAATGTCACCCAGGGAGTGGGAGGGGGAGTTAAAATAGTTGGCGACCTGAAGGTGTTGTCGTTTGTTGCATGCAGAGCGCAGATGGTCTACAAAATGGTCTCCGAGCCTACGCTTGGTTTCACCGATGTAGAGGAGGCCACATCGGGAGCAGCAGATACAGTACACCAAGTTGACGGATGTGCAGGTGAACCCCAAATCCATGCTGTGTTATCTCTGACTCTAGCATCTGCAGTTCTTGCTATCTCTGAGTGGGGGAATTTGTATCATTCTTTATTGGGTACAGTCTGCCCAGTGGGATCCGGGTAGGATCAGAGCTCAAACTTCATCTCCTGAATATTCCAAGAAGGCATGGGTGACAAGGGCATCACCCACCTGAAGGCCTCAGTGTATTACCCATGGTCACAGGGCGAGCCAGAATGGTGCCACCAATCCTGAAGAAAATGGTCATGGGGATAGTGCCAGGAGCAAGCCCATGACTGGGATAAAGGACAAAGTTTTTTTCTGTTGGCTACTAGAGATTCACCCACTGATTCTACCAGCTTTACTGTGGATGGACAGCAAGCCTGGGTGCCTTATTTAATCAAAAGTTTGCAGTGGGATAGATGTGGTTCCTGAGTCCTTGCTGCATGAGGTGTGAAATCAGGTGGGATTTGAAGAGACCTCCAGTGAGGCCAGCATTCTATTAAAGAGTGCCGCTCAATCAGGGAGTGCCTCCATGTTGAGATCCCCTTAAAGGGCCGAGTAAGATGAAGTGGCTGGGCAGGAAGGCCCCAGTTATCAGAAGGACAGAACGTCCAGGAGTGATATCAGGGAAGCAAGACTCTCTCAATGGCAGATTAACAAATTAACCATGATCCCCCACTCTCCACAAAGACCAACTGGGGCTTTACTTGCTGGTCTTACCTTGCAATAGGAGCCCATTCCCCTGGTGAGGGTGGAAAGTGACCACTGGCCAAATAATTGGCTTCCAGTCTGGCTGCTCATGGTCACTGTGTCACTGATATTGTCCCCATTGAGAAACTCTTATGAGAAGAGGTCAGAGTCACCTGCTTTTACCCTCTGCTGCCATTTTACATGACCTCCCATCTCGTCTTCAGGGGGCTAGTAAAATTTAGTCCAATGTTAACTCCATATTCTCTCTCCACACACACTGACTGTTTCCCAGCATTTGTTAATCCCACCATCCTCTCCTTGACGAGTATGGCTCACTGCCACAGCACATTCCATCCAGCTCCATGACAACCCATCAGTGAAACCTGCACCAATCACCTTGATATTTGAAGACTTTGCTCAAAGGGCCGAATGGCCTACTCCTGCTCCTATTTGCTATGTTTCTGCCTCTTTTCCATCAGCCTGTCGCAGCTCATAACCTGCTCCTACAGATGAAACTTTCCATTGTTCCCAAATCTCTTGCTCTCCTCATTGCGCTCCTATCTAGCACTTTCAACAGTGGGACGCAAAGGGAGAGATGGGGCCATAACATGAAACGAAGAACTGCGGATGCTGGAAATCTGGAAAAAAATACAGAAGTTGCTGGAGAATCTCGGCAGGTCTGGCACCATCTCTGAAGACAGAGATAGAGTTAATGTTTCGAGTCCATTGACCTCCAGAACATAAGGCCAGTTTGTTTGTTTGTGTGCACGTTTGTTTTTAAATACTGTTTCACAAACCCACAAGGTGTTTGTTGCCTGATCCTGAAAGGAGAGAGAGAGAGAGGCATTTTCTCACAGATTGGTAGCTGCTTAGAGGTAGAACAAAAGTGAAAGTGAGCTCCAGCAGAATGTTACGCACTCGCCAATTTCTTTTTGGAAACTTGCTGCGCAACCCGGGCAGTGCGCCGGCGCAACTTAAAGGGGCTTTTCCCACTCTCAAACCTTGTTCCTTGTGGCTTTCGGTGGATAGTGAACTCCTGGGTTCCTCCGGTAAGTTTGTTTAAAACCGGTGCTGGGATGCCTGAGAGGAGAGGGGGTAAGTGTGAGTGGCGCTACGCACGCTGAGCGTGGGGAGATGTGTTAAACAGGTGGTGAAATTGGCTGCGCTGTTCAATTATACCTGTTATTTTGTGTTTATCCTCTTATTCCCAGCGATCTCGTTCCTGTTTTGTTTTAAAAACAAAGCGGTGGGCGGTTAAATCTGATGGTGGGATCACTGCTATCGCCACCTGCGTTTTATTTGTTTATAGACACACACGCACAGAGAGAGGCTCGGGACGGATGTTTAACGGAGGTTACACTCAGCGCTGAGTTTGGAGGGCAGCAGATTTGGCAGCGCGTTCGGTTTTTGTTCTCTGTTTTGTTTTCTCTCCTGGCCGGTCGATGGCTTCAACGCACAGAGTGTAGAAACGAACGCCCCGTTTGGAACGAGAAGTCTCTACTGGACGCAAGTAGCAAGTGAAAGAGGTGAAAAGGTATTATAGATAGTAGGAACTGCAGATGCTGGAAAATCTGAGATAACAAGGTGTAGAGCTGGGTGAACACAGCAGGCCAAGCATCATCGGAGGAGCAGGTGCTGCTTAGCCTGCTGTGTTCATCCAGCTCTACACCTTCTTATCTCAGGTGAAAAGGTAGCCTGGGTTGGTTTCAACATTCTCAGCGAACGATGGAAACATTTTACTCTCCGGGCAGATATGTTTGCAGATATGCAGTTGAATAGTTGCATTTGAGACATTGCATACAGGAACTGGTTGATTTGGTTGCTTTTTTTCCCTCTGATTGTGGAGATTGGTATCAGGTAATGAGCTGGTGCAGGCTGAACGTTCTCTTTCAGTTCTGAGGAAGGGTCACCGGACCCGAAACGTTAACTGTTTTCTCCTTCACAGATGCTGCCAGACCTGCTGAGCTTTTTCGAGCAGCTTTGCTTTTGTCTCTTTCTGTGATTTAGAGAGAGATCATTGATTATAGAATCTCTGCAGTGTGGAAGCAGGCTATTCGGTCCGTTGAGTCCACTCTGACCCTCCGAAGAACATCCCAGCCCATCCCACCCAGCCTCGCCCCATCTCTCCCAGTCTCACCTTATCCCTGTAACCCCGCATCTCCCACGGCTAACCCAACTAGCCTGCACATCCCTGAACACTGTGATAGTAAAGAACTGCACATGCTGGAGTCTGAGATAACACAGTGCGGAGCTGGATGAACACAGCAGGCCAGGCAGCATCAGAGGAGCAGGAAAGCTGACGTTTCGGGTCGGGCACCCTTGGTGGCCTGGCCTGCGTTCCTCCAGCTCCACACTTTGTTATCCTGGACAGCATGGGACAATTTAGCATGGCCAATCCACCTAACCTGCACATCTTTGGACTGAGAGAGGAAACCAGAGCACCCGGAGGAAACCCACACAGACACGGGGAGAATGTGCAAACTCCACACAGCCACCCGAGGGTTTTATTCTTAATTGGGCAGAACCGAGAACCGGGAGCAGGAGCTGGTGTGAGCAAACGCAACCTTTCAGAGAAGACAGTTCCGTTAGCTGTGGGTAACCTCTGCAGGTCTGGCAGCATCAGTGGAGAGAAATCAGAGTGAAAGGTTCACGTCCAGTGACCCTTCCCCAGAACTGTATAGAGAACAACAGTTGGGCAAACGAATGCGTAAGGGTCAGTCTGGGAGAATGAGTAACTGCTAATGGAGATCGTTAGTGGCTGACAATGGGACGGTTGTGGTAAGCAGTCCATGTGACCACAAGGCCTGGTGTGTGGTGTTTTGGGGGTAAGGACAAGGGTGAAGGTGCTCAGACCCTAAAATTCATGAATTTGATATTGAGTCCTGAAGGCTGCAGAGTCCCCAAGAGCAAAATTGGGTGCTGTTCTTGGGCTGAGCTTCGCTGGAGCACTGCAGCAAGCCTCAGACAGAGATATTGGCCAGGGATCAGGGTGGTGTGTTGAAATGGCGGGAAATCGGATGATCCTTTCCATACAGATGCCGCTGAGTTTCTTCAGCAATTCCGGCTTTTGTTTCTGATTTCCAGCATCCGCAGTTCTTTAGGGTTCTTTTTTTATTAAGCTCCAGTAGTTATTCGCTTTTATTTACTTTCGCAGTGTGTGGAATAAACACTGACAACGGTCTTTCAATGTGATGGTTTCGGTCTGTGCAGAAAATCAGTCAACTGTGACCACAAAAAAAAGTCAGAAATGATCGGAACTGGGGAGTCAGGGCTGTGGGAGCGGCGCTGAAATCTGCACAGATTTGAAGTTCGCGTTGTGTTGGCGGAGTCTGTTACTGTAAACCGCCTGGCGAATTCCGGGAAACTGAAAGCAAGCTGAGGCTACAATCTTATTCTCGCCCTTCATGTTATCCGCAGAAGATTGAGCAATAAGTACTGCCGCCTTTTAAAGCGGCGCGTGTAATTTCTGCTCCAGCTCCCCACTGAAATTGATCAGAGAGATTGAAAGAGAGAGAGATTCATCGCGTGTTGCTTCGGGGTCTGAGGGAGCCTAAAACCTCCTTCTCAATAATAATAATAAGCTCAGTTGTGATCTTTTACTACACCGCCCCCTCTCCCAATTGCCAAGGAATAGTTCCTAAATTTGTCTGATTTAATTTTAAATAGAGCGCCGTGCTGTTTTTAACATTCAAAAGTTCACCACTATCCTACGTTTAACATTCTGCCTCTGTGACAGCGTCCTTTGTAAGAACAGGGACAGACACACGTGCCTTAACCAGAACCTGAAGGGAAGTGTCATATACTATCTTGTGTTGTTGCAGAAACAGAAACACATGTGACTTAGACTTATTCAAAACCCAACCACTCAGTTGGAGAGAAAATATGATCCTTGTGACTCTGCTCTGTATGGTCCATAGACCTGAGTGCTGAAGTCATAGGCACAGTCCTCAATGAATACTTTCCTTGACCTTCAGGATGGAAAAGGAGGACACAGGTATAGATAGCAGGGCAGACGACTCAGAAATATTATTCATCCATTAGTAAAGGGGTCAGTAACCAAAAGTGTAGATTTAAGGGGAGCGATAGAAAGCAAAGAGGATAAACTTTTTTCATGCAGAGGGACATGGAAGTTTGAAACACTCTACTTGAAAGTGTGGTTCATTCAGAAACTCTCATAACGTTTAAGCAGTGCTTAGATACTCACTTGCATTGCTATTGCTGCCAGGACTGTAGACCAAAAGCTGGAAAAGGAGTGTAGTTAGAGTCTGTAGTCCAGTGTAGACACAATGGGCTGAATGGCCCCCTTCTGTGTTGTAAATGTCTAAGTCTGAAAATGGATTTGATTGCAGGAGGATATGAAAACTCGCTCCATCCTCTGTGTCATCTCCATGTTTTTAAAAAATGTATTCTGGCATTCATTTGTGTCCTATCTGAACCTAACTTGAATCTGCTTTCTGAGCCATTGCTGCCCATTGGGTGAAGGAACATCCACAATGCTGTTAGGGAGGGAGTTCCATGATCCAGTGATAGTGAAGGAATGGATATAGTTCCACATCAGCTTGGTGTGTAGCTTGGAGGGGAACATTGCAGGTCATGGTCTTATAAAGATACAGCTGACATTTGGGATGCCTTGGGTAGATTTGCTGTCACCAATCTTCCTAGCTGTTATTAGTCTAAGTTACTGATAGCAGTATTGGGAAGAATGTCTACATGACTCAGGCAGAAGACTGGTTCAGTCTTGGTGAACAGAGAATAGGTTCATTAGGTATTACTTAATGACTAGTTATATTATATCTAAGATGTATGATATTCCCTTGTAAAGTTTCAGACTTGCCTTAGGATAAAGTATACATCACTACTTTAGCTAGATTCTTTTAACACACTAAGCATAATCACTGGGTCAGATATGTGGAGAACTGGTCAGCTCCTTTCAGGAACAATCCTTTATACCCTGATGGACAGAGTATATCTTGTGATTTCAGTTAACCCTTTGATGTCCTAACTGTCGTATACTACAGTGGTGTGCCATTGCCTCTGCTGTGCTTGTCCTTCAAGGTTGAGAAGATGCTTTTGCAGCAAACTTGGCAAATTACTGGAGTACACCTTGTAGATGGTATATTCTCTAACACTGGGCACTGATAGTGGAAAGAGTAAATGGTTGTGAATGGGGTGCCTATTAAGCAAATTGGTGTCAAACTTAGGTGTTGTTGGACCTGTACCCATCAGGCAACTGGAGTGTATTCTATCACATTCTTGTATCATTTATTGTAATTGGTGGACAGGCTTTGATGGACTAAAGAGTTGAGTTATTCATCTCAGAATTCACAGCCTGCAAGCCCAATTTTGTAGTTATGGTATTTATGTGGCTAGTTCGGTTAGGTTTTTGGTCAATGGTAATCCCCAGCATATTGTTAGTTGGGGATTAGTGATAGTAATACCACTGAATGTCACAAGGACCTGATTAAATTCTTTGTTTGATAATCATTGCCTGATACTAGTGTGGTGTGAATGTTACATAGAATTTTATGCAAAACTGTGTTTATAAAAATTTTTCTTGGACCTCCTAAAGAGTCTCTAAATTTGATGCAAAGTTTTTGCTTTAACATTTCGTGAAAATTAACCTGCTAGCATGCGCGGAGAGTTTGAATGATGTTCAGAGTAGGTTGCTGTGTACGTAGGCATGTGCACAGCATACCACAGAAGAAGAACGATGAAACAGTTTCACATCAAAACAAAAGTAACTAGGCTCTTCTCAGGTGCAAATTTCACTTTATGTCACGTAGCTTCAGAAAGCTAGAAAGGGTAACCACAGCCTGAGTTCTGAAATATCTTGGTAATTACATTACTTGGAGTTTTTTTAGAGCAAATTTCTATGAGAGTGCATTATTTAATACGTTTACTTCTGCTGCTAATACTGATGTAGAAAGGGCAAAAGTCTACATGTTACAACATCTCAATATGGATTATCAGTGGATTACTTTTGGTTTAATGGGATGCTGAGTTGTCAGAATGTTGAGACTGCATTGCAAGGAATGGAATGAAAGAAATATCTTTGCAATTATCTTGATGTGAAGGTGCCAATATTGGACTGGGATGGAGAAGGTCAGAAATCATATTACACCAGGTTATAGTCCAACAAGTTTATTTGAACACATGAGCTTTTGGAGCCTCAGTCCTTTTTCAGGTGTTAGTGTTTTGAGTTGACTGGTAATAGAGAACAAGAACCAAATTGACCTCCTGTGATTCTCAGGCAGGCAGTTGATGACTCCCCATCCAGCACATTGATTGATTAGTGGGACCCAAAGAATTAGACGCTTTACAGAGTTTTGATTTCTTGCGAATTTATAAGGGGAAGCATGGTCCCAGATGGAAGGTTTGCTAGCACAATGTTGGCTTGTTGAATGTCCGATAATGGTACTTAAACAATAACGCTTTTCTTGCATTGCACAATTTGGGTGTAATACTGCCCAAAGCTACTTGCTGTTGCTACTCTTTTGTCCTTTTTTTTGTGGGATTCAGCAAGAGGGATTCTTTCCTGTTTGGAGAAAGTGTCAGGAAAGTGGAAACTAAGCTCAGCAGTTTGTTGCAAGGGCGTTAAGGTTAATGATGGGCTTCCATTCATTCAGCTGACCAACAAAATGCCAAATTGAAAAAAAAATGAACTGATTACACTACATGTCCATTTAGATATTCTAGTAGCACAGCTTTTAAACAATAGTAAAACATGAAATGCACCAGTTAATGTAAGACTTCTATTAAATACATCCAACTTTAGAATGCCCAATAAATGCAATTTGTATCTTAGTGTCACCAATGAAAGTGCTCCAAAGCACTGCTTAAAATAATACAAAACCAAGTGCAGAATTCACATAATGTGCCAAAGAACATACTTTTAATATGTCCCTATAATCATAAGAACATAAAGAATATGAACAGAAATAGACCATTCAGTCTTTCAAGTCTGTTCCATCATTCAATTAGATCACACTTGATTTACACCAAGACTATTTTTCTGCACTGTTCCTGTAATCTTTGATGTTTTTACTACCTAGAAAGCTATCAATCTCTGTCATACTCACCAATGGAGCCTCCAGAATCCTCTGAGGCACTTAATTCTGAAGCCTGTCACCTTTGGACTGAAGAAATACTAAGAAACGCACAGGTTACAGTTCTATACCTATTAGCTACACTAATTTATGCATTAATGCATTCATTTAATTCGGTTGTAAATTGTAACTGATATACTCTGTTCCACAACAAGATGACACGTTTAAACCATACTGTAGGACACTCTCATGAGGGCATGCTGCATAATTGAAGGGGTTAATTTCCTGATGAAACATTAACCAGATTTAGTCCTGATGAAGGGTCTAAGCCCGAAACATCGACTCTCCTGCTGCCTGACCTGCTGTGCTCCTCCAGCTCCACACTGTATCGACCCTGATTTCATCTGCCTGTTTAGCTAGCAATGAAAAGAAAATCTGATGAGACCATTCATAGAGAGACATGGATTACCCCTGGTATCCTGGTTAACATTCCCCACTCCACAAATACCGACAAAAGTGGTGAGAGGTGAGAGGCAAAATATTGTGGCTGCTGGAAATCTGAAACAAAAGCAGTGAATGCTGCCACCATTCAGCAGGTCAGCAAGCATCTGTGGAGAAAGAAACTGAGAGAACAGTTTTAGTGATTGGTTTAAGGTATTAGATAGGAGAGGCACTGCATATACCTACAAATAGCAGTTGACTATCCTTAAATAATTTTAAGGTAGTTTATTAGGAAGCAGAAGTTTGGATATGACACATTAGCTAAGTAGACAGGAAACACATAGAATGACAGTTGATGGTGGTTCATTGATTGCAGAGTATGAATGGATGGTTGGTGCTAACACAGAATGTGTTAATTGCAATCGCTTATGATAGCAGCACCTTGCTCCCTAGCCAGCGTGTTTCCCTTGGCCTTCCTCCATTTTTCCCTGTCCACCTTCCATCTGAAGGAGGAAGGATAGCCCTGCTATCTGACAAAGATTGCTCCCTTGTCGCCAAGCGCTTTATGTCTTATATGCTTTATATATGGTTCAGTTACACATGGCAATGGTGGGACCATATCTGGAATTGTGCATACGATACTGACCACCGTATTTACAGAAGGATGTTATTGTGATGGAAGCAGTTCAGTAAAGGTTTACTACAGTTATACCTGGAATGAGTGGATTGCCTTAGAATTTTAGAATCCTTACCATGTGGAATCAGGTCATTCCGCCCATCAGGTCAACACCAATCCTACGAAGAGCGTCCTACCCTAACCCTGTAACCCTGCATGTCCCATAGCTAATCCACTTGTCCTGCACATCCTTGGACACTATGGGCAATCTAGCATAGCCAATCCATCTATCTGCACATCTTTGGACTGTAAGAGGAAACTGGAGCACCCGAAGGAAACCCACGCAGACACGGGAAAATTGTGCAAACTCCACACAGACAGTCACCCGAGGGTGGAATCAAACTCAGATTCCTGGCACTGTGAGACAGCAGTGTTAACCACTGTGTCACCATCCCAAAAGATTGTAAAAATGAGGAAAGGTCAGGCAGGCTGGGCCTGTATCCTCTGGAGTTTAGAAGAGTCAGAGGGGATTTAATTGAAATGTCTAAGATCCTGAGGGGGGTGGGGGGCTTGTCCGGGTGGATGTGGAAAAGACGTTTACTCTTCTGGGAGAATCTAGAACTAGGGGTCACTATTTAAAAATACAGACCCGCCATTTAGAATAGAGATGAGGAAGCATTTTCTGTCAGTGGGTTGAGAGTATTTAGAATTCCCTTCCTCAAAATGCAGTGGATGCACAATCTTTAAATAGCTTTAAGGCAGTGGTAGATAGATTTTTGATTACCAAGAGGATGAAGGATTTTCAAGGATATGCAGGAATGTGGGGTTGAGATTAAAATTAGATCAGCCATGATCTTATTAAATGGTGGAGCAGGCTTGAAGGGCCAAGTGGCTTACTCTTGTTCTTTGTTTATTTATCTAGGGATTGGTAGTTTACACAATGTCAGTCATCCTCCTAAAAATGAATACAGGTCAGGAACTCATGATGGCAGGATGGTCACCTGCATATCTGTCCATCTCTGGGCTCAAGGCTGTTTTAAAGGTTGTATCATGCTGACACTTGCATAGAGAAAGGAGTGCACAAGGTGCTATGTTACCAACTGAAGAATATTACAATGGAAACCTGAATTGAGCAACCCTGACATCTTACGGGACAGTTTAGAATTGTTTATGCCTCTCTGGAGAGAGTAGTTTCACCACATTATATCAGGCGGAGTCCTAAAGGGGGTCTGACTGATGTGGGCTACGGTGAGATTTGTAGCAGACTCAGACAAGAAGTGCAGCGAGGCCCATCTTGATGTTGGGAGCTTTATGCTCCATCCTTTTGTGCTTTTTCCAAGCAGTGTGCTGAGATTCCTGCTACATAGCCACACGTTGCCAGTGAAGTGGGATCGTTACTTGTTAAACACCCAGTAGACAACCCAACTCATTAATATTCATCAATAGTAGGAACTGCAGATGCTGGAGAATCTGAGATAACAAGGTGTAGAGCTGGATGAACACAGCAGGCCAAGCAGCATCAGAGGAGCAGGAAAGCTGACGCTTGTTCACCCGAAGTTGATGCCACCCAAAGGTTGCAGGAACAGCACCTCATATTCCGCTTGGGAACTCTGCAGCCCAACGGTATCACTGTAGACTTCACAAGCTTCAAAATCTCCCCTCCCCCAAATGCATCCCTAAACCAGCCCAGCTTGTCCCCGCCTTCCTAACCTGTCCTTCCTCCCACCTATCCCCTCCTCCCATCTCACACCCCACCCCCATCTCCTACCTACTAGCCTCATCCCGCCCCCCTTGACCTGTCCGTCCTCCCTGGACTGACCTATCCCCTCCCTAACTCCCCACCTACACTCATCTTCGCTGGCTCCACTCCCGCCTCTTTGACCTGTCTGTCTCCTCTCCACCTATCTTCTCCTTTATCCATCTTCTTTCCACCTCCCCCTCTCTCCCTAATTATTTCAGAATCCCCTCACCTTCCCTATTTCTGAAGAAGTGTCTAGGCCTGAAACGTCAGCTTTCCTGCTCCTCTGATGCTGCTTGGCCTGCTGTGTTCATCCAGCTCTACACCTTGTTATCTCATTAATATTCACCTCCCTATTTCACCAAAGTTGCCAAACAAGCTCGATATCAAGAATTCTGGACATGGAAATCAGTGCGGGTACCTGGGACGTTCAGCTCGCCTGCCTGCATCAAAGGCCCTCCCACCCATGTTAGTCACTGGCGCCAACAACTCAGCACATGCTCCATGGGCACTGGGCCATACACACCCCCACATCCATGGATGTTGGCATCGGTTATGTGCCATCCTGTAAAAACCACCATGGCATATCTCTGATCTACTTATAGGAGGTTTTCGCCCTTCAATGCTGCACCAGGAACTCCCATTGCAATGCTGCAGCAAGGACACTGTCCAGCTCAAGCATCTTCTGGGCCAAAAACAGAAGTTGCTGGAAAAGCTTAGCAGGTCTGGCAGCATCTGTGAAGAGAAATCAGAATTAACGTTTTGGGTCCAGTGACCCTTCCTCAGAACTGACCCCAGACCCGAAACATTAACTTTGATTTCTCTTCACAGATGCTGCCAGATCTGCTGAGCTTTTCCAGCCACTTCTGGTTTTGTTTCTGATTTACAGCATTCACAGTTCTTTCAGTTTGCATCTCCTGGGCTCTTTGCTTGCTCTCTTAGTGCTTCTGACTCTGAAACTACCTGGATGCTCAAGCATCCATGCCTTGCCTTTGCCTTTTGCACTTTGTTCCCTGAGCCAGAGACATCGGACTTGCTTCTATCTTGCCTTGCGGTTCAGTGAGACACAAAGATAGGAGGCTGGTCATGGTTATGAGCAGGCCTCAGTCAACCCAAACTAAAACTAAGCAGGGTGTCCTAACGCAAAGAATGTCAAGGGAAGCCTCCTATAGCAGTTCAGGAGATTGGACACAATCAATCAGTTACTTGAGGTGTATCAGGGTCAGTATCCCCTTCTCATGAAGGGTGAGGAACTGGTTGTTAAGCAGCCCATCATCTGTGTTGACTCTTTATGCCTTACTGTGATCTGTTTACCTTCTGGGATGAGAGAGAGAGAGGTTTTAAGGCAGATGAAAGTGGGTAGAAGAGCGATTACTATAGGTGCAGATGAGGAAGTGTCCCAAGTGATTGGGTAGGCAGCACAGAGTGGGTGAGGGAAGACATTTCAGGGCAATGGAGACAGTGGTAGAACGTGAGCCCTGGTGGGAAGTTTTTTTTTCTGTTCATTTTGTGGGATGTGGGTGTCGCTGGCTGGCCAGCATTTCTTGCCCATCCCTAGTTGCCCTTGAGAAGGTGGTGGTGAGCTGCCTTCTTGAACCGCTGCATTCCTCCTGCTGTCGGTTGACCCACAATGTTATTAGGGAGGGAATTCCAGGATTTTGACCCAGTGACAGTGAAGGAATGGCGATACATTTCCAAGTCAGGATGGTGAGTGACTTGGAGGGGATCTTGGAAGTGGTGGTGTTCCCATATGTCTGCTGCCCTTGTCCTTCTAGATGGAAGTGGTCGTGGGTTTGGAAGGTGCTGTCTGAGGATCTTTGGTGAGTCCTGTAGTAGGGATAGAATGAGTGTGATGCATCCACTCCCTCCACCACCGATACTCAGTGGCAGCAGTGTGTACCATCTATAAGATTGCACTGCAGAAATCCATCAAAGATCCTCAGACAGTACCTTCCAAACCCACAACCACTTCCATCTAGAAGGATCAGGGCAGCAGACATATGGGAACACCACCATTTGCCAGTTCCCCTCCAAGCCACTCACCATCTTTACTTGGAAATATTTCGCTGTTCCTTCACTGTTGCTGTGTCAAAATCCTGGAATTTTCCCCTGAATGGCATTGTGGGTCAACCTACAGCACATGGAAAGCAGCGGTTCAAGAAGGCAACTCACCACCACCTTCTCAAGGGCAACTAGGGACGAGCAATAAATGCTGGCCCAGCCATTGACACCCATGAGGCTAAAAAAATCATTGCACTGAGCAGAGTTCACTGTTCAACTTTAAACTGAAACCCAGCCACTGAATCAAATATTGCTGTAGACTTGAATAATTATATTTCTCTCCCTCAAGACATTGTGGGTCAACAGCACATGGACTGCAGCGGTTCAAGAAGGCAGTTCACCATCACCTTTTCAAGGGCAACTGTGGATGGGCAATAAATGCTGGCCCAGCCAGCAACACCCATGTTCCATGAATGAATTGTAATAAAAAGTCAGAGAGAAGGTGGTAGCACTTATGCTGATGGAGTACAGAAGGCCATTGAATCTTCTTCGTACAGAGCTGGAAATCTCATGACAGCTGACACTACTTTAACCGAGGGGCACGGCAACCGGGATCTTGACTTGGACAGAGTTCACACTTGGGCTGGAAGATTGCCAATCACTTCGCTAAAAGTCATATCTTGGCCCAGAACTCAGATTGCCTGATAATTTGAATGAAACGCACAATTAAAGAAGAAATCTGGTGCTTGAAAATAAATCATATAGACTCATACAGCACAGAAACAGACCCTTCGGTCCAACTCATCTATATGATTAGATTGAATTTGATTTTAAAAAGGGTAGACTGATTTTCAAAAAAAACTCAGCAATGTGTTAATGCACATGAGGTATCAATGGTCAACTGAGGTTAAATGCTAATATAAGGGGGATTGGTTTTGGCATCAGTCCTGTATTAGCCATGCACTCTGTTTATCTTTTCACAGTTCAATTCTACATGCAATTTAGGAGCAAAACTATGTATATATACTTTTCATGCTGCAGTCCCACTGTGCTGTCATCTGATATTTTGAGGCCTTCCTGTTGAAGGCTTCTAAACTTTGACTCAGCTCCCAAAGTACAATATTTTTGATACTGTGCAGAAATGTTGCTGTTCCATGACAGTAAAAGAACTGTAATTAATTCTAGCAGCATTACACATTATACATGAAATGACATAATTGTTGACAATTACTTCTGTTAATTTTGTGTACCGGGGTAATGATGATCATGTAACATGCTCTTGGATCCTAACGAATGTGTACTTTTTAAAAAGATGGACATCTTTCATGTGGCAAATATTTTCAGTTAGGGCCCACACAGTTTTTTCCAGAATGACTGGCTGTTGTAATTAAAATCCCCTACACTGTCATAAAATAATCACTTTTAAACTCAAGAGTTTGATTCATCGGTGCAGAGGTATTTGACCTGACCTTAGATCAGTTTTGGAGATAGCTTTTCTGAAGAAGGGTCTAGGCCCGAAACATCGAACTCCTGCTCCTCTGATGCTGCCTGGCATGCTGTGTTCCTCCAGCTCCACACTGCGTTGTCTTAGATCAGTTTTGTTCAGCAAGAAATCAATAAGAGGAATTTTTAAAACAAATGTTTTCATTCCATGTGGGTGTTGCGTTTGGTCAGAATGTATTCCTTGAACCATTAGAGCCTTTAAGGTGATAATGTTTGGTATATGTCACTACTCCAGTATAATGAGCTGTGAAAGTTGTTTACTTGAAGATATTATTCCTGAAGGGGGCTATCTCTGACCTATAGGCTTAACCAAGGGAGTGTTCATAGAAACATAGGAAATGGGAGCAGTAGTTGGCCATTCAGCCCATTTGGTTGGCCTTTCAGCCCCTTTGGTCAGCCATTCAACCAGATCCATGGCTAATATTCAACTTCAATTCTCTTTTCTCTCAGCAACCTTGATTTCTTTAGTATGTAGAAATTTATTGTTATTGGTCTTGAATATAGTCAGTGACTGAACTTCCATAGCTCTATGACTTCGAGAATTCCAAAAATTCACCACCTTCCGAGAAAAGAAATTTGTCTCCTTGAGTGTCTTAATTCCAAAGACTGGCTCCTTAATCTGAAACTGAGTATCCTGGTTCCAGACCCCTGCTACCCACCCCTGGCAAGGGAGATTGTCCATTCTGCATCTCTGCTGTCGTATAGTGTAAGGATTTATCTGCTCCAATGGGATCACCTCGTGTTCTCCTAAACTCGAGACAAAATGTTGACTCAGTCTCCTCAACCTATCATCATAGGAGCATCCCACCATTCCAGGGATAGTCTGGTGAATCTTCATTGCATTCCCTCTGTGGCAAATATGTACTTCCTTAGGTCATTAAGAATTTTCAAAAAGTCAATAGCATTTTATATCGTGTCTCCTCTTCTGCTGTTGATCTGTTGTCTTACTGAATGAAGGTGTGTCGCTGTTTCATTGTAAGGGTTTGGTAATGGGATTTTAAACTTTCTTGATACTTTGTATAGGGTACTGAGCCCTGGGAAAGATTCACTCCTCCCCCCACCCCATGTCCAGATGATTGCAGTGCATACTTTTCATAGAAACACAGAAAACAGGAGTAGGCCATTTGGCCCTTTGAGCCTGCTCCACCATTCAATATGACATGGCTGATCATCTAACTCAGTCCCTGTTCCTGCATTCTCCCGATACTGCCTGATCCCGTTAGCCCTAAGAATTATATCTAACTTTTTCTTCAAAACATTCAATGTCTTGGCCTCAACCATGTTCTGTGGTAGAGAATGTCACAGGCTCACTACTTCCTGGGTGAAGAAATTTCTCCTCATCTCAACTCAAAATAACCTACCCATATCCTTACACTGTGACCTTTGGTCTGGACTCCTCAGTCATCAGAAACATCCTTCCTGCATTTACCCTGTCTAGTCCTGTTGGAATTTTATAAGCTTCTATAAGATTCTCCCTCAGTTTTCTAAACTTCAGTGAATACAGTCCTAACCAATCCAATCTCACTTTATATGTGAGTCCCGCCATCCCAGGGAGCTGTCTGCTAAACCTTCGCTGCACTCCTCTACAGCCAGACCATCCTCCTTCAGACACAGAGACCAAAACTGCAAACACTACTCCAGGTGTGGTCTCAGCAAGGCCCTGGGCAATTGCAGCAAGGCCATCCCAGCTGCTGTACTTGAATCCCATTGCTGTGAAGGACCACATCCCCTTTGCTTTGTGCTACACCTGCATGCTTACTTTCAATAATTATGGAGATCACACTTTCCTGGGACTGTATGAATCCAGGTACCCCACCCTTTACAGAATTGGTATGGCACAGAAGCAGGCCATTACACATCTGTTCTATGACCTAGTGCCAATCTCCTGCCTTCTTTGTTGTTTCCATAGAATCCCTACAGTGTGGAAACAGACCCTTCGGCTGAACAAGTCCACACCAAACCTCAGCACATCCCATCCAGACCCATTCCCCAAACCCACCTAACCTACAATCCCTGAACACTGTGGGCAATTTAGCATGGTCAATCCACCTAGCCTGCACATCTTTGGACTGTGGGAGGAAACCGGAGCACCCGAAGGAAACCCACACAGATACAGGGAGAAAGTGCAAACTCCACACAGACAGTTGCCCGAGGGGAATCGAATCCAGGCCCCTGGCACTGTGAGGCATCCGTGCTAACCACTAAGCCACCATGCCACCCATTCCTGCACCTCATTTCTATTCAAGTTTCAATGGAGATGTCAGACCCTGAAATGATTACGTATAATGGAGAGTATTTTGCACTAATTTCCCCAAGTGACTTTTTTTTACGATAAAAATGTAAAGCACTGCTTTTGCATTAGAGAGAGATGACTGGTGGTGGTTTAACCTGAGTGTCACCACGGAAAGAGATCCATCATGGTAACCTTTGGCCAGTTAGCTCATTTGGCTGGATTGCTGGTTTGTAATGCAGAATGAACTGTCCTGATTTGAATGCCAAATTAGCTAGCTGCATTGAAAATGGTTTTAGGTGATAAAATGATAAACAAATGCCCTGGTGCCTGGAGCAGGAATGGTAAGTTGAGTTTTATAGGAGTTTCTTAAAGAGTCATAGAATCACACAGCATGGGAACAGACCCTTTGGTCCAACTCATCCAAGCTGACCATGTTCCTAAACTAAACTAGTCCCACCTGCCTGCGCTTGGCCCATATCCCTCCAACTTTTCCTATTCATGAACTTATCGAAATGTTTTTCAAATGTTGCAACTGTAGCTGCATCCATCACTTCCTCTGGCACTTCATTCCATACACTAGCCACACTGTGTAAAAAAAAAGTTGCCCCTCATGTCATTTTTAAATCTTCCTTGTCTCATCTTAAAAATATACCCACTAGTTTTGTTCCTCCCGCCCCACCTTAGGGAAAAGACCTTTGCTATTCACCTTATCTATGTCCCTCATGATTTTATAAACTTCTATAATATCACCCCTCAACCTCCTACACTCCAGTGAAAAAAGTCCCAGCCTATCCAGCCTCTCCCTATAATTCAAACCCTCCATTCCTGCCAACATCCTGGTAAATCTTTTCTGAATCCTCTCTCCATTTTAATAATATCCTTCCTATAACAGGGTGACCGGAACTGGACACAGTACTCCAGAAGAGGCCTCAACAATGTTCTGTACAACCTAGATCCCTTGGTGGTCAGCCTATTTAAAAGAATGATACCAGAAAATGATACCAGGAAGGGTGCAGAGGAGATTTACCAGGATGTTGCCTGGTATGGAGGGAAGGTCTTATGAGGAAAGGCTGAGGGACTTGAGGCTGTTTTCGTTTGAGAGAAGAAGGTTAAGAGGTGACTTAATAGAGACATACAAGATGATCAGAGGATTAGATAGGGTGGACAGTGGGAGCCTTTTTCCTCGGATGGTGATGGCTAGCACAAGGGGACATAGCTTTAAATTGAGGTGTGATAGATATAGGACAGATGTCAGAGGTAGGTTCTTTCCTCAGAGAGTAGTAAGGGCGTGGAATGCCCTGCCTGCAAAAGTGTAGACTCGCCAACTTTAAGGGCATTTAAATGGTCATTGGATATACATATGGATGATAATGGAATAGTTTAGGTTAGATGGGCTTCAGATTAGTTTCACAGGTCGGCGCAACATCGAGGGCCGAAGGGCCTGTACTGCGCTGTAATGTTCTATGTTCTATGAACAGATTTAATGGAGTCAAAGTGGGAAAGTTATTTCCATTATCTTAGTTTGAGATTATGATTGGCATGGACTGGTTGGACTGAAGGGTTTCTGTGCTTTATGACTCTGACTCTATTGTGAGAATATCAAAAACTAGAGGCCATCAGAATACGGTAATCACTGATTAGCTCAATAGGGAATTCTGTAGCCAGAGGTGGAACTTGCCACAATAAGGAGTTTTTAAAATGAATAGTACAGATCAGACTTCCCAAACTGTGGATCACAGCCCACAATGGGATTATGAGACTCAAGTATGGGGTTGCCTGCTCTGAGCCAGGAATGACTGCTGTGGAATTGTGACTGTGCTCTGATACCTGTGTGGCCCCTTTTAAATCTTCATTTTTATGAATGGTAGGCCTGCTTTACTGAAGAACCTTTGAGGCCTGAATCCTGTTTCAAAAGGCCCAGTGGAATGCCACGTTGTTAAGAAAGTTAAAGCCTTTGCTGTCCCCTGACATTGCAGCAAATAATGGAGCCATGGTGGCTAATAGTTTGGGAAGCAACATTGATGCACTTAAGGGGAATCTGACTAAAAACATGAAGGAGAAAGGACAAAAATGTCATGTTAGCAGGATGAAATGAAGAGAGCCAGCAGGAGGCTCATTAAATTTGGCCAAAACACACATGGTCAGAGTGAAATTTAGCAGCTCCCCCGCAAGAGGCAGTAACCAAGTCACATTTTAGTTGATCATAGGCATTGAGGTGACACGGTGGCTCAGTGGTTAGCACAGCTGCCTCACAGCGGCAGGGACCTGGGTTCGATTCCATCTCAGGTGACTGGCTGTGTAGCATTTGCGCGTTCTCCCTGTGTCTGTGAGGGTTCCTTCTGGGTGCTCCAGTTTTCTTCCACAATCCAAAGAGGTGCAGGTTATGTGGATTGGCTGTGCTAAGTTGCTCGTGGTGTCTAGGGATGTGTAGGCTAAGTGGATTAGCCATGAGAAATGCAGGGTTACAGGGATGGGGTAGTGGGGTCTAGGTGGGATATGCTTCAGAGGGTAAGCGTGGACTCAATGGGCTGAACAGCCTGCTTCCACACTGTAGGGATTCTATCCGCAGAAAGCAGGGGTTTGTTGGGCAGAAAGAAACAGCCTGAAATCCATTAAAGGGTGTAATTGCTCAATAATATCTCAAATCTCAAGTTGAGAATGGATTTCACTGCCTATGAGTTGAGTCATTAGGATTGTTTGTTGCTTTAAAGTACAAGAGTTCAGAGAACAGGATTTACTTGATGAAATTGTGAACTGAGAATACAAAGCACCGTGCGTTTGGAAGTTCCTTTCGTATTGAACTTAAGGAGGCAATCACCCAATTCTGTGGTTGTAAGATCATAACCTTTCCAATATCTTGAATAAACAAAGACAACTAGTTTTGAAATAAATTGTTTCCATGCATTGAGGTACCAGTTGATTGGCATCAGCTCCAAATGTAGGGGAAAAAGTATGCAGTTAATCATATTTGCATATTATCAATTCAACATCAAACAAAAGTGCCATTATCATAACAAAAACACAAAGCACTGGAGAAATTCTGCAGGCCTGGCAACTTCTATGGAGAGAAAGCAGAGTTAATATTTCAAGTCCAGTTTGTTTTATTTTATCCCGATTACCATTAGGTCAGTTGGGCAAGTATTTAAAATAAATTGACAAATGACCAGGCAGAACTGAGGCTGAAGGTGAAGGATTGGAGGAGTCCAAAGCTATTCATTGTGTCCTTGGATGTCATGAGATTTAATCGAAAAGGAAATCCTGTATTTAAATTGACCTACCATTGGTTAGTAGGGCTGCCTTCTTTTAAAAATGCCAATTCAGTTCTGGCTTCCCTTGAGATTTTTCATGCAACTCTGTTCATTAACCTCTGTGTATGAATGTGATATCTCCTCATGACAAGCGGTTATGTTGACTTGGTTTCACTGAACTCTTAGAGTAAATGTTGTGCTTTTTATGTGTGGATGCACCCGATTACAGACGCAGCTTGTTCATGTATGACCCATGATGTTGGTTTGTCTATACTTAGCAAGATGAATGCTCCATTTGGAGTTTGTGGCTGTACGTCATGCAAATTGGTAACATCATTCAGGAACAAAATGCATGAGAATGCTTGTGATTAATCCCTCTCATGTGAGTTCATTTTCACAGAGACTTCTTTGAAGCAGCACAGAGATAAACAGAATCCTCTCGTAACAGAGGGACACGTTTTGGCCTGTTGTCTCTGTGCCAGCCCTTTGAAGTAGCTGTCCAATTTAGTCCCACACTCCAGATTTCTCTCTTGTTCTCTCCACATACATATCCAGTTGCCTTTGGAATGTTCCAATAGAACCTAATCCCACCATCCTTTCAGCTAATGCTCCCCAAGACATCATAACTCTGTGGGGGCAAAAGAATAACTCTTTATTGTCCCATTTTTGCCAGTTACTTTAAACCAAGATATTTGGGCACTGACCTACTTACAGGGAGGAACAGATTCTCCACAGTGTCTTCATCAAAAAACCCTTATAATTCTAAATAACTCTCTTAGGTTTGCGGTAATCTTCTCTGTTGTAAGGGGAATAGTCCCAGCTTCTACAATTTCTCCACATAACTGAAGTCTTTCTTCTGGTAAAGATGTAAAATGTTGGAAACTATCATCAGTTCAGGCGATATTGTCTGATGATAGGCCATCAATCTGAAATGTTGGCTGTGTTTATTTTTCTTGGAGATGTGCTCAGAATTTCTAAGATTTCTTGTTTTTACATTTCATATTTCCATGCAATGTGGTATTTACTTCTGTAACATCCTGGCAAACTTTCTCTGAATCCCCATGCAGGTCCTGACACCCATCCCACAGTGAAGTGCACAGAATTGTGTAGCGAGTTACTTGTAAAAGATTATTGCATTCAATGGCTGTGTGTGTGTTTGTGTCATTATGTCTTTGTGTGTTTGTGTTTGTGTACATGTTTGTGTGTGTGTGTTCGTGTGTGTGCATGCATGTGTGTACGTATTCGTGCATGTGTGTTTGTGCGTGTGCATGTGTGTGTTTGTGTGTTTGTGTGTGCATACGTGTTTGTGTGTATGTATTTGTGCATGTATGTGTGTTTGTGTTTGTGTGTGTTTGTGCTTGTGTGTACATGTTTATGTATTTGTGGCTGTGTGTACGTGTTTATGTGCTTGTGTGTGTATGTGTGTGTTTGTGTGTGTTGGTGCGTGTCTGTGCGTGTTTGTGTGTGTGTGTATCTTAATGTACATCCAAACTGGAGCCAAGTCGTTCTTCTGCCCCTTTATGTATTTGAACAAACATTGCTGGCGAGTTGCAGGAGCGTTGCTAATGTTTTAAAACATTGCTTTAAATGTTACAATGCCTCACAAATGAAGACCAACACAGCAAATCCACAACAAAGCCGATGAGAATGATGGTGCAGTGCCAGCAATGATAATGTTGGGCACAATCTTCTGTTGTTCCTGAGAGTGGGAAGCAAGGCGTACTGGGGTGCTTAACTGTATGAGAATCCTAATGGCACCACACAAGTTTGCAATTAAGTTCTTGGAAAGAGGTTTGAAATTCCCGGTGGCAATGGGGGAGGTGATGGCTTAGTGGTATTATCATAGACAATTAATTTAGAAAACCAGAAAATTGTTCTGGGGACCTGGGTTTCAATTCCACCATGGTGGTCGGTGGAATTTGAATTCTGTACAAAAAAAAAATCCGGAATTAAGAGTCTAATGGACACCACGGAAACCCCATCGAGTTCAAAATATCCTTTAGGTAAGGAAACTGCTGTCCTTACCTAGTCCGGCCTACACATGGTTGTCTCTTAGCTAGGACAATAAATGCTGTAATTAAGGATGGGCAATACATACTTTCCCAGCCAGTGACACCCATACCCTGTGAATGAATAAGAAACAAAAGCATCAGGAAGTCTTCTTGCATGTTGTGCTCATTGAAAGATCAGCTCACCAGAATTAAGTTCCTCTCCCGAATGAAGTTCTCCATGAATGGGCATACTCACTCCAAATTCACAGCTGCATTGATGTGAAATGCAGTGGGTGAGTTAGTTTCCTTCCTGGGCTTCGGAGTGAGTAGCTACTGTTTTGTCGTCTTTGGGGGGTGTCTATCTGTGCCAGACCTTGATTGACATTGGGTGGCAGAAGTCTAGGTTGCAGAGATATGGGAGGGAGTATGAAGTATCATGGGTATGGGTCAAGAAGGCTGGTCAAGAGTGGATGATGGTGTCTAAGGGTGGAAGTCTGTCTGGGTGAGGGATATAGGCTGACCGAGAAAGAGCCAGGATGTTTAGCTATAGAAACCCACTCAAATATAATGCGTGATGCTCCTGGTTTAAAGGCAATGCATGCTTGCTGGGCTGCCTTTAGAGCACACCAGGACATTTGCCCCTATGTCAACTTCCAGCCACATGATTGAACATGTTTTTCAAGTATGCATATGTGATAAGCTGGTAACTGTGTAATTGCATGGATAAAGCCAACCCACCTGAGTGGCTCATTTCTCAGCTGATTTTGTAGTCCAGAATGGGAGATTCTGCCCATTGTATGTGTCAGCTACAGCATTTCCTAACAGGACTAACCATATCTGACAAAGAACTGTGCCTACATGAGCATGTCCAAAGGTTTTTTGCTCCGATGAGCCGGGTGGTGTTGACTTGATGGGCTGTCATCCAAATTGGAAAAGTGTGACATGGCACAGTGGTAATGTCACCGGATTAGCAATCCTGAGATCCAGGCTAATGCTGTAGAGAAATGGGTCCAAATTCCACTGTGAAAGCTGGTGGAATTTTATTTTTTATTCATTCGAGGGACGTGGCTGGGCCAGCATTTATTGCCCATCCCTAATTGCCTGTGAGAAAGTGATAGTGAGCTGTCTTATTGACCTGCTGCAGTTATGTACTGGAACAAGATCCACAATGTCCTTAGGCAGGGAGTTGCAGGATATTGACCCAATGACAGGGAAGGAGTGGCGATATATTTCCAAGTCAGGATGGTAAGTGAATTGGAAGGAAACTTGAAGGTGATGGTGTTCCAAAGTATCTGCTGCCCTTATCCTTCCAGATGATAGTATTTGTAGGTTTGAAATGTGCTGTCTAAGGACCCTTGCTAAATTTCTGTAGTGCATCTTGTAGATGTAACATACTGCTGCTACTGAGCAGTGGTGGAGGGAATGAATGCTTGTGGATGTGGTGCCAGTCAAGTGGGCTGCTTTGTCCTTGATAGTGTCAAGTTTCTTGCCTGGATGGGTGCAGCTCCAATAACAGTCAACTGGGGACTATTCCATCACACACCTGTGACTTGTGCTTTGTTGATGGTGGACAGGGAGTCAGGAGGTGAGTTACTTGTCACAGTATTCCTAGTCTGTGACCTGCTCTTGTAGCTACTGTGTTTATATGGCAAGTTCAGTTGAGTTTCTGGTCAATAGTAACCCCCATAAATTTAAATATAATTAATAAATTATTGTATTGAAAGCTAGTCTCAGGAAGGGTGACCATGAAATTATTAGTTGTCTTAAACATCCAGTTGTCGTTCAGGGATGGAAATCTCTGGCTCCAGCCAGCTTTGACTCCAGCCTCTAGCAAGCTGCTCCATTCTAAAACAGTTAGGGACAGCCAGAAAATGCTGTGACACTCACATCCCATGAAAGACTAAAAGAGCAGCTTCATATGGCTTTGTGGAACATGTTCCTATGCAGGATGGTTGGACCATTTGGTAACTAATGGGACTTTTCATCCCAAGGTCCAGATCTTGATCTTCATTTTGGGTGACTTTAATCTGAAGTTTTATTTAAGATGCTCATAAATTATATCCACTTAATTGAATAATATACTTTTGGACAAGGTGGACTGGGCACAGTTCTTTGGCATAGACTGTTGAGCCACTGAGTGATAGTTCTGCACGTACTCGATGGACTGATGGGCCTGTTTTGTGTTGTATGACTCTAAATGGATTGCTCCATTCTGAAACATGGATGACATGTTCCTTGCCGGATTTAGCACCTAGCAAATCGCTTACTTTCTCATTGGCATTTCCTCCTTTGACCCTGAAATGATTTTTTTTATTCATTCATGGCATGTGGATATCACTGACTAGGCCAGCATTTATTGCCCATCTCTAATGCCCAGAGTGTAGTTAAGAGCCAACCACATTGCTGTGGGCCTGGACTCATGTGTAGGCCAGACCAGGTAAGGATGGCTGTTTCCTTCCCAAAAGGGCATTAGTGAACCAGATGGGTTTTTCCTGACAATTGCCAATAGATTCTTGGTCATCAGTAGACTCTTAATTCCAAATATTTATAATTTTTTTTGTAAATTGAATTCACAATCCACCATGGTAGGATTTGAACCCTGGTCCCCAGGTCATTACCTGGGTCTCTGGATTAGTAATAATTCTACTAGGCCATTTTGAGGCCAGCTATTAGAGTGTGCACAGAAGTAAGGTGCCATCCCTTATAACTGTATCTGTGCATGTATAGAAAGTGCTAATCTTTGTGCAGTGGCACACAGGAACACAACCTTCTAGCAAAGCCATGTTGTTCTCCACCCAGACAACAAGGTGCAGAGCCGGATGAACACAGCAGGCCAAGCAGCATCATAGGAGCAGAGGGCCTGCTGTGTTCATCCAGCTCTGCACCTTGTTGTCTCGGATTTTCCAGCATCCGCAGTTCCTACTATCTCTTGTCCTCCACCCAAATCGAATATAGCCTTCCCAGGGTGAGGTTCTTTGTGTTGCTGCTAATACTCCAGGTGTGGTCTAAGGAGACCTTTGTACAGACGAAGCATTTTTGACCAGATATACTTTATAACAGCAGCAGGTTTTCACAGTTAGCTCAGGAAAGCAGAACTGCATTAATACTGGATGGATTTAACTGGATTGAAGTACAGTCAACTATGCAGTGCCACAAATGGGAGCAATGCCCAGTATTTACTGATATGTCTGGAGTAAATGATTTCCTCAGCGCTAACCACAGACTTGTGGCTCAGATCCTGGAGGAAGACTCAATACAATCAAGTTAAAATATAACCTCTACGGAATCGGAGGTTCTCTGTTGGTGACATGCCCCTGTCCAGGGGAACATGACAGTTGATGTTTACGTAGAGTTATCAGGTTTTTTTTAATGAAGCTGTGCAGGGATGTTGTGGCTCACTTCTGGAGCAGGTAGGACTCAAATGTGGACCTCCAAGCTCAGAGGCAGGCACATTACTGCTGTACCACAAGGGCACTGAAAGCAGAACTGTCAACAAATGTATCCTAGTTCCTGTTGCCAACTCATGACGAAAGTACATTTTATTGTATAAGGTAATGGTTGAAGCAGTTAACATTCATGTTGCATTGACCTCCATACAATGTGACGTCACACTGTCTTTGGAGGCAGTTGAGTGCTCTACACTGGCCTTCACATGGATCTTGCAAGTTCGGTCTGGCTTCTGAGAGTCATAAGTAATTACATACAATAATAGCTGTATCTACAATTATGAAGCAATAAACCACATTGTTGTCCAAGGCAAGTAGTCTTCAGTCTACTGATCATTAGACAAAGTCTATACTCAGCAGAATGGAAGGAGGACTCGAGGCAGTGAACTTGCCCAAATCGGAAGCGCACATGCTGGTATCTGAAATGACAACGTATTTCTTTCGTAAAGTGTTGCATACTCTATAGTCACTTGCTATATTTAAAGTTTGCAAAAGCCCTGCTCTTGCTAGCTATTGATTTCATTGAGAAAAGCAAGTTTCAACTTGACTTGATTAACAATGCTTTGTCCCTGGTTAGTTTCAGCTTCACTTTACCAAGAGGATTTTATATTATTTATCATTTTATGTTACATTATATGTCCATATATTTAAAAGTTCATTTGTTCATTTGCCAAGTGTTGAAGTTACACAAGTTCCAGTTCACCAAATTTGCGTTGCTTCACTCCTAAGCATTTGGTCTCCATGATGCTAATAGTTTGCTCCATTCATCTTCAATTTCTGCCTTCTCATCCCTGTTTCTGTCACCAGACATGAGAAGCCAAAGCTGCACCATACAGCTGCCATCGCTGAAAGACCACAGCTACTTGGCTCTGCTTCAGGAGGAACATTGTTCAGCACAGATGGCTGTATCAAGCATCTGCGGTCAGAATGGAGAAGTAACTTGTGGAACAGGTCTGGAAATAAAATAGTCTCATGTATTATCAGTGAGATGCATCTGCAGGCAGTTTCTTTAAAAGCATTTCTATATAAGCAGAATCAGACCTATTTTAATTGAGCTGGTTTACCTTTGATCAAAAATGGAAAACAATTTGGAGAGGAACAGGAATTCATCTTGCAATTTGGCATTTTTACAATGTGTTCAGCAATTTCAGGCCATGATCTCCACCACCTATTTTTGATAGTGCACTTTTGCAATGTGCCAGACTCAACCTTGGTTTTCATGTTTTTGCTTTTGGACCAAGCTTGTTTGTTGTTCTGCCATTCACAGTCATTCTGTTTCATTTCTTGACCAAAATTCATTGCCACTCCCCTTGCTTTTTGGCCACTGACATAACACATGAACGCACGAGGGCAGAAGAAGACCATTCAGCCCCTCAGGCCTGCTCTGCGTTTGATAATATATCGCTGAGATGATTGTGGTCTCTATTGCAATTTCCTTTCAGGAATCTGTCTCACTCAGCCTTTAAGATACTCAGTGATCCTAACTCCATTACTGTCAGGGCAAGAGAATTCCACACACCATTGAATCTCTGAGAGAAAACATGTTTCCTTATCTCCATCTTAAAATGGGAGATCCCTTCTGTTTAGACATGTCTGCTTGACATTCTATCACAAGTGGGAGCTTCCTCTCAGGATCCACTCTGTCATGTCCTCTCAGAATCTTAAGTGTTCTGAATAAGATTGCCTCCTTCTAAAATCTGGATTTAGAACATTGTGAGCAGTTTTGGGCCTTGTATCCAAGGAAGAATGTGCTGGCTTTGGAGGGTGTCCAGAGGAGGTTTGCAAGAATGATCCTGGGGGTGAAGGGCTTGTCATTCAAGGAGCAGTTGAGGACTCTGGTTTGTACTCGATGGAGTTTAGAAGGATGAGGGAGGTGATCTGATCGAAACTTATAGAATATTGAGAGGTCTGGACAGAGTGGATGTGGAGAAGATGATGTTTTCGCTAGTAGGAGAAATTAGGCACTGAAGGCACAGCCTCAGAGTGAAGGGCTGAGAACTGAGATGAGGAGGAATTTCTCCAGCCAGAGGGTGGTTAATCTATGGAACTCATTGCTGCAAAAGCCCATGGAATCCAAGTCATTGAGTGCATTTAAGACAGAGATAGATATGTTTGTGATTGGTAAAGGGATCAAGTATGCAGGGAGAAGGCAGGAGAATGGGGTTGAGAAACGTATCAGTCATGATCGAATGGTGGAACAGACCTGACAGGCTGAATGGCCCAATTCTGCTCCGATATCTTATGATCTTACATAATCAGTGTGGGATACCCTTGGCTTTTAATCTCTCCAACCCACCACTGTGTCCCAGAACTCCTGTATTGTTCTTACTCCACCCCAATTGGCATAAAATCCACCACTCTCCTTCAGTTCTGGCTACTTTCCGCTTCAGGAAGTCTCCATTTCTGAAGGGGAGTCATGCCAAACTCAAAACATTCATTTAAACAGCTGCTGCTAGTTGCTAAATGTTTCCATCAGTTTTTTTTTTATTACAGATTTCCAGCATCTGCGATATCTTGCCCTTTATATCAGTGTTCTTTTTTCCAATACGTTGCAGGTCCTGACAGTAATCATTGCGAACTGTACAAAGAGATTTTAGAGGACTTTTGTGAACTGGATAGGAGTTACGAACCGTACGATGTTGGCATCGGTAGGTTTTGTTATCTTGACTCAATCTTGGCAAACTTTCTCACCTGCGAATGAACCATTAAGCTTAGGAATAGACATATTCCATTGTCTCCAGTCTAACAAAGGTGTGTCTTTTGTTCATTTTACAGAAGGAATTTTGAAGTATTTGCAGGACCCGCGACCACTAAATGCAATAGAACTTGAACAATATTTTGGTGAGCGTGCTTACCTACCTCTTTGAGTGCTTGGTTTGCTACAAGATTCAAATGTTTCTCTCCACCAACTCAGAAACAATGACAACAAAGATCTGTCTGCTACAGAATGCTGTAGATATTAGATTTTTATTGTCATGTGTACTCAAGTACAGAAGTACAGGAGTATAGTAAAAAGTGTGTAATGTCGCCACACATGTGCACCATCTTAGGTACCAAAGTACCTAGGTAGAAAAAAAGCTTAGGTACAATGTAGTAAGAGAAACAAGAGTTAAAAAGTTAAGCATTACTTCATGAAATAGTAGAAACGTAAAGAAATAGGTTATAGTTTACATTAAAGGCTTTCGAAGTTTAAACTGGGAAAATAAAGGTTCGACAATCTTTGATGAGTCCTCCACTTACCTCTCTCTCTGGGAGACCAGAGCTGTCTGTTCTCAACGCTGCCGCTACAGCTACAGTCTCTGCTACTGAAACTGCCACCTCTCCATGCTCCCTCGGTGCCTCGGGAACATACCTGGCGAGGATCAACTCGCACACCGAGCTGAGACACTGCCATTAGCCGCCAAGAGACCGACCAACATTCTGCCAAGAGACCAGGCTGAGAGGCACCAAGAGACCAGGCCCAGGACCCACCACAAGCTGCCGGAAGACTGTGCTGACTCACGCCGAGTCACTAGGCCGAGAACCGCCATGAGCCGATGAGATAACAAGCTGAGAGCTGCCACAAGAATCTTATATTATGTTATTCTGTATATTATACAGAACAACAGTCCCTGTGTGTGTTATAGGGAACAGGAGTCCCTGTGCCTATTATAAAGAATAGCAGCCCCTGTATGCAGTTATCCACTGGAAACAAGGGATAATTAAGAGTCCCAAATTGCTCTGTATCGCTTCCTTGTATCAAAGTGCAGAGCAGTAATGATAAAGGACAGGGGACTGGGAAGAAACAGGAAGTGCAGAAATAGATTAAACATTCAAGGAAAAAAAAATTAGCCTTGATGAAAATATGAGGTGCACTGTTGTTAAAGTGGATGATATCGATTATCCCTTGTAGAACCTGCCTGATTTTCATTTCAGTTATTTCAAAGCATTTTTACTGAATACAGATTTTTAAAACAAAACTCATTCAATGTTTATTCATTATTGCTGGCCAGGTCAACATTAATTACACATTCCCAATCACCCAGACAGCAATTAAGAGTCAACCACATTGCATGTCACATTTAGGCCAGACCAGGTAAGGATGCAGGTTTCCAGAATGTTAGTGAATCAAGTGGCTTTTTAAACATCAACAATCAGTGGTTGCCATTGGGCGAGCTTTTTATTCAATTCAGATTACCCCACCTGCCGAATGAGATTCAAACCCATGTTCCCAGAACATTAACCTGGGATTCTGGATGACTAGTCCAGTGACATTACCATTATGCCACTACTAGAATTCCTTCCTGGGCAATACAGAGTTAAATATTAATCGTCTTATCGTGCCCTTTTTTTGTGTCTCTTTACAGATAATGAAATGCTACTGGAAACGCAGGAAGTGACAGTCAGGAGCACTCCATACAATGATGCTGTCTGTAAGTTCTTCATTACTACTGAGAACACAGGGGCAAACGTTAAGCAGAACTTCCAAATTGCCTTTCTGTCATGACCCTCACTTCTAAGACTTCAAAATACAATGCGACTCTAGATGGAAATTTTGTTGCAGGGTGCAGAGCATGACTTTTTTTTTATTCATTCATGGGATGAGGGCATCGTTGGCCAGGCCAGCATTTATTGCCAATCCCTAATTGCCCAGAGGGCAGTTAAGAGTCAACCACATTGCTGTGGGTCTGGAGTCACATGTAGGCCAGACCAGGTAAGGATGGCAGTTTCCTTCCCTGAAGGACATTAGTGAACCAGATGGGTTTTTCCCAACAATCGACAATGGATTCACAGTCATCATTAAATTCTTAATTCCAGATACTTATTGAATTCAAATTCCACCATCTGCCATGGCGGGATTTGAACTCGGGTCCCCAGAACATTATCTGGGTCTCTGGATTAACAGTCCAGCGATAATACCACTAGGCCATTGCCTCCCCAGTAATGGAATATTTTGGGTGTGGGCCAAGGGGGCTGGCTGAGAGTAGAGGCCTATGGGGATGGGCATGGAGTTCTGGGGGAGACATTGGGCTGGAAGTGCAAGCAACCAAGGTTACAGGCACGAAAAGCAGTCAAGATATCTACCATGTTTCAGGCTCTCTTCGTGTCGGTGATCAGGCCTCAGGGATTAGGCCATTCCCACTGCCATATATTTAAAGGGGCCTCACAGCCCAGGACTGTCAAGTCTTGGTCTTCACTGTGCAGCTGCCATTGCGGCTTCAGAGCTCAGGCAATACTGCTTGTCCCATTGATCCATGGTTTGGAAATCCGTGATATAGAGGCAAAAGAGAGCCTACTTAAGTACAGGACTACCTGCTAAGCTCGAGTTGTAGAGATTCTAATGCATAGAAAGAGGCCCTTTGGCCCATTATATCTGTAGGAGCAAACACCAGCCGATATTCCAGCATCTGACCCATTGCCCTGTATGCTATGGCATTTCAAGCACTCATCCAAATACATCTTAAATGTCTTGAGGGAGGTTGTTGAAACAAATACTGACATTGAGCCACATAAGCAGGCTTGAGGGGATGAGTGGCCTACTCCTGCTCCTAATTTATACGTTTGGGTAAAGGGATATTGACACAACTGTCCAAAAGCTTGCTTAAAGAAATAGATTTTAAGCAGCTTCATCAAGTGGAAGGAGAAGCATAGGGAGGGAATTCCAGGCCCGGTGGCCTTAGCCCGCTGAAAACATGGCTCCTGATGGTGGGGCAGTTAAAATCAAGCATGCTCCAGAGTCCAGAACAGGTGGATCAGGGAGATCTCAGGCAGTTGTAGTTGGCACAAAAAAAGTACAGAGGAGAGATGCTGTGGAGGGATTTGAAAAGAAGACTGAGAATTTCAACCTCAACGCTTTGTTTAAACAAGAGTTAAATGCCATAGCGTACAAAGATATGGGCCAAGTGCTCGAAGCAAAATGAGTTTAGAAAAAATTCTTGATGACCAGTGAGGACACAATGGCAGAAGGGCCTTTTTCCCTGTCATAAAAGCTCTGTGACTCTAGGAGTCAATGTAGATCAGTGACCACAAGAGGATTGGGTGAATAGGACTTGGTACATGTTAGGGGACTTACAATAGATTTTGGATGCTCTCCAGTCAGGTCCATATACCCTTTGGACCAAAGGTCTCTTTCAGTGCTGAACATTTCTCTACAAATTCAGTCTTTTTTCCAGGATTCCACAGGCTGTCACACAGACCTGTACAATATTCAGTTTCACTTCATTCATTCGACTATACTGGGTATTCTCAACCTTCCACTAATTTCTCACTCGTTTTTATTTGGATTCCGCTTAAATGCATCAACGTAACTCACCCAGTACTGCAAAACAAGTGTGTTCCACATTTTAATCACTCTCTGGGTTAAGCTGTTTCTCCTGAATTCCCTGTTGGTTTTAGTTGTGACTATCTCATTTCCAGTGTTAGAAATTGGAATTTAATGTGATTTGTGGGGCACCAGGATGTAGTATATCATTTCTTGTAGTTGTTTTTAAACTGTGCTTTTTAACCTTTTAGCATCAGTCTGTAGCATGCATTCTGCTGACACCAAAGTCACTTGCCAGAGTCCCGTTGTTTCATCTGAGGTGAACACAAACAGCAGGAAAAGATGTAAGTTCATCATTCAGCACTGTCCAGTTACTAGTTAATGAGGCCATCACATCCCAGAAAGCAGCATATTGATTAATGGCGATGAAAAGGGAGAGAATACACTCCCTGAACCCAAAATAATCTTTACTAACCACGCAATGCAATACATGGAAAAAAGAAAGTTGACGGAGGACATCAGAAGTAAGAGCATAACATGTGGTTTGTGTTGTTCCTCTTTTTATTATTTGTGCTTGAGTTATTTCCTTCACTGTGTTTATTTTTGTAGTTATTTTTACACTGTATGGGAGCAGCGGTAGAGGATTTGAGGAAAACGTACCCACGGCCACACTGTACAATTCTGATCTGTGCTAACAGCAGAGTACTGTGACCTGCTTGGTTTCTAATCTCGCCCTCAGGCCCCCCCGCCCGGGGCACGCCGGCTCCACTTAGTTTGGAGGGCTGGTCCAGAGGAGTGACCAGTTTGCTGACAAAATTCCAGGAAGACTCAAACTCGCGATGGGTTGCCTCGGTACTCATAGAAACCGTCACATCCAAGTCACTCACCTTCTCTCTTGGTACCACGCATGGTCGGAGCAAGCCGCATCAATCAGCTCCCAGCTCTCTGTATTTAGCCTGAGGCAGGCAGGATTAACTTTTCCTTAAACTCTCCTCCTGTCCATTGCCTTAATTTACCACTTCCCTTTGGTCACGTTGCTGTGAAACAGAATTCAGATACCACAACCCGACCTCGCTTGAATATTGCACAAATTCTGAAACTCTCCTCATGAAACTTAGGTACCATCATAATCTTGACTGAAAATTGAGTTTTCAAATCTCCAAGGTGCCTTTCCAGCCTTCAGCCAACACTCCATTCAACTACGAGAACCATCGCATTGATCACGCCTTCCACCGAAGTTCAGCAGGAATTGTTGGATCTTTGCCAGGAGTAGTCAGCTCCCTGATCCAGGACTCTTGTGGTCAACTGTCACATCCCTAATATTAGTCAATGAGGTTAACAAATTGACCAGGGGCTAGTCTTTGAGTCAGACTCAATTAGAAGAATAGAGAATGGGGTTAATTAAAATCGAAGGTTAATTAAAGGATGGAAGGGATTGCTGCAGAATGTAAATGGTTGGTTGGGCAGGATGGCCTGTTCCTGTGCAACAGGTTTGGTGTGGCCTTCCTCATCTGAACAGTCCTGTGACTCATTTTAGCCAATTACAAGCTCTTGGAGAAACCTGTAGCAACTGGACCGGAGCCATCGTGAGCAGAATCTTAGCCAGTTATCACTGGGGCTCAAGTGGGTCGGTTCACGGTTTCCACCGTGGCTTGCCTTGTGAATGAACAGGCCGATTCTCGACCCGTAGGCCTGTGTCC
>NC_063352.1:8609271-8617199 GCF_021869965.1 Rhincodon typus | reverse complement strand
AATCCCTCTACCAATAAAACCTAACATACTGTACGCCTTCTTAACAATGCTATCAACCTGGGTGGCAACTTTCAGTGATCTATGCACATGGAATTGCACATTCAATTGAAAAACACTGTCTAACTGTGACTTAAGTAGAGGACAGTTTCAACTTTTAGATATGACTTTCTTTTAAAATAATATCTTTTGTCAGAATCTAAAACCAAAGACAATGAAATAAGTACAAAACCAACTCTCCACTCTCCATCGGATATTGTCGAAGAGCAAAGATTTATCCAAAGTAACCATGGTAAGAATAGTAAAATGAATTTCTCTTTTGACAAGTTTGGATCTTGACACAGCTAACTATAATTCTTCTTCCAGTTTCTGAACAATGCACAATGAACAATCAGGGCAGTACGGTGTTCTGGGCAGCACAGCGGCTCTGTGGTCAGCACTGCTGCCTCACAGCACCAGCAACCCGGGTTCGATTCCAGCCTCAGGCGACCGTCTGTGGAGTTTGCACATTCTCCCCGTGTCTGCGTGGGTTTCCTCCGTGTGCTCCGGTTTCCTCTCACAGTCCAAAGATGTGCAAGCTAGGTGGATTGGTCATACTAAATTGCCCGTAGTGTTCAAGGATGTGTAGATTAGGTGGGTCTTGTGGATAGGTCTGGGTGGGATTCTCTGAGGGTCGGTGTGCACTTGTTGGGCCAAAGGGCCTGTTTCCACACTGTAGGCATTCTATGAATGCAGGGAGCGTTTATCCTCCAGATGCTCTGCAGCACTTGGAAAGGGATGTACCCTTTCAGGAGGAGGGGAATCCACCAATTTTTCCTGGATTTGCTCAATCCAGGATCTTGCTGCTTTTAAGCCCTTTGTTGGATATTGGGCCAGATAGTACAGAGGCTAGAAGACCAGGGTTGCAAGGGTATAAACTTTAAACAGTAAATGTAAATAAGAGTGATAAAAAGAATGAGGCTGCAGTTAGCTGGAATGGACTAGCAAAGGAGTTCAGCAGCAAAGATGGTGGATGAAAAAATAGCAGACATTTAAGAAAATAGATCATGATTCACAGCAAAGATGTGTGAAAAAGAAAGGTTCTAGGAAGGGGAAAACCAACTGTGGTTTGTTAGGGGAGTTAACAATAGCATAAAATTGAAAGAAAAATCATACATTGTGGCAGAGATTAGTGTAAGCCGAAGGATTGGTAAGCTTTCTAAACCAACAAAAAAAAATCCAATAAACGGAGAAAATAAACTTTGAGGGTAAACTTGCAAGTAATATCAAGACAGACAGCAAGAGCTTCTTCAAATAGATAAAAGAGAAGACACAAGCCAAAGTGAACATAGGTATCAGTAATTTTCAGGCCGGTCATAAAATCTCCTCTGTTTGGGTGCCCAAGAGGCACTTTCAAATGAGTGAGAGGCTACATGGTTTGAAACTCTCCTTCCCACTGTCTCATCACTATCTCACCTTGTACCTATGTTGTCCCAGTTATGTCCATGAGCAGAAGCCCTGGAAATCTCAGGGCAACATTGTGATGATGTAGCCCTGACAATAATGGATCCATGTCCCCACTTCTTTGTCGATTGGCTTGAGAAACGGAGCGTTCCCGAGATGCTACCGCAAGGAAAATATTTCACTTCTAGTAAATTGCCATTGAAATTGACATATGTTGAGGTTTAAAACTCTTCCCTCACTTCTCAGATCCTGGTTTGTTTAATCGTACAGCAGGGCCTTCTCCCCACTAAGTGTAAGTCTGAAGAGTACAGACCACTCCGGCCTGTCTTCCCTTAAATATCACCTAGGCCCAGGCTCAATGGGCTGAATGGCCTATGCCTTATGGTCTTATAAGGTAATGATGCTCATTTAATGAGCCAGTCCAGGCATGATGGGTCAATGGCCTCCATTAGTACTGTACCACTTCTGTGACACTGATTTAGAAATTTTCCACATTCTGTACTGCCACAAAACTAGACATATGTACCAATGCATGGGAATTGTAATTTTAGATGAGGAGAATCCACCTCCTTCTCCAGAACATTTTACCAAGGCAGTGGACATCTTATCTCCAACATGCTACCTTTCGGACATCAACCATCTGAAGGAACTGAAAAACCACGTGGCCCAGATTGGATCAGACACTTTCTTCAACTCAGGTCTGGAAAGCTATGAACTCTTTTTGGGATGTGATTGGTCAGATTAGATTTGTGTCTTCCCTTGGTTCTATCAAATTAAATCCAAGTGGTGGTCTTACAATTTGCTTATTGCTTGGTGAGGATATATGGATTTGAGTCTTCAGACTGAATGGGGCCATTCCACTTTAAACCTAAACTGTCGTAAATTTAATGTTTAACTCATTAGTCAAAGCCTTTAGATAATCTATCTTAATAACCTCTTGTGGAGGGTGGGGTCAAATTTTGTTTAAAAACATTCGCTGTTTGAGATGAATCACAACATGAAAAGTGCTATATGGCGATAAGTTGTTATTGTCGATTGCATGGGGAGGCTGATGGGACGTTCCAGTTTTTATATCAACAGTAAATACACCATGGAATGTTGCAATGCTGGTTCATGCTTGTTGTTGGCATAAAATAAACTGTTTGGAACTGGATGAAACATTGGCACTTGACCCAAGATATGGAAGGAATGAGTCAGTGCAGCTTGCTCATGTCTGCCATTTAGTGGCCTTGGGGGGTGTTACAGTTAGCAAGAATTGCAGATGCTGAAGTCGGAGATAACACAGCATGGAGCTGGAGAAGCACAGCAGGCCAGGCAGCATCAGAGCAGCAGGAAAGTTCAGAAATTTCTGAAGAAGGGTCCCGACCCGAAACGTCAGCTTTCCTGCTCCTCTGATGCTGCCTGGCCTGCTGTGCTCCTCCAGCTCCATCTAGTGGCCTGGCTCAGGTTGGCAACAACTGACGCAAATTTCCTCTGCCACGGAATCAGGGGTTGGGATCATCAAGTGTAAGGGAGGAATAGGAAAAATAAATTGAAATGTGAGGGGAAGAAAAGAACCATTAGGAACAAGGGTCTAGGCCCGAAACGTCAGCCTTTCTGCTCCTGTGGTGCTGCTTGGCCTGCTGTGTTCATCCAGCCCTGCACCTTGTTGTCTTGGATTCTCCAGCATCTGCAGTTCCTACTATCTCTTATAATTACTACATTTCATATTTGCTCATTTCAGCCAGAGGCGATGAATTGATTGTTAACAGCCCAGTTGTCAGCTCTGCTGGGTTCCAGTTTTTCCAGCCATATGCCCTCCCACGCCAAGTCATCAATGTGCCTGTCAATGGAGCTGTTCAGCCAGGAGCCTCCAGATGCTTTTTAGGTCAGTTTCAGAAACTATGTTTTTGTCACCGTTTCTATTGTTGCTGAACAAAGAGACCTTGGGGTGTAGGTTCATAGTTTCTTGAAAGAGGAATCACAGGTAGACAGGTTAGTGAAGAAGGTTTTTTTGGTACACTTGCCTTTATCAGTCAGTGCAATGAGTTGGGAGGTCATGTTGCTGCAGTGCAGAACATTGGTTAGGCCACTTTTAGAATGCTGCATTCAATTATGGTCTTCCTGCTATAGAAAAGATGTTGTTAAACTTGACAGGGTTCAGAAAGGATTTACAAGGATGTTGACAGGATTGCGGGGTTTAGGCTATAGGGAGAGGCTGAACAGGCTAGGTCTGTATCAGAGGCTGTAGGTGTCCTTATAGAGGTTTATAAAATCATGAGGGGCATGGATAGGGTGAATAGCCAAGGTCTTTTTCCCAGGGTAGGGGAGTCCAAAATTAGAGGACATCGGTTTAAGGTGACAGGAGAAAGATTTAAAAGGGACCAAAGGGGCAACTTTTTCATGCAGAGGGTGGTGCATGTATGGAATGAGATGCCAGAGGAAGTGGTGGAGGCGAGTACAATTATAATATTTAAAAGGCATCTGGATGGATATATGAATAGGAAGGATTTAGAGGAATATGGGCAAATGGGACAAGATTAATTTAGTATCTGTTTGGAATGGACGAGATGGTCCTGTGCTGTACAACTCTATAATTCTACGTGGGACTAGTTTAGTTTGGCATTATGGTCTGCATGAACTGGTTGGACTGAAGGGTCTGTTTCTTTTCTATATGACTCTGACTCAATGATGCACAAACAATCTGTAGGTGGCAAAGACAGTGAAGGTATGATGGGGTGAATGGCCTCCTGTGCTATAACCTGGAAATCTATGATAATTATTAATGGATGATATATCATACATTTCTGACAGCACTTGCAGTTTATATGACTTGTGTTAAGTGTCTGAACACATTTTTTTTAAAATCCTCGTGGTAAAAAATGTGATCTTCATGTAACTATTAATGTGCACAAATGGACTACCACTTTAACGAACAGACAGATTGACACCTATGTGTTGAAATAGGCAGCAAAAGAATTTCAGAGATTTTCAAGAGTTTCATTGTAAGACTATAGTTTAGCACAAACGTCAGTTTCCACCTTTCCCTTCTGGACCTTTTCCTTGTCCAGAAACCAATTACCCACGGGTGAAGTACTCAGCTCTTTTTTATTTTTGTTTTTAGTCAACCCGTTCAGAAGTGCTGTGATACACATTAAAAATCTACCTTATGGTTGTGGGTCTGGACGAATGAGGACTCAAGATTTCCCTTCTTGAATGACATTTGTGAACCAGATGGGATTTTGTGAAAATCGATGACAATTTCATGGTGCCTGACTATCTTTCAATTCCAGATGTTTGCAAGGCAATTGAACATGTTAATTGAATCTAAATGCTGTCATCCTCTACAGTTGGATGCCTTCAGGACATTAGTCTGGGCCTCTCATCTAGTGGCATATTGGAATGTTACTGCTTTAGTCATCCAAAGAGAATGGCACAGGATATGGGAGTAGGGCCATATGAATCAAGATATATGATTGTGGGCAGAAAGGAAAGGGTTATGATGTACCTAGAACATTGTGAGTGATGTTCCAAAGGTGCTTGTGTTGGAGATGCTTTTAGAAACTGTATATCTGAGTTATCTAGAATACGAAATCTGAAGAGCTATCAAACCGCTGAAACAATATATATAGACCGTTAAACCTTTAGATTTCTGTACTTGCACATTGTAAAATCTTATCTCTGTATAGTTAATTTTTGTTATTACCCGGTGTTTATGTGTTTTCACATATAACATACAGGAGTGATTTTTGAATAACAAATGAAGTTTTGTTATCACCTTTCGAGCGATATTTTAAAAAGACATGAGGGGCAAATTTTTTACTCAGAGGGTGGTTTAAGTTTGGAATAAACTTCCTGAGGAAGTGGTGAAGGTGGCTACAATTACAATGTCTAGAAGACATTTAGATAAGTACATAAATAGGAAAGGTTTGGAGGGACATGGCCAGGAGCAGGCAGGGGGGACTAATTTAGTCTGGGATTATGGTCGGCATGGACTAGCTGTAGCGAAGGGTCTGCTTCCATGCTGTATGACTCTATCATATCCCTTTAAGTGCACAACATACAAATGAATGAATGTTACACATAACAATAGTGACAGGTTCTCTGCACTGTAGCACTCCAGGCAAAGGCTGTGTCCAGAAATTATTCTGTATTGTACACATTAGTTTAGTTGTAAATAAACCCATCAGAGATCTTCAAGTAAACAAAATCTGGTACCACATTAGTGTAATGTTTAGATAATTCAAGAATATCGTTCCATGGTATAATGTTGAGATTTACTGATGATGTTAACTTGGTGGGTGAGAGGTGGGATGTGGATCAAAGATGAAATAAAGAGTAGGAAAAGGAAATTTACTTTGTTAAATTTGAGTTTCAATTGGAACAGAAAAGTGCATAAAGGCAAGTCAATAAAGGTGACTGTTGTATGTACTGCGATACCAACCATTACCACCTTGTGGTTGAGATACTTTGCTGCCAACAACTTTTTTGCTTGACTGGATTGATGGGCCTCATTGGTTTACAGTGGTAGAAGAAAACTACTAGTGCATTGTAATGTGAATAGGCTCTTATTGTAAACAGGATATAGCTTATTGAATAATAGCAATCAGGTAGAAGTTACACTGGTAAGATAGACGTTGCAACAAAGACTGTGAAGAGACCTAGGATAACAGGTCTGATCACTTCGAGATGCTAAGGTATTCTGCCTTTCCCTCTTAGACATCATCAGATTCAGAGGAGCTTAATGCAGTCCCTAACATTAGACTTGCAGAAACATTTACTTTTACAACAGTGGTCATACAGCTAGCTAAGATCTTGGAGAATGGAATCCAGGTTCCATATTCAAGCTATAAAAAGTGAACTTGGTTAGATCACAGAAAGTGGAATCTGTTTTCAGCAGTACAGTATCTCGTTTTCAATCCCTCCCTTGTCTAAAGGATGGTCTAAAGAAAAGAACAAAAATTTAGAATAATCACAAAGGATTACAAATAATATCTATAAAAATTTCTTGCAAACAAGGTGATAACATGTTGACCACTCTGTCTGATACCATTATTGAAATTTGATCTGTGAATGCTTTGTAAAAGTAACTCACACAGTTCAATAAGAAAGGGAATATGGAAGATTATTGGGAGTGTTCAGGGAATTGGGAATGAGACCAGTTGGTGTGATTCTTTACTGCTAAATTCTAGCATTCTAAGAATTCTCAGGGTACATGTATACCTTCACTTCCTGCTGGCACCCTAATTGGTCATGTAGCTTAGTTGGCTGGCTGGTTTGCAATGTAGAGTGATGCTAACAGTGTGGGTTCAATTCCTGCATTGGCTGAGGTTACCATGAAGGACTGTCATCTACCTCTCCCCTTGCCTGAGATATGGCGACCATCTGGTTAAACTACCACCAATCGTCTCTCTACTGAGAGATTGGAACTATGGTGACTTTACTTTTACTCATCTAATGGAATGAATAATATATCTGGTTAGCTTTTTGAGTTATTGACATCTACACGTTACTGAGCCATCTTATCACTCTCCAAACTCACCATATCATTGACATGTTGTGGCTCAGAGGAGACCTGCAATAATTAGTCTCACATAGACATCAGACTGCTGCGTTGCTGCTAACTCCCATGCACATCCTGATGAGTGCAGTCTGCTCTAAGATGTCTCTTTACTAAGGGAATACATAGGCTATCACACATTATACAAGGAGACTGTTTACACAATGGAACACAGTCTTGAAAATTAATTCGTAAAGTCTGTTTTCACTTTCCAGTTCTAAATGAGAGCTTGGCGACTCTTGAGATTACGACACCACTGCCGACATTGCCTCTGTATTCAACACGTGAGTAGTTTTCAGTTCTAATTGAACAGAGCAGTCAGAAAGGCTAGTGGGGATCATAGATAAGAGGGTGGAGTTGAGATCACTATCAGGTTAGCCATGATGTTATTAAATGGCACAACAGGCCATTTTTACAGTGATTTTTACTAGCTGAATTATCTATTCCTCCTCATGAGTAATATGCTCATCTGTGACAAAGGGAGAAAGCAGAAGACTGAAAGTGTGAACCAGCCTGAGTCCTACCATTGCAGCTTGCCTGAAGCTTTGTAGCTTATCTGGTGCAAGTTGTAGCTGTATTAAGTTTTTCTTGGGCTTTAACTCTAACAGCCTTTGTAACATTTTGTACAAAAGCTAGGTAAATGTTAGCTGCAATTTGTCCCAGATTTTAGGCTGGTTGTGCCACAGATGAAATAGCAGGATTTGATCAATCAAGACATGACCATGTCTGAGAAAATTTAAAAACGCAGAACAATGTGCATTTAAATTGTGCCTTAAACTCCAGATATCCCAAAGCACTTTGAAGTCAATAATGCATTTTTGATGTGTACCCACTGTCATAATTTGGGCATATGTCCAAGTCAGTCTACACACAGCAGGATCCCACACTCAACAATGAGGTAAATAACTAGACAATGTGCTTGATGTTGTTCTTCAAAACTCATTTTGGG
>NC_063352.1:8595963-8608771 GCF_021869965.1 Rhincodon typus | reverse complement strand
AAAAAAATCAGAGTTAACGTTTCGGGTTCAGTGACCCTTCCTCAGAACTGAAACGTTAACTGATATTTTTTCCTTCACAGATGCTGCCAGACCTGCTGAGCTTTTCCAGCAGCTTCTGTTTTTGCAGCCTTGTGTAGTTATGTTTTGCTGACTAACCACTACATTAACTAATTTACAGCATCTGCAGTTCTTTTGGTTTTTACATGAGGCTACAGTTTTTCTGTTACAACAGAATGTATTAACACAAAAAAGTGAAAACAAAAAGGAAATGCTATCTAGCCTCAAACTTCATTTTAAAAAATCTTAAAATATGCATGAAAACCAAGTTTTCAGCCTTCTTCCCAACAACACCACTTCAGAGATTCAAATACAGAGCAATTATCCCTCTGTTTCAAATCTTTGTTGTACTTAATTGATTCTCTCTGGTTTCTTTCCTGTGAACTGTGGACTTGTCTTACATGAATACCCACAAGAAAAATGAGAGGTTAGCTTCTCACCTTCTTTCAACCTACAGATCTCTTGTATATGGACCTGGTTCAGAAGTTTCATAAACTAAAGTCTTCTACTAATGTAACTGTGTTCTCCCTGAACTGCTTTATAAGAAAGAACTCCTGCTTTCTTGGAGGAAAGATTATTCTTGCTTCTGACCACAGTTAGATTTCTTCCAAATTGCTCCATAAACTTTCAATCTCTGGATTTTCTGAAAATCTATTCTTGATTAATCTGGACTGAAAACCAGCTAATGGTCTTCAATAGTCACTCAACCTATCATAAACAACCACAATATAAACAAATTTCCATTAGCACACCAAGGGTCTGATACATTCTGGATTAGGCCACTGTGTTCCAGAGGAACTGTGTCAAAATGAAGAAAATTTGACGGCAAACTTGGAGTGCTATATCTTGTTTGTTTTGTTTTCTTTATTCATTCACTGGATGAGGGCGTCTCTGGCTCGGCAGCATTTATTGCCCATCCCTAATTGCTCAGAAAGCAGTTGAGAGTTAACCACGTTGCTGAGAGTCTGGAGTCACATGTAGGCCAGACCAGGTAACGATGGCAGTTTCCTTCCCTAAAGGACATCAGTGAACCAGATGGGTTTTTCCCGACAATCAACAATGGATTCACGGTCATCATTAGATTCTTAATTCCGATAGTTATTGAATTCAAATTCTACCATCTGCCATGGCTGATTCGAACCGGGTCCCCAGAACATTGTGGGTCTCTGGATTAACAACCAGCGATAATACCACTAGGCCATCACCTCCCATGTGTACTATTTGCTCAGAATTACTAAGATTTTAATAAACTGCATTTTAGACTTTTTGAAGTTGTAATCAGCATCTGTTTATGCTAGTCCTGCACCGAACATGAAAAAATTGTCTTTCTGCTAGTTAAGTGAAAGTTGCATTGACTAGAAAGAAACCAATAACAAGTCTGGAATTAGTTGGCAATCTGCTCACTAGCTTACTGGCAACAAATTTAACTTGAAAGAGGAAGAAAATTCATTTGCTTCTGGAACCTTTAATGAAATGAACTCTTGGGGAAAGAAAGAGAAATTGCTAAAGAAAGTGAAGTCTGAAAATCGAGAGTTTTGTTTCTGCTTTATTTACTCTGTCTCGCAGTCTTCCTTGGAGTTCATCATTCATGCATATATTTTGTTTTGCCACTGCTGTCACCATCTGGTAAATTGTCAAACTGGCTGTTCTCTGAAATGAAACCGGACTGGTTGAGGGTTGATATTTTCAATTCTGTGAAATTACAGTATATAGCAGGCATCCCAGCAGCTGTTGCTAAGCATTATGTTCTACCAATTCCAGGAGAAAAGATTTTTTGGCTCAGGTTTTGAAGTTTTCTACTTCCAACTGAGATCTGTGTCGTTGAAAATCCAAACTTCTTTATTCTTTTGGACCTTTGAGCAAATTTAGAAGATTTCTGGAAAAGCTCAGCAGGTCTGGCAGCATCTGTCAAGAAAAGATCAGATGTAATGTTTCGGGTCTGGTGATCCTTCCTCAGAACATACGTTCTGGACCCGGACCTGAAACGTTAACTCTGATTCCACCAATAAGAGACAATCTAACCACCATTCCTTGACATTAAATGGTATTATCATCAATGAATCTCCCACTGTGAACATCCTTGGAATTGCCATTGACCAGAAACTAAATTAGACTCGCAATTAAAAACGGGCTACAAGAGCAGGCTAGAGGCTAGGAATATTGCAGTGAATAACTCGCCTTCTGACTCCCCAAAGCCTGTCCATCATTTACAAGGCAAAAGGAGGGTGGCTAATTAGGTGCCATTATTTGAGACTGCAAGGAAAAGCCAGAGAACTACAGACAAGTGAACCTGATGTCAATGAGGAAGGTTGAGGAGGGGGTTCTGCGAAACAGGATCGACGTGCATTTGGAAAGGCACGGACTGATTAGGGATAGTCAATGTCATCACAAACTCACTAACCATGCGTCCTAAATTTTCATCCAGATCGTTTATATAAATGTCAAACAACAGTAGACACAGCACCAATCCTTGTGGCACGCCGCTGGTCACATGCCGCTAGTCCAAGAAACAACCCTCTACCACCACTTTCTCCTAACGTCAAGCCAAGTTTGTATCCAATTGGTTAGCTTTCCCTGGATCCCATGTGATCTAACCTTAATAGCCAGTCTACCTCGTTGAAAGCCTTTGTGTGTGGGAAATCGTGTCTCACAAACTTGATTGAGTTTTTTGAAGAGGTGACCAAGAAAATAGATGAAGGCAGATCGGTAAACGTCTACATGGACATCAGCAAGGCTTTCGAAAAGGTTCCCCATGGTAGACTGGCTAGTACAGTTAGATTACATTGGATCCAGGGAAAGCTAACTAATCTAATACAAAATTGGCTTGACATTAGAAGACAGAAGGTGGTGGTAGAAGGTTGTTTCTTGGACTGGAGTCATGTGACCAGCGATGTGCTGCAAGGACTGGTGCTGTGTCTACTGTTGTTTGTCATTTATATAAACGATATGGATGAAAATTTGGGAGACATGGTTAGTGAGTTTGTGATGGCACTAAAATTTGTGGTTTAGTGGACAGTGAAGAAGGTTATATAAGTTTGCAATGGGATTTTGATCAACTGGGCCAAGGAATGACAGATGGAGTTTAATTTAGATAAATGTGAGATTTTGCATTTTTGGTAATAGAAACCAGGGCAGGCCTTACACAGTTAAGGGTAGGGTCCTGAGAAGTAGTGTTGAACAAAGAGACCTGGGGCTGCAGATGCATGGTTCCTTAAAAGTGGTGTTGCAGGTATATAGGATGGTGAAAGACTCATTTGGCTTCATCAGTCAGAGCGTTGAGTACAGGAATTGGGACATCATATTGTGGCTGTACAAGATATTGGTATGGTCCCATTTGGATTACTGTATGCAATTCTGGTCGCCCTGGTACAGGAAAGATGTTATTAAACTGGAAAGGGTGCAGAAAAGATTTACAAGGATGTTACTAAGACTGGAGGGTTTATGTTATAAGGAGAGGCTAAGTAGGCTGGGACTTGTTTCTCTGGAGTGTGGGAAACTGAGGGGTGACCTTAGAGGTTTATAAGATCATGAGAGACATAGATAAGGTGAATAGCTAACTACAGGAGTCCCAAACTAGAGCACACAGGTTTAAGATGAGAGATTACAGACTTAAAATGGACCTGAGGGGGTACATTTCCACACAGGTGGTGTGTATACAGAACAAGCTGCCAGAGGAAATGGTAGTGGCAAGTACAATTCCAGTATTAAAAAGACATTTGGACAGGTACATGGATAGTAAAGATTTAGAGGAATATAGGCCAAACCCAGGCAAATGGGACTAGTTCAGTTTAGGAAACCTGGTTGGCTTCGACGAGTTGGGCTGAAGGGTCTGTTTCTGTGCTGTATGACTCTGGTTCAGTGAATTGGGAGTGGGGTGGAATACTCCTCACTTACCTGGAAGAGTGCAGCCCCAACAATCCTCAGACAGCACCTTCCAACCCCACAAACACTTCCATCTAGAAGGACAAGGGCAGCAGATACATGTGCACACCACCCTTTGCAAGTTCCCCTCCAAGCCACTTACCGTTTTGACTTGGAAATATATCACCATTCCTTCTTTGGGTCAAAATCCTGGAATTCCCTCCCTAATGGCATTGTGGGTCAACCCACAGCAGATGGACTGCAGCAGTTCAAGAAGGCAGCTCACCACCACCTTCTCAAGGACAATAAGGGATGGACAATAAATGCTGGCCAGCCAGTGACACCCACATCTGATGAATATATTTTACAAAATATTTGCATTTTGTTCTGTTTCTATTAAATTCGTTGTGGATTTACTTTTATTTGGTCATCAACAACTGATCTGTCTCTTATTCCCTGCGTTCATGTCATTTGATGTTCACTGTCTGGTATAGCAGGTGGGTTAACATCATGTTACAATAACAGTTGCATTTCTTTGATTGCCAGTGTTGTATTGGTATCTGTCATCCTGATTTTTGAATGCAAAATAATTTTGTCCACAACTCTGGTTAGTTCAGCTGAATCTAGTAGCTCTTCATCACAAACTAATAAATATTGTACTTCCCCCTTTGCTGAGAAGACAAGGAAAGATGCCTATTAATGGTTGCAATGCACACCATTAGTAGATTTGTAGCACAGCTGTAGAATCGATTTTGTAGCACAGCTGTCTTCCTAATACTGTACACCTAATCAAATTCTAGATCAACTATGCCACTTTAACAACTACTTGATGGAAGTATATGAATTAATAGGACAATCTGTTGTGTATTCCCTTTGAGAAATATAATGGAATAGAATTTCAACTTTGAGCGCAATTGGCAAGCTGGGTGCAAATTGCTTTCTAAATTACCTGAGTTATCTGCATCGATTTTATGGCTTAAGTTTCTACTCACCGATGCGCACAATTATGACCATAAAATCTTTCAGGAAATAATACAAATCAATCTCTAAATAATGAACATCTTGGACTGACTTCAGTGACAAGACCTTAAAATGCAAGAACAAAAGTAAGCTATTTGGCCAATTGAGTCTACTCTGCCATTTAATGAGATCATGGCTGATCTGATCATCCTTAAATCAACTTGCCTGCCTTATCTCGTTTATTCTTGATTTCTTGACAGATTAAATATCTGTCTGTGTCAGCTTTGAATAAACTTAACGACCCACCCTCTGCAGTGAAAGATTCCACAAGTTTACTACCGTGTGCCTGGAGCAGATGCCACTACATGTTCATGCCAGCATGTCTTCCCTTACGTATAGGACCAAAATTGTACCAGTGTCCTAACTGAGGTCTTACAGGTGCTTTGTATAGTTTTAGCAAGGCCTCCCTATTCTTATAGTCCATTCCTTTTGAAATAAAGGCCAGCAGCCTGTGGCACTCCACGAGTAACAGGTTGCCATCCTGAAAAATCCTCTTTATACCAACTCTGTCGTCTATTAGTTAGCCAGTCCTCTATCCGTGCTAATATACTACCCCAGCACCAATGGTTTTATCTTATTAAGTAGCCCTCCGTGCGGAACTCTTATAAAGTGCCTTTCAGAAATCCAAATGTATGACATTCACTGGTCCCCTCTGCTTATCTATCCTGCTTGTTACCTCTTCAAAGATTTCTAATAAATTTGTCAGACATGATGTCCTTCACTAAATCATATTGACTCAGGTGGATTATGTTATATATTTTTAAATGCTCTGTATTATAACTTTAATAGTAGAGACCTTCCATTTTTAAGGGTGTTAGATCAGCAATGCTTCAATCATCCAGAACTTTCCCAGAGTCCAAGGAATCTTGGAAGATTGCTACCAGTGCATCCACTATCCTTGTAGCTACTACTTTTAATATCCTAGGTTGCAATCCATGGGGATCCCAGGAGACCTATTAGCCTTTTGCCCCATATTTTCCCTGGTACGTTTTATTTCTACCAATAGTTCTTGTTTTACTTCCTCCCATATTCCCCCTTGACCCTAGATTATTTTTTTAATTTTGGAATGTTAATAGTGACTTCAGTTACAGAACGTATTTATTAAATGCCTCTGCCATTTCCTGGTTGCCAGTTATTATTTTTCCAGGGAATCTTATGTTCCCTAAGGGAACATATGTTTATTTAGGCCTGTTTGTAAATATATTTGCAGTTGCTCTCGCTGTCTGACTTGGTATTACTTCCAAGTTTATCCTTGGTTTATTTTTTCCCCCTTGATTTATTCTTTTGGCCATGTTCTGTTTTCAGAACTTACGCAATCCTCTGGTTTACCACAAATCTTTGTCACATTGTGTGTTTTTCTTTCAATTTTATCTTTATCTGTAACTTCTAAGGTTAACTGTTATTGGTTTATTCCCTTGCTAGAGTCCTCTCCTTCCTTGCAGGTAATATATCTTAGTGAGTCATGAATTATTTTCATCAATGATTGCCATATTTTTCCTCCACTGTCTTTCTTTTCTTCTAAACTCCTCATTTCATAGTCTATTCCAGCTAACTCCGTCCTCATTCCTCATTACTATATAATTACCTTGATTTAAGTTTAGCTATTTCCAACCCAAGTTTCTCACTCGCACACTGAATGCTAAACTTTACCATGTCATGACACCGTTTTGCCCTGAGTTCTTTTCAACTGCCTCGAGACACTTTACCAGATCCAAAATAGTCTCGTCCTTAGTTGGATCCATGACATATTGTTTGATGAATCTGTCTCAAATACTCTGAATTATTCTTTGTGGCTATCTCTGCCAGAGTGAATTTCTCAAACTACATGACAATCAAAGTCACCCATGATTAATTTACTGCCAATTTTCTGCTCGGTCCTACAGTATAAGTTAATGATGGGGGGGCCTATATACTACCCCCACCAGTGTATTCCACCCGTTGTTATTTCTTACTATCTTTCTTCTTCCATCTCATGCTTAAAGTGCCATCTTACTACTCATCTATTCCTGCCTGACCTTTCAAAAAAATCTATCACCCCTCAATATTTTGTTCCCAGCTTTGATGGCCTTCTAACTATGGCTGTAATGACTACAAGATCACATCCATTAACACCTACTACTTGTATGTTTTGTTCTGAACACTCTTGCACATTTAAGTGAAGAACCATTAATCTTGCCTTTTCACCATTTTCCCCATTTGCTACTGTGACATATTTGCAGACATCTTTATATTTAAATGATGTGAACATAACAATTAGGGGGAGAAGTAAATCATTCAATGAGATCCATTGTTTAACAGGAAGCTATCGCTGCCTTGAAACTGTTCAAGGGCACCATTTCCACTGCTTTGAGGCAGTGTGTTCCACAGTATCTCAACCCTCCGTGAAAACAGTGCTCATCTCTCTCCTAAAATGGTGACCCTTAATTTGAAAACGATGCCCCTGTTCTGGACGCTCCCACAGCAGGAAACATCCTTTCCACGTCTATCTTGTCAATAGCATTCATGATCCTATGCGCTTTAACCAAGTAGCTTCTTTCTTTTCTGATGAAGGGTCTAGGCCCGAAACGTCAGCCTCTCTGCTCCTATGATGCTGCTTGGCCTGCTGTGTTCATCCAGCCCTGCACCTTGTTGTCTCGGATTCTCCAGCATCTGCAGTTCCTACTATCTCTAGCTTCTTTCTTTTCTAAATTACAGTAGAAACTAGCCCAGTTTTTCATCCATTCATCATAGACAATATACTCCTCCCAGATATCAATGTCATGAACTTCTGAACTGCCTCCAAAGTGTTATCAACCTTTCTTAAATATGGAGACCAAAGTTAGAGTATTCAAGATGTGGCCTTGCCAATGCCTTGTATCACTGAAGCATAATGTTGCAACTTTTATGTTCAATTCCTCGTAGTAAAAGATAGTATCCCATTGGCCTTCTGTTTACGTGCATACTAACTTTGTGACTCATGCAGTAGGATACGTAAATCCTTCCGCAGCCTGGATTTCCTCAGTCATTGTCCTTTTATGTAGTACTCTGCTTTTTCATTTTCCCTGCTGAAATGTAGAACTTCACATTTACCTGCAGTTTATTCCATCTGCCAGAATTTTTGCCCACTATGTCAGTATTTGTCGCCTACAAATTTAGCTACTACGTCCCTTTGTTCCTTTCATAGAAGTCATTGATATAAGTCGTAAGATGCCTTGACTCCCCAGCACGAACTCCTATAGTACTCCACTCATCACATCCTCTCTGGTTATTGTAAATACTGTAACTATTTTCAGTAAAATGGAGGAGTTTGTCACACTGCATCTGTAGAGGCTAAGAAACTACTCTTCGGATAAGACCATTTAGGCATCAAATCCCAGAGATAGGATTTATTCTGTGTGGACTGTTATTTTTTTAAAAAAAAAGACTCCCCCACTCCACCAAAGCAGCTTTTGTTTTGGTCACTTCAAGAATCTTTTTTGGGATAGCCCATTTATGTGGGTTCCATGTATTTAATGATAGCAGTCTTGTGCAGTTTTATTAATACAATACAGATGAAAATAGATTTACCACAAATATAAGCATTATTAATAATCATATCAAATGCGCCACCTGTGAGCATCCAATTTTGGGTATTTGAAACTGACTTTTTAGTAAGTGGCTCAATAAAATGTTTGGTTCATCAGTTTACTAACTGTATATCAAATATATTTTAAGCAAAGCCTCTTAATACTTAAATCTATATTTTTTAAAAAATGCTTAATTTTAGTTCCATCTTGCCATTGTGATAAATACAATGAGACGTGATCACCTTTGTAGACAGGGCCACCTTCCACTGTTGTCTTTTGAACTAGTGCTAAAAAATTATGGACGCTTGTTTAGTTCTGGGTGTGACCTGCATTAGAAATTTGTTTCTCTTGAATTTTGGGTGAATCATGCTGGGAGACAGTGCAACATGGTGGAAATTTTACCTCAATGTTCTTATCACTACTGAAGTGAGCATGCAGACAGAAGTTATGGATTTCGTAGGTGTGACTGCGCGATGCAGTTTTACTTGGTTTTGACCTTTTGTGGGCTGCTACAAAGGTTTATTTGTGAAAACAGTCACATTCCGTGTCAGTGAGAGTTGTGGGGCGAGAGCCATTGAAATGAGAATTCATTGTTCTAAATGATGACTTGACTCTTTTTGCAACTGCTAGAGTCAACGCAATTTTCTTTTATTAATTGATGCCGTGAGCATTGCTGATATATTGTCCATCCCCAGTTCCCCTTGAGAAGTGAGAGATGACCTGAAAACTACAGCTGCTGCAATCACTGCAGCGAATGTGCTGTCAGTACTACTAGCTAAGGAAAATTTTGACCCAGAAAAGAAAATGCAAGTGCAGCAGCACATTTCCAAGTCAATTTGGTGTGTGGCTTGGAGGGGAATTTTCAGATGGCGTTGGTCCCATGCGCTGGCTGCCTTTTTTTCCACCTTTTGTCATATGGGAGGCATGGAGAAAGAAAGCTGGGGAAGAGGGACCTCCCAGTTGATGCAGGCAGTTGATGCTTGATAAGGAGGCAGCAATTCCCCTCCCCTTTCACTGAATGATAACTCACATGCTGCACTCTGGATGCAGGCCTCTCCAGTCACTCTTCATACAGGTTTGACTAACAAAGGGGGAAAAGACATGAAAGTGGAGTTGAGGCTCTTCCTATATCTTCACCTCCCTCTTCCCTTTGAAATCTGGGATGCAAGCAATCCAGACCAGGTAAATTATCTTCGATCATAGCCAGCTCTTCCAATACCATAGTGAAGTTATGGCACAGAAACAGGTTGTTGAACAGTGTCTGGGCTAGCTGAATAAACCACTCTAATCCCACTTTCCAGCTACTGATCTGTTACAGCATTTCTAATGCAGATTCAGGTTCCTTTTTAAATGGGTTGCTATCTCAAATTGAGTAGCAAGTTCCAGACACCACCATCGTCAGGAATGTCATGAACACAATGGAGGGCTGATAAAAGGAAAAATGGTTGTAGGTGTAAATGAAGATGTCTGTAGAGAGACCCATGGTATGTCACATCTTAAAGTGCAAAGGGAACTTCAAACAACGCTTCGAAGGGGAAAGGGACAAGCCAAAATAGACTGAATTGTTTCAGAGATAGTAGGAACTGCAGATGCTGGAGAATCTGAGATAACAAAGCGTAGAGCTGGATGAACACAGCAGGCCAAGCAGCATCAGAGGAGCAGGAAGGCTGACGTTTCGGGTCTGGACCCTTCTTCAGAAATAGGGGAGGAGAAGGGGGTTCTGAAATAAATAGGGAGAGAGGGGGAGGCAGATAGAAGATGGATAGAGGAGAAGATAGGTGGAGAGGAGACAGACAGGTCAAAGAGGCAGGGGTGGAGCCAGAAAAGGGGAGTGTAGGTGGGGAGTTAGGGAGGGGATCGGTCAGTCCAGGGAGGACGGACAGGTCAAGGTTGAGAATGCCCTCGACCGTGTCTCCCGCATTTCCCGCAACTCATCAGGGTGTCTGAGGCTGAGAGATGCGGTGAGACAGGGGATAGAGAAAAGGAAAAAGAACAGGCAGAGCGGAGGAGCTCTAGCTGGAGGGTCCTACTCCTCCATCTGACTGGATATTGCACCTATCTCTGCATGCACAATGCTCCACCCATCAATTCAAGCTGCAGAGTAGTGTAGTCAAACCAACTTCATGTTGTGTTATCATAAATTAGCATATGAGTGGGTGAAACATTAGTGAGCTTATCTATCTGGACATGTAAGAATGTTTCTTTGGGCATTGATTGATTGGAAGGTGTATTTGGGGCAGGCTCAAATGTCAGTGAGGGTTGTGGGGGTAAGGTGTCCTTGGTGGCTGAGTAGGTTCCAACTCACTGATCTGCTTGTGGCTTGTGTTGCTTGACAAGGCTTGATTTCAGCAGCTTTTGGTTACCAGGAAGATCATGAATCCTACTGAGTGGCATAACAGAGTACAGGGATGGTTTGGCATACTTTGTTTAATGCTTTTGGCGAAGACAATTTGCTGGAGTGTTTGCTAGAGTAATCTTAATTTATGGAGATTCATTTCAGATGCTGATATAGATTGCTTAAGTACACTAGTGTAAGCAATATAAATAGCTGTATACACAGATTTAAGTCCTCAAACTATTCAACATGGGACCATCAGCCTGGTAGCATCTCACAGTTTGCTTTTTACTGACGCTGAGCTTCAGTGCTCAAGCTCATTGGAAATACTAGAGTGGCTTGATATGAGACTACATTCCAGTGGCATGTTTTATGGATTTGTGAACTTGATTATTTGATTCTTGTAAAAGTCTCAACATTTCCATTGAGGTTGTACCAAATAGAGATGAAATTGAGATGGAGGAAAAGTTTTATATGAACTGTTTTTGTGTATCTCTGTTGGACTAATCCATTTAAGCATATTGTCTTGGAGAATCTGTTCCTTCAGTCGACTCGTCAATAAGTGAAAAGCAGTAATAAATGCACTTGATTGTCCGAATGGAAAAGGGCATATGTTAATATTTCCATGGCTTTTTAGCCCTTAGCTATTCTGACCGCCTCTGACAGTTAAAGTGGGGACTCAAATCCACCACTCTGATTGCAACCTTATAGCAAATCAAGATGTCTATATTTACATTGGTATAAGCTGCCCAGAACACAGCAAGAACACAAGGCTAGAGATTATTTTGTTTTGATCCATACCTGTTTTTATTTGCATCTTGGTTGTAATCCAGCTTGGGTGGGATGTTCTCTGCATTGATTAATCCGGTTGTGCTTTCCTTCATTGTTCCTTTTATTTCTGCTGCTCTACAGTTTTTCATTTTTTTTCTACAGGGGGCAAGGGAAGAAAGTGTCCACTTATTGCGGCGTTTCTATAAGGTAAGGCTGGATTTTTAAAGTGTTTTTAGGCTGATGTTAGTGCAATGTTCCCAAGTAATAGGGAAACCTTGAAATGTGCTCAAAATTATTTAGTTGGATAAACTTAAAAAAAAAACAGGCAAGTCAGAATCTTTGTGTTGTAGACTAGAAAGAAATTTTTTTTTTTTTAAAAAGGCACTTAAATTTTAAAATTGTTCTGCCTTGACAATTCTACTGCATCAACACATGTTTTAAGGAATATGGATTCAATGGTTTAATGGCAAATGTATCTCATTAATTGCCCATCATTTATTATCATTGGGATGTGATTTTTGACATTTGATGATCAATTCCATTAAGCCAGTAAAAGGTAATTGTCTACAAAGACCATTCCTATATAGTTAGAAAGCACCAAATTATTTTCTTCTACCATCAATGAAAATGAGACATGGACAGAAGTTTCCCCAATCTGCAGTGCTTGTCTTGGAAAGGTATAAGAATGTGAAAGCCAAAGGTAATGAATGTTTTACGTACACTGAAACCTCTACCAAATGTTAACGTGCAGATCATTTTCTTAAACCAGAGTTGGAAAGGGAAGTTTTGCTGTCAAATTTGTGTGATTGGTGCTCCGCTGTTTGGGACAAAAGTCAAGGAAATATTGCCATGACTCTATGGCTTTCATATTTAACAGTTTAAAGAAAGCTATTTGTACCAGGTCTTTACCCTTAGGCAAGATTCCCTTTCTAATGAGAAGCATTTTTATTATTGTTTTGTAATTTATCATCTTGTTATTGAGGTTGCTTGAGTGGATTCCTTTCTCTTAATTTTCACAGTTTGTTTTTCTGTCTGCCTCCTTTTTTTTTCAATTTATCTTTCAGTCAGCATGCAGGAGAAATCTCTCTCCTGCTTAACCAAACACACACACATTCTCATGTGCAGTTTTGTGCACATGCACGCTTACTCATGCATGCGGGCACTTTTGTTTCCCTCTCTCTTCCAAAGCGCATAATCCTATGCATCCAAGATAACAAGG
>NC_063352.1:8590061-8595463 GCF_021869965.1 Rhincodon typus | reverse complement strand
GAAGGACTCATCCAGCGAGGCCATATGGGTAAGAGCTCAGGAATAGGAAGGGTGTAGTCACTCTGGGGATTGTACTACAAGCCTCCCAACAGCCAATGGGAGATGGAGGAACAGATATGTGACAGATTGTGGAAAAGTGTAAAAATAACAGGGTGATTGTGGTGGCTGATTTTAACTGCCTCTATTGACTGGAGCTCCCTTGGTGCCAGGGACTTAGATGGGGAGGTAATTTATCTATGTGGTCAGGAGGGGTTCTTGAAGCAATATGTGTATAATCCAACTAGGGAAGGGGCCGTACTAGAGCTGGTATTGGTGAATTAGCGTGACCAGGTGACTGAAGTTTTGGTGGGCAGCATTTTGACCACAATACCATCAGTTTTAAGTGACTTTTGTGTAAGGATAAGTGTAGTGCTTGGATAAAGTGCTAAACTAGGTGGGGGGAAGGCTAACTACAATAATGTTAGGCAGGAACTAGAGAATGAAGAGTAAGGCCAGCTATTTGAGGGCAAGTCCACATCTGTCATGTAGGAAGTTTTTAAAGGCCAGTTAATTAGAGTTCAGGACCAGCATATTCCTGTTAAAATGAAGGATAAGGATGTGAAGATTCAGGAAACTTGGATGGTGAGCTTAGTCAAAAAGGAAAAGGGGGCATACGTGAGGTTTAGGAAACAGAAGACAGAAAAATTCCACAAAGAATATAAAGAAAGGAGACAACGTAAGGAGTTAGGGCTAAAAGGGGCCATGGAATGTCTTTGGCCAAGAGGATTAAGTAAATCCCAAGGGGTTTTATATGTCTTTAGAGACCAAGAGGTAACTTTGGAAAGGGTAGGTCCACTAAAGAACAAAGGAGGGAATTTATGATTGGAACCAGAGGGAGTGGGTGAGTCCTTTAATGGATTCTTTGCATCAGTATTCACAAAGGCAAAGGACATGGTGGATACTGAGTCTAGAGAGCGAAATGTTGATATTCCAAGGCATTTTGATATGTAAGACAAAGATGTTGGGTGTTTTGAAAAGCATTAAGGCAGACAGGTGCCTGGGAGCTATCCCAGAATAAGGAGGGAAGAGAGGGAGGAAATTGCAGGTGTCTTGTACAAACTCTTTGTATTCTGTTTAGTGACTGGAGAGGTCCCAGAAAGCTGGAGAATAGTCAATATTCCTTCCTTCCTTTTAAGAAAGGGTTAATCCTGGAAATTGCAGGCCAGTGGACCTAATGTCAATGGTAGGGAATTTATTGGAAAAGATTCTTAAGGACAGGATTTACTCTTGTTTGGAAAAATAAGAACTTATTAGCCATTAGCAACATGGCTTTGTTTGGAGAGGGTAGTGTCTCACTTCCTCAAAATACTCAAAGATGATTGAGGGAAGGGTGGTTGATGTTGTCTACATGGACTCTAGCAAGGCCTTTGACATGGTCCCTCATAGGCTGCTACAGAAGTTCATGTCTCATGGGATCCGTGGTGAGCTGGTAAGATGTATACAGAAGTGGCTTGGTCATAGACTACTGATGAAAAGATGTTTTTCTGACTGAAGATCTGAGACCAATGGTGTTCTTCGGGAATCAGAGCTGGGACCCCAAATTCTGTAATATGTGTAAATAATTTGGAGGAGAATGGAGGTGGTCTGATTAAGTTTGCAGACAACGCAAAGTTTGGGGGAGGTGCGGATAGTGAGGGGGATTGCCAGAAGATATAGCAGGATATAAATAGGCTGGCAACATGGGCAAAGAAATGGCAGGTGGAATTTAATCTGGCCAAATGCGAAGTAATGCGTTTTTGGAAGATCTAACGCAGGAGGGAAATATATGGTGAAGAATAGTATAGAAGCACTAACATACAGAGGGATTGAGGTGTGAAGATCCACAGTTCCCTGAAAGTGGCAACACAAGTGGATGAGATGGTAAAGAAGGCATATGGCATGCTTGCCTTCCTCGATCAAGGTATAGAGTAGAAAAATTGGCAAGTCATGTTGCAGCAGTATAGAACTTTGTTTGGAATATTGTGCACAGTTCTGGTCGTCACATTGTCAAAAGGATGTGGAGGCTTTGGAGAGGGTACAGAAAAGATTTACCAGGATATTGCCTGTTTTTAGAGAATTGGACAAACTTGGTTTGTTTTCACTTGAATGTCGGAGGCTGAGGGGTGGCCATAGAAGCTTAAAAAATTGACGGGTGTGGCTAATGTGGATAGTTGGAGTCTTTATCCTAGAGTAGAAATGTCAATTACTCGGGGACGTGGGTTTAAGGTAGAAGGGTGAAAGTTTAAGGGGATGTGAGAAGCAATTTTTTTTTAGTGTAGTAAGTGCTTGGAATGTGCTACCAGAGGAGGTGGTAGAAACAGGTACAATAGCAATGTTTAAGAGGGATCCTGACAGACAGATGAATAGGCAGGGAATAAAGGAGCACAGTGCTTTTGAGGTAAAAGGTTTTTAGTTTAGAAAAGTGTCATGTGTTGGCGCAGACTTGGTGGGCTGAAGGGCTTGTTCCTGTTCTTTGTTTAGAAAGGAAACTCCGGAACTTAAGGTCTTGATGGAAGATGGCACAGATTCCATTTGCGCAAGAAAGAGGAATGCAGATATCTTGAGATCATTGCCAGGCTGGAGGAATTATGTTTTAGCGAAGTGAGGGACCACGACTTGGTATAAAGCCAAAGATGCACATTTTAAAATTTGAGCTGTTACCAAACCAAGCACCACCTTTAGGGCTTGGCCTGCTATGTTCATCCAGCTGTACACCTTGTTATCTCGGATTCTCTAGTTCCTACTATCTGCAGGTCCTACTCTCTCTGAAACATTTTTAACCCCACTGCGTAGCCTCTTCTAAGGATGCCTACCTTGAAGAAGTTACCCTCCTCCCTCCGGAAAGACCTCAGTGGATCTCTCTCCCACTGCGACTCTCTCGTAATCTCTCCAGCCCTGAAACTGCTCGACCACGTCCTGAAGCAAACCAGGTACCACAGCCACATTACCTTTCTTAGTACCTGCCTACAGAACTGGATCATCCCCAGTGTACGACAGTCCACATTTAGGCCTTCCCAATTTGGCCCCAACCACGACAATGTCTACATTCAGAACATTGAGATCCTTCAAAAACGTTTCTCCCTGTGACTCCTGAAACACACACTCTCAGCAATGCACCAGCATCTCCTGGCACTACAATCAAGCCTACCACAGCTCAGAGCCTCCCTCTCCCAGACCTGCAAAGGACCTCTCCTGTTTTTTATTCTTCGCAGGATCCACAACCTGAACTCTCAATTCTACTCAGCTTTACTGGACACTAAAAACTGTAAGTACAGTAAACTTACTGGTGCCTGCCACCCAAAATGGGCTTCCTCCACCTCCCAAATCCCCAACCCTACCCAGGACCTTCCCCACAATGTGCCTGCCGCCACTTTCGGAGCACCCACAGATGACGTCACATCCGCCGCCGCCGGGTATACCACTTCCGGGACAGCGAACGCCATCGACACCGCTGCTGATGCCACCGCCTCCATTTCCGAGGCCAACACCACAGACACTAAGGACGGACCTGCTGCTGCCGCTGCCTACCCCGCTCAGCTGACGCAAATCCGCCCACCACCAATGCTGACGTCACTCCGCCCACTGCCTCCACAGCCAGCAGCTCCAGAGGAGGCAGTAGCCCCCAGCCCTGCCGAGTCTTCACCATTCCCCCCAGACCTCCCCCTTACTGAGCACGAACGGTCAGCCCTCAGTAAAGGGCTCACCTTTATCCCCCTCCACCCACACATCAACGAATACCAGTCACGTTTGGACGTTGAACAGTTTTTCCGCCGCCTCTGCCTCCGTGCTTACTACTTTAACCGTGAGCCTAACCCTCCCTCTACTGACCCCTTCTCCCGCCTCCAACACACCCCCTCCTCCTGGACACCATCCCAAGGCCTCCTACCCTCCCTCGACCTCTTCATCTCCAACTGCTGTAGAGACATCAATCGCCTTAACCTCTCCACCCCTCTCACCCACTCCAACCTCTTCCCCCGCAGAACGTGCAGCCCTCTGCTCCAATCCCAACTTCACCATAAAACCCGCGGACAAGGGAGGCGCAGTTGTAGTATGGCGCACTGACCTCTACATGGCCGAGGCCAGACGCCAACTCTCCGACACTACCTCCTACCGCCCCCTTGATCATGACCCCATCCCCAACCACCAAACCATCATCTCCCAAACCATCCACAACCTCATCACCTCCGGTGACCTCCCACCCACAGCCTCCAACCTCATCGTTCCCCAACCCCGCACCGCCCGCTTCTATCTCCTTCCCAAAATCCACAAACCTGACTGCCCTGGTCGACCCATTGTCTCCGCCTGCTCCTGCCCCACCGAACTTATCTCCACCTATCTCGACTCCATTTTCTCCCCCTTGGTCCAGGAAATCCTTACCTACGTCCGTGACACCACCCCCACCCTCCACCTCCTCCAAAACTTCCAATTCCCTGGTCCCCAACGCCTCATCTTTACCATGGACGTCCAGTCCCTATACACCTGCATTCCCCATGCGGATGGTCTAAAGGCCCTCCGCTTCTTCCTGTCCCGCAGGCCCGAGCAGTCCCCCTCCACTGACACCCTCGTCCGCTTAGCCGAACTCGTCCTCACCCTCAACAACTTCTCTTTCAAATCCTCCCACTTCCTACAGACAAAGGAGGGTGGCCATGGGTACCCGCATGGGCTCAAGCTATGCCTTCCTCTTTGTAGGCTACATGGAACAATCCCTCTTCCGTAGCTACACTGGCCCTAAACCCCACCTCTTCCTCCGTTACATTGATGACTGTATCGGCGCCACCTCGTGCTCCCACGAGGAGCTCGAACAGTTCATCCACTTCACCAACACCTTCCACCCCAGCCTTAGGTTCACCTGGACCATCTCTGATACCTCTCTCTCCTTCCTGGATCTCTGTTTCCATCTCTGGCAACCACCTAGAAACCGATATCCGTTTCAAGCCCACCGACTCCCACAGCTACCTAGAATACACCTCCTTGCACCCACCTTCCTGCAGAAGTGCCATCCCCTATTCCCAATTCCTTCACCTCTGCCGCATCTGCTCCCAGGATGAGGCATTCTTTCCCCCCCCCCCCCCCAGTGGTCAAGAATGCCCTCGACAGAGTCTCCCGCATTTCCTGCAACTCATCCTTCACACCCCATTCCCGCAATAACAACCAAAACAGAATCCCCCTTGTCCTCACGTACCACCTCACCCACCTTCAGATCCAACGCATCATCCTCCGACACTTCTGCCATCTGCAATCTGACCCCACCACCAAAGACATTTTTCCCTCCCCACCCTTATCTGCTTTCTGGAAGGACCAGTCTCTCCGGGACTCCCTTGTCCACTCCACACTCCTCTCCAGCCCCACCACACCCGGCACTTTTCCCTGCAACCGCAGGAAGT
>NC_063352.1:8571232-8589661 GCF_021869965.1 Rhincodon typus | reverse complement strand
CCCCCCCCCCCCCCCCAGTGGTCAAGAATGCCCTCGACAGAGTCTCCCGCATTTCCTGCAACTCATCCTTCACACCCCATTCCCGCAATAACAACCAAAACAGAATCCCCCTTGTCCTCACGTACCACCTCACCCACCTTCAGATCCAACGCATCATCCTCCGACACTTCTGCCATCTGCAATCTGACCCCACCACCAAAGACATTTTTCCCTCCCCACCCTTATCTGCTTTCTGGAAGGACCAGTCTCTCCGGGACTCCCTTGTCCACTCCACACTCCTCTCCAGCCCCACCACACCCGGCACTTTTCCCTGCAACCGCAGGAAGTGCTACACCTCCCCCCTCACCCCCATCCCAGGCCCCAAGAAGACTTTCCACATCAAGCGGATGTTCACCTGCACATCTGCTAATGTGTATACTGTATCCACTGTTCCCGTTGTGGACTCCTCTTCATCGGGGAAACCAAGCGGAGGCTTGGGGACTGCTTTGCAGAACACCTATGCTCGGTTCGCACTAAACAACTGCATCTCCCAGTCGCGAACCATTTCGACTCCCCCTCCCATTCCTCAGACGACATGTCCATCCTGGGCCTCCTGCGGTGCCACAACGATGCCACCTGAAGGTTGCAGGAACAGCACCTCATATTCCGCTTGGGAATCCTGCAGCCCAATGGTATCAATGTGGACTTCACAAGCTTCAAAATCTCCCCTCCCCCTACCAAAACCAGCCCAGCTCGTCCCCACCTCCCTAACCTGTCCTTCGCCCCACCTATCCCCTCCTCCCACCTCAAGCCCCACCCCCCATCTCCTCCCTACTAACCTCATCCCGCCCCCTTGACCTGTCCGTTCTCCCTGGACTGACCTATCTCCTCCCTACCTCCCCACCTACACTCCCCTTTACTGGCTCCACCCCTGCCTCTTTGACCTGTCTGTCTCCTCTCCACCTATCTTCTCCTCTATCCATCTTTTATCCGCCTCCTTCTCTCTCCCTATTTATTTCAGAATCCCCTTCCCCTCCCCCATTTCTGAAGAAGGGTCTAGGCCCGAAACGTCAGCTTTCCTGCTCCTCTGCTGCTTGGCCTGCTGTGTTCATCCAGCTCTACACCTTGTTACCACCTTTAGGGGGCAGATTTCAGAATAATGTGTGACTTGATGCGAATTAGACATGGCAGCAGACTTCTGGATGACTTGAAATTTCAGAGGATGGAAAATTGAAAATAGCCAAGAGTGTATTGGGATAGTCCAGTCCAAGGTTAACAAAAGCGTGGAGGAGGGCTTCAGCTAAATCCAGGCAGCGATGTATTTGTCTAATTATTAGTGTTGGAAATTGGCAACCTAATAATGATGAGGATTTGCGGATAGTGTCAAGTACCCCTCACCAATTTGGTTCACAATGCAAAATCATGTTTTTAATTAGACCTCCTTGGAGTTTCATGTTTTTAGAAGAATTTATTTGACACAAATTAGTAATGTTAAGTTGGATAAATAAAGCATGCTGGATCACTGCAGAATGGCTACTAGAACCGTGATCTGTAATCACAATGTTGCTAAATCATTGATATACTTGCTTTTGCAATTGTATGCTGAAATTAATGAATGACTACATTACGTAATGATTCATTCATTTATTTTCTTGAAGCATACAAGTTTTTTTGTATGAATTTAATCTGTAAGTTTAACTTCAGCCTACTCTATTTTCAGCAGATTATTTTCATAATTTCCACTGTGCTTATTCATTTATCAGCTGTTTATAGCAATAATTTTGACTTTCTTATAATTTAATTCTCTCTAATGTTATTCATGTTCATGAGAATCTACTGAAGTAACCAGAATAATGAACTATGTTAATGAAGTGTTCTTTTTAAGGTGAATGTGAACAGTAGATATTACAGAAGAACTTCTGTTATGATGACAAACGCTTTGTGAAGCATCAGTTTTGTTTTCACACTGCTGGGTACTTTGTTCTCCCAGACAGTAGAAATGAAAAGGCACAAAATCTAAATATTTGGAATCTGAAACCACAACAGTGAATGCTGAAACATTCCATCCATCAGTCTGCATGATTGTTCTCTCAACACTAAAAGTGCTGGAGAAATTCTGTTGTTCAGTAACATTGGTTCCCAGGACATTCTAAACCGGTCTGAATTTATGGCCCTTGTTGGCATAACATGGTCTTTCCCCCGGATAGATGAAAATTGATATTTTTTTTAGTTTTTTTTTAATGGTACATTTATTGTGAACACTGCATGTAGTTTGCGCACTGGCAGCGCATATGCAGAAATGTGGGTTTGCACGCCACGTCACTAAAGTGACAAAATGGCAGCTGCCAGAGACCTCATCTGTATTTCATATTGTTTCTGGAATTTGCAACCAGCCCGTCATGTTTCTGGAGCTGCCTTTCTGATCGTTCCTTCCACCCGGACAAAATGTCGCCAATTGTGGATCTAACAAACATGGGACTGTGCGTCGCCAGCACATTCACTGTGCATGTTTTGAATGACACTGGCAATGCACAGGCAGAGTGCCCATCCACCATGGTGGATGATGGTAGGCGAGGGGATGCTCCCATTCGACCTACTGTCTTCCTCAGTCTCCCTTTCTTCGATGGCATGGTAGGTGTCATCTACGTGTGTGCAGGTGCTGGTGTCACTGTGCATAGAATATGGTGACGTTAGCACGCATGCAGACACTTCCTGCAGCCTGTTAACGGCCAGTGATGTCATAGTCTGTCTCTCTGCATGTGCAAATGGCCATTTTGGCAATCGAAAATAATCACCCCCAATTTTCGTAAGGTTTTATTCACAAGAAGAAAATAGAGTGAAATGAACTGAAACTGAAAAAGCCTACATGATATTTTTATCATGGCAATATTCTGGAATCAGCTAACTGCCCAACAGATTATACAACAAGTCTGTGCTCAATGTTGGGTATATTTCCAGTCCTGATCCTTGAAACTCTGGTGTATTTTGTACAGAAAAACTGTTTGAGAAATGTGAATTGGGATTCACCTCTGAAAAATTTTGCATAATCAATTAGTTTAATGTCTTATTCCTGCTTAATTTGCTTCATTTTCAACTTTACAGACCATTCCTTGATATGGTGTACAATGCACTGGAGTGCTCGGAGGATGATTATTATGCACTTTTTGTGTTATGCCTTCTTTTTGCAATGTCTCACAACAAAGGTTAGTCTTGTTTTATAATTCAGGTTGAATTCATATGAACAGTAGCTATTAAGAAAACATGGCATTCCTTAAATGCTTAAATTCAGCGTACATATATATTCTCATCCTTGTTGATAATGCTGGAGCACTTAATAGGAAAGTTTCACTGTTTGTTGCCTGAGCGAAGTGATTGCTTTCTCCATGACTGCTTCCAAAAGTCGTCTTCCTCCAGATTTCCCCATTATTATGAATCAGAAAATGTAAAGGAGTGTCTGCAGGTATCTGGGAATACTTTTAATCAATATGGCAGGAAAATAATTCTGTGCCAGTTTCTAAACTGTTGAAATTTTCTATAAGTGTAAAATCGCAACGAAAGAGATTGCATGAAGTAGTTACTTGACAATTGGTGGCTGTACTGATAGTTAAATTGAGCTATGTAGCATTTGTATTTTGGGTGTTGTGCTGTCTCCCAAGCCCCAAAGGTGAGGAGCAGGTAGGACGCACGCACGGCTGGCCAGAAATGTAGTGTGATAGAAAGCTCATAAGGACGAGCAAGCTTTGCAACTTGTTGCAAGTACTTTTTGTAACTTTAATCTCATTCAGGAATAGACCCAGCTTTGTTGGAAAAAATCCAAGTTCCTCCAGAACAAGCCGAGGAGAAGAGTTCCTACAGTCACGTACTGGCAGAGAGATTAATTAAGATAATGAACCAAGCAACACATGCTGGTGAGAATTTCCTTATATGTAACTACTTATTTTTGTATGGGTATCTGCTTTCACTAGAATTGAAAGTGGAATACATGTCACCATTCGTTCAATGTCACCATGTCAAAAATCTGGAACTTCCTTTCTAAAGTAATGTATGTGTATTTACACTGCATGCACAGCAAAGGTAAAGAAGGTGGCTTACTACCAACCTATCAAGGACGTTAGGGATGACAACAAATACTGCTTTTGTCAGTGTTGCACCCATTCCATGAATGAATTTAAGACAAAAATGTTTTTGTCATTAAAGCTGCAGTTTTCAACACTTTAGAAAATATAACTGGAATTGACAAATGTAAAAGACTTTGGATGAGTTTGTGGAAATTAGAGTTGATCCTAGCGTTGTGCTTTTTAGAACCAGGATAGTGTTTTAATAACAACAAATTGCTGGAAAAACTCAGCAGGTCTGGTAGCATCTGTGGAGAGAAATCAGTTAACTTTTCGAGCCCAGTGACTCTTCCTCAGAATACTTTTTATGTTCATTGCTACAGATGTTTGTTGCTGAATTGTTGCAGTGTTGTTCAATCACATTTAAGTCCTGTTTAAAGCACAAAGAAGGAAATTAATTTGTGGCTGATCATATTGTTGTGAAGCAAAAATGTATGATTGAAGAATAATGTCAGCTTGAATTCAAGGATCTTGCTGAGCCTCTTGAACAAGGTAAGGGCGTTAAAGTTACCACAGCCAGCCTTAAAAAGTACGTACATATCCTGGTGTAGGCAGATTTATTGCAGAAACATTCTGCATGGGGGTGGACTTGTCAGATAATTCTCCTGAGCACAGGGCATGTGTAGGTTCAGCTGGCATTAAAATGATATGAAGCCAGGGTCATGCATCTTTACCAAAATGTGCAGTGTTGCAAAACAACCAAAAGAGCGTAGGACGTGCAGTGTGTGTGTTTTTTTTTTTTGAAAGGTTGCTTTGCAGTAGCTTTAATCTGTTATTTCTCTCCATTTAGTATATTTGTTTATTTTTGTGGATGTCAAAGTATAAGATGTTTATGATGGGACTTCTTCAGGCCCAAAAAAGTGTGATATTGTATTTGCAATGTTCCTCTGTTTTTCTTTACAGATATCGCCAGACCTCCTGAGTTTTCCAATGCTTCCTTTTTACATTTCAATAGAGCCAATGGTTTGTTGAATTATGTAAACAAGTTAGCAGAATTCATGTCTGAGGAAATTGTGATCAAAGAATATTGTGTTTAGTTGGAACGTACCTTGTGTCCTGTGTCCAGTTTTGGTGACTAAAAGAATTGATCTCCAGTGTAAGAGGTCAGAGTTGAATGAGGAAAGGCTGGAGAGACTTTGTCTTCGGAAAGTGGTGACTGAGAGGGGATCTTGTAGATTGCCATTAAGGTAGAAATTAATATGAGATAGTAGAGGTTAAGTCAATTCAAAACTAATTGAATGCCACAATTGGAGGCAAACTTATTTCTGTACAGAAGAACTCAAAATGGGTTCTGAAGCAAAAACAGAAATTGTTGGAAAATCTCAGCAAGTTTGGCAGCATCTGTGAAGAGAAGTCAGAGTTAATGTTTCTGGTTTAGCGACCCTATTCTGAAGAAGGGTCAATGGGCCCAAAATGTTGGAAAACTGACTTCTCAAACCTGCTGTGAAGTATGCTAAAATATTATAGAGAGAGGAGCAATAAGTGACAATGATTTGATAGTGGATACAATTTAATATGAGAATTAGGCTATTATTGTGACTGAAAAGGAAAACATCTGTCACAAAAATAATGTTTTAAATATTCCAGGGGAAATAAATAGATCCGTAAATTAATTCTGGAAAGTATTTGTTAGTACAAATGACATTTTCCAAAGTGTACTGAGGCTACTTTTTGTTTTTGCTAGTAGCTGAATGATGGGTCCAAAATCATCTATATTTAAAGAAAGTAATACAAGATCAATGTAAATGATCAATTTCATAATTATACATAATAATGATTGAATTAGTGAAAAGTAGTTGCAATCACTTCATTTCCTGCTATAGATTAATATATAGAATATGTCAATTGCTTCAGAATCTCTGTTCTCTTCCTCCTTCCCACTACTAATTGCGAAACCAGGAACACGCCTTCATTTTTGGCAGTAGTTTTTGAAAGCTAAACACTTCAATTGTTAATGAGCGGAGCATGATGAAATAAGGCTTACACATCAGAATGATGAGAGTGCTATGCAGTACAGTTCCTTTTTCTTGTGATTGTGGATGAATCAGTGTATACAAATATAGATCCATTGCACATTATCCTTTTAAGGCCATGACATTAGTAACAGATAAAGTATGGCTAAACAATTCCTAACAAACAAAGCATTCGAGAAGTGATGACCTGTAGATTAGTTGGGTAGTTAAGCAGAAACTATTGTTAGAAGGATCAAGAATTGTTTTGTTTTCTCTAATTCCCTAGCAATGAGACATTATGCTGATGACATAATGTCTTCAGGAATAGTGCCAGAAGACTGGAGACTAGCACATGTTGTCCCCTTGTTCAAGAAGGGGAGTAGAGACAACCCTGGTAATTATAGACCAGTGAGCCTTACTTCGGTTGTGGGTAAAGTGTTGGAAAGGATTATAAGAGAGAGGATTTATAATCATCTAGAAAGGAATAATTTGATTAGGGATAGTCAACACGGTTTTGTGAAGCGTAGGTCGTGCCTCACAAACCTTAGTGAGTTCTTCGAGAAGGTGACCAAACAGGTGGATGAGGGTAAAGCGGTTGATGTGGTGTATTTGGATTTCAGTAAAGCGTTTGATAAGGTTCCCCATGGTAGGCTATTGCAGAAAATACGGAGGCATGGGATTGAGGGTGATTTAGCGGTTTGGATCAGAAATTGGCTAGCTGTAAGAAGACAGAGGGTGGTGGTTGATGGGAAATGTTCATCCTGGAGTTCAGTTACTAGTGGTGTACCTCAAGGATGTGTTTTGGGGCCACTGCTGTTTGTCATTTTTATAAATGACCTGGATGAGGGCGTAGAAGGATGGGTTAGTAAATTTGCGGATGACACCAAAGTCGGTGGAGTTGTGGATAGTGCAGAAGGATGTTGTAGGTTACAGAGGGACATAAATAAGCTGCAGAGCTGGGCTGAGAGGTGGCAAATGGAGTTTAATGCGGAAAAGTGTGAGGTGATTCACTTTGGAAGGAGTAACAGGAATACAAAGTACTGGGCTAATGGTAAAATTCTTGGTAGTGTGGATGAGCAGAAAGATCTCGGTGTCCATGTGCATAGATCACTGAAAGTTGCCACCCAGGTTGATAGCGTTGTTAAGAAGGCGTACGGTATGTTAGGTTTTATTGGTAGAGGGATTGAGTTTCGGAGCCATGAGGTCATGTTGCAGCTGTACAAAACTCTGGTGCGGCCGCACTTGGAGTATTATGTACAGTTCTGGTCACCGCATTATAGGAAGGATGTGGAAGCATTGGAAAGGGTGCAGAGGAGATTTACCAGGATGTTGCCTGGTATGGAGGGAAGGTCTTATGAGGAAAGGCTGAGGGTTTTGAGGCTGTTTTCGTTAGAGAGAAGAAGGTTAAGAGGTGACTTGATAGAGACATACAAGATGATCAGAGGATTAGATAGGGTGGACAGTGGGAGCCTTTTTCCTCGAATGGTGATGGCTAGCACGAGGGGACATAGCTTTAAATTGAGGGGTGATAGATATAGGACAGATGTCAGAGGTAGGTTCTTTACTCAGAGTAGTAAGGGTGTGGAATGCCCTGCCTGCAAAAATAGTAGACTCGCCCACTTTAAGAGCATTTAAATGGTCATTGGATAAACATATGGATGATAATGGAATAGTTTAGGTTAGATGGGCTTCAGATTGGTTTCACAGGTTGGCGCAACATCGAGGGCCGAAGGGCCTGTACTGCACTGTAATGTTCGATGTTCTATGACATTGGCGTGATGTCTGTATTGTTAGCATTGCTATGTCTATATTGCTCCTAAAAGCTTTCTTTGGGTAAAAGTTTGTGGATATAATTTCAAAGGATCACTAACAATAACGATAAATTACTGTCCTAATCAACTTGTATTGAACATTGAATCCATGCTGCTTTGCTTCATTCAAACCTCACACTTTACATGTTTTGTTCTGGACCAAGCCTCAAGAAAACAATCCAAGAGAATACATTCTCTTTGTCTCGATATTTGGTCATTTTTTTTTAAAAAAAAATTGTTGAACATTAAAATGTTTTCATTTTAGTCCAGACAGTCAGTTTATTTAATTCTTTACCATTCCTTATCTTACACAGTTTAATCTTCCCATTGTATGAAAACAGACCTTAGAAATAATCAGCAAGCCAGGCAGTATCTGGGGTGAGAGAGACAGACTTAATTCTTTGGCTTAATGACCCATCATTAGAACTGAGGAAAGAAAGCAAGGAAACTGGTTTTGAACAAGTGGGATGTAGGGAGAGAAGGAAGGAATGTGATGAAGTAGAGGGATAGAGTTTAAATGGCTAAAGGTTTTATTTGTACAAAAGTCAATGATAATAGGTATAGTAAAGAAACAAAGAACGTATCTAAATCTGAATGCAAAGTGAATGAATAAAGAAAATTGAACCAGCAAGTTTGAAGCAGAGGCTCTGATTCAAAATTGTTGAACTTGGTAGTGAATCCAGAAAGTTGTAGAATATGGAGTTAAAAGATGAGATGCCACCTCCTGGCATCCCAGGTATTGTTAATGATTCCTTTAGTATTTATATACTGATAAGTGTTATATATCATTTTCTATCTTTTATCATTTCTTTTGGCCCATTTTTTTTTTTTTTTTGGCTGAATCAACACAGTTCCTTATTTTTCTGAAGGGTCTAGGCCCGAAACGTCAGCCTTTCTGCTCCTATGATGCTGCTTAGCCTGCTGTGCTCATCCAGCTCTGTACCTTGTTGTCTCGGATTCTCCAGCATCTGCAGTTCCTACTGTCTCCAGTTCCTTATTTGTTATTGTATCCTCCGTTTCTTTTTACCTATTGTTTAATTTTATGGCACACGCTGAAATTTCAATTTAGTTTGAACACTTCTCTGTTTATCCAGGGTATTCTATCCATTGTTGTTCATTTTCACCTTCTGCAAATATTTCCATTTTGCACCAAATCCAACTGTTAATTGAAATGTTTCTGCTTCTGATTCCTCATTCTATTTGGCAAACTTTTCTACTGAGTTAATCTGAACCAAATTAATTTGCTGATTTGAAGATTTTTTTTCCACTCCAACATATTTAGACTCTTCAGTATTCTTTTCTATTCTAGCATCATATCTGTATTATGGTTTTGATTTCATTATTATATACATATGGTCATTTCAGCCATTTGGCTGATTCCCATCTCATTTCTTTATTGATATTTATTTCCTTATTGGCCATTGACTAGAAACCCCCTTTTCTAGGAGGAGGTCTTGAATATAAGGTAGACAATACAAATAGCATTCCAAAATAAATGGGCAAAAGGTGAAGAGGAAATAATTACAATAATTATTACTAGAGCAGGAAGTAGGAGGGAAACTAATATGGCCAAAAACTGGGACCAATTGGATTGCATCCTAATATATTGAATGGACTAGCTGTAGGGATAGTGGGTGTATTGGTCGTATTGCTGGTACAGTTGGAAAATTGCAAATGTAACACCCTTATTCAAAAGGGAAGTATATAGGTAACAATAGGCCAGTAAACTTAACGTCAGTCATTGGGAAAATATTAGACTATAATAAAGGATGTAATACCTGAGCATAATATAACCAAGCAGAATCAGTATGGCTTCATGAAGGGGAAATTTATCAAAATATGAACGAGCAGAATAGATAAAGGGGACATGGCAGAGTTAATATATTTTGATTTCCGAAAGATGTTCAATAAGGTACACAAAGCTACTTAAGTAGAAGATGAGCCAATGGTGTTGGGCTATATTATTAGTATGGATAGAGTATGGACTAAGTGATTAAAGACAAAGTTGGCATAAGGGTGGCATTTTCAGGATAGCTACCAGTAACTCTTGGAGTGCCACTTGAATCGGTATGGATTCACAATTATTTATAATATATACTAAAGACTTGGCTGAGAGAAGTAAATATACTATATTCAAGTTAGCAATGATGCAGAAATAGCTGGGAAGGAGTTTGGAGGGGATGGTATAGACTGCAGAGGAATGTAGACAGTTTTAATGATTGGGCAAAACTTGGCAGATGTAGTGTAATATTGAAAAATGTGAGATTATGCAGCTTGGGCAGGCGGAGTAGAGGAGATGAATATTATTTAAATGGAGAAAGACTGCAGAAATAGCTGAGCGCAGAGTTCATGAATCACAAAAACAAGCATCCAAGTTCAAGAGGTATTAAGAAGACAAATGGACTGTTGCCCTTCATTTCATAGGGAATGGAGTACAAAAATAAGGAATAAGGAATTTTGCTTAGACTTCACAGTGGAATGGTTGGACTGCACTAAGAAAACTATGAACAGCTTAGTCTCCTTTTCTGAGGAAAAAATGTTGGCACAGGAAGTTGAGCCAGAGAAAGTTCACTAAGTTGATCTAGGCTATGGAGGGATTTCCTTTTACAGAGAGGCTGAATAGGTTAGGCCTGTACTCATTGGAATGAGAGGTGATCTTATTGAAATAGAGACGTTTAGGAGTCTTGAGAGGGTGGAATGCTGCAAGATTGTTTTAACCTTGTGGAAGAGTCTATGACCAGAGAAAGCAATCTCAGAATCAGAAGTCACCCATTTAAAATTGATGAGCAGGAATCTCCAAGGTCAGTAAATCCATTGGATTCTTTGTGCAGGCAACTGACAACACTATGCCTTTAAGGATATTCAAGACTGAGGCAGACAGATTTTTTTTAATCAGTGAGGGAATTTAGAGTTATGGAGAAAAAAGCAGGAAAATGGAGTTGAGGGTTATCAGATCACCACAATCTCATTGATTGGCAGAGTAGATTCAATGGCCTACATTTGCTCCTACATTTTACAGCTAAGGAATACTTTGTAGAATGCTTAGAGTCATGGAGTCATTGAGACATACAGCACAGAAACAGATCCTACGGTCCAACTCGTTCATGCCAACCAGATATACTAAATCTAAAATTGGAGGTGTAGTAGCCAGCATTTGGCCCATATCCCCCTCAACCCTTCCTACTCATATACCGATCCAGATTCCTTTTTAAATGTTGTAATTGTATCAGACTGCTCCACTTCCTCTGGCAGCTCATTCCATACATGCACTACCCTCTGCGTGAAAAAGTTGCCGCTTGGGTCCCTTTTAAATCTTTTCCCCCCTCACCTTAAACCTATGCGCTCTAGTTTTGGATTCCCCCACCCTGGAGACAAGTCTTTTTCTAATTACCATATCCACGCCCTTCATGATTTTATTAACCTCACCCTTCGGCCTCCGATGCTCCAGGGAAAACAGTCCCAGTCTATTCAGTCTCTGCCTATAGCTCAAACCCTCCAACCCTGGTAACATCCTTGTAAATACTTTCTGAACCCTTTCAAGTTTCACAACATTCTTCCTATAGCACGGAGACCATAATTGCATGCAATATTCCAAAAGTGGCCTAACTAATATCCTGTATAGCAACAACATGACCTCCCAACTCATACTCAATGCATTGACCAGTAAAGGCAAGCGTACCAATGCCTTATTCACCATCCTATCTACCTGCGATTCCAGTTTCGAGGAACTATGAACGTGTAATCCAAGGTCTCTTTATTTAGCAACACGCCCCGGGACCTTACCATTAAGTGTATAAGTCCTGCCCAGATTTGCCTTTCCAAAATGCAGCACCTCACATTTATCTAAATTATACTCCATCTGCTGCTCCTCGGCCCATTCGCCCATCTGATCCCATTGTACTCTGAGGTAACCTTCTTTGCTGTCTACTACACCTCCAATTTTAGTGTCATCTGCAAACTTACTAATCTTACCTCCTATAATTTTTACTATATGTTATATTGTGTTATTTTTATTGTTATGTTGATGAATGCTGGAAGAATGTAGTTTTGCACTTGAACTTGGCAGTATGCATCAGGGTACAATAACCAGGTTTCAAAAAAGGTGTTACCTAAGCACTGACTTTGTCTATTCTTGTCGTCCTAGAAAAGAGTTGTTACTGGTTATTCATTTCAATTTAACTTTTCTTTATCTAAGAGATGTGCCTTCTAAGTTATTACCAGCTAATAATTTGCTTTACTTTTTAAGAAGGCACATGTTTGAAGAGATAGTAGGAACTGCCGATGCTGGAGAATCTGAGATAACAAGGTGTACAGCTGGATGAACACAGCAGGCCAAGCAGCATCAGAGGAGCAGGAAAGCTGACGTTTCGGGTCGAGACCCTTCTTCTGAAATTTCTGAAGGAGGGTCTAGACCCGAAACATCAGCTTTGCTGCTTGGCCTGCTGTGTTCATCTACTTCTACACCTTGTTATTACGTGTTTGAAGATTTTTGTTTCTCCTTTTTTGTCTCCCTAATTAACAAATACTCTCAAGTGATAGCCAGAGGCTCTTGGAAAATTAGGCACAATTTTATCAATTAATTTTTTTATAGCTTTAGAGTGGAATCTTCCTTTCCCAAAAAGCAATGGGGAATGTAGCAGGAGGTGTAGATATATGGATGGATGGGGGTCAGAGAAATCCATGCCATCTTCCTGCCACCATTGGCCTTTCCACCCAACACCAATTAAGGGTCTACGTGGTCAGTTAACTTAGAGTCCTGTGCGCCACAATGTTCCTGGAGTGTGAAAACTTTGGCAGCATTTTTGATTGGCCACTGAAAGCTAAACCCTGCTCTTGCAAAAAAAAATACTTTGTGCCTGGTGGAACTGTCTGTGCTGTCAGCAATTACAGCCTGTGATGTGCATCTGTGACTAATTTTTCGTTTGTTCTCACATCTGTGTTGGCCTTGCTGGCAAGGACTGCATTTGTTGCCCATCCCTAACTTCACTTGAATTGATTGGCTTACTAAGGCAGTTAAGATTCAACAACATTGCTGTGGGTCTGGAGTCACACGTAGGCCAGTCCAGCGAAGGTAGCAGATTGACTTCACGTAAAGATTTGTTAAACCAGATGGATTTTTACAGTAATCGACAATGGTGTCATTAGACTTAATATTTTGTAAAAAGAACAGTGTATTACAAGCAGAAATGATCATTTTTTTCCAATATAATGGTTGAATCAATCTAGCATATATGCATAGATTATAAACTTGTGCATCAAAAATTTTTAACTGCCCCTGGAAGAGGGAGAGACTAAGAGGCTCATTTAGGGTACAGTAATATTTCCACCTGATTCAATTGGCATGTCTGCTTATTGATTCTATTCTGTGACCTGTCCAACCTTTTTTGAAGTTTCATTTAAATCAAAATATGGCAAATACACACTCGGTGTATGCATACGGATTTTTTTCGATTCCATAAAGTGTATGATAATTAGACATCTGTCAATTGTTAACAAAATTCTGCTAGTACAACTGACAAATGTTTTTGTACAGGACGCTTTCCATTCGCCCACACTACTGCACAGGTGAACTCATGAATAAGCATAAAATCATTTTCGATTTGAAGGCAACCAGTGTCTTGACTGAGAATGAAAACTGCTTTAAAGTTCTCTTGTTAGTCAATGAAAGAATTTTGCAACAACTTTTGAGCCCTTTTCAAAATAACTGAGACATGATTGTACTCCACTAGGTGAGCATTTTTTATTTGTGTGTAGAAACTTGCATAATAGTCGTGATTAGAAATTGGAGATTCCCAGATAACATACGTTAGGTTAGACAATCTGTAGCTACCACCACAAATGTTAGTGAAACTTTGTAAGGGTTTTTACTTTATTTCTCTTTACAGATGGGAAAATACGTTTGGCTACTTTGGAGCTTGCCTGCCTCTTACTTAAACAGCTCGTGCTATCAGGTGGCAACTGTATAATTAAAGATGTGCATCTTGCTTGTCACGAGGTAAAGGTTTTGGATTTTTAAAATATTTGTGTTGAAGTGGATGCAAGGGGACTTGTTACATTATCAGTGAATCTGGCGTTTCGCTGGATAGTGGTTTAAAAATATATAATGTTAAAAGCATTGCTTAGTGGGGAAGAAACTTAATTCCAAAGAGCAAATCACTATTATTACAAAATTATTACAGAACCAGCTAGTATCAAGTAATAAATACAAAAGCTTCATTTTTTTCCAGTTTGATGCTTATATTTGCCTGAGGTTGAATATGAACAAGATTTTAAGCACAGCAGTCTTTTGGTGTGTAAGACATGGATCAGAATGCTTAACTATTTCATTTTATCGATTCCATTACAACTCTTGTCGATCATTCATTCACTTATGAAGTAAAGTGAGTTTTATTGAAGTAATTTCAATACCATCACTTCTTGGATACAAATTTCTTGAAACTGAGAATCAAATTGCATTTGGAAGAGAAAAAGCAAGAAAACGAGGTTTTAATTCAAAAGCTGTAACTTTAAAACAGGTACTATTCCTGTTATTTGTCCTGTTGCTAATGGTTTTTCTAACAGGAGCATTATTACTGACAAAGCAATTATCCAGAATATCAAGTTGGAGTACTTAAATGAATTGCTGCAACCACCAGATGTGAAAACAAGAGAAACTCCCCATTCACTGCCACATGCTTTTATACTTGAGGATTTGAAAATAATTTTTTCTAAGACCGTTCAGCTATCAGTGAAGTTAATGACTCAATATGGAGAAATATCTGGCCAAAATATGTGGCAGCACATCCACAAGATTGCATTATTGACATCATAGGACAAGGCCAGCATAATTAAAACAATGGGAAAATAATAGGTGTGACATTTAATGAGTATGTGCACCTTCATTAGGGCCAAAAATCAGTATTCTGCAGATTTTTGTATGTTTCAGTTTGGGGGGGGAAAAGAGAACAAAGTTGTAACATGCCTGAGTGTATAAATTTAGGGGTGATTATCGCTGGACTGTTCGTCCAGAGACCCAGGTAATGTTCTGGGGACTCAGTTTTGAATCCCGCCACAACAGATGGTGGAATTTAAATTCGGTAAAAATATGGAATTAAAGGTGACCATGGAACCATTGTTGATTGTCAGGAAAAACCCATCTGATTCACTAACGTCCTTTAGGAAGGGAAACTGCCATCCTTACCTGGTCTAGCCTCCATGTGATACCAGACCCACAGCAACACATTTGACTCTTTACTGCCCACTCATCCCAGAGGGTAGTTAATGCTGGCCTAGCCAGCAATGCTGTCACCCATAAATGAATTTAAAAAATCTAAATACCATTAGCACACAAACGGTATAGTATGTTAATTCTCAGCAATTCTACAGCAATCATGTATAATTCTGACACAGGCTAGCTGTGAAGATGATGGAGCCAGACATCGACCAGCTCTTGTGAAGAGATCCAAATCATTTTCAAGCTGTAAAGAGTGGAAGAAATAGCCTTCTCTTATACTGTACTGTATCACTTACAAATATAAAAGTGCTTTTCAAATTATAGTATGTTTGAGGTGGTGATTAGTGATGGAGGAAATCTATCCTATCTGCTGTTTGTTTCAAACTTGGTACTTGGTTAAGCTGCAGCGGCATTTCCATTGGGTGACCCCAGCAGTTTCCATTGCTTAAAATGGATGACTGCAGAATTTAGTGGAGGTGCTGTCACTAATTGTTTTAGCTGAGGCTTTGATTGTATGTGGAGGACAAGGAGGAAAACAATGAGTCTCAAACTGAGCAAGGGCCTTTCCAGGTTCTAAACTCCGTAACTGTGTAAAATCATGTTGCTGTATTTACATTGTAATCAGTCACTTCTCAAACTCAATCCAGGATGCTTGGAAAGAGTCTTTCAAATAACAATATTAACAAATCAAAACAAAATGTTTTTGTACTTGTGTTCTAGAAACATAGTTTTTGTTCATGTTAGAACTTATTTATTTATTTTGGACAATAAATATTTCAGTTATTGAGAGAAATGGTCAGTAATTCAATTGAAAAATATTTATTTGGTTCACTTTTTTATTATTCCAATCTATCCTGACTGGTCTTCCAGGGTTTCTTTAGAAAATTCTTAATATTTTGTCATTCATTGTTTTCTACTTTAGTTTTCTTTTTGCTTTGTACCTTCCATACAGTTCTGACTGACTCTTAGGAAATGTAGCAGCAGAAGGGCGACTTGGTGGCTGGTACTGCTACATCACAGTGCCAGGGATCTGGGTTTGATTTCACCCTCGGGCGACTGTCTGTGTATGGAGTTTGCGCGTTCTCCCTGTGTCTGCATGGATTTTCTCCAGGTGCTCCAGTTTCCTCCCATAGTCCAAAGATGTGCAGGTTAGGTGGATTGGCCATGCTAAATTGTCCATAGTGTCCAAGGATATGTAGGTTAGGTGGATTAGACATGGTAAATGCAGAGTTATGGGGATGAGGTGAGTCTGGGTGGGATACTCTTCAGAAGGTCAGTGTGGTCTTGTTGGGCTGAATGAGCTGTTTTCATACTGTATGAATTCTGTGAAGTGTGGTGTCTTGGGGCTCTGAATTGTGAAGCAGAAGTTTCTGAATGCATAAGCTTGTATAAAACAATCTGTGTTAACCAGTGAGGTGGGTGATTCTCTGTGTACATTGGAATCAACCCTAGCCCATCAGTAGCCCCTGCTGTGTTCCTCCTCACCCAGTCTGCAAAACCTGTCCACTACCTCCTGATGCTCAATTGCTTACCATCCTAAAAACCCTGGATTTAATTCACCCCACTCACCGTCGGTTCTCATTATGGAGATGTTTGCTGTCACTGATGATTGTCCAGGTGCTGTTGCAGACTGGCAGTCAGTATGTTCAACAACCACCCCATAATTATAGAAAAAAAATTGACAGAACAGGCACTTCTACAGTTCCCCACATAGTAACATTTTCAATCCAGGTGTTGTACAGAATGGATGGCAGTGGAGCATGCAACCTTACTCATCTCTGAAGGAGTGATCAGTGAGCAAGAATTTCATCCAGCCTTGCATGGCAGTTGGAGCAGGGGTCCATCTATTCCTCATCTTAAAAGATTCAACTCCAAAACAACTTCTGGGCTTCGGCACTGCTACCTAGATTTTACCATTCTCTCCCTTTTTCCAGAATAAGGATCGACTACTGTCGTTTGTCATTCTGTAAACACATCAGCATTAGATGATGTTAATTGGCATATTGTCTTCAGGGAATTTGATCTACAAAAGGCTTCTTAGGCAGACTTGAAGCTTTTTCATTGACTACAGAATTGCCAAACTTATTTTGCGATTATATTGTGCTTATTTTGCAAAACTGAAGAGAACTACAACCATTGCAAAGCTATAACTAGCCAGAATAATTAGTTATACTGAAACACTTTCTTTTATGATGCAATAATAGGAGATGTTAAAACAATTAATTACTTTACAGAGTTCATGGGGTAAAATGCTTTGTCAGTGTTCTTGGATCCATCTTTCTGTAGAGAATTTCAAAACGGATTTGATCCTCATCTTTCATTTCAAGTTATGCTTTTGATGAAAATTTAGTTCTAAATTCGCCCTTATTAACAAAGTTTATTAGTTTTAGAAGTATTAGCCCCATTGTTCTATTATTCACGTGCCATGGGATGCTTAACTCACTCCAGTGTTCTTTTAAGCTGCTCCTTAAAACCAAAATTTTTGATCTCTCTGCCAGCTTGTGTTTTTGCCCTATTCATTGATTGACTGTGTGTTTTCCAATTCCATTACTATTATGGCAGCATCAACAATAACTAAGAAATACCTTAGCTTAGTGAAAGATCCCAAAACACTTCAGAAATATTCTAATTCAAAGTATGACACTGAGACACACAAAATGTTAGATAAGATGGCTCAAAGCTTAGAGAGATCCCTCTTAGAGAAAAAGAAGCAGAGAGGTTGCGAGATGTCGGGAGAGAATTGGGAGCTTAGGATCCAGGCAGTTGAAGGAACAGCCATCAATGCTGGGATAATTTTGTAGTAGGAATATGCAAGAGGTCACAATTAGAGGAGGGAACATAATTTGGAGAGTTGTGGGGCTGAAGGAGATTAGGGGTGGGGAGGGGTGGTACCATGAAGGGATTTGAAAACCAGGATGAAATTTTAAAATCAGCATGTTACTTGGCAAGATACCAATATAGGCCGGTGAATACAGAGATCAAAGGGGAAAGGTGCTTGCTAAGTGACAGGCAGCAGAGTTTTGGATGACCTTGAGTTTACAAAGGATGGAATGAGCGAGACTGGCAAAAGAGCAATAGTCTCTGCCTTTGGTACTGTTTGGATCCCAACTGATTGGTATTACCAAACAATTCAGATATCAGAATGAAACGTGGTTCGATAGATGATTTTTCTTGTAAATTAGTTAATGTAGTGGTTAGTCAGCAAAACATAACTACACAAGGCTGCAAAAACAGAAGCTGCTGGAAAAGCTCAGCAGGTCTGGCAGCATCTGTGAAGGAAAAAATATCAGTTAACGTTTCAGTTCTGAGGAAGGGTCACTGAACCCGAAACGTTAACTCTGATTTTTTTTTCCTTCACA
>NC_063352.1:8554555-8566232 GCF_021869965.1 Rhincodon typus | reverse complement strand
TTGACCTGTCTGTCTCCTCTCCACCTATCTTCTCCTCTATCCATCTTCTATCTGCCTCCCCCTCTCTCCCTATTTATTTCAGAACCCCCTTCTCCTCCCCTATTTCTGAAGAAGGGTCCAGACCCGAAACGTCAGCCTTCCTGCTCCTCTGATGCTGCTTGGCCTGCTGTGTTCATCCAGCTCTACGCCTTGTTATCTCAGATTCTCCAGCATCTGCAGTTCCTACTATCCTATGCATCCATCTGTTTTTTGAAAGCGCTGTCCCCATCACAAACTTCAGATGTTTGGTTTTTAATTGCAGAAATTACGTTACCTCAGGCAAGGTTAAGCAAGTGGGACAGTCATGGTAACCCCAGCTAGTGTGGGAAATGAACCCATGTTCTTGACGTCACTCTGAATCTCAAATCAGCAGTCTAATCAACTGAGCTAGCCGACCCTGAATTTTGCAGAGGGAGTGAAACACAAAGTCAGTGTGGATGCAAATTCAGAGTTAAGCTGGGGATTAACTGCTGGGCTGTTTCAGCAATTAAATGACATTCCACAATATGAAGAACAGTCAGGTGAACATTTAAGAGAAATGAAGATCCCATTTGAGAGATGAGCAGAACACTGACGTTGTGTTTCTACCTACATCAAAGGAACTGGCAGTTCAAGAAGGCAGCTGGGGATGGGCAATAAATTTTGCCCTAGCCAGTGATGCCCACATTCCAGGAGTTAATGTTTTTAAAAACAAAATGTACAGGGCAAACCGGCTCGTAAACAGCGCATTGGGCCACCTACATTTCATCTGCCACACTACCAGGTATTGCGTTCCATACACTAACTACTTGCTGAGTTGGGGGAAGAAAAATTCTCACATCACCCTTACTTCTGTTGCACATCAATTTAAATGTATGCCCTCGATCACTTTAACAAACAGTATCTCCCTATCAACTCCATTCAGCTCACTTGTGATTTTGTAAACCTCTGTCAAATCTCTCGGTTGCCTCCTCTACCAGGAGAGCAGTTCCAACGACTTCAAACTGTCCTCATAACTGAAGTTTCTCATTTCTGGAACCGTACCTGTGCATTGTTTCTGACGCATTCCCATCTTTCCCATTATAGATCATAGATCATGGAATCCCTACAGTGTGGAAACAGGCCCTTCGGCCCAACAAGTCCACACCGACCCTCAGAGCATCTCACCCAGACCCATCCCCCTATAACACACCTAATCTACGCATCCCTGTACACTATGGGGCAATTTAGCATGGCAAATCCACTTAGCCTGCACATCTTTGGACTGTGGGAGGAAACCGGAGCACCCGGAGGAAATCCACGCAGACGTGGGAAGGTGCAAACTCTGGCACTCGTAACTATACGCAATAGTCCAACAGTGATCTATGCTCTTGTACTCCCCTATGCCCCTATTAATAAAACTGAGAATGCAGTATGCTTTATTAACTGCTCACTCCACTTGTCCTGCCAACTTCAATGATCTGTGTACGTATACATGAAATCCCTATTCTCCTGTACCACCTCTCCCTTATATTAGCTTCAAATGTGCTTCTAACTGAAATGCATCACCTCACACTTCTCTGCATTGAGCCTCATCTGCCACCTGTCCGCCTATTCCACCAACTTGTCAATATCATTTTGGAGTTCCACACTGTCTTCCTCACAGTTTATAATTCTTACAAGTTTAGTGTCATTTGCAATAATTTGAAATTGTTCCCTGCATGCCAAGATCCATGTTATTAATGTACATCAGGAAAAGCAAGGGTCCCAATTTTGACCCCTAGGGAGCTCTTCTAGAAAGGTCCTTGAAGCCTGAAAAATATCATTTGACCATCATTCTCTATTTCCTATTGGTCAGACAATTTTGTATCCATTTCGCTCTCTGCTACCATGACCTAGAACATTCGTGACAAGTCTGTTGTGTGGCACTGTATCAAATGCCGTCTAGAAATCCTTGCATTATCACATCAACAGCATTACCCTTGTCGAGTCTTTCTGTTACTTCTTCAAGAGAAAACTCCAGTAAGTTAGTTAAAGTTAATCAGAAATCCATGCTGATTTTTCCTAATGAACATGCCTTTTTCCTTGTGACTACTAACTCACTCGCAAATAATGGTTTCTAGAAGCTTCAAATTCATGGAATGTGGGCATCTTGGGCCAGGCTATTATTTACTGTTCCATCCCTAATTGCTCTGCAGAAAGTAGTGATGAGCTTCCTTCTAAAGCTACTGCAGTCCACATAGTGTAGGTACATCTGTTAAAAGTAATGCTGTTAGAGAGTGAGTTCCAGGATTTTGACCAAGTGATGGAACGACTATATGGTTCCAAGTCAAGATTGTTTTTCGTTTGGAGGGGAACTTTGAGGTGATGGTTTCTGCTGCCCTTATCCTTGTAGATGGTAAAGATCACTGATTTGGAAGATGATGTTAAAGAATTCTTGGTGATTTTCTGCAGTGCATCTTGTGGTTGCTACACACTACTGTGGTGAATGGGGTTACCAATCAAATAATGTCAAACTTCTAAATGCTGTTGGAACTACACCCATCCAAGCAAGTCGAGTGTATTTGATCATACTCCTGACTTGTGCTTTGTTGAGTCTAGAGGTGAGTTACTCGTCACAGAACTCCCAGCCTCTGACCTGCTCTTATATCAACATTATTTAGTTCAGTTTCTGGTCAATGGTAACCCCCAGGATGCTAATAGTGGGGGCTTCAGTGAAGGTAATACGATTTACCAGTAACTATGTTAGTGTTTTAAGACACATGTATGTTGCTTGAAGCAAGCTGTGCTGTTTTAATGTCTTTCTTGTTTTTTCACTTCCTTACACAAACATTTTAACTGCTTTCTGCATAGCAAATTTCATAAATTAACTTTTCTAGTTATTTTTTATTGGGTTGGAATTACTTTGTGAGTATTTCTTTCTTTTTTGTCTAGCCTGTGGTTTATAGCCAATTCTAAAGTTATTTGCAAAATATGGCATCGGCTTTTTATTCAGAATCCCAGACATTTGGTTGTTAAAGTAAGACTAATTTGGAAGTCGTCTTGCAATTCCTTCATGTAATAGGTTTATTTATTAAGTAGGCTGACTAAAGTGGAATGCTGCTTTCACTAGACTTTATTTATGTAACAGCAAATTAGCAGCTTTGGTCAGATTTTGCAACATCTTGACTCATTGCACCTGAAAGAACTGTTGCTCAGTGACTTTGTTTTGTTATGATCCCAGCTGATGTTACCACTGGGCATGTCTGATCCCGTAATGAAATCTAGCTTGACAGATGCAACATGTTTACTTTTTATTTAATGTGGTAGCTATCACTTAAACTTGGGCACCCAGGGCCCCAGATTCTGTTTAACAATAAAACACAAGTAAATTACACAGAAGGAAAAAAGCCCACGCTATCTGAGCAGTTTGAAAGATTTTTAAACACACACAGCAAAGCAAAGTTTCATCTATTCCCCAATACTATCACATTACAGTTCAACTTTACTGCTTTTCCCCAGTTCTATCATGGGAACTGTGATGTTTTTATATCGATACTTACAACATGAGTGTTAGACTTTCTCAACCCTTTAATACTCCACCGATTTTCAATCAAACATTCCAGGCCTGGAAGCTTCACAAGCTGAATGGCAAGGCCGATGTAACTGAGCTTCCCTGAACTGCCCCAGTATCCTTTCTAGGTGACCAACTATGTTTGCTTTTGACCCCAGGCAAGTCTTGACGAAGACGGCCCTAACAAGCTTTTAATCTCTGGGTTTTCTAAACTGCAGTCCATCTTTGATCATTTTTGCTAATCATTCTTGCCATTAGGAGTTGCTGATTGGACCAGATTGCCCTTGAGAAGGTGGCAGTAAGGTTCCTCTTTGCAGTCTGTTTAGTGTAGGTCGACCCACAATGTGTGAGGGAGTACTTCCACAACTTTGACACTGCAACAGTGAAGGAATGATAGTTGTCAGGATGGCGAGCAGCTTGGAGGGAGACTCTCAGGTAGTGGTATTCCCATTTATCTGCTGCACTGTTCTTCTGGATGGTGTGGTTGTGAATTTGCAAGGAGCAGTCTAAGGAGGTTTGGCGAATTTCCTGAAGAACTCCTGTCGTGTTGTCCCAGGACGAAGGTGATTGACTTCCAACAATCTCGGCCATCTTCCTCTGTGCTGTGTATGACCCCTAACAAGTGGAGAGATTTCCCACCCCCGCCATTCCCGTTGACCTTAGTTTTGCTAGGACTCCTTGATGCCTTGCTTCATCAAATGCATCAAACACCCACAATCATCTCTGGAGTTCAACACTTTTGTCCATGTTTGGTCCAACATTTGGCTGAGGCACCTTGAGCAGCTCACTACAAAGAGGCAGGAAAAATAATGAGAGTGGTAGTGATAGGAAATTTTATTGCAAGGGAAACCAATCAATATTTCTATGACCACAAACATGACATAAGTTGTTATATTGCCTCCTGCTGACTGGATCAAGGATGTCATCGAGCAGTTGCAGGATGTTTTGAAGGGAGTAGGAAAACAGTAACAAAACAAAAGTAATGAGGTCCTGCATGCAACAAATAGAGACCAAGGAAATAAATTGTAAAGCAGGACCTCCGATAGTAATGAGACAAAAACTGCAGATGCTGGAATCCAAGGTAGACAAACAGGAAGAACACAGCAGGCCAGGCAGCATCTGGAGGAATGGGGCAGTCAATGTTTTGGGTATTACCCTTCTTCAAGACTCCGATTGTAAGCTCAGGTTTGTTCCTTCTGCCATATGCTTGTGAGATCAGAAATAGGACAAAAGACTGTTAGAATGTGTATCTGGAGGGGTGATGTTAAATTCTTGTGACATTGGGACAATACTGGGGCAGATGTGTTCTGGACATGGTGGACGAGTTTCACCTTATCTGATAAAACATTGGTAGGTTTACACTAGAATGGCAAGGGGGTTGGGGACCAGAGCGGGAAAACAAACAAGGAAGTGAAATGTAGAAAAGTAGAAAATTGGAAGATAGAGGAAACCAGGGATAGCAGCAAATAGAGCGGCAGTGCAAAAAAGGCTTTTTTTTTAAGAGAAGTGTCTAAAGGTACTGTATCTCAATGCAGGAGCATTTGCAAAAAAAAAGACGAATTAACAGCATGAATAGCTGTGGATGGATTTGATAAAATTGACTACAGAGGCATAGCTTCAATCCAGGCCATCTTGGGAACTGATCATACAAGGGTATTCCATCTTTAGGAAGGACAGACAAAATGTAAAGGAGCTGGCATGGAAGTGTTGGTTTTATAAAAAAAAAAAATCCTGGAATTCCCACCCAAAGAGCACTGTGGGTCAACCTACAAGAGGTGGACTACAGTGGTTCAAGAAGGCAGCTCAGTGCCCCCTTAGCAAGGGCAAGTAGGGACGGGCAATAAACGCTGCTAGCCAACAATGTCCACATCTCATGACTTGATCTTCTCTTGGAAAATAAGGCAGGGCAAGTGACTGAAGTGCTAGTAGGGGAGCACTTTAGGATCAGTGATCATAATTCTATTCATTTAAAGTGTTATGGAAAAGGATAGACCTTGTCAGAAAGTTAAAGTTCTACATTGGAATAAGGCCAATTTTGATGTATAAAACAGGAGCTTTCAAAAGTTGATTACATTAGATTGTTCACAGGTAAAGGAACAACTGGCAAGTGGAAAGCTTTCAAAAGTGAGATAACAAGTGTTCAAAGACTATGTTCCTGTTAGAGTGAAGGGGAAAGCTGGTAGAGGTAGGGAACAGTGGATGAATAGATAAATTGAGGCTCTGGTCATGAATAAGGATGCATATAGAAGGTATAGTCAACTGGAATCAAGTGAATCCCTTGAGTATAAGGGGAGGAGGGGCATTCTTAAGAGGGAAATCAGGAGAGCAGAAAGGGGATATGAGATGGCCTTGGTAGATAAGGTTAAGGATAATCAAACAAGTTTTTACAAGTTTATTAAGGGCAAAGAGCAGCTAGGAAGAGAATAGTGCCCCTTAAAAATCAACGAGGTCGTCAATGTTTAGAGCCACAGGTGTTGAGAGAGATGCTAAATGAATATTTTGCTTCAATATTTACTGTTGAGAAAGACATGGAAGCGAGGGAACTTGGGGAAATAAATATTGATGTCTTGAAAACAGTCCACATTACAGAAGAGCAAGTGCTGGAGATTTTAAAAAGCATAAAGGTAGATAAATCTAGAGTTCTGAAGGAGAGTCACTGGACCCGAAACATTAAATCTGATTTCTTGCCACAGGGAGGCATGGTGGCTCGGTGGTTAGCACTGCTACCTCTCAGCGCCAGTGACCTGGGTTTGATTCCACCCTCGGGTGTCTGAGTGGAATTTGCATGTTCTCCCCGTATCTGCATGGGTTTTTACCAGGTGCTCCACTTTCCTCCCACGGTCCAGAGATGTGCAGGTTAGGTGGGTTGGCCATGCTAAATTATCCATAGTGTTCAGGGATGTGTGAGTTTGATGATCAGCCATGAGAAATGCAGGGTTACAGGGATTGGGGGGTAGGGGGGAATGTGTCTGGGTGGGATGTTCTTCAGAGGGTCAGTGCAGACTTGTTGGTTCAAAATGACCTGTTTCCACACTGTAAGGATTCAGTGGAGATACTGCTAGACCTGCTGAGATTTTCTAGCAGTTTCTGTCTTTGTTTCAGATTTCCAGCATTCACAGTTCTTTATTTGTTTTGATAAATCTCTGGAACCTTATCAAGTATACGCTAGGATATTATGTGAAGCTAGGGAAGAAACTGCAGGGCCTCAGCAGAGTTATCTACAGCCATGGTGAATTGCCAGAGGACTGGAGAGTGGCTAATGTTGTGCCTTTATTTAAGAAAGGCTACAAGGAGAAGCCTGGGAACCATAGACTAGTGAGTCTGATGTCAGTGGTGGATAAATTGTTGGAGGGGATTCCGAGAGACGGAATTTACAAGTATTTGGAGAAGCAAGGACTGATTAGGGATAGTCAGCATGACTTTTTGCGTGGGAAATCATGTCTCATAAACTTGATTGAGTTTTTTGAGGAGGTGACCAAGAAGACAGATGAGAACAGAGTGATAGACATTGTCTACATGGGCTTTCTTAAGGCCTTTGACAAGGTTCCACACGGTAGATTGGTTAGTAAAATTAGATCACATGGGATACAGGGAGAGCATGCAAATTGGATACAAAATTGACTTGACGATAGGAGACAGAGGAGAGTGTTAAGTGAGTTGTTTTTTGGACTGGAGGCACGTGACTAGTGCTGTTCCCCAGAGATCGCTGCTTGCTCCACTGTTGTTCGTCATTTATATAAATGATTCGGATGAGAATAGAGGAAGCATGGGTTTGCAAATGACACCAAAATTGGTGTTTATAGTAGATAGTGAGGATCGTTTCTAAGATTACAAAGGGATCTTGATCATTTGGGCCAATGGACTGAGGAGTGGCAGATGGAGTTGAATTTAGATAAATGCGAGGTGTCGCATTTTGGTGAGACGAACAAAAGCGGGACTTACAGTTAATGGTAGGGTCTTGGTGAGTGTTGTAGAACAGAGAGACCCAGGGGTACATAATTCTTTGAAATTTGCATCACACATTTTTAGTGGAGTTGCTAGTTTATACTTGCACTTTTGCTGTGTAAAAATTGGTATAATAAACTTCATAGTGTGTATAGCCCTGCTTAAGAGTTGATAATTTCAAATTCTGGCAGGAATCTTCAACATAATACCAAAATGCAAAAACAGTTACTAAACATTGTTCCTTAATTGCTAAGAAGCTTTCAGTTTAATTTTTAAGGAATTCTACCTACGTGTTTTCATCCTTTTAAACTCGAGCTGTTTTATCTGCAGCAAAACGTTTCTTGACCTTTCTTTAAAATTTTGGAGTAAGCATGGACTAATTTTGTAGCCTGGGATCATCTTTTAAATGTTTAATTTGTTTTCTACTTGCACATGAATCTAAATATTTGAAATGCATTTGAGGCCATTCTACTTCATGATGACTCTGCTTGTAGCAGGAGAACATTGCATTGTAACCTAGAGCTATGAACGTACTTATAGGGAGATTGATGTGAGTTTAAAGGTGGGAGGAGCAAAATACATTTAGTCTCTGGGATTTTGCGAAATTGCCGAGTGGAAGACCAGGGTTTTCTTTGTTTGTGATGTTCACGATTGGGTCATTGTCCTTTCCTAGCTATGAGCAAATTACCACACTGGTTTGTTTCGTCCTTCAGTGACGTGGATTTTTTTTCAACGGAGCATTCTGAATTCAGATGGACAGGACCCAGATTTGTTTGTTTTTGTTTGTTTGGTTCTGAAGTTTCAAAGTGTAAACTTCGCCTGTTGAGATTGCCATGTTGCTTTGCCCCAAAGATGGAGGCTGCATTCTATTACAAATAGAGGTGTGTTCTTGCAGTTAGCAGAAAGAACACAGCCAGCCAGCTTGCACTCTGCAAGGTATTCTAGCTTTCCAGTGAGCAGTCTAAAGAACCATTTTGCTCACACTCGGGATTTATAATCCACTTGTGGCCTCCATAGTGGTTAAATGGGAGGCCATGCCCAGAGCTTTTGTAGAATGTTTTGCTGCAACATTTTTCTCAGGAGCCTTGTTTAAATAGACACAGAATCTGCCAGCAGAAAGCTGGCTTGCTTACAAAGTGATGTAGGATTTCATTGCAAATGGAGTAGATTCCCCACACATTTACTGAATTGATTAATTCACCACTCTCATCATGGTGTAGATTTCACATGCATTACTTTTGTGTAAAGCGGACAAATAAAAAGGAGTTCACGTACACGCTGAAGTCGACTGAGGAGTTATATAGTCATTCTTCCAAGTTAGGAAATTGTAAAAACTGTATGAAGGCATTGCTTGAGTACGAGATTATCTGGCCCCCTGCCATTACTTGGACCTCTGTTTTGGCTTGTGAAATTATTTCTCAACTTAACTGCTACATGGGAAATTTCATTGGACTGAATAATTTGATCTTGGAAAAACAAGAAAACCCAGTCTGTCTCAATCCTACTTCGGTCCATCCCTGATGAAAGCAGTGATAATAGTTGAGGAGAAATTTGTGGCTGAAGCTATTCTCTCTGGCTTGAAGTAGAAAATGCAAGATAAGTCAATGTAAAGTGAGAGGTGTATTCATTTGTTCGACTGTTTTGCTGGCCTGCTATACACCTACTGTGGGAAGGTTATTAGAATCTTATAAGGACAGTGACTGAGCAGCAAGAGAAATTTAAGATCATTAGAGCCAAAAGCAGTTTGTAGATGATAGATAATGTTCGACAAACCTAATTAAAATTTTGAGCAGTAACTAAAGTAATAAACTAGGAAAGGTGTATAGATATAGCTGCTTTTGATTATAAATCAATAAATTACATAAACAAACAAGGCTTGTACTTCCTGGAGTACAGAAGGTAGAGGACTGATTTAATTGAGGTTTCTATTTAGGATCTTAGAAAAAAATGATTTGCCAGAGATGTTTCTCTTGGTGGTGGAGCTGAGCACGAGGATAACTATTGAAAGCTATTACTAAGGTTTCACATAAAATACTGTTAGCTAACGATGAAGTAAGTGCAATTGAAAGCAGATTATGGAAAAGGCTGAGTGGTAGAATACAAAATACAGTTTGTGGATATGTACTCAAATCTGAAGAAAGTGACAACTGGTGTGCATTTTGTGACCTTTTTATTTTAAAACGTTATGCTTCAATAAAAGGAAATCGAGGCAAAGTTAACTTAATGCCGAGTTTACATATACAAACTAAATAAGAGGTCCGGGAAATAATTTTTATCTGATTACTGTTACCGTTACTATTTTAGTGTGTCTCTTTCTCCGGAAAGAGCCAATTGTTAAAATGCACACTAATTCATGGAAAATAGATGGTGAATGATTCAGGAACTAGCTGAGACCAGATGAAGAGCAACCCTTTGTGTTGTTCCTCTGAATTCTATGTCCTGACTCTTATGTTCATATTAATCTTAAAATGTAAAGATAAACAATTAAAGGGCAGCATTTCTCTTGCTGCAGTTGATTTGAAATGGCTTGGTGAACATTTAGGAGGAGACATTGAACACTGCTATGAGCTAGGTACAGGAATTTATCTTGACACCAGGATAAACCTAAAACTTGAAATATGAGCCCTGGGCCTAATTTTTCTGATAGCAGGAAACTGGATACCCACCCAGAGGCAGCTGGTACCTGTGCAGGCCTTGGGCGTTAGCCTCTGATAAGTCCCACAGAAGTGATAGGAGCAGGCCACGATTGACAATCTTGCACATGGCAAGTTAGGTGAGTATCCTGCTCCTTGCAGCTTCACAGGAAAGTTTTTTTTTATACCTTAACTTACAATTGTGACCGTGAGAGTCACTGGTGAACCCTGAATGGGAAGGTCTGCTGCCTGCTCATAATTGACTGATTTGAAATAAGGACTTTTTGCAAACCTCAGGCAAACATATTCAAGGGGTTCAAGCATTGCTTTAGCTGACTTTTGAGACATCTTACAAAATGAGTCACGACTTTAATATTATGTCCAGCTCCTCTGTAGATTGGGTGCAGGGTATCTAGGTTGACACTTGTTTTATGCCCTTAAAATTGGTGCAAAGCATGCCCATTTCTAATCTTTGTGTGTTAATCTGCATCAGTGAAGTTCACTTGACCATGTTGGCTTTTGTATTAGCTGAAGTGTTGTATTGGGATGATATCTTGTGCTATACTGTAGAAAGAAGTTGATGCAAAATGTAAAACACTTGCATATAAAAGCAGAGATAACAAGGTGTACAGCTGGATGAACACAGCAGGCCAAGCAGCATCAGAGGAGCAGGAAAGCTGATGTTTCGGGTCTGGACCCTTCTTCAGGACTGGGGCAGGGGAAGGGGATTCTGAAATAAATAGGGAGAGGAGGGGAGGCAGATGGAAGATGGATAAAGGAGCAGATAGGTGGAGAGGAGACGGACAGGTCAAGGAGGCGGGGATGGAGCCAGTAAAGGTGAGTGTAGGTGGGGAGTTAGGGTGGGGGTTGGTCAGTCCAGGGAAGATGGACAGGTCATGGAAGCAGGGATGAGGCTGGTGGGTAGGAGGGTGGGGGTGGGGGTTGAGATGGGAGGAGTGGATAGTTGGGAGAAAGGATGGACAGGTTAGGGAGGTGGGGACGAGCTGGGCTGGTTTTGAGATGTGATCGGGGTTGGGGAGATTTTGAAGCTTGTGAAGTCCACATTGATACCATTGGGCTGCAGGGTTCCCAAGCGAAACACAAGGTGCTGTTCCTGCAACCATCGGGTGGCATCGTTGTGGCACTAGAGGAGGTCCAGGAAATGGGAGGGGGAGTTGAGGTGGTTCGCGACTGCGAGGTGTTGTCGTTTGTCGCGAAACGAGAGTAGGTGCTCCTCAAAGCAGACTGTACTTCCCAGTCGCGAACAACTTCAACTCCCCCTCCCACTCCTTGGATGACATGTCCATCCTGGGCCGCCTCCAGTGCCACAACGATGCCACCCGAAGGTTGCAGGAACAGCACCTCATATTTCACTTTGATACCATTGGGCCGCAGGGTTCCCACGTGGACTTCACAAGCTTCAAAATCTCCCCACCCCTGACCGCATCTCAAAACCAGCCCAGCTCGTCCCCGCCTCCCTAACCTGTCCGTCCTTTCTTCCAACTATCCACTCCTCCCACCTCAAATCCCCCCCCCCCCCCCCCCCCCC
>NC_063352.1:8521759-8554455 GCF_021869965.1 Rhincodon typus | reverse complement strand
CCCCCCCCCCCCCCCCCCCCCCACCCCCCCATTTATTTCAGAATCCCCTCACCCTCCCCCATTTCTGAAGAAAGGTCTAGACCCGAAACGTCAGCTTTCCTGCTCCTCTGATGCTGCTTGGCCTGCTATGTTCATCCAGCCCTCCACCTTGTTATCTCTGATTCTCCAGCATCGGCGGTTCCTACTATCTCTGCATATAAAAGCAGTTCTCCAAAATGGTTTTGAAGTAGTAGTGTCTACAGTTAAACCTCTGGTACTTCACTTTTTCAATAGCTTGCCACAGCTCAACCAACGTTGTTATTCCTCTAGCTTGAAGGAGTGATGCCTTTATCTGATTTCCCTTATCATTTCCTTCGTCTGGAGAAAACAAAGTTCCAATTCATTCACATTTGTGAGGATTGTATGGAAGTTGTTATTTTGGAGAGAGGGTTTTTTGAAAATGTTTAAGTAAGTTACTTACTCTTTTGTGCTTTTATTCTTAGGGGGAAGAAATTTTCCTTGATATGTTTGAAGATGAATATCGAGCCATGACGGTACGTGATCATCAGAGTAGGGTCATTTATCCAGTTCAACTCAAGTAGTTTGCTCTATGTACCCTAAATTCTATAATTATGTATTTGCACAGCTTGAACCTAGAAAACCACTTATGTGCTTTCTTAGTGAATTGATACAAGCTTTATGTTTAAGAAATATACAATAATTCATTTGTGTGTTAGGGTACTGTTTTCTTTAAGATGACCATTAGTCAAATGTGTTGCAAGACTGTAACCCTAGAATTGCACAAGAACAGATATTCGAAGTAGACCGTTTTATAAGCCTACGCACCTTGTTGAAAAATCTAATCATTGTTTTTCGAAGATGCAAGGAAAGCTTTAATTGGAAGTATTTGGATCATTAGTAGTTATTACTACAATGTACGTAATGAAAAAAAATTTAGATTATCTATTGGCAATTAGCATGGAATATATTTTTCAATTTCAATATCAATGTAATTGCTGCACTTAATCTGAAAGCGATTACAAATTCATATTGGACAATGTTGAGAACAGTGGAATATGAGGAGGCTATTTAACCCCTTGAGCTTGTTGCAACATTTAATGCGATCATGCTGGTGTGTGACCTAACTCCATAAATCCGTTTTTACTCCACATTTCTTAATATCTTTGGTTAACAAAATTCTTTCAATTTACAGTTGCAATTGATCAAATAGTGGTCTGTGGATTGCCATTCCGAACTTATATCATGTTGTGTGTAAATGTCTTTCCTAATTTCACTCTTGAGGTCTTCATTTAATTTTTATAATAATTCCCTGTAGTTCTAGATGTCCAACCAGCAGAACTAGTTTCTATTTACCCTATCTGTTCAACATAATATCTTGAAAACATCAATCAAATCCCCCCTATACCTAGTTCTCATAATTTTTTCTCCCACTTTAACCTCTGGAGTTCACATATAATACTGATTACCACTGTGTCACCACCTCCCTTCAGGTTTTGTTACTAGACTGGTAAACCAAGACCTCAGGCTAATGTTCTGGAGATAAGGGTTTGATCCCACCATGGCAGATGGTGAAATTTGAATTCACTAAAAGCCTGAAATAAAAAGAACAACTGTAGAACAGTTGTAAACTATTGTAAAAACCCACCTGATTTATTAATATCCTTTAGGGAAAATTCACAAAGCTGCTTATAGTATTTCCGGTGTGATTCAACTAATGTTTTACATGATTGAAGTCTGATATCTGCCCTGTTACATTCTAGTCCTCTCATTTTCTGAGACAACTAGGTTGTTAAAATGTGACTTATAAGCAGTCATCCAGATTTTTTGTTTCTTCATCTGTAGGGATTCTGTGATTCTATGATCTTCCACTTTTTTTAAAAAAAAACGTCAGTTGATCATTAACGTTAGGGACTAACAAGATACAGGTATGTGTCTTGACCGTTAAACTATGGTTCTTTCCCATCTTTCTCCTCGTTTATTTCAGGTCATCTTATTGAATCATAGAATGTCAGCAGTGTGGAAGCAGGCCATTCATCCTGTTGAGTCCACACTGACTCTCTGAACAGCATCCCACCACCCTATCCGTATAACCCTGCATTTCCCTGGACACTATGGGCAATTTAGCATGGCCAGTCCATCTAACCTGTACATCTTTGAACTATGGGAGGAAACTGGAGCACCCGGTGTAAACCCACACAGACACCAGGAGAATATGCAAACTTCACACAGCCATTGCAGGCTAGAATCAAACCCAGGTCCCTGTTGCTGAGAGGCAGCCGTGGTAATGACTGAGCCACCGTGATTCACTGCACCTCCCCCCCTCTCAATATCTACCAGGTTGCTAGGTCTGATTGAGCTATTTACTCAAGATATTAGCCAAACACTACTATTCAGGCACTCTATGCTCCTGATGCTTCGTTTTTGTTTCTAATTTTTACCATTTTAAAAGTCGATTATCCATATATTTTGTTATTATTGGCAGGGTTCTATAATTGTTCATTTTGCTTGGAAATGAATGTTTTGAACCCAGGTCCCCAGACCATAATCAGGTCCTTTCCAGCTAAACATTAATTTAGTTTTCTTCCTCTCACATTTTGTAGACTTACAAGTGGCAAATTTCCAAAAAAAAGCATGAAAGCAAACTGTGAATGTAGTTTGACCTTTCAATCATGTTTTAACTTCTCTGAGTGACATTGCAGTGTTGCTGCTGATCTCTATGCCTCCACATCAGCAAAGAGCAAAAGCAAAGGTTCCTTCCATTGCTGGGAATGTGCCACCAAGATTGATCCTGGATTTGAGAACATCCATCAAAAATAGTCTGTAGGGTAAAGAGCTGAATAGTTGTCAAATCCAGTAGCCTTCAGGAGCAGTGCAAGAGGCAAAGAAAGGATGGACAGAAAATACATTCCATCCAGGATCCAGCATACTCAGTAATTTTCTTCTGTATGGATGTCCGAGGTCATATGGAGGAGCGATTTGAAGAAATAGATTAATGCAGTGAATGTTGATGACACACTAATCGCTATGTGCCAATCCTCAAAGCAACTCTGTGTGTGCGCAGCCATGCAGCTCTAAGGGATCATTGCCAGGGACTGGATTTGATAGTCCATCATGGGATGTATTTTCAGTACTGAGTACATAAATGTGCCATGGTGAACCCACTGACTTGCTGCCCAACCTGGCATGTACCCCAAATGAGATGGTGTATAAGGCATTCAGTAGGCTCTCCACCGTCTGGTGTGTTGAGGCCCTTAACCACCTAAGTATGTGGCAATCCCGGCCTCAGTCTGCCCCCGCTGCCATAACATGCTGGGCAATGGCAGGCAGGTCAGTGTTGTTATGATCTTAGCAGCTGCTGTTACTGGGCAAGTCAGATCCCAGAGTGAAATCTGGCATGATAGATCATTTTTGTTTTATCAAGGTGATCCTACACTGAAACACAACCACACAGTGCTGTAGGTATGGTTTCAACAATAAAGCAAAAGTTCATTATTCAAAGATAAAACAGAATAAACTAAACTGGCTGCTTATAACATATATTTCAAAATCTTTCAAATTTGACAAAATATAATCCCATTAATCCCAAAACACTCCTTTTCAATATTCTCACCAGAGAGAATTTCCTTCTCTATCTCATCCAAAGAGCTTAATTTAACTGTCTCTTTAATTCCCAGTCTTGAGAATCTTGTAGTTGCTTCCTTGAATTTTCATACAACTGAACTTTGACTTCTTCAGCTTCAAATAACCCCTTTAGCTTTAACTAAACAGTTATGGCCTGGAACCTTCAAACTAAATTTACACTTAGGGAGTCTATTTCTTAACAGTTGTAAACTATTCCCTTTCTTCAGGAACAACTGTATTGCATATCAGGTTTCAGCCAAAAATTTTGCAAACTGAAATTAAAAAGTTTTCCAAGCTATAGGTGTTTCCCCTCAGTCCAAAAACAATTGTCAAATCTTCTAACGGAAACCGAATGTGCTGCACTTTTTGCTTCACTTTTTAAAAATTCTTCCAATTAGAACAAAACCCCATCACTCTCTGGAAGTGTCGCTCATACTGTGTTTTAAAAGAAATCACGTGACTACAGAAATGTTAACAAATTAATCATTAAAACTCTTTATAGACCAAAGCTATATGCCAATCATTTAAAGTCCAAACCCTAAAATAAGTTGTAATAAATAGTGTTAAAATGTATATAAATCACACTGCTTCCATCACTTTTTTTGACAAGTAGATTTTTGAAAAGGCGGGAGGGGATCAAGGGCATGTCATTTGTGGGTATGTCCAGTGTGCATTGGACCATCTCACTCCCCTGAAGCTGTCGGCACCCACCATTTCTCCTTACCCAACTTCCAAATCCTGCTACCCCCCCAACAATTGCACTCCCCTTGCACTCTGTCCTGAGGCTGGCTGATTCCTTGCCTCCTTAAAAGCCCTACATATTTCTCACTCTGGTGCCATCACTGTTCTTCATAGAGAAGGCAAATTTCGTTCTGGACCCACTAGGTTATTAAGGTTGGTTGGCTCGCCGAGCTGGTTCGTTGTTGTTCCGTAGACGTTTCATTACCCTGCTACGTAACATCATCCGTGCAGCCTCCGATGTTACCCAGCAGGGTAATGAAACGTCTGTGGAACAACAACGAACCAGCTCAGCGAGCCCACCAAGCTCAACATCCACAACTCAAGCTACAATCTACTCCAAAACCTTAGAGACCCACTAGGTTAACTAGAACTGATTTGATTGGCTGGTACCTCCTGAAGAATGAGACTTCCTGGCCATTGAGTACTAGAAGTCAGTTACTTGGGGCTGCTTTTAATCTGCCCATGTGTGTTATCACTGCAGGGTAGCCTTATTAAAGGTTTGTATGTTTGGAACTGCTATGCCCACCACCATGCATAAAATATAGCTCAGGATGTGTAGAGAGAAAAATTAGTATAATGTTGACTCTGTAAATGTTCCCTTCAGTGTATTAATGATTTTCTGGGATTTCTGCTCTGACACACAAACTTAGAAGTTTGTGCTTACTGTAGGGGAACAGCAGTGAACTTTTAAACACAGCTAAAATGATTCTTTAAGAACGGTAAATTCAAGATGTCTTTTTGTCAATATGGCTTCATATTGAATACGGCCTGGGCTGCTTTTGTCTAATCTCAGTTTTTTGGAATAAAAGCAGCAACTGATGGAAACATTTGATTGGCAGCATCTTTGGAGAGAAAAACAGTAGTTGACACTAAAGTTGCTGAAATGTTGTATATTAATTTCTGCTATTAATTTCCCAGAGTAAACCCCTAAATGTAGAGTACCTGATGATGGATGCGTCTATTCTGCTACCTCCTACTGGCACGCCCCTAACTGGTATAGATTTTGTAAAAAGGCTACCTTGTGGCGATGTGGAGAGAACAAGGCGGGTAAGCACCAGAATACAGTTAGAACTGATAAACTGAACAGTCGAACAACTTGTTTAGTTCAGTTTATTTTGACTGCAAGCACTCAACACTTCAAAAGAATAATAAACTCATAGTTTGCAATGAGAAGTCTTTCACCATCTTTTTATGTAAATTTCTTAAAGTGAAGTTGTTTTAATTGGGGAGATTGTATTTTAAACGAACAGTACAAGATACTTGGTGAAATTGTTATAACTATTGTGGGAAAGGTACAGTGAAAGTCAAACCCCACTACTCGAGCTCTACCAAAAGTGTAAATGTCTTGTTTAATCACCCAAATGGTTGGCTTATCTCTCCTTATTGCTGTTATCTAGAACAAACTAAACTTTTCCCAAGTTTCTTCAGTAAACTCGAATAACTTGAATATTAAGAACAAATGTATTCTTCAGGCAAATGGCAAATAGGTTATTAACTAAGTTACTATGTGGACTTAAACAATGTCCCCTTAATCCACATGCATGCACATGCATTTGTACACGACAAGTCACACAGCTCTGCAGATGTATGGACGTGACAAAATAGGTAAAAACGGAGCATCGCTTTCGTAGGTAATGGATTCAAATTGAGAAGATAGAAGGGGTTGACTTTTCACAATTCTTTTGAGATCTGACTGTTGACAGTTGTAAAATGATGGAGATCTTCAGATCATGTCTCAGATTCAGATGGCAAATGGGAAACACTTGAAACTTTCAGTACTTTTTCTTCTAAACTACTTCACTGACGGAGCTTTTCAGCCCATTTTGCACCAATTATTTTTCCCTTACTGACCGAGAGAGAGCACTGCCTTTCCTTGCAAGCCTCTACACCACTGCTGCATCTAGGTGTTCCTTAAAATAAATCAACTCTAGTTTAGAGACTGCTGCTGGGCAACCCTAAGCATGAATCTAAGGGTTTTTCCCAACCTGTTGCAAATTTTAAATGATTGATCAGAGTTGGCTATGCTGAAATCAAGTCCAAGAAGCTACTAACAGTTAATGGTTCATTTCCTGAAATACTCCTGAAGTTGCCCTGTATAATTTCATTGCCTGAACTTGCACACTTATTTGGATAGATTGAGTGGAGCAACTGAATGATAGGTTATTATGGTACTATAAGATGACTATATTTGAGGGTTTGTTTGTGCATCAGCTGTATTTTTCAACAGTGCATGTATTGTTTCAACCAAACCTTAATCAGTTCGCAGCTGCATCAAAATCGTGGGTGTTCATACAATTTTAGAGCCCTTGGTAAGTCACTTGAGACATTTTCTTGCCCAGCCTTTTGCTGGAAAACTTAATGAAGCAACAAGGTGAATCATTCATCATAAGGTGGTGTACCAAGGTACTCCTCAAGAGCATTGTAGAACAAAGTTTGACACCTAGTCACTTCAGATAATATGGCTAAATGTTAGGCCAGTAAATGCTGGCTTTGTCAGCAATGCCCACATCCCATACATGAATAACGGAACAAATCACTGTTATAATATAGGTCAATACAGCAGCCAGTACACCCTAAACATGAGCTGAATTGAGATAATGACTCAAATTTGTTTTTTTAAGAAGTTTATTGTCGAATAAATGTTGTCATAGACTTGGCAATTATTCTAATTTTCTTTGAATTGCGACATGGGGTCTTTTATGTCCAAATAAATGGAGGTGATGGCCTAGTGATATTATAGCTAGACTATTAATTCAGAAACCTAGGTAATCTTCTGAAGACCTGGGTTTGAATCCCGCCACGACAGATAGTGAAATTTGAATTCAGTAGAAGTCTGGAATTGAAACTATTATCGATTGTCAGGAAAAAACCATCTGGTTCACTAATGGCCTTTAGGGAAGGAAATCAATTGCTGTTACTTGGTCTGGCCTACATATGACTCCAGACCCACAGAAATGTGGTTGACTCTCAACTGCCCTCTGGCCAATGAGGGATGGGTAATGAATGCTGGCTCAGGCAGAGATACCTCCAACCTGTGAATGAATTTTATTGTGTTAGCGATCTCTGGAACAATGTGACGTTTCTTCTTTATCCATGTAATTTATTATATAAAGCAGATCTAATTTTAAAGCATTGTTACAGTCATCAGTATTGTATTGAATTTTTTTTGCTTTTTTTAAGGCTATCAGGGTTTTCTTTATGCTCCGTTCTTTGTCGCTGCAACTACAAGGCGAGCCAGAAACACAGCTACCACTGACGAGGGATGAGGATCTTATTAAAACAGATGATGTGTTAGATCTGAGTAAGTATTAAATACGCTGCTGGTGCTGCTTTTGTATCTCTCAATGGCTATTGAGGGCTGCATTCTTTTTCATTTTAGAATTTCTTTGAAAGAGAAACATTGCAGTTCATGAGCCATGTGAATCTTGATTTCTCAATTTATTGGAAAGTATCCATGTATTTTGTGAAGTTGCACTGTTTTGTTATACAATATGTACAGGAGAATGCATGGACTATTGACTCCTTGAAGTTGTTGATGGTGTAAACCACAGTTAAGAATCTATGATAATGACTCTCAGGAATAGCTGATGCATAAAATTTCACCACTTTAATGTCATGTCTACTTCAAATGTAATGGCTAAAATTATCTTTATGGCATTTTTTTGCATGCTGTGAGGAATCCTATTCAATATCTTATTTTAAAGTTCACTCCATTATTTATTGTAGGTTTAAATTACTGAACAAGCTTGGTTGCTTTCAAGGCTGGACTAAGGAAATGCTAAAAACAAAATAATATGATGAACTTGGCGTCATGGATATGGTGGTCACGTTGCCTGGGGTTTAGATCTGGGCAGCGAGTGGAAGCCGTATTGGGCAGGTGGTGGAATGATTTGACAGCAGGGATGGTAGAAGATAGATGGCCATCAAGGGCAGGGTAGTTGCTGCCAATGATGGGGTTCTGGGTTTTGAATCGAGAGTTCTTGGCCATGGAGACAATAGTCACGTTAATTTGGGTCCTAGACGATAGATGTTGCAGAATCCAACAACAGGTGGCACAGAACAAAGGAGTCAAGATGAGTGAGGGTTGGTGAATGATGGAAGTTCAGACTTAATGTGCATTTAACCTTGGTCGGTATTGTTGCTAAAATTCTTGATGTTTATAGTTTGCCAGTACCAGCTTCCAAAGACTTAAGTTTCTGCCATTTATGTTTGTTGGTTACTGAGTATGTTTTGAAGGAATAACACCTAAAGTCATCTGCATACAATGCATGTTTGCTGAATTAACTGCCTTCTCAAGTTTGATTTGGTTTTGAGATTTGTGGCATTTTGTTCTCTTCAAAGTATTCTTGAAGTTTAACCAACTTTTAAAAGAATCACATCTGTCACTGTATTCATAACCAAACTTTGTTACTCTTGTCAACCACTGTTTTTAATTACTCCCGTCTATAACAGAATAGGCTGGACATATTGATATTTGAATTGGCTAAGGGTTATCTTTTTTTCTGTTACCACTTGTGCTGTTGAATTTTTAATTTTCCATTTATAATACTTGATAGCTGAATTCATTCCAGTGCATTCTTTGCCAGCTATTGGAAAGGAATAAATTTAGAAATATTAATTAATGTGAAGAAAGTAGGTGTCCGACTTCTGTAGGATAATCTTCATTTCTTTATGGAATGCTCTACATAAAACATGTGGAACAAATAATGTGTTGTTGGTATCCTAAAGTTATACTGATTTGTTTTACTGTTGTATATTTGATTGGTTTGCCCTACTGAAGAAACCTAATCCTCAAGCAAAGTTTTTTGTTGGACAATGTTCAGGCCCTGTGAAAGCGGTAGCCCAGTACCAATGTTGATCAACATGTTGATAATTCAGACTTGTCCATCAAGTACATGTGCTGACAATTCAATGGGTGGATTGGTGCTGAATTTGGGTCTTTGTGCTATTATTGAGGTCTGTGCCCATGATATAAACCTACTGTTGTCTTCCTGCTAAGCTCCATGTTTTTAGTTCCCGCTATCACCAGCTTTCACGTTTCCCACCTTGTATACCTATCACTGCTAGCTCTTCCTACACGAGTCTTGTCTAGGTCTTTGCTTACTGATTTCTCTCTTTGCACCGCCTTTAGTCTCATTTTGAAGCATATTTTACACTTGCAAAAATGAAGAACTTACAAGCTTTTTGGTGGAGGGAAGGAAAGAAAATGGAATATTCTGGTTTTGCTCCTTCTGACTCTTCTTGCAATCCTAAACATCCTGGGATTATATGAATGAAATAGCTATACTTGTTTCCAAGAAAATTTAGAACCCCCTCAAGGAGAGATGAATTTTGATTTGTGCATTTTATTTATATATAAAGTGGGTTAGAACAAACCTTTTTGCTTGTTTCCTGCTCCAGGATACTATTTAATATTTTATTTAATGAAATTGTGAACTATTCAAAAATATTGTAGTAAAATGAGAAACTTTTTCATTGTAAGGTTAAGTTTGAGTAGGTGCTTTTAGTTTTATGATATTAGTCAGGTGTTCCACATGTTCTTTCTTGACATTGGTGTGGGGCATGGTTTTGTGCATTATAGTGGTTTTCCGGTCTACTCCACCAGCTTTACAGTAAATGACTCAACCACACTATAGTTCAGATAAGAAAGTGGGATGGCTTAACTTGAAATTTTCTTTGTGTTGTGGTATTTGGCTTTTTGGTCAGTGGCTAATGGTATTAAGTGTCTTCTTCAAGTGGCAGATAATAGTGTTGAGAGAACAGCTGTATTTAATTCATTTTAAAAGATTTAAAACATAGAATCCCTACAGTGTGGCAACAGGCCAATCGGCCCAATGAGTCCACGCTGCGGCCGCCACCCCCCCCCCCTCCCCCCGCCAAAAGAGCATCTCACCCAACTCATTCCCCTACCCTTGCATTTCCACTTGTCTAACTCACCCAACCTAAATATCCCTGGACACTACAGGCAATTTAGCATTGCCAATCTATCTACCCTGAGACATCTTTTGGACTGTGGGAGGAACCAGAGCACGCAGGGGAAACCTACGCAGACATGGGGAGAATGTGCAAACTCCACACAGACAATTGCCCGAGGGTGGAATTGAACCTGGGTCCCTGGCACTATGAGGCAGCAGTGCTAACCACTGAGCCACTGTGCCACCCAACAAGGCACAATGGTGTGCTGACAATGAGGTATTAACTAATTTTTTGTTGCTATGGTGCCCTGTGAGTCAGCAAACTTAACAAGAGTATGTGGGAGAGCAATAGTCGTTGTAGTCATTGAAAGCTCCCCGTTTTATTCCTTTAGTCCAATTTCCACCTTAGTCCCATCACGGAAACCACTCTGGCCAAAATTGCAAATGACATGCCCTTGAAAGATTCAATTAGAGTAGAAATTACAATGGTTGTTTGAGTTAATATAGTCATGACGTGAGAAGGACAGTCAGGTAGGATAGTATTTTTAGAGCTGAGGGGGAACTAGAGAAAGCTAAGTTCTCTGAATGGAGTTTGTATTCACTGCAAAAATAAGTCAAAAAATCTGTGCATGCAATCATTGCAATTACTAAAATAGACAGTGGTGTTGGAATAGGATGTGGAGATGTGTGAGGTTATGCAGTCTGGTCATAAGAGCTTAAAACTGGAATATTCATATTTGTAAATGTTGATGTCAGAGGAACTTTGATCACTCTTACAAAGAATGCAAAAAGTTAACATGGTGGTAAAGCGAGCAGTTAAGAAAACAAAAAGTTACATTTTGACCTTTCTCTCAAAAGAATGAGTGTACAGGGATTTTAAAAAAGGTCTTGCTACAGTTGTACAGGGATTTGGTGCACCTTGATACTGTGCAATTTTGACCTCCATGTTCAAGAAAGAGTATGCTTGCATTGAAGGCAGCGCAGCTGAAATTGAGTGTAGTCGTCCCTGGGGTGATGGGGTTATTTTATGGTGGGAAGCTGTGTAAATTGTGTCTGAAGTCTCTGGAATTTAGGAGAATGAAAAGTGATTTAATCGAAATGTATAAGATTATCAAAGGAATTAGAGTATCTACTGAGATATTTTTGCCCTTGATTGAGGAAACCTAGAACAAGTAGGAACAATCTCGGGATTAGTTCCAATTATTTAACATTAAGATGACAATTTCTTACACTGAAAAAAGTGGTGAATCCTTTTAACTCTGTACCCCAGAGGGTTGCGCTTGTGCCATCATTAAATTTGTTTAAGGCTGCAGTAGATTTTGGTTTCTTGAGGAATTAAGGGATACAGAGAATGGACAGGAAAGTGGTATTGTAGACCAAGATTGACCATGTTCATATTGAATGGTGTAGTAGACTCTGCGTTATATAATCTTGTCCTGCTGCTATTTCTTGTGTTCTGAACTCAATAGGTGCTCCGTTCTAGCCAGACCACTTAGATTTTTAATTAACCACACACATGCCCCAATAAAAGTGTCATGGTGAAATGGTTTAATTTTGCATTTACGTACAACCTGGGGCCCATCTGACTTGAAATGAAGCAGAGTGAGATTTCCAATTGCAGCTGTGCGCTTTGTTTAATCAAATCAGACTTTGAAACAATGAAATGTAAATCCAGAGTCAATGGTGGCGTGCAAAACTGCATTGTGCTTTATAGTCATAGAGGTCCACAGCACAAGTCAAGGCCCTTCAGCCCAACAAGTCAAAACTGATGGAGTGGAAAGACTGTGAAAGGTACTTAATTAGCTCTGAACCAAGAACTAAACAAACAATCTTGAAGTAAACTTTGCTCCGGTTATGTACTTGACTTTTGTATGGTAACTGCACTGTTGTGTAAATACTCTATTAAAGTACCAATGAACAGAGTGCATGTTGATTATGTAGGACCAGCATCATCATCAACATTTGCTTCTGATTAAAATTAAACTTGCCAGTAAATGTGAGGGCTGTTGGCAAAACCCTTTCTGAACATAATGCCTCAGTCAGGGCACCAGCAACTGGTGATACCTGGGGCTGCTGATTCTCTGGAGTTCAGGTGGATAGGGTCCTTACTATGGTAGGATTTGGTGACCACTATGTAGAAATGCCTCAGCAGTGGATGATGAGGTGTAGCAGTTTGAGTGTGAGCAGCTCATAACTCTGGTCATTTCATTTTACAAAAACATAATAATCTGTACAGTACAATACTGGCCATGGATACAAGTTTTCATTCTTCTTTGAAAAGACTCACTGATATGTTTCATACACCCATCTGATGATGTGTGTTCAACAAGTTATTGTTATGGCAAAATGAGGGAAAATACTGGTGTTTCCATAGTATTGTTTTACAGTGACGAAACATGACAACCTAGGTAAGTGCGTGGGGTAATGAAGTCTGCATTTTGTCATGAGTTCCATTGCAGATATGATTAAACTTCACTTTATTATAAGCATGTTTTACATGCCAATGTTTATCAATTTATTATTATCACTTACATGAGCTGTAAAATCATGATTTGTATTTGCAGATAATTGTAGAGATTTATTCATTCTCCAAGTACGAACATAACTGACACAACCAGTATTTACTGCCCATTGCACTTGTCATATAGCTGCTGCCATAGCGCTCCTAGGGAGGGAATCCTGGAAATAGACCTTCTGGTGGTGACGTATGTCCATGTCAGGATGGTGTGACTTTGAGGGATCACTGAGCTGATACTGTTCCAATGCGGCTGCCGCTTTGGCTTTCAGAACAGGAGAACTCCTGCATTTGAGAGGTGCTGTTGAAGTAGCCTGAGTGAATTGCTACAGCACGTCTTGAGCTGGCATACATTGCTGCATTGGTGGGAGGAGTGAATGTTTAAGGCGCTGGGTTGGATGTCGATCATGCTGGTTGTGAAAGATTTATAATATGTCCCACACCAACCTTTAATTCTGCAAAATGAATGAGTAAATCTATTGATATGGCTGAAGTTGCCAATTTAAGTTCTTCCATTGTTAGCTGTTTTTGAACATACTTCAATTGTAGCATAGACAGGATTGAAATAATGTATAGGAACCAATGTGTTTCTGTTTAGTCCACATGTTAATAAGTACCCCATTTATTTTGTAAGTCCAAAACCTTTAAAAAGAATAACTTTTTAATAAACTTATTTCGCAAAATGTGATTTGAATTGTAAATTAGTCCTGATCAGGAAGAAGACTCACTTTTTGAAAAATTGTCACAGTTTGCAGATGCTGTATACAAGGTTTCCATTACATTGACTTCAAATGTTCCATCCTTTATTTCAAAAGAATAATATGTGAGAACAGAGCTTACTAGTTATTTCAACTTGCAATGAAAGCTGGCATTGACACACAATACTGAAACCTTATACCTTTACAGTTTTAAAACATGCTCACCTGGTAAATGGGTGAGGTTATTTTTGGATCAAAGGCAGAATATTATACAGACTTGCTAAAACAAAACGGAGAGTCCATCAAAGATTCTCAGATCACCTGGGAAAGCTGTACTTCAACATCTTGGCAACAACAAATATTCAAAAATAAATTCTTGCTTTTTTGATTATAAATGACACTTTTATTTATCATGTTCTTGCTAGTTTGTGCACTTAAAACCCAGGAGGGTGCTGCCTTAATGTGTATTAAATATTACACACAAGTACTTGAACTTGAAATAACAGACTTTGAAATTATCAGGCCACAAATAACCACAAGGTTTGTACATATTTTGAATGAGATTTTCCTTTTTCCTAAACTGTGTCCAAAGAAAATTAGCTGAAATCACTTGCAAGAAATACAGATCTTTCAGGACAAAAACCCTTACAAGTGGGAAGATTTCATCTCCTTACAACATATTACAAAAATGCAATTTAATAAAAATGTTTGCAGTATTATTAAGTCGGGTACATCAAGGAAATCTCCCAACATTAGTGACCTCAACAGTGGGGTTAATCAACTAAACAACTTTGGAAGGGATGACTGAAATACTTGACGTAAAAAAAGGTTGTCGAACCTCATAGCCTTTGCAGTTTCAGTGTTTTCAATGATTTCTTTATCATGTGGAGTGAATTGAATTGGCTAATACCTGGTGCTGGGGTCATTGGGATGAGGCTGAGATGGATCATCCATTCTGCACTTCTGGCTGAACATGCTTGTATATGCTTCTGTCTTTTGCATGACTTTGTAACAGTAGTTAAAAGTCTGCAAAAATATATTCCTTGATCAGTGTAAACTAAACCCAACAAATCCCAGTTTTCAAGTTTTCTGTCACCCAAAAACACCTAGATATGAGCACTTGTTATGCGCTAGCACTGATGCTTAAAACTGTCATTAGATTTTGCAAGTGGTATTCTATGTGGAAGTACAACCTAAATTCAGGAAGATTGTCAAGCTGTGAGTATTGTATACGCAGTCATTTTCAGAAGTTAGAAAGAACTGAGTTACAGCTAATAATTCTGAAGTAAATGCAATATTTTAGAGCCGCACTGTGCTGTGCTCATGAGCAAGAAATGGTCCTGTTTAAAATGTAACTTTTTTTTTAGTGAAAGTATTTTCTTTCAAAAACCTGCTCTGTATGATTAAATGGGAACCATGCCATTAAGTGGCAGCAATACCCGTAACAATGAAATAGGAAGACTCAACTTATTAAGCTAGTTATACATTAAGTGAAAACTTGAGTGCTGTCTTAATTATAGATCATCTGCTCCTTGCTAACACCCTTTTTTAATACCCTCTATAACACCCATTTCTCCAAATTATTTATTATTTGGTTCCATACATGGCTGACTAGAATAACGCATCCAAATTTTCATAGTTGATTTTAGAATTTTTTTTAAAGCATGAGTAAAATTAGTTGACAAGGTAAGATAACCTTCTTGGGTTTTGTTTCAACTTATTTCGGATCTTGTGACTTGATTTGCGTTGATATAATAATTTGATTCTGTTTGTATACTTAAATTTGCCATTTGACTGCACATATAATGCAAAAATATGTTAAATCTTTGACTGCACAAAGGTACTGAATCAGTAACCAAGTTGCCCACATACCACTTGGCAACTTTTTAAAACTAAACCCGATAGAGTTTCCCTTCCAGAATTACTTTTGTTTTTACATGGAACAGGAAAGGTATGGTGTGATGAAGTAGAATTGCTTTTATTCATTTCAGTAAAATCTGAAAAAGGAAAAAAAATGCTTTGGTGACAAGGACATCTATTCATTGTGGAAGTGGTTTGCCGGAACCTGCTTTCATTTACTCGTCTTAACAGCTTACAGACCACGGCTGTTTGACCTTTGGTGACGTTACATGACTTTTTGTAGACATGTCCTGTCCAAAATGAGATTATAGGTTCACGTTTTAGTATAATAGAATGGCTTGGGGGAATGGTGTGGATGAGAGATCACAGAATAGTAACAATGTGTTTAATGGCACAAAAAGAATGAGGGGACTTTGCTAACTTAAATTTTATTTCGAGGGAGATGTTCATCTGTAACGGGGTTTTCCCCCCTCCTTTTACAACTGTTTGTTCTCTGTTTGACCCCTAATATTGAAGGAAAGTAAGTATATCAGGATGATCCTCCTTTAGTATTGGTAAATACTGATGTCCCTCTGGTGGCATGGATATAATGGTATTCGGCCTGGTGAGGCACATATTTGGACCCTGCTACGTTTTATTAGAAATAGCAGTGGACAGATCCAAATCAAGAAGTTTCTGTCACCAAAAAATTTCAGCATTTGGAGAGAACAATCAGATTCCTGCAGAACAAATGTGAACTCTACAATACCAGTGCCTTCACCCAGTCCTCCAACCTGGAGTATTGTGCACAATTTTGGTCCCCTTACTTGAGGAGGGATCATTGCATTGGAGGCAGATGAGAGGAGGTCCTCAAAATTGTTTCTAGAGTCGAGGGGTTTGTCTTATGAAGAAACAGTGAGCAGTTTAGGCCTATACTGTCTGAAATTTAGAAGAATGAGAAGAAATCTAATTGACCTGTGTAAGATGTTAAAGGGGCTTGACAAAGTAGGCATAGGATGTTTCCTCATGGGAGCAATCTTGAACGAGAGGTTATAGTTTTAGGATAAGGAGTAGAAGATTAAAGATAGAGGCGAGAGGGAATTATTTCTCTAAGGGTTGCGAATATGTGGAATTCCGTACCCCATAGTGTGGTGGAAGCTAGGACATTGTCTGTTTCCTCCTTAAATTTACTCGAACAGGTTTTTAATTTGTAGTGGATTGAAGGTTATGAGGAGCAAGCAGGAAAGTGGAGTTGAGACTGAGATGAGATCAGCTATGGATTGTATTAGATGGTGGAGCAGGCTCAAGAGGCTGAATTGCTTACTCCTGCTCCTAACTCGTGCATTAATACTGACTTTGTATGTAACATTTATGACTGGGACTGTAATTGAAGACTTGGTTTGACATTACATGTGAGGTGACATCAACCTAGATAATGAACAGCTAATCTGTGGTGAATGCTTAAATTGGTGGTGTGATAAATAGTGGGCAGGAAAGCCTCAGACTACAGGACAAATATAATTAATTGGCTGGCCAGATGGGCAACACCATGGCGATTTTCATTGATGTATGAAAAGTGAGGTGTGATGCATTTTGGGAGTACATGTTGAATGGTAGGTCCTAAGGAAGTACAAAAGATCAGAGGGACGTTGTGCATATCCGTAGATCCTTGAAGGCTACCAGACGTATAGAGAAAGTGGTTAAGAAGGCATAATGGGATACTTGCATTTCTTAGTCAAGATATTATATAATAGAATGAAGAGATTCTGGTGAATTTATGTACACTACACTCTTTAAAGGAAAAGATTGCACTCGAGAGGGTACAGAAGAGATAGGCCAGGGTGTTGCTTGAGTTGGAGCAATTCAGCTTTGAAGAGAGACTAGTTAGGCTAGGGTTATTTTTCCTTACAGCAGAGAAGGCTGAGGGGACATTTGATGTGTACAAAGTGATGAGTGAGTACAGAAGGAAAATCCTTTCGCCTTAGCAGAAGGCCCAATAATCACGGCAGAGCTTTAAAGGAAGGAGCAGAAGGTTTAGAGGCGATTTGAGGTTTTAAAAAAAAAATTATTTTCTTGCAGAGGTGTGTGGGTATCTGGAATTGCATGCATAAAAGGGTGCTGGAGCCAGGAACCCTCAAGACTTTGAAGAACTATTTAGAGGAACACTTGAAATGTCACAGCGTTTTGAGACTTCAGGCCAAGTACTTGCAAATGGGATTAGAGTAGGTGGATGTTTGATGACCAGCGTTAACACAATAGGCCAAAGGGCTGTAAAAACACTTTCTCTATGACTATTTTGAAGTGACAGGAGGTATCATCTGCAGTGGTAGCAAAGATATGAGTGATGATTTCATTAACAGATGAACTGCAGAGATATGAAGGTGAAAATGTGTTGGAATATTTCTGTCAGCAAAAACAAAGTACACAAAAAGGCAATTTTATAGTTACGTTTTTGTTTAGGAGGACCAAGCTCTCAATGAATGCATGTTCTCTCTTATGCAGTCTTTACACTTTGTTAGTATATTTTCCACCAATTTGAAAACATATTTGTTCTCAAAGTTATAATTCTTTAATTAAACTAAAAGTAGATATTAAGTGTCACAATATATTTCTGTTATTTGCCTCAGAGGTAATTCTGCAAGCAAAATGAGCAGGTCTAGATGTGCTCACATGTTGTTGTGTTGCTCCTCACAATAAATATGCAATGTATCTTTTAAGGAACACGCTCTTGATATCATCAGCACATCATGGCCTAATGGTATAGCGGACTCTGTCTCCATCTTATTGAGTCTTTTTGCAGCATCACCTGCTGAGGAAAGAATGCTGTAGTACATCTGAATTGCCTGAGCCCATACAGTATTAAAAGTTCATTGAGTTCTTAAGTACTATGAGACTCATGTTACATTCATATGTAATGCTAACCTACATACGTGTCACATGATAGTTAAAGAATATCTGTCAGTTCTCATGTCATGTCGCAGCATGTTAGTAAGGACCAATAACCACTTATAAAAGAATGTTCACTGAAAATTAAACAATGATGGATCATTGAGTATTTGAGTGACCAAACACTATCAATTTTCTTGAGTTCAAATCTCTTTTGTTCTACTTAAAGTTCAAGACCTATCATGCTAGAAACATTCTATTTAAGGTATGGCAGTTACAAGTCTTAAGTTTTAAAACAAAATCACCAGCTAAAAAGGCTCTCTATAGTCTTATAACTAAAATTGGCAGTCATCAGCTACTCTCAGTTTAAGTACAGGGCCTTCCTGTTTTTATAGAGTGATTTAATAACTTAAGGAAGCTTACCTCTGTGCAATGGTCAGTTGGTTCCACCACTTTGTTTCCTTCAATTAGGTGATAAAACTTTTCACTTTTTTTTTCGTGAAAACACTCTGATGGCTGAAGCCTGGCTAGGCTTGGCTAGGCCTTTACTTCTTAAAAGTACAGACCGGTACTCAAAAATACTTCGAGGCCACACTGTGAAATATAAAGTAAAATAGAAGGAAAAATAAAAGTACAGATCAATGAATGAGGGGGGGAAAAAAAAAAAATAAACCCAACACACTACTTCAATACAACCAAAAGCCACAAACTTTCAGCAAGAAATGGACAGCAAGTGAAGCCTTCACTAAATTACAGCTATTTAGGCAACAAATGCAGCTTCACTTTGAAGGTCAACCTGTAAATGATCCTAAGATCTGGGAAGTACTTGACCATCTTACATTAAGATCAATATCTGGATTAACAGACTGCAACTCAGACGGAAACCCCAAGAGTCTATTGAAGGCCTTATTGCAGATGCACAGTAAAGGATGTGCATGTCAGTTCTGCGAAGAAGAATTCTGAGGGGAAGAAATCAATTTGGTAATTGCCTCTATTCTGACCAAAGCCTTCAGGATAAATCTTCTGGGCAAGAAAATGACATTGAAAATTGTAGAAAGATGTACACTGACATCAAGCCATAGTGGCTGGCCAACATGGTTGCATGCTTTAGGTGTAACAACACTATTGATACAGTCAGCAAAGTACACCAAACAAAGATCAGCAGCAAATGTGTTTGTGGCACTCATCCAATAGGCCTGTGTTTCTTCCCATCTGCCAAGTGCATGGAGCCAAAAGACATTGGACACCCATACGCAGAAAGTGTGGTTTCAAAAGCCAAACTAGATAATAGAACAAGACCAAAGTGATCATCAAGGTGCTACAATACCACAATGCTGAAAGCGTGGAAAGTCATCCAAACCTATGCAAACCTATCAATGCAGTAAATAGCAAACAAATCATAAAGCCACCTTTGGAAGATGACCAAGTCCTCCTTATTCTCAGTCTCATGTGCCATCTTGATAGTGTAAGACAATTAGAAGCTTTTACAACCATCAATGTCGTATATACCCAAAAGGCAGGTCAATACACCCTGAAGACCAAAATTGATACTACTGCCGACATATTACAACTATGCATCCTAAAATACATTCCCCAATGACTGCGATTTCATGGTAAGGTCTTAAAATAGTCTCACATCATATAACGGATCATCAATTCCCTGCAAAGGCATAATCCGTGCCAGTATGCATGTTCACCTTGGATTTTCAAAATCTTCTACTTGGTAGATGTGAATTGTCTAACAGTGGCAGGACTGCCAGTACATGCACAATCTTAGCATTGTAACCATTCACAAGATTCAAACCACACTTGGTGGTGAGAATAAAACAGCCACAGGACTCTCCCACTCAAAGACAGGAGAACGAAATAGATGCAACACCAGTGAACAGGTAGGGGACTACCACAACTATGCACCAGACAGTGCAAGTCTGAAATCCAAACATCTGCAAAGGTTTCTAAGCTATGCAGTCAGCTTGGTCATATGAAGTCATTGCTGATCATGGTATTATATTGCAAAAGAACAGGATCCAGCTTAGACCAATGTGCCACATGCCAATCATGCATCTAACTGTGAGGAAGGAACCTCCAACAGCAATTGTGTAACAATACTGAGTAACAGCATCCAGTAACCAGGCAACCAAGTTATCAGCAGTGTGAATAGCATGAGCTTCTTAAGATGGGTATACGATCACCAGATCAAGATGAGTTGTCAGACCACCCAAACATTATGTCAAAGTTTGAATTTTGATAATTGTAATTGTCAGTTCATCAAGCAGACAAAACGCCCTTCTGTGCAACAATATATATCTGTTTGGGATTTATTTTCTTTGTATAAAGTGGGGGTGGTCTGTTAATTTGTCACAACAGATATGCAATATACCTTTAAGGGATGTATTCGTGATACCATCACTTCATAGGAGATGGCGAAATTTGAATTCAGTTCAATAATCTGGAATTAAAGTCAGCCTGATGGAGCCATTGTCAATTGTGAAGGGTGGGAACTATGATGTCAGTCACCAGAAGTAGCTCAACCTATTTTAATATCAATATCTCCAACGTGTTTTGTGGCACTGCCACTGTTCTAAATGAGAATTTAGATTTCAAACACAGCTAGCAACTCAATACTGGGCATCCAAGAGGTGCAGTGGGCCATTAGATGCAACAGAATTGTATTCGACCACAATCTGTGACTTCATGCTCTGGCATGTTGCAAACTCTAACATTATTGAGCCAGGCTTTATAATAGAATGCTGGTGGACATGCCAGGAGTAGTGCCGGCTATACCAAAAAGTGAGAGTCAACTTGACAAATCTACAGCACCAGACAACTTGCATGCCAAAGAAGCGATAGCCGGATTAAAGAGAGATAGTAACTCCACAACCAATGAATTAGATCGATGTTCTGCAGTCCTGCCTCATCCAACCATGAATGGTGGTGGATATTTAAACAATTAACACGAGGAGACGACTCCATAAATATACCTATCCACAATGATGAAGATAGCAGTACTCTGGATCATAGAGTCATGCGTAGGCTGGGACTTCTCTGCTCGGAGCGTGGGAGACTGACTGCTGACCTTAGAGGTCTATAATATCATGAGCGGCGTAGGTAAGGTAGAAAGCCTTTTCCATATGGTAGGGGACTCTAAAACTCAATGGCATAAGTTTAAGATGAGAGTGGAGAGATACAAAGGGGTCCAGAGGGGCAATTTTCTTTCGCACGGAGGGTAGTGAGTGTCTGGAACGGGCCGCCAGACGTAGTGGTGGAAGCGAGTAAAATTTTGTCATTTGAGAAACATTTAGACGGATCCACAGATGGAATAGGTATGGAGGGATAGGGATCAAGCACAGACAAATGGAACTAGTTTAATTGTGAAAACTGGGTGGCATAAGTAATTTGGGCCAAACAGCCTGTTTCCATGCTGTACACCTCAATGACTGTTAAGATACACAGCAAGGTTTCTCCAACAGCACCTTCTAAACTTCAGTTTCTGCCATCTAGAAGAGCAAGAGCAGCAGATACATGGGAACGCCACCATCTTAAAATTCCTTTTCAAGCCACAAACCATCCTGATGGGAACTATATCATTGGGGTCAAAGTTCTGGAATTCCCTTCCTAACAGCGCTGGTGGTGCATTACACCACATGGACTGTGAATGATCCAAGAAAGCAGCTCACCACCACCTTCTGAAGGTCAATTTGGAATGGACAATAAATGCTGACCAAATCGGTGATGTCCGCACTCTGGAGAGAATATATTTTTAAAAATTACATCTGCCACCCTTCTCCATCTCAAACCAGTTAAGCTCATACTTTGGTGTTTAAAGTTAAAATTCATAACCTGATCACATGTTTCAACCAACTTGGAAAGTAACATTAATTTCAACATTGACGTTCAAAGTACTATTAGTTCATTAAGTACGATGTATCGTGACTGTTCTGGCCTGTCTTGAATGTAAAATGTACAGCGTCATTGAGAAAAGGTCCTGACCTGCCTTCAGGATGTACATATCAGAATGATTGCTGCAGTTTTGAGACTAGCAGAGACATTAAAAAAAAACGCACCCTCTGAGGGATTCAGAGCTAATGGAAAACTTTGCAGTCAGGGAATTCTATACATGGCAGGTTGCCAGGATGGACAAGTATGTAAATGGGCAGACATTAACTGCAGCCTGAAATGGTTCACTCTTTGAACTGTTTTGCATGTATGCTCATTCACTCGCTTTTTGTGTGACAATCTTCACTCAAATTATTGCCACTCCTTTGGTACCAGGGGCATTCCTGCACCCACCAGTATTTGAGTTTAATGTTGTACAACCAAACCTGCACCCAGTCATTTTTTTAAAAAGGGCGGTTTTCAGTTTGTAATTTTAGAATTGGCATTCAGGTCAATACAGTGACTGCTTCAGGGGTCTACCATTCTGATATACTAATGGAGGGGTGCTGCATAATCTTGCCTTGTTAATTATTAATTTGTTATTGATTTGAATGATGCATGAGCCAACAGCTATACTTATGAAGGGATATGCTACCTAGCCAGTGGTTCTCTGACAGCATGCTTGGACAAGATGAAGGGTACACTGTTTGGCTCTCTTCTTCAATGATGACAATCTCTTGCTGCATGTTAATTCCATGTGTCCAAACTGCTTTCCTTAAGTAATAACTCCACACTGCTACATATGAAATCCAGAATCAAGATTTGAGATGGCTGGATATTCAATAAACTCTCTTCAATTCCGACTTGACACTGAGGTGGTAGAATCAGCCTCATAACGGCCATGTTTCTTTACTAAAATTCCTCAAACCTGGTTTAATCAGTTATTAAGTAAACCCGGATCACAATGTTAGTCTAAATCTGCACCATGATGAATCGAGACATGATTAGAAGTCTCTTGTATAGACCTTTCACCATCTGGAAGGCACACATAATTTGAATAGCTGATGAGAGCATTCTAGGAATAGACTCTACAGCTGCTGGATGATGTTGACTAAAGGAACATACCGTATATGCTCGTGTAAAAGTCGAATTTTTAGGCTATTTTTAAGGTTAAATTTATGGGGTCAGCTATTACATGTATACTACTTTTGAGGGGCTGAAAGTCAGTGCTACAGGGGAACTGAGCTCGGCTCAGCTGAGCTGCGCCCAAAGGGAGGTTATCACTGGACTCTGACCTGATTAAACTTTTGTGCCAAGTCCTTCCATTTCCTTCCATTTTCTCTCATCTACTTTTGTTTTACTTTTTAAACTAACGTTTTAAGCTTTTATTTCTGATAATTTTTTTTATCAGACATTTGATTCCCATACTGTCTTACTAATCATTGTAGCCGTGAGAAATTGTCAACAACTGCACATCCAATTGAATCCTACGTGAAGAAATATGGTAATTATAATGAAGCAAATGCATGTAAGCCTATCTTATATAGGAAATAACGGTATAATAAACTTTGTATCACACTAATTATGTTGCTCATTCGATAATGAACTTAAGAAATCTGTAGCCTAACGTTGGTGTGGATTGTACATCAAAACACATAATAGCATGAGATAGTAGGAACTGCCGGTGCTGGAGAATCTGAGATAACAAGGTGTAGAGCTGGATGAACACAGCAGAAGCAGGCTTCTTCAGAAAGGAGGGTCTAGACCGGAAACATCAGCTTTCCTGCTCCTGTGATGCTGCTTGGCCTGCTGTGTTCATCCAGCTCTACACCTTGTTATCTCACATAATAGCACGAATAAAGTTTATTTCCTCATTGTAACATTTATGTACAGGATAATACCTTGACTGTCAAATGTTGATCTGTTATCTGTGAAGAATTAGGGTCAACTTTTACATGAGGCATTTGGAAAATTCCATGTTTTTTTTTGGTCAAAACTAGGGGATTGACTTACATGAGATCGACTTTTACTCGAGTATGTATAGTATGTTCATGGATTCTGACCAGATGCTGAATGCAGAACTGGGAATGTTTATTGTTGAATCACCGTGCTTTCAACTGGTTAAACTACCATGCAACAGGATATAGATGTGTAAAAACAACTGAAACAAACATAAAATGCTGGAGAAATTCAGCAGATCTGCCAACACCTGTGAAGAGTGAAACACAATTGATATTTGAGTCTGCTATGTGCAATCGCTACAGTATGAGTCCTCTTCCGAAACTATAAGTGTGTATCCCTCCTATATTACGGAGCGTAGCAACAAAATCACTTTGGTGTTCATTACTTAAAGAATTTCTGAGCTGGCTGTTCACGCATTGGACCATGAAGACGATCCATAGTGACAAAATATTTAAGTAAAGACTAGAGAAATTGGGCCTCCTCAGCATCAAGAGGACCAATTTAAAGTACAATATACATAGTATCAATTGGCTTTTTTATTTACTTATTCGTTTGAAATGTGGAGATGGGATACTGCCCAACCCCACCTGCCCTTGAGAAAATGTTGATAGACTGACTTCTTCAACTGCTTTGATCCATGTGGAAAGGTACATTCATGATGATGTTAGGGAGGGAATTCCAGGAATTTGACCAGTGATAATGACGGAACAGTGACGTTGTGCCAGATCAGGATGTTGTGGCTTGAAGCGGAACTTGCTTGTGTTCTTATGCATATGCCTTCTTTGTCGCTCTAGGTGACAAGTCATAGCTTGGATCAATTAAGTCCAGAGCATCACTTCAAGATATATCCGGATCCCATATACTGGTATATAGGAAAATGTGCAACAGTTAAGTTTACAACAATTTTAGAAATAATTAACTGTCTAAAGAATGCCAACATTTGGAATCATTTTCCACCAAGCTCAAGTGTGACAAATTTCCTAAGTTTATCAGGTGTATTCGGGAGGCCGTCAAACGGCATTAGAAGGCCGGTTAATAATTAGGGATATATAATTCAAATAAATGTTTGAAGGATTAGGAGAAATTTGAAATTTTCATTTCAGTATTTGGAACTCACTAGCTGTAAGGATGGTGTATTTAATAAGTTGTTGGATATAAAGTTACAAATAAAGCGCTGGAAATTTTGGATCAGGCAGCATGGCTGTTTTCATTTTACTGGCAGACAGGATGGACCAGATGGCCAGCTCCTGTGCTGAAAAATTCTATGATTCTGAATTTGTTCATTTTCAGTTGTGGATCTGTTAGCTAAATTCAGCCATCTTTCTCCATTTCTGTTCTGTTAAACTGATTTGCTCACTCATCTACCAATGTTCGTGCACTTCAGGTTATTTTCAGTTTTGAGTTTTTGAATTCTCATGACTTAACTGGAATTTTTAAAATAGCAGGCTCTTGACCGTATACTCACTGTTCCATCCATAAACTTATGCTGACTGGTTAACAGATCACAGCCTACTCATCCCTCAGTCGTCACAGTCAAAGTCTTCCTCTTCTTCTCACCCTCAAACCTCCTGAGATCAGTTGTAAATGGAACTAGACTTCAAAGTAGCTTCCTTCTAATAATGAGTCATGAATTTGGCTTTTTTTTTTCAATTTGAACTAAACCTTCAGTTCCTTTGACTTGATAGGTGACTTCTGCATTGTGTCTGTTATGGAATTATTCCAATCAGGATATTTTCTGGTCTTTTCTGAGTCAGTTGCTCTCACCCAAGGTGCACTTGGTAACTATTGTAACTTTAGAGAGAGGAAGAAATTCTTTGCAATGCTGCTGACCACTCAGGAACCTCCCTGCGAGATATAAAACTTTGGTCCACCCTCTATGATGGGTGGCGTACCAATTGTACATATACCAGTGAATAGTTCTAAGTGGTACTCCAATAATTTATCTATGACAAATCTGGTTGAACCCTTAAGGAATCATTACTCCCATTTGATAACCAATTTACTGTTCTGATACTGATGTAGTTTCCACCTATCTGCTCCTTTTATCCATCTTCCATCCGCCTCCCCCTCCCTCTATTTATTTCAGAATCCCCTTCCCCTCCCCCATTTCTGAAGAAGGGTCCAGACCCGAAATGTCAGCTTTCCTGCTCCTCTGATGCTGCGTGGCCTGCTGTGTTCATCCAGCTCTACACCTTGTTATCCTAGTTTCCTACTGTTGTGTTTAGCTTCTCCATTCTTATTTTTGTTTCATACTGCTTTTTTCATATTGCTTTTGTTTTACATTTTTCACTTTCATTCCCAGTATTCTTCTTCACCATTCCCTCTCTAGCGTCTGTGGCGTTTATTTAACTTCATATCTTCTGAATGCAGTTAAGGTCACATTTATTTGTGTTGATTTTTCCTTGCCATATTTTTATCCTGCACACTTAATGGAATGTTTTATAGCTCACCTTATTACATAATTCATTGCATGACATGGTAACTTAGATTGAAAATGTTATCTGTCTTTGGGATTGTTAACCAATTACAACTAAATGAATTGCTAACACAATGATATTATCAGTTTCTTTGTTCTTTGATTAACTGATCATCTTTGAGGTTTTTCTGAACTTAGGACTTGGAGGAGAAAAGCAGAAGCAATCTTTCCACCGAATAGTGAAACTCCAAGATTCATTGCACAAGTCCACATACTTAATTCTGTAGAAAAGGTTGAATAGCCATTGTACTCAAATTGCATCATTGACCAATAAGAAAGCCACAAAAAAAAACGTCCGGAACAAATCAGTGCTCTTCATTTTTAGAATTTCCATTATTTCCAACACTGCATGAGTGATTATAATTGAAGACGTTTCCAGTTAGTAGTATTGAGTTTCTATTATTAGCTTTATCTGTTTTACATGAACCCACACTCTGTGGGTGGATGGCAAACACTGCTGGTGCAGAGTGTGTGTAACTATGACTGACTACTAAGAAGCCCTCAAAACGTGGCTAACCAGTAAAGCTTCCACACTTTGTGGGTTGTACCTTACTTCCTGTCTGACAGGACAAGTGACTGATGAGGTTTTGTAACTTTGCTTTTAAAGCATTTTGATTACTTTCTGGAAAAATAAGTAAAGCCCAAAACTAGAATTTTTAAGCTGAAGCCCATTATCTCTGAAACTGCCCGTTAATACTTCACCTCCAATGGAGAAGCCACATAATCTATTATCGGACTTGATTTCAACTGCTTCTGTGCAGGATTCCACCAATAAAAGCAAGATCGTCTCGTATTGTCATCTTTCCATGTATACGACTCTGTCCGTTCTTGTCCATTTTTTGTTCAATGTACCTTGGGTTTCAGTTGCTGATGCAAACTGTGAAAGAACTCCAAGATCCAAACTTCATTAAATTTGTGTTTTTGAAAACCTGTATAGTTTACTAACAATACATAATTTTTTATTTGTGAAAAATGTTTGTATATGTATTATGTGTTCAACCCTGATGTAATATACTTTTACACTTTATCCTTGGTTGTTACACCAGTGAAAATCCTGACAGTGCTTAGCTATGATTCATAATGCAAGTGATATCATTGCTCAGTCCATCGAGTATAGGAGTTGGGAAGTCATGTTGAGGTTGTGCAGGGCATTGAGGCCTCTTTTGAAATACTGTGTCCAGTTATGATCACCCAGTTATAAGAAGGATATTATTAAGCTGGAGAGGGTTCAGATTAGATTTTCTGGGTATAGAAGGCTAGAGTTATAAGGAAAGGCTGGATAGGTTAGACTTCACTGGAGCGTAGGTGGTTGAGAGGTGACCTGATAGAAGTCTACAATGCATCAGACGCAGCTGGGTAAATCCATGGGTTGAACATGATCCCCATCTCTTCTTGTCCTTTCACGTTCCAAGTAATGCTATTGGAAAATGTAAAGTGGCTGATTTGATTTTTTTTGGGAATGTATGAGCAAATTGATTGGATGAATAATTTGATAGCGTTCAACACCATTAACATGTAATGGATCTATTTGACAACATTTAGAATTTGAAAGGATCTATGCATTGGACTTAGCAATTCAGAATATGAAAGGCACTTGCAAAGAAATTGATAAGTTTTCCAAATGCGACATTTGCCAACTTGTAAAGTTTTTTTGTCTTTCCATCTCTGATACTGACCGTACCCTTTCTGTCATCTAGAGTGTCCTAAAGGATCTGTTGCTAGCTTTTCATTATTTCTTTTTCCCCTTGCTTATTTGTCATTCTTGTCCTCCTGTTCCATCTCCCGTTATCCAATTCCTTCAAATTTGTTGTTCTTCATTCTGTAAAAAATACAGTATTTCTAATTCTGCAACATGTCTTTTGAATGTGATCAACTTTTTCTAGGAATCTGATATACTGTTTCCATTGTTCCAGTTACTTAAAAACTGGAGGGCAATTGGTGCTGATAAATTAATCGCAACCTGCTATATGCCAATCATCCTGCTTGTGTGAGATGCCCTTATTGTAACAGTTATTGGATTGTATTTTAGTCAATTTGGAAATAATTGATTAGCTACTAGCAACCCCCATATTCCATGAATGTTTGTTTATTTTTTAAACTGCTGTATAATTTGTCTTCTCTTTTTTTAAGTGATGGGGGTGTAGTAGTGAGCCAAACCATAAAGACCAAATGCCAAACCACACCCGTTTAATAGTTGTATTCTAGGAACCAGTATAAACTTCTCCATAAAAGGCCATCTTAGTTTCCTGTTCTTGACTAACTGAGTCATCAGAACATTCAGTAAATCATATCTAATTCTACAATTCTAATTTAGGTGATCTCAAAGTTAAAATAAAGTCTGCTCTTACAAACTCTCAAATGGTTTGTGTCCTTGAATGAGAGCAATAAACTAGAGCAAGTACATTTTTATTATCAGAATTTAGCATCTGTTTACTCAAACCAGTATTAATTATTCAGGAACCATTGAGGTACGAGTGTCTGTTCTTGGATGTTAGCACAAAAACATTGTGTACTTTGATCCGGTTATTAATATCTCTTTCTTTTGTTACCAGCACTAATGATTAATTGGCTTTATTTGGCACAATTCAAAGTATCTGTTGGTTGGGTGACCATCGTAATTGTAAGATTGAATGAAAGAAGGACTTGCATTTTTTTCAAACTCTGGTTATCCTAATGCACTCTCACAGCTAGTTAAGTGCCTTTAAAAGGTACTGAGAAGCATGGATATAACTTCTGAAAAGATCAGTCCCACACACCGCCTTCACCCAAACACAGGCACATTTAACACTCCCTCAGTACTGTGTTTCAGTCAGAAGTCACATAACACCAGGTTATAGTCCTACAGGTTTATTTGAAATCATAAGGATTTAAGAGCGCTGCTCCTTTTGTCGGGTGAAGTGAAGAGAAGCACACAGGCACAATTTATGGGCAGAGAGATCAAAAGATCATACAAATGGTGAGTGGAGTGTCGACAGGCTGAATAAGTCTTTGTAGGTGAACAAGTGAAGGGCTGACCTATAATCCGATTGCAGCAGAGAGATAATTACAAAAAATTTAAAAATAAGATGGTGCTGGAGACAAACCAAATGACTGGAATAATATGATAGGTATAAGAGTCGCATGCCGAGGATCTAATCAAAGTAACAAGTAATCCAAAACTATACAAACTAATTATGGTAGAGGGATCATAACTTGTTATCAAGGTGATGGTGTCAAAACAGGACAGTAAGGAGGATTTTACAAATATAGAACGGTATGGTGGGGTTACACGTAGCGCAACGTGAACCCAAGATCATGGTTGAGACCATCTTCATGGATATAGAAATTGACTATCAGTTTCTGCTCAGCAATTCTGTGTTGTTGTGTGTCTCGAAGGCTGCCTTGGAGGACGCTTACCCAAAGTTCGGAGGCTGATTATCCTTGACAGCTGAAGTGTTCCCTGACTCGGAGGGAACATCCCTGTCAGACCATTGTTGCGCGCTGTTCATCCGTTGTTGTAGGTCTCACCGATTATACCATGCCTCGGAATCCTTGCCTGCAGCATGTGAGGTAGATAACATTGGCTGAGTCACCTGAGTATCTGCCTTGTACGTGGTGGGTGGTGCCGGTGAACTGACATGTCTTGCAGAGGTTGCCATGGCAGGGTTGTGTGGTGTTGCGGTTGTGTTGTCCTGAAGGCTGGGTAGTTTGCTGCGAGTGATGCTCTGCTTAAGGTTTGGCGGTTGTTTGAAGGCGAGAAGTGGAGGTGTAGGGATAATCTTCGTGAGATGTCCACATCATCGATGACATGTTGAAGGCTGCGAAGAACATGGCGTAGTTTCTTCTCTCCGTGGAAGTGCTGGACGACGAAGAGTACTCTAGTGGTCATATCTTGTGTCTATTGAGGAGGTCGTTGCAATTTTTTACTGTGGCACATCAGAATTGGGGATCAATGAGTTAAGCATTGTATCCCATTCTTATGAGGGTGTCTTTCAGCGTCTTTAGGTGTCCATTGCGTTCCTCACCGTCTGAGCAGATTCTGTGTATGCACAAGGCTTGTCCGTAGGGATGGCTACTTTAACATGTTTAGGGTGGAAGCTAGAAGAGTGCAGCATTGTGAGGTTATCCATCGGCTTGTGGTAGAGTGAGGTACTGAGGTGTCCAGGAATTGAACTAATTCTGAAGAGTAGTCCATGGTAAGTCTGATAGTGGGATGAAACTTGTTGATATCGTTGTGTAGTCATTTCAGTGACTCCTCGCTGTAATAACTGAGGAAGAACATGTTGATGTATCTGGTGTATAGCGTTGATTGGAGGTCCTGTGCAGCAAAGAAGTCTTGCTCAAACTTGTGCATAAAAACGTTGGAATATTGGGGTGCAAATTTGGTCCCTATGGCTGTTTCATGTGTCTGGATGAAGAACTGGTTTCCGAAGGTGAAGAAGTTGTGGTCAGGGATGAATTGGATGAGTTGTTGGGTGGCGTCTGGAAATTGGCAGTTGTCAGTGTTGAGTACTGACGCTGTTGTGGGAGTTGCTGGTGTACAGTGCCAAAACGGCCTTTGTGATGAGTGTTCCTGGTTCAATGGATCCATGGGTGCTGAATTTCAGTAAGACGTCTGTAGTGTCATGATAGAAACTGGGATGTTCCTTGTACAATGATGGGCCAAAAGGCTACCATCTGTGCAGCACTTCTGTGATTCTGTAATACTTTCAGTTTAGCATGCTGTAATCATGGCTAATGATGCCGCCTCTATAGCGGAGTGACCAAACATTGTGGATGACCAGTTTGTTCTATTCTGTCCTTGAGTTTCCGGTTGCTTGTCCTTTAAATTCTCCCTTCCTCCCATGCTGACCTTTCTAATTCTGCCCCACTTATTAGTGAAGCTTCACATGAGCTCAAGGATCAGCATCTTTCAACTCAACATTGTACAGCTTTCTGGGCCTAACATTGAGTCCAACAACTTCAGATCATAACCTCCACATCCATAATCTTGCTTATGTTTTAATGGATGAGTCTTCATCTTATATTTTTTTTTCTTTCCCTTCATATTGTATTTAGATGGATTTTGTGTAACAATTTGCATCTCATTTGGATGTAATCTTTGTTTCTTCACTATGCCCATTACCACTCATTTTGGCTTTTATATCACAAAATCTTTTGTTATTTAATCTTGAGATCCAGGCCGCCTCAATATCTCAGATCTTTGTTCGTCTTGCCACCTTCCTCTTCTACTTCCTTAAAAAGACTCCAACACTTTATTTCTTTTCAGTTCTAATAACTAGTCATTGACCTGAAATGTTAATTCTGTTTTTCTCCATAGATGCTGCTTGACCTACTGAGTTTTTCCAGTTTTTTTTTTTTTTTTTTTTTTTTTTGCTCTTATTTCAGAGTTATGCATCCGAGGTACTTCACTTTTTGGATCAAGCTGGTTATTCAGGCCTCCGAGGGTCAGTAGATAAATTAAACATTGATACTCCCCATTGCACCCTGACTAAAAACCCTACTGATCTGTTAATAGTATGAAAGTGATCTGGCCTGAAACTGTTAATCCCTTAACAAATAATTTGTGCCAAATTGACTGTGTCCCTAAGGCAAGCAGACAAAAAACAGGTCAGGAGTTGCATTCCTGACTATCAACGACAGCTGACAAGTGTGCTTGTGTATGTGAATCATACCGTGAACATCTGGTTGAATTGCCACAGAGACACAGCTGTTTAGGCTCAGATTGTGAAGCAGAAAGCTGTTATATATAGCTGACTATACTCCATGAATTGTATTGTTATGAAGACGTTATGTAAAATATTAATTCATGTTGCTATTGACTGTCCTGAACTTTTTTAAAAGAATACTTTCTAAAGTAAAGGGCACTGACTACAGCAAAAATGTCACATTTGCACAGGACACGAGCTGCTTGATCTGAGTCACAATATTTTGGAGAGAGGTCACATGGCACAGTTTGTGTGTGTGTAAAATATATTGGTTTTGAATGCACAATTTGCCACGGGGTAACAGCTTTTGTCCCCGATCTTGCTTTCTCTGAAACCCCTCTAATTAAAGTTTGACAGTTGACAACATGACTGCAATTGGCAGGTTTCCAAAGGAGAACTCTGATTCTACAGCTTCCAGAGAAAGAAAACCATGCCGACTGTAACTGATCCAGGAAGCAATCCCAGTGCTAAGGTGTAGAG
>NC_063352.1:8507800-8521359 GCF_021869965.1 Rhincodon typus | reverse complement strand
TGAAACGTCAACTTTCCTGCTCCTCTGATGCTGCCTGGCCTGTTCTGCTCCTCCAGCTTCACACTGTGTTATCAGCAAGCTTCAAGTCTATTTTGGGGAAGGTGTTAGAGCTGATTGTTAAAGAGATTATAGAAAAACTCTGGTTGATCAGGAAGATTTAGGATGGTTTCATTAAAGGGAAATCATGTCTAACCAATTTGTTGGAAGAATTAACATGTGCTGTGGATAAAGGGGAACCAGTAGACACAGCATCCTTGGATTTTCAGAAGGCACTTGATAAAAGCTCAAGGTATAGAGGTAACATTTGTGTAGATAGAAGATTGTCTGTCTGGCTGGGAGAAAACAGTACTGTAAATATATCTGTTTGGTAGAATGTGATTGATGAGTGAGGTCTTGCAGGGATCTCTGCCTAACTTTTGCAAATGATTTAGTTACTCCGTCTTCACACTCCACATTTTTGTTTGCAGATAACATCAAGGTAGGTAGGAAAGTATGTTGTGAAGAAGAAATAACGAAGTTAAAAATGGTTATGGGTAAGTTAGTGAGCGGGTAAAAATCTGGCAGCTGGAGTATAGTATGGGAAAATGTGAAGCTGTTCACTTTTTTACAGGAAAAAATGAAAAAGCAGAGTACTACATATAAATGGAGAACCTCTGCAGAATTCCATGCTAGTTCTAACACACAAGTCACAAAATATATGCAGCTACCACACGTGATTAAGGATAATTAATTACAGGCAGCATGGTAACTCGGTGGTTAGCACTGCTGCCTCACTGCACCAGGGACCTGGATTCAATTCCACCCTCTGGCAACTGACAGTGTGGTGTTTGCACATTCTCACCCTGTCTGCATGGGGTTCCTCCGGGTGCTCCAGTTTCCTCCCACAGTCCAAAGATGTGTAGGTTAGGTGGATTGCCCATGCCAAATTTCCCCATAATGTTCTGGGATGTGTAGGTTGGGTGTATTAGTGATGAAAACTGTAGGGTTACAGGGATAGTGGGTGGATCTGGGTGGGATGCTTGTGGGAGGGTCAGTGTGCATTTAATGGGCTGAATGGCCTGTTTCCACACTGTAGGGATTCCGTGATTCAATGATAATGGGGTGCTATCCTTTATTAGAGGAATTTAACATAAAAGTAAGAATGTTACGCTTCTCTTATACAGGCCATATATGAGACCGTGTCATGAATATTCTGTGCGCTTTTGGAAGCCTTATTTAAGGAGGGATTACCACCAGTTAAGCCAGTTCAGAGGATGTTCTCTGGGATAAGTGAATTATCATATGGGGATAAAGTGAACAAGCTAGGCTTGTTTTCATTGGAATATAAGAGTGAAGGTGATTTGATAGAAGATCCTAAATAGTTTTGACAAGGTGAATATTGAAAGGAATGTTTTTCTTTTGTGGGTCAGTCCAGAGACACGATTTAAAATTAAATGTTGCCTTTCTGAAGCACAGATGAGAATCTTTTTCTGAAGGTTGTGTAACTTTGGAACTCTCCTGTCTGATGGCAATGGAATTGGGCTCGTTGAGTGTTTTTAAGGCCAAAGTGGATATATTCTTGTTAAACAGGAGCATTGAAGGTTAGTGGGAGTAGATGGGAATGTAGAAATTGAACACACACAGATTAGCGGTGATGTAATTGAATGGTAAAGCAGAATAATCTACTACTCTTATTGTGTATGTTTGTACGTATTTTCTAAATGTGGGGGTGAGCAGTTTAGATGGTGACTAGCATGCCAGCCCCACCACTGAGACAACGTCAGCCTTTTATCCATCTATCAATTCATTAAGAGTTGATAGGGGAGATACCTGCCTGTGAACTACCTATTAGGCACCTCAGCGCTGATTACCAGAAGCTGCTGATTTAACGAGAGGCCAGCAGCTTTGGAATCATAACCATAACCAGTTGAGATCTTGTCTGGAGGGGATGCAGTGACGAAAAAGTCTTTTTTTGAAGAAATCTGGAGGATCAAAGCCATACTGTTGTCTGCTATCCATACCTCTGATTGCAGGCAATTTGGAGCTCCCCTCCCCTAAAAAAAATTCAACACGTAGGTCACCGACATTTTCCAAATTAGCCACCTTTCTCACCCACCAGGAAGGCAGGAAATCAGGAGGTGGTGAATTGCGGCCCTTACTGTTTTGAGCAACAACATGCAATGGTGAGGAAGACCTTTTTATTGCATGGGACACTCTGCCTGTAAATGTGTAGGAAATTGAGATCGTAAATGTTTTGCAAAGACGTTTATGCTTAGATGGGCACTTGAGGGAAATAAGTTTATCGTACTGCAGTAATAGAACAAGAAATTTGACTGATTAGATTGCAATGAAGAAAGCCAGTACAGTCTTCCATGCTTTAATGGGCAGATGGGGCTAGTTTAGTTTGGGATTATATTCGGCATGGACTGTTTGGACCGAAGGGTCTGTTTCTGTGCTGTATCACTCTATGATTCTGATTCTGTTATGAACTTTTGACTGTCTTTACATATGTACATGTGATTTTGAAGAGGTTTTTAAAAAGCAGGAGATGGAAAGGTGAAAGAAGTAGCAGTTTTCAGAGAACAGGAACATGGTGCATGAACATGTAGTGATTTGTGGTTAAACAGTGGGAAAGGAAAATAAACTATTCAAGAAGTGGCACGCTGAGCAACGAAGTACTGAAGACAGTATGAGAAATGAAGTAGGGATTGAAGTGGGGGAGTGAGAATTCTGAAATTTATCTGCAAATCTAATGAAGTTTATATAGGATAGGAATGATAGAAGGATACAACTTTATGGGTGAGGGCACTAGCTGAGATGCTTTGGATGAAGGTACAGGCTGAAGCATTTTGGGTGAGTGCTTAGACTGGTGCTGAGATCTGGGTAAGGAAGAATGGGAGAAGTCACAAGGTATTCAAGATTTGGACTGCTGTTTTCATATTTTCAGGCAGTGTTCTTGGACACTGAACTGATGTAGATTAGTATTTATCTATAGGTAATTTGTATCCAATCAATGTTGAGTATTGAAATTTGAATTAATGTGTAAGCATTCACAATATAATGTGCATTTCAAGTTACCATTCATCAAGCAGACCTGTAATATGTGGTAACTCTAACCATTTGCTCTGGGGAAGTCTGAGGAAAACCCATGTACTCATCATAAAATGAGTTTTACTGAGTTCATGGATTTACTAGAATTCACATTCTGTTTAACTGAGAAATCCATTTGTCATTTTTCCAGCATCAATTCTGGCTTCCCAGAAAAATGCCAGATGGTATCACACTTGGGAATACTTCAAATATTTGCATATGGTATATTTTCAAGCTATGTGCTTTTATTGCAGGCCAGTCTGTCTTGATATTGGTCATTGCAACTCTGGGGGTCAGAACGTTATTGTTTCAAAAGTTTTTGCAGATCACAGGTAGATAATTTAGACCGAGCAAAACCATGACTTTTACAATATTAGTGTTTTCTACTATCTGCCTGTCCAGTGCTAAGGTGCATCTTCACTCTGCAGTGAAGTACCAATCTCATTTGCAGATATCAAAGAAGGTTACTACTTTCTTGCCTGAGTTTGGATGCCTCTGCCTTAGAGGAAAATTTGCCTTGATATTTTACTTTTGGTGATGTTTTTTATTGAGGGTGGGTGAACTGAAGGTCTTGCACAAGAGAACAGGCTTGTATCCATGTTTGGTCCTCTGAGTCAGAAGGTTCTAGATTCACTTACAACTTCAGGACTCGAGCACAGAAATCTAGACCAACATTCCAGTGCAGAATTGAGGGAGTGCTGTTAACAGCAGTTTTTGAGACACCAAAGCCTTACCAGGTAGGTACAAAGGATCCTATGGAGTTCATTTCAAAAGTTATCAGTAAAGGTATCCCTGGTGTTCTGGCAATCTTTATTCCTCAATCATTATCACAAAAACCAGATTGTGAGTCAATATTATTTTGTTTTTTGTTGACTGCAATTCATCTGCTACATTTCCTACATTGCCAAAAATATTTCAAAATTGCTTAAATGGCTGCAGAACGTTGTGGGACACCGAGTTTATGAAAAGCCTAATAGCAAAGTATAAGTCTTTCTTTTCTATCTGCTAGTTTGTTTACACATAGGACGCTCTATGTCCAGAAAGTCTCATATTCATACTTGCTGGTGAACTTGCCCAGTATTGTCATGCATGCCATAATCTAGAGATTAAATTGAAACATAATGTAAATGGCAAAAATAAATTATTTGCTTTGTTCAGTATGAGGCAGACGTATTATATAGCTGTTCCTGGTAACTTTAACATTCAAATTGATAGTTCGCTCAGACTAAATCAACTCAGTTATTTAATTGCTGTTTGTTTTCTCTGCTTTTTGACAGAAGAAAATGTTGCAAAGTGGCCGGAGGTAATGTTTTTGCTCCTGTTTTTTAAGTCTGTTTAATTTGAGAAATGTTGTTGACCAGTAATGTACAGATTTCAACAGAACTTCGTAAACTGGGTGTGGCATAAGAAAGAACAGATCAGTTTTTGGCGAAGTTGCAGATCCAGACCTTGGAATCCTTGAACATTTGGACAATAAAGAAACTTCTTTTTAAGGATGTTGTGTGTTGTTTGACATAGATTTGTTGTGGGTCTTCTCAACCTTTTGGTATTTAGCTGTTGAAATATCAGGAGATTTCAGAGCAGCTTGAAGGATGCGGATTGTTCAGTAGTGGTCTCTGAGATGGAAGCTCTTAATAAAAAAAGTTGATTTTTTTTTTCAGGAATGTAAACAAAGGTTGGTAAGTTCAGCAGACCTGGCATTGTCAATGGTGAGAGGGGGGGAGAAAAAGTAACATCTCCAATCTAATGACTCCTGGTCTGAAAAAGACTCCAGAGAAGAGATCTTGAACCCTATATTATCTCATTTCTCTTTCCGCAGTTGCTGCCAGATCTGCTAAGTTTCTCTATTACTTGGTTTTTGTTCCCGATCTTGAGTAGCTGCAGTATTTTGCTTTTCAGTTTTGTATTTACAGAGCACCAACCAGAAAGCCTGCTGAAAGAGCTGTGCAATTGTGATAATGTTAAAACCATGGGTAGATATAGGTACTGTACTGTGTGTCTCATTTAAGTGTTCAAGGCGGGCACAGTCCTGTCTTTTACAGTCATAGAGTCGTACAGGTCCACCTTGTGCACGCCAACCAGACCTGCCAATCTGACCTAGTCCCATTTGGCCCATATGCGTCTAAAACCACTTCTATTCACATACCCATCCAGATGCCTTTTTAAATGTTGTAATTGTACCAGCCTCCTCCACTTCCTCTGACAACTCATTCTATACACACCACCTGCTGCATGAGAAAGTTGCCCCTTAGGTCCCTTTTAAATCTTTTCCCTCTCACCTTAAACCTATGGCAAGCAGTTTTGGACTTTCCTGCCTTGGGAAAAAGGCCTTGGCTATTCACCCTAACCGTGCCACTCATGACTTTATAGAGGTTTATAAAATCACCCCTCAGCTTCTGGCACTCCAGGGGAAAAGTGCCAGCCTATTCAGCCTCTTTCTATTGCTCAAACCCTTCAGTTCCAGCAACATCCTTCTAAGTCTTTTCTGCACCCTTTCAAGTTCAACAACACTCTTCGTATAGAAGGACAGCCAGAATTGTACGCAGTATTCTAAAAGTGGCCTCACCAATGTCCTGCACAGCTGAAACATAATGTCCCAACTGCTATACTCAATGTTCTGAGCAATGAAGGAAAGTGTGCCAAATGCCTCTTTACCACTCACTCTACCTCCGACTCCACTTCCAAGGAACTATGCGCCTGCAGCCTAGGTCTCTTTGTTCAGCAACACTCCCCAGGGCCCTACCATTAACTGTGTCAGTCCTGCCCTGGTTTCTTACCAAAATACAACATCTTACATTTATCTAAATTAAACTCCATCTGCCACTCCTAAGCCCACTGACCCATCTGATCAAGGTCCCATTGTACTCTGAGATAACTTTAATATCCAAAATCTTTGTGTCACAGCTGGTCACAAGCTTCCGGTCTAAAAAGCAACCCTCTACCACCCCTATGTCTCCTGCCTTCAATAAAATTTTGTATCCAATTGGCTAGCTCACTCTGAATCCCATATGGTCTAATTTTACTAACCAGTCTACCATGTGGAACCTTGTTGCATGCTTTGCTTGAAGTCCATGTAGACATCTACCACTCTGCCTTTATCAATTTTCTTTGTCACCCCTTCTGAAAAATGAATCAAGTTAGCGAGACACAATTTCCTCTCGCACAAAGCCATGTTGACTATCCCTAATCAGTCCTTGCCTTTCCAAATACATGTAAATCCTTTCCCTCAGAATCCCCTCCAACAACTTACCCACTATTAACATCGGGCTGACTAGTCTATAGTTCCCTGGCTTTTCCTCACAGCCTTTCTTAAATAATGGCACCACATTAGCCAACCATCAGTCTTCCGTCACCTCACCTGTGGCTGTCGATGATACAGATATCTCAGCAAGGGGTCCAGCCATCTCTTTGTGGGAAGCGACGGAAGTTCTGGAAAACACCTGATCGGGTCCTGGGGATTTATCCATCTTTGTGCTTTAAGACCTTCAGCACCACCATCTGTGCAATATAAACTCTTTTCAAGACGTCACTATTTATTTTCCCCAAGTTCCCTAGCTTCTATGTCCTTCCCCACAGGAAATACTGATGTGAAATATTCATTTAATAACTCACCCATCTGCTGTGGTTCCATACACAAATGGCTACATTGATCTTTAAGGGGCCCCATTCTCTCTTTAGTTACTCCTTTGCCCTTAACGTACTTATAGAATCTCTTTTTTATATTCTCCGTTACCCAATTTGCCAAAGCTATCTCATGTCCCGTTCTTGCCCTTCTGATTTCCCTCTTAAGTATACATCTACTGCCCTTGTAATCTTTAGGGGTTCTCTAGATCCCAGCTGTCTATACCTGATATGTCTCCTTCCTTTTCTTCACCTGAGCCTCAATTTCTCTTGACATCCAGTATTCCCTACACTTAGCAGCCTTGCCCTTCATCCTAACAAGAACATACTGTTTCCGAACTCTCATTATTTCATTCTTAAAGGCCTCCCATTTTGCAACCATCCCTTTACCTGTGAATAGCCTCCCGCAGTCAACTTTTGAAAGTTCCTTTCTAATACGGTCAAAATTGGCCTTACTGTAGTTTAGAACTTTAACTTTTTGATCAGTTTTATCCTTTTCTATGACTATATAAAGCTAATAGAATTATGATCACTTGTCCAAAAGACCCCCTCTGAAACCTCAGTCACTTGCCCTGCCGTATTCATGAACAGAAGGTCAAGTATTGCTTCTTCTCTAGTAGGTACATCCACAGATTTGAATAAGAAATTTTTCTTGTGCACACTGAACAAATTCCTCCCCATCCCAGCCCTTGACACTGACCGTCTCAGTCTATGTTTGGAAAGTTAAAATCCCCTACTTATTACAACCCTATTATTCTTACAGATATCTGACATCTCCTTACACAATAGCTTTTCAAATTCCCACTGACTATTGCCTACTAATTCCCTGCCATCTTTTAACTGCTGTTTAGCATCACCATCAAATTTGTCATTCACCATTTTAAAATTTTCACTGCTTTCCTGGCCCACTATTGCGTTCCAAGCCTTTACTTGACCTGTACTTGGGCTTAGAATACATATTCAAGAGCCCATATCCCTGATATTCCAATCATCCTTTCCCTGTGCACTGTTCTTGTGTCCATCCTAGTATTCCCAAATACCTTCCCCCTGCTTCCAGATCCAACAAGCTATCAAGTACCTGCTTGGTAGTACAAAGCTTGAATGTTGCTGATAAAGGAGACATGATTTCAAAGTTGTTCATCTTGCACTGATCAGGACAGAATCACAAGAATGCCAAATCTCAGTGAACAATACGTTTCCAATCTTGCCATATTTTCACACTTGATTTCCCAGGCCTTTAAGGGGCTGGGAAAGTTGAGCCCATGGTGTCAATACTTTCTAAACTATCTGAGATAAATTGGTTATTTTTGCAATTGTTAAGATTAATAGTCAGGATTACAGACTGGCACATTTATGCTTGCTAGAAGCTATTCATATCTTTTAAACAAGCTATCATTGCCCCAGTTTCTAGCACCACTCAGTTCTTCAAAGTCGCATTTATTCCTCAGACCCACTCGGTTTCCAGACTGAGTATAATGTGGAAAATGTGAAATTTTCTATTTTGGAAAAAGGTTTTAAAAAAGGAACAAATTATTTAAATGATGAGAGATTGCAGAGGGGTCTGGGTGCCCTAGGACATGATTGGCAAAAGATTAATGTGCAAAATACAGCAAATAATTAGGAAAGCAAAATAAGTTATCATTTATTGTAAGGGGAATTGAATACGAAAGACACGGCACTGGAATGCTGTGTACAGTATTAGTTGCCTTAATCAAGAAGGGAAGTAAATGAGTTGGAAGCAATGCTGAGAAGATTTGCTAGACCGTAATCCATGGAAAGGGCATGTTGCCTTATGAGGAAAAGTTGTTGGATAGGCTGGGCTTGTATCTGCTGGAGTTTAGCAGAGTAAGAGGTGACTTGATTGAAATGTATGAGTTTCTGAGGGGTCTTAACAAGGTAGGTGTGGAGAGGATATAGTCACTGTTTAAACATTGTTAGTCACAGGTTCCATTTAAAACAAATTAGGCAAAAAAAAAGTTTTCAGAGGCTCATGACTCTTTGGAACTCTATTTTTAAAAAAAATGGTAGAAGCAGAGTCTGTCAATATTTTTAAAGCCAAAGTGGGTAGATTCTTGGTAAGCAAGGTAGGTGAGAATGTGAATTTGTAGTTATAATCAGTCCTGATTTTGTTAAATGGCAGAGTACGCTTGAGGGGCCAAATGGCCTACTGCTGCTCCTTGTTTATGCGCAAAACCAATCTCTCCCTAACTGTTCTTTCACCAATTAAATTGTTCAGTCGCCATAGAACCAGAACCCCACTGCCTCCTTACTGATACAGAAACCAATAAAATCTTCCACAATTTGGGCTTTTCTCATATTAGCTTTTCCCAGTGCACTCATACACCAGGATCAGTCACCACTCAGCAGCACACTTGCCCCCTTACTCTCTTGCCTACCTGCTTACTGTCAGATTGCAACACATTCTCCATTCTCCGACTTCAGCCTCTAAATCTCTGCCTCAAACAGAAATGGAAAAAGAATGCATCATGTTGCTACACTCATCAATGAGGAGACACAGCAGAATTGAGACAGAATCAACAATACAATGACTTCAATGTAAATATAGTAGTGTAGATGCAATACGAAATGTGCATCACAGCTGTAAGGAAACAAAAATTGTTGAAGGCAACCAAAGAGAGGGGATGAAAAAGATTAAGAAGGCGACAGAGACAAGAGAGTTTTTTTGTTCATAACACAGACTATTTTCAATTACTGTTTATGAAGTCCACTGTGTTGTAAGTTTTATCTCTTAGAACACACTTCCTGTGAATAACCATGTGCATTCCGTGAAATATTTGCGCAGTAATTTGTTTAAAAAATAATTGTTCCAAGTTATAACCTCCTCTTGGGAAGTAGTTTGCATATTAAGTCACCAGATTTGTTTAAGAATAACACAATGCACTCAGCTGTCGCAGTTTCTCAGTAACGTGAGTACATGGGTATTGCATGTGATTATGATTTCTATTTTATGTTCATCAAAAATCAAAGAAATTTCCATTTTGTTTAAACTGGCAAAAAGGAAAACCAGTTATCAAGCACATGTTTAATTTTGAAAACAGTTGAGGAATTTTGATCACGACTCCAAGAACAAACATCACTCACTCACGTTGTTAAACAAAAAAATGTTTCCCTTTGAGTTACATACTCGTGTGACAAAACTTGTCCTTTGTTATGGAAACTGCTATAGGTTCAAACATGGCCTAAAAATAAAACAGCTGCAGACTTCTTCTCAAAAATAAAGTAAATGCAAAGTACAATGGGTACTTCAGATTAGAAATAAAAACAAAGTACTGGAGAAACTCAGATCGCAAGAACTGCAGATGCTGGAGTTAGAGACAACACAGTGTGGAGTTGGAGGAACACAGCAGGCCAGGCAGCGTCAGACGAGCAGGAAAGCTCGCAAGTCTTTTCTGAAGAAGGGTCCCAACCCGAAACGTCAATTTGGATGACTTTTTTTTTGTCTTCCTTCCACTTTAAATAAAGGTGTTTTATTGGCAATTAGGGATGTGCATAAATGTCGCCAGCGATACCTGTATCCTCAAATCCAGAGGATTCGCGGGATGTCGACATTGTTGGCTAGGCTGACATTTATTGTGCATCCCTAATTGCCAAAGGGCAGTTAAGAGTCAACCACTTCAGTCCATTGGTCTGGAATCGCATGTAGGCCAGACCAGGTAGGACAGCAGATTTTCTTTCCTAAAGGACATTAATGAACCAGATGAGTGTTTATGACAGTTGATAGTGATTATATGTTTTGCCTTTGGGCCAACTTTTATTCTAGATTTTTACTGAATTCAAATTTTACCAGCAGCCATTTGAGTCCGTGTCACAGAAACATAGAAAATAGGAGCAGGAGTAGGGCATTTGAGCCTGCTCTACCCTTCAGAATGATCATAGCCGATCATCCAATTTTGTATCCTATTCCCACTTTCATCCCATACCCTTAGATTCCTTTAGCCCTAAGAACTATACAGTCATTCCTTGCATGCCAAGGGTTTTGTTTGAGAACCCTCGCAAATGATGGAATTCACGAATGCGGAGCCTGTTTAAAAATACAGATTAAAAGTCGCGGATACATGAGTTTGCCCGCGGATGTTGAATTTTGTTGCTGCTTGCTTTTTGGCATGGATTGGTGATTTCACACATCATGCCATTGCAAATACCGAGGATTTTCTGTATCTAACATAGCGTTGAGACAATTCGATGTTTTGGCCTCTGCCGCTTGGTGACAGAAAATTCCACAGTCTCACCATTCCAGGTAAAGAAATTTCTCATTGTCTCAGTCCTAAGAAATTAATCTGAGTAACCTTGGGTAAACCAGGAAATCCACTCCCTGCTGGAGACCAGATGTGCAGCATTCAAGTTGGGTGACCCGGACCAATACAGAAAATCCAGATGTGACCTCCACAAAACCATCAGGGAGGCAGAGAAGCAGTACTGGACCGAGTTAGAGGCCCAGACCTACCAAACAGAATCCCGCTGTCTATGGCAAAGCCTAAATGACATTACAGGATATAAAATAAAACAGTGTAAGATAGTGGACAATGACAGATCCCTCCCTGACACGCTCAATGCTTTCTATGCTCAGTTTGAGCAGAATACCACCGGCGTGATGACACCTGTCCCCTCTGTCACTGCTTCAGAAGTCCGATCAGTCTTTCTGGGAGTCAACCCGAGGAAAGCAACGGGCCCAGATGGTGTCCCTGGCCAAGCACTCGGATGCTGTGCAGAACAACTGGCGGAGGTATTCACTGACATCTTCAACCTCTACCTCCTACAAGTCAAAGTCCCCAACTGCTTCAGGAAGATCACCATCATCCCCGTACCCAAGAAAACACATGCTCTGTGCCTTAATGACTGCTGCCTAATAGCTCTGACCCCAATAATCATGAAGTGCTTCGAGAGACTGGTCATGGCCCACATCAACTCCAGTCTCCCAGCCTCCCTCAATCCTCTGCAATTTGCCTGCCGATATAACGGGTCTATATAGGACGCCATATCCCTAGCCCTGCACTCATCCCTGGTACATCTGGACACCAAGACGCCTACACCAGACTCCTGCTCAGCCTTCAACACCATTATCACCTCCAGACTGATCTCAAAACTGCGTGACCTTGGTCTCGGCTCCACCCTCTGCAACTGGATCCTCAGCTTTCTGACCTATAGGCTGAAATCAGTGAGGATAGGTAACTGCACCACCTCCACAACAACGCTCAACACTGGCGCATGCCCCCCCCCCCCATGCATCCTCAGCCCCCACTGGACTCTTGTACACCTACAACTGTGTTGCCAAATTCTGAATGAACGTCACCTACAAGTTCACTGACAACAACACCGTAATGGGATGGATATCGAAGAACGACGAGTCAAAATACAGAAGGGGGATAGGGGGCTTGGTGATGTGGTGCAATGAAAACAATCTGTCTCTCAACGTTGGCAAAACTGAAGAATTGATCATTGACTTCAGAAAGAAAGGAGGGGAACACGCTCCCATCTACTTCAACAGAACTGAGGTTGAGAGAGTGAAGAGCATCAAGTTTCTCGGAGTGACGATAACCAATGACCTGTCCTGCACTTCCCACGTAGATGTGACAGTCGAGAAGACACAACAATGTCTCCTCTTCCTCAGGCGGCTCAGGAAATTTGGCATGTTAATAAGCTCCCTCATCAACTTCTACAGATGCACCATTGAAAGCATACTGTCTGGGTGCACAACAGCCTGGTACGGCAACTGCTCTGCCCAGGACCATAAACTACAGAAGGTGGTGTGCACAGCCCAGACCATCACAGAAGCCAACCTTCCATCCATGGACTCCACTTGCATGGCTCACTGCCGCAAAAAGGCGGCCAACATCAAAGACCCATTGCACCCCGGTAATGATCTCCTACAACCTCTTCCATCAGGCAGAAGATACAGAAGCCTGAACACACACACAAGCAGATTCAGGAATAGTTTCTTTCCAGCTGTTATCAGACTATTGAATGGACTCTAGCCTCACATAATGTAACCCACAATGTAACCTGTATGCCTCGAAGTCTTTTTGATCTGTAAATCCTTTGCTTGCTGTGATCTGCCTGTACAGCTCATAAACAAAGCTTTTCATTGATTTTATTGTCACATGTACTGAAATACAGTCAATCACTGGTCTACCCCGTATTGTTAGATTGTAATCCCTGGTTTTGGATTATGTGGTCATTGAGAACATCGATCTGGCATTTATCCTGTCTAGCCATGTTAGAATTTTCTAGGTTTCTTTGAGATTCCCCCCTCCTCCTCATTCTTCTAACTTCTGGTGAATATTGTGATCTAACTGATCTAGTCTGTCTTCATATGTCAGACCTGCCATCCAAAAAATCAGTCTTGTAGACTTCTGTTGCACTCCTGCCATAGACAAAACAACTTTCTTCATAGAAAACCAGAAGTGGACCCAATAATCCATGTGTGGTCTTAAAAAAAAAAAAAAAAAAAGTACAGTTGCAGAAAGACATCCCTGCTCCTGTCCGTGAAATCCCTTGCTATGAAGGCCACCATATTATTAGCTACCTTCACTGCCTGTTGCACTTGCTTGCTTGCTTTCAGCGATTGGTGTACGAGGACACCCAGATCTTGTTGCACCTCTTTTCCCAACCTTTTGACATTCGGATGATAATCTGCCTTCCTGTTTTTGCTACCAAAGTGGGTGTCCCTGGTGTCCATAAAATATTGCCTGGGGTTCTAGATCACTATCCCAGTGACGTTACCACTGCCTCCCCTTTACCACCAGTGCATTCACTATCTCTGCGGTTGTTTCCTTTAAAAACCTTGGATGCAAAGCATCAGGTCCGGAGGATTTATTACCTTTAGCCTCATTGGTTTCCCTTGTAGTTTT
>NC_063352.1:8488202-8507700 GCF_021869965.1 Rhincodon typus | reverse complement strand
CCCCCCCCCCCCCCCCCCCCCCCCCCCCCCGTCCCTTTAGTCTGTTATATAAAACGCCATTTGTATGCTGTAACATGATGTAAAGTATTTATTCAGCTCTTCTGCCAATTCCTGGTTTCCCATTATTATTTCCCTAGCCTCGTTCTGTAAGGAACATTCACTGTTGCCTCTCACTTCCTTTTTACACACTTAAAGAAATTCATATTGTCTGCTTTTATGTTACTTGTCAGTTGGTTCTGTTTATTTTCTCCTTCCTTTTTCTTAGAAAGAACGACACAAAAAAAACTTTCCCAATTCTCTGATTTACCACTAACCTTCGTCACACTTTTTTTCTCTTTCAATTGAAAACTGACCTTAATTCCTTGGCTAAGTTGCCTGTGGTCGGTTTATCATTTTCCTAGGATCCTCCTTCCCTGCTGGAAATTGTCTGAGATTGACCCAGACTGTTCACAACCTTGGTGCCATATTTGACCCTAGGATAAGCAACCAACTAAATCTGCATAATTGGCATGATCACTTGTTTTCACTTCCATATCTTTGCAAAACTTTGTCCCTGCTTCAGCTCATCTGTTGCTGGGGCCCTCATCCATGCCATTGTTACAATAGACTTGGCTATTCTACACTTCTGGTCAGTCTTCCATCTTACAACCTGTATAAACGTGAGGTTATCCAAGCCTCTACTGTCCATGTCCTAACTCAGTAGATCCTGTTCACCCAACCACCTCTGCTTGTTAACCTACATTGATAAGCATCACCTTAATTTTAAATTCTGAAACTTAATTTCAAATCATTTCATGTCCTTGCTCCCATCCCCCCTCTAATCTCCTTCACAGCTCCACAACCCTTTAAGGTAGCTGCGCCTGCTTGACTGTCTCTGATTTTAATTACTCCACCAATAGGAGCTTTCAGCTGCCAAAGTCCTAATCTTTAGAATTCCCTTGGTAAAATTTTCTGCCTCTTTTTACTCTCTCTCTCCAATAACACAGATTCAAATCTGTGTCTTTGGTCAACTATTTTGTCATCTGGCCTAATATTTCCTTCAGTGGTTCACTACTAAACAAAATTTTGACAAGGCACCTGCCAAGCACTGTGAAGCATGTGACTGTATTGAATCAATACACGAGCCACAAGGCCCGAGTTCAAGCCCCACCTGCCCCAGAGCTACGTAATAATGTCTGAGCAGGTTGATTAAAAATATCTAGAAAGAATTGGTGACAGTACTCAACCCTGCTGGTAGTAGTGGAGTCCATAGCACGTACAACAATACTATCCCTCCTTTCCCTCTTCCCTGTATTCAAAATGTTGACATTCATCCTATACTTTCGTTTCCTGCCATTGCATTGAATTAGAAGAGTTAAAGTAACAACGAGGAGCTTGAGGTCATTTTCGTGTGCAGAGGAAGTATTATTGAACAAAGCACTGTTTTTGTTTTATTTTCTCCATCTGTTGTGTATAAAACTGTGCCATAAGTAGCAAACATAATAATACAGTGGATGTTAGGAAAAGATCCAGTAATTGGGTCAATAGAGTATCCGGTAAGATGGCGACAGAGTAGGGCGCTCCATCAGAACTCTTCCGTTCCACCCATTGTTTTTTTTTCTTTTTCTTATTCTTTTCCCCCTCCCCTTCCTTTTCTTGGCCTTGGGCACTTGGGCCTGACCTCCAACGCCCAGCCTCCAAAGCAGGGTCAGTGGAGAAGCTGAGATAACAAGGTGTAGAGCTGGATGAAAGGGTCTAGGCCCAAAACGTCAGCCTTCCTGCTCCTCTGATGCTGCTTGGCCTGCTGTGTTCATCCAGCTCTACACCTTGTTATCTCAGATTCTCCAGCATCTGCAGTTCCTACTATCTCAGTGGAGAAGCCAGTGGCCCAGTACAGTGTGTGGTGACAGCCAGTGATCAGACCACATAGAGGCCCCCTGCTTTGGTCTGCTGCGGAGAGCCCTTGGAGAGAGACTGCGATGTTTGTCTTTTTAACTTTGTTTCTTGTTCTTTCTGACCTGTGTTCATACTGTGCATTGCTGTAAATTAACTTTCTTTTCTTTATTCTCTATTCTGTAACTAAGGATTGTACCTAGGTACCTTTGACCCATGATTGCACTATAGGTGGTGACTTGTAAACTTTTCACTGTACTCACTTGAGTACATGTAACAATAAAGCTAATTCAATTCAATTCTTTTGAATAGCCAACACGGACAGGATGAGCTGAATGGCTTCCTTCATTACAGTACAGTTCAAAGATGTTACAAATCTGTACAATGTACACGTAGGTCACTATCTATCAGAGTATTTGGAGAGTCTGCTAGATAATGGTGTATGAGGAAGTGAATCCACAGAAGGAAATTACCAGTTGCTGATACAAGCCTCAACAATGTCCATACAGGAAGTCATTTAAATTTAGAGCTCCAAAACATCAAAAGGACAAGTCATTGTAATAGAACCTTAATCTTTCAACCCATCATGTCAAATGGCCAGCTGGAAATAACCAGAGATTTAACATTACAGGTAAAGTATATATATGTCATCACATTGTTTCCAAATATAATTCAGAATGTATAGGGAAATGTATTATGAACAATATGTAAGGATAATGAGGTATGAATGAAGATTAAACAGAGCCAGTATTAGAAGCTGTTTTACAATGAAACATCAAGGTTACAGATACTTTAAACCTTTTATGGCTTTCTCACTGGCAAAAGTAGCAGGTCATTTACATTTCCCAACATCAATCCACAGTTAGATGAACAAGTAATTGAAGCATTGTGTTGCTATCTCTGGTGTCAAGTCACTAAGAACATGAAAAGGGCCAGTCTACAATTAACTGTAGTAAGAGATAACAAGGTGTAGAGCTGGATGAACACAACAGGCCAAACAGCATCAGAGGAGCAGGAAGGCTGATGTTTCGGACCTAGACCCTTCCTCAGAAAATTAACTGTAGTTGTTTCCAAATATAGTCATAGACTGATCATCATAAATAATGTAACAAATCATTGCATCAGAAAACAGGTAATTTGCAAAGTCAGAATCAAACTGATGAATCCACACTTTCCAAGCAGTTCCCATGTTCATCATCCTAAAGCACTTAATGGTGCTAGCTTTAACAGAGGACCAAGGTTACCATGAATGTTGTTTTTGTTGGAACAAGCATGATATTGCAAAGTGGCTTTATGAAAAGAAAAAAAGACAGTTATGCATATATTACCATCAACAGTTAGCAGAGTTCTCAATGTTTTTCTTCAGAGACACAATTTTTTGACCTTTGGCAATCAGACAAGCCTTCACTTTGATGTCTTGCCTGAAACATGCACCTCCATCAGTGTAGTATTTCATCAGAACTGCATTGACGTGTCTGTCATGAGTGTGTTTTGATCTGCAATAATGCTTGAACTCTGTGTTCTGACTCAAGATCAGAGAGCTATCCAGGATGACGCTTGGCAGTGTTGCCACTTTGTAGTTTACCTTCCACTATGTTTCTGTTGCATTTGGTGTACTGATGAACAAAACTGTATGATATTCTACATGGAGTAACATTAGATCAAAAAGTAAGAAAACTTTAATGAATGTTGAAAACATTAGTAAACCATTTTAAAGAGAGGCTGCTGAGGGTACATTGATAAAGTACTATTGCATGATCAGAAGAGTCCCTAGAACATATCATAGATCAAGTAAGATCTAGAAATTCAGGTATTGAATTGAGTATGAGCATTAAAAAGACAAAACTAGGTTACAAGGGTTACATTAGAAGTAGTTAGATTTACAAGTATGTTCCCAGGGTTGGAGGGTTTGAGCTATAGGGAGGGGCTGAATAGGCTTGAGACTACTTTTTCCCTGGAGCACCAGAGGCTGAGGGGTGACCTAGAAATTTATAAAATCATGAGGGGCTCGGATTGGGTGAATAGCCAAGGTCTTTTCCCTAGGGTAAGGGAGTCCAAAACTAGAGGGCATAGGTTTAATGTGAGAAGGGAAAGATTTTAAAAAGGACCTAAGGGACAACTTTTTCACACAGGGGAGGTGCATACGTGGAATGAACTGTCAGAGAAAGTGGAGGCTGGCACATTTACAACATTTAAAAGGCTCCTGGATGAGTATATGAATAAGAAGGGTTTAGAGGGATATGGTCCAAATATTGGCAAATGGGACTAGATTAATCTAGGATATCTGGTCAGCATGGATGGGTTGGACTGAAGGGACATGTTTCTGTGCTGTACATCTCTAAACTGTGACTCTAATTACATTGAAGATTGAAGTGAATGGTATCACGTTGGAACAAATAGATAAATTTATTTGTGGCAAATGATAACTGAAAATGCAGGTGTGATGCTGAAGTTAGAAGGATACAGATAGCCAGATATGATTGTGTGAAGATGAAGGATATGTTAACAACGAGGAAACTCAAACTTGTAACAAGGGGGGAAAATAATCATAAGATGCTAGAATCTATCAATTTCTCTGTGTGTGTATTGAAAGCTTGGACAATAATTGAAGATCTGTGGAAGAAAATGGAGGCTTTGACATATGGATGCTAAGATGTATGCTTCATAACCCATTTGTGGTCTATAAGGCAAATTAAGGGGTGCTTGAAATTACAAGGGCAAAAAGAACTCTGAAAATTGACATCTGTGAAAGAAAACGTTACTTTTTCGACCCATTTTGGTCGAAGCTGAAAAGCTACAGAGATCTCTTCTGGTGGACAGAGGGGAGAGCAGCAGAACGTATAGAATCATAGAATCCCTACAGCGGGGAAACAGGCCCTTTGGCCCAACAAGTCCTCACCAACCCTTGGAGCATCCCACCCAGACCCATCCCCTTATAACCCCCACACCCCCCTGAACACTACGGGCAATTTAGCATGGCCAATCCACCTAGCCTGCACATCTTTGGACTGTGGGAGGAAACCCACACAGACATGGGGAGAATGTGCAAACTCCACACAGACAGTCGCCCGAGGCTGGAATCGAACCTGGGTCCCTGGCGCTGTGAGGCTGCAGTGCTAACCACTGAGTCACCATGCCGCCCCTAGTTGGGTGGCAGATGTCACAGAGCATTTGCAGCTGAGCTACAGTAGATATATCAGAATGGCTTTGGTTGGATTGAGCATGACATAAGTACCAGCACAGTAGATTCTCTAATAGGAGTTATAAGCAGTAGCAGGAGTAATTTTGTTTGGAAGTTTTTAACTGGAAACAATATTATAAATTGTTACTTTGAGAAAGTTAGAAATCAATCATGCAGAGTAAAGGCTGTGGTTTGTGTAAAACAAATTAAGTGCAACACATTGATGCTGCATCACACTGCCTGGTAAAATGTGGGTTTACAAGCACAGTTCCTCCCATGATGACCTAAACCATGCTGTTGTTTCGAGGTGAGCATTTCCTCTGTTACATTCATATATTCCCAAACAAGGGGATATTACACATCATTGCTGATACATTTTCTCAGAGATTCAAGCAGCCCTCTTGGTTGGAAGGGTATGTGTCTGGGAAAGTCACAATGTAGGAAGGAGAAAGTAACTTACATCATCAGAAATTAAGAAAAGTGTCCACAAGGCATCCTCTGTCTGCTAAATGTAAGCTCACCTAAAATCCTGCTGCGTGTATCCAAGTATCATTCATCCGTCTTCCCTCTCCTTGCTAACTTGTACTGGTTTTCCCCTCCACCCCCCAACCGTAGTTCAAATTTGAATTTTTGTGTTTAAATCCCTCTTTGATCTCTCTTTCCCTCCCTTCCTACCTCTCAAAAATCATTGCTAGAATATTAAGATGGTTGTATTGCTTGTACCCAAGATGCATATTTGTCTGATTTTATTTGAAGAATTATTGGTAACTAAGGGTTCATTGCACAATTTTGTATTCTAACTCTGACCTTATCACGTATATATGAACCAAGTGCAAATAGCTGAGGCAGTTGTTGTCATTGGAATCCAGAAGGGAACGTTTAAGTTTGTAACAAACATCCTGATTGCACAATGTAAATGCTGTATGATTTCTCTGTATTCTGTGAGGAGGGTGAACTGGGACAGAGAAGGAAATGTTGAGTGGCCTCGTAGCTCTGGATACCAAATGAGACTCTTATTCCCTGTTTTGAGCACACAGAATCACCTGGTAGATTTTTTTTAAAAAGTAATTCAGACTATCATGCCTTTGCTGGCTCTTTGAATAACTTATCCAATTAGCCATTCTCTTTCTCCATGGATCTGTAAGTTAGTTTTTGGCTGATAGCTAATTATTAAAATAACCAACTTGCTGGTAATCCCCTATGCCACTTTCAAGATTGACAAAATTTAGTCAAATGTTAAGTGTTTTTTTTATTTGCTGCCTTTGTGCAGTATCTATAACCAACGCAAATATGCTTCTGCACACAAGTTAAAAATACTATCCTCTGTGATCATGAATAAAAGTAAAAGTTAGAAAGTGGTACAATAGAAGAATTGTCACCAAACTGGAAATCTGGTCAAAACAAATAGTGAGCCGTGATAGAGGATGCATCACTGATTGGGGAATTCTTTGAAATCCCAGTGCTGAGGTGTAACATGTAGGATCTCTCTACATGAGTTTTTTTTTAAAAATTCCTCCACATTAAAATGCAGTAATTCAGGGAATTACTGAACTGAACCGTGTCTCATATGCAGTAATTTCCCAGTCACATATGAAGCCAAAATACCAAAATAAATTTTGACAGTTCTAATAACAGTACATTAAATCCAGATACAGCATACGCATAACTGATTTACTACTTGAATGTCATTGTCAGAAGTTAAATGGGAAGTCTCACTGTCAGTGCTGATGTATTTAACGGAGAAACTGGTCACAAACGTAGGCTATTTTTATATTTTTTTTCAGTCAATTTTTTGAATTCTGTGTAAAAGATGGTAAATTTTATGTGGGGGCCATATTGCCGAGATTACAGAGCATGACTGTGCTGTGAAATCATATCAAAGCCATTCCCTGATTTGAAAACATCACTCCTCAGTAAATAAAAAAGCCATTGTAAATTAAACATACAAGTTTCTAATGCACTGCACTCTACACTCCCTCAAAGTCGACGTACCAGTAAATGGTACTCAAATCCACAGGAACAATTGTGTTATTTGGATAAGGTCAATGGGCCGTGTTTAATGGAAGGGATCGGACTCTTGCCCATCAGTTGGAGAGTTGGCTAGAGCCCTATGTTAACCCTTAAAGGAAAGCATTCCGAGTGAAGTGCTACTCAGAAGTGCATTTGGGTAGCATCATCCCCTGGGGAAGCAGCAGCAAATACCTGGGAACAACACCATCTGCAAGTTCCTCTCCAAGCCACTCACCATCCTGACTTGGAAATATATCGTTGTTCCTTACTGTCGCTGGGTCAAAATGCTGGAATTCTCTCCTTGAGGGCATTGTGTATCAACCCACAGCACATGGACTGTAGCGGTTCAAGAAGGCAGCTCATCACTTTCCCGAGGGCAAGTAGGGATGGGTAATAAATGCTGGCCCAGCGAGCAATGCCCATATCCCACAAGTGAACGAAAAAACAAAAGTCCCTTACTTATGACTAACCAAAATGGGGAGTCGTCACTTGTGAAGGCACAGAATGCAGCAAGACACTGCAGATGCGTTCAGATTTAAAGTTGGAAGTGCTGGAGAAAGTTCATGAACCTGATTCCACTCATCCACCCAAGCCTGCAAGCACTACCTAATCCGCATGTGGCAAATTCTGCAGATCATGGAATGGGCTAATCACCTATTTCAGAAGCTACCAAGCTGGACTGAAGGCATGGCTTCCTCCATCGAAATATGAAAAGTAATCCTCGTCGTTGGTCACTAACTTTTGAGGTATTAGATATTTAGGAAGTAGTAAAGTAGTTATACATAAACATCAAAAGATTTCCTCCACTTGTAAATGTCACTGCCACCTTTCCTGTTCAACTGGTCTTTAAAAACTGTCTTTTTGAAGGACATTTGTTGCGTCATTGATAACAAGTACAATTGATTCTGAAAGCAAGCAGAAAATTCAGATAACCAGTAACCTAACTCAACATTCATGCTGTCATAAAACTTTGAGCTAATATTAGATAACCAAGTTACACTTGTTCAGGTTAGTCTGTAATTTGTTCTGAGCTAGTAGATCTCAGCTTGGGTGCTGTCAGAAATGCAATAATTAGCATCTCAGTTATGAACAGCAGAACCAACAAGAGTCACTGCCCAAGACTTGTAGAAATGTACACCACACGTGGAGGCCATTTGACCCATATATATGTGTTGGCTGTTTGAAACAGCAGTTACGCCTAGGTCCCACACTCACCTTTTGTACATAACCCCAAATTCCTTGCTCCTAAATATCTGACTAATTCCCTTTTAAAAATTATTTACGGAATCTGCTTCCACCACCTTTCAGGCAGAGTGTTCCAAATCCTGCCATCCCTTTGTGTAAAAAGGATCCTCATCAGCATTCCAGATCTTTTTGTTAATGGTGGTAAATCAATACACTTGGCTCATTCAGCTCTCTCAGTTGGTCCATTTGCTTTACTGTTTGACTTTAACCTACTACTGCATCATCAAATTCCCCTTTTTTTCTTAGCAAACAAAATAGTAAATTGCTGATGCTACTACGTCTATCTGAGGAAAACGTAATGCTGTGGAATTTCCCTTGTCTGCGTTGTAAGGTCGATTACAAAGCAACAGAACACAAGGAACACTTTGTGTTGAGTGTGTAGTTCTTTTAACCAATGTTCTAACATATTTTTCTGTCCTTCAAAACAGCTAAGACAGTTTTTAAAGACCAGTTGAACAGGAAAGGTAGCAGTGACATTTACAAGTGGAGGAAATCTTTTGATGTTTATGTATAACTACTTTATTACTTCCTAAATATCTTTCTTACATATTGACAAGGAAAAGGGGAGATTCCATTTTGTGAAAGAAAAATGTTAAATTTGTCATAAAATCTGTGCTATCCGTCTTTTTAACTTAGAAGAAAAGCATTCCTTTTAAGTAAAGAACAAGAAAATATTGCACATACTGGAAATCTGAAATAAAAACCGAACGTATTGGAAAATTTCAGCAGTTCTTACAGCATCTGTAGAAAGAGAAATCAAGTAAATTTTCCAGGTCCAACATGACTCTTCAGAGCATTAACTCTGTTTCCGTCCCCACAGTTGTTGCCAGACCTACCGTATACTTTGGAGAGAAATCACAGCTAATGTTTCTGGTCCAGTGACCCTTCTGCGGAACTGAATTCTGAGGAAGGGCCACTGTACCCAAACACTAACTCTGATTTCTCTCCACAGGTGGTGCCAGACCTGCTGAGCTTTCCCAGCAATTTCTGCTTTTGTTTGATTTACAGCATCCGCAGTTCTCTTGTTTTTGTTTCTACAGTATTCCCTGCTATGCTTCATTCTCATGATGGCATAAGTCAGTATAGTTTTTGCTTGTACCCAAATAACAACCTTTGTAATTTGTCATTTTAGTCCTTAGCTGCTGTTTTTATCACAATTGACCAGTTAAAGTACTCTAGTTAAATTGAGTATTGTATTTGAGTCAAGATGTTGACCAGAGAAAAGTTAGATATGTGATGCGACATAAAGTTCTGTGATGCCTTTAGCTTATGAAATGACCCAAGCCAAGAAGAAACAAATATTGGACAGCAATCAAAGGATAAGTTTGAAGAAAGCAACAATTTGATTTGATTTATTGTAGTTACATGTGCCTAAGTACAGTGAAAAGTTTTGTTTTGCAAGTAATACAGGCAGATCATAGCAAACAAGGACGTACAGATTATATGGCGCTTAGACAGAGCGAGACACACAGGTTACAACTGCACAGGAGGTGCGCAAAGCAAGATCAACATTAGCCAGATCAACATTATTTGAAGTTGGTCCATTCAGCTGCCTAATAATGGCAGGGACGAAGCTGTCCTTGAACCTGTTGGTGTGTGTTTGAACTTCTGTATCCTCTGCCTGACGGAAGAGGTTGTAGGAGAGCATTACTGGAGTGGGAGGGGTCTTTGATGTTGGCGGCAGTTTCATGGCAACAGGAAGTGTAAAGGGAGTCCATGGAGGTTGACCTCTGTGATGTTCTGGGCTGTGCACACAACTTTCTGTAGTTTCTTATGGTCCTGGGCAGAGCAGTTGCCATACCAGGCCGTTATGGTCTGGGACAGTATGTTTACGTGGTTAGTGAGATAAGCCTGAGATATCGGGAGTGGAGAGAGAGATAGAGCCAGCTGAATAGAGTTTAGGGAGCAAGTTCATGGAGTGGAACTTGCAGCGATCATGATTAGTAATTGCATGGATTTGAATATCATGTGAAGTTGAGGTTGGGTTGAGTAGCTATCTGTCCCATGGTGCAGTACAAGAGCCTTCCTCCACTCTTATTCATTCTTTGGCCTAGAGAGTAGGAACTGTTGGGTAAGTTCAATGTAACCGTTACTAAACCAGTGCTGCTGCAGCAAAAACAGTTGGAGAAACTCCGTAGGTCTGGCAGCATTTGTGGAGAGAAAGCAAAGTTAACGTTTCAAGCCCAATGGTCTTTTCTCAGAACTGGAAGTGTTGCTGCAGATTCTACTTGACAAATGTATAACCTATGAAAGGCCTTGCATTTGTTTCAGCAGTCATTCATGCCACATAATCTATTCAGCAACAATGACACCAAATTATCACACTACAGTTTGGGATTATTTTAAAACTGTCCCCTAATGTAAATTTGCTCCCAAATTTATAGTGCAACACCACTCCTGGCCAACAATAGAAACAAGTGCTAGAGAACATAAGTAGATTTGGCAGCATCTGTGGAGAAAGAAGCACAGTTAACATTTGAGTCCAGTATGACCTCTTCAGAACTGAAAGGACTTGGAAAGTGCTGGTTTTTATACTGTACGCAGAGATTGAGAGGAGAAAGAAATGGAACGGATTGAGTGTGCCTGGAGCAAAAAACAAAGGCAGTGATAATGGTGGTAAAGGAGAGATTGGAATGTGAAATAGTTGTAAATATTAGCTGTGGAAAGGAGAAAATGAATGCTGTGCTGATGGCAAAGCCAATGTGACACAAACAAGACACAGCTGAAAAATTAAGTACACAGATTATACCCTGAAACTGTAGGTTTTGGCAACAAGTATATGAGCACTGATTCAGGTGTCAATGTTTCACAATCTGATACCGTAACACTGAGACAGGGTGACACATAGAACTATCTGTGTTAAAATCCATACAATAATGAGTAGAGTTTGGTGTTTCATCATTGAAAGTACAAATCTACATTTTTGTTATTCCAGGTTGCAGAAATCAAAACAGCACTGCTGCTGACAGCTCTTTTGTAAACATGAGAGTACAATTCAACGAGTCATTGATACAGTACCTCCAAACTGCCTTTGGCATTTTATCAGAAATACAATTCATTCCCTTGTTACCTTCCTGCTACTTGTACCTTTTATCTACTATTTTCAAATTCATACGTTTGCTCCGTAAGTACTTGTATGTGTTAATAGCATCTTAAAAACAACAAAATTAGTGCCTACCTTTTATGAGCTACAAAGCAGCTGTGATGAAAGCTTAAACATGTTCACTTTATTAACATTGTCTCCATTGGAAATGTACCACTAAAACTAATTAATGGTTTGAACAAGGTTAATTCACCTACTCCCATTAATGGTATCACTTCTAACAGCTATGTAACAAAGTGGTGGAATGAGGCAGACTTTTAATAAATCTATTGATGTACTTTCACTAGTCCCCTGATAGTACAGCAAGAATTAGCATTAATGATTTTTCGCTGGATGGTTCAGCAGTTTCCATTCATCTTGGCAGTTGGGACCCTATAGTCGTGCTTTACACAAATTACTTCTAATTGCTTTGTGGCTGCACTTTGTTGGAACTAATTTCATTTTAACAATTTCTATATTGCTATTGGTCATTATTCATTACTATAACTCGGATGACAGTATTTATGTGTGGGTTTTGAGTATACTGCAATAGATTTGAATAAATTGAAGTATATTGAAATATTCTTCAATTCACCTGGGCCAAGTTTAGAATAGAAGGTGCTTGAGACGGGCAGCAGGAGAGTCAGAATTTTTGGAAAGAGAAGAAACAAGGCAATACCTTGGATCCAGACTCCCCGTTATGATCTCCAAATGTCAACTTTTCTATTCCTGCTTCAGTGCCCAAATGAAGGCTGAACTTAGATGTTTTAACATTTCCTGGTTTTGTTTCAAGTTACCAACTTCTACAATTTTTTGACTGCTTGTCTTGACCAGCTGTAATGTACTTAACAAGCACAGGAGCTTTCCTTGGGTAGACTGCAGCTTGAAACAGAACATGAAAACACTTGCAGTGGAACATATTACTTCTGTCTAGATTAGGTTAAACTGCTTTTTTAAGATTGGACTCACATCTGCTCAAGTAAATCATTTAATCCATTCTGCATCACTTGTTTGTTAACAGCAGAATGAATATTGCTCAAAATTATTCGGTCTTTCTTGCTCCTCCACATGTGCACTAATTTCTATATCTTAGTTCTACAGAATTGTAAACTACAATAGTCATTCTCAAAAGTACTGCAGTTTTGAAAGGTGTTTGCAACTTCTGTCATTCACTCCTGAGGCACAATTGTTTCTTTTCCTTCACTTTTCAAGCCATCTTAGACAAATAACGCCTTCTGTCATTCATGGGTGGGAAGAAAGAGAGCACAAGTTCTTTTTAAGATGTCCACACCCTGCATAACTTTTAAATCATCTGCTGTCATAACATAGAATGGGACCCAAGTGCCTCATCAAAGTGGAGTGAGAGAACTGGGGCAGAATACAAATGCTAACTTGATGGATTATGTAGAGTTCCAGGAACCACAAAAAGGGTGTCTGGAAGACTGAGAGATACTTCATGTTCCAATTTAATCCAAAGTCCAAGAAAGTTAGTCTGTTGGGAAAAAACTCGCGTTTTATGACTGGTAGAGGATTATATTTTTCAAATATTTTTGGAATAAGAATAATACTGTTATAGCAAGCTTCTTAAGCCAAATTCATAAATTAACAAGTCATCAGGACTTCAAAGAGTGAGTTTCTATGGTAGCCAGCAATAGTGACCAAACTGAAAAAAGACATTACCTAAATATATCCAAAACAACTTTCAATGTTGGGGTCAAAACGGCAGTCTCAGTCTATCTTTTCTGCAGACATATGTGACCTAGGATTGTAGGATTCTACTTATGATCTAAACCCAGTTCCTTCCACTGAAATTCTTGGATGAAGGGGATCAGGATGATCGCAAGTTGTGTTTCAGAAATACTAGTAGAATTTGAAAGCTACCTTGGGCTGGGTTCCAGCCTACCATGCTTGACATGCAGCTCATGCTGTTACCGTAACAGGCAAAGGTATAGTCTGGCATCTCTTCACATCTGTTTTTTATTTCCTCTCCTACTTAACCCTGCTGCCCTGTCCATTTGTGGCTTTCTGCAGGGCATTATTGTTTCCAGATTCAATTATACTTCCATGCCATGCTTCTCCTTAAGGGAATTGAAGGTCACAGAGCTATCTCAATCTCAGTAGTGTCCAAGATAACAGAAACCGAATACTGTGGATGCTGAAAATCTGCAAAAAAAAACAAAAAAAGCTGGAATTACTGAGCAGATCTGACTGTACCTGGAGAGTTATAGAGCTGACATTTTAGTTCTATGACCTTTTTATTACATATTTATGACAAATGTGTTTAAAGGATTCTACTGAAATAATTTGCATACTTTTACAAAGCATTAATGTCTTGACCAAACAGCACAGGACAGCAGACACTTTTTTGTACAGCATTCTTTAAAGCTGAGCTGACCTACACTTATCTTGGTGTGTGGATGTTAAATTAATGTTCAGTTATTTACTGTAGATATAAGGATTGTACTTTAGAAGAAAAGCTCGCCTTTCATATACAGAGTTCTTGTCTCTCTTACCTAGGACGTTTGCTGTCCAAAATGAACATGTGAATTAATTTCTTAAAGAACTGTATTCAGCAACTTTGTTTTATCTCCGTGAATGACTGATATTTGTACATAAATGTTGCACTTTTTATTTAAAACTTTGAGTCTGCAATAAATAGTCTAGCATTTGTTCATGCATAGGCCAGTTTGTTTTCAAATCTAGATTTTCCACATTCTATTATGAAGTCATCAATTTTGGATTAAATTAGAAACTTTTTAGTCTATCATGACATTACCACCTCCTTCAGTGAACAGTTTTTGATGCCTCAGTATTATTTTAATGCATTTTAATTTCTTGATAAGATCTCTCTTAAGGTCATCACCTGCAGGTTGGGCCCAAATAGGTTAAGGCTGCTCCAGTCCAAAAAGCTGACTCAAAACTCTTGTCACTTTTAATGTTTTGAAATTCTCATTTACATTTTGAATTCTGTACATGCTTAAGAAATGTTTGAAGGTGAAGCTTCTCGTCCAACATGAGAGGAGATCTTGTTGAAAGATGTAAGATTCTTACAGGACTTGCAGGGTAGAGGTTGCTTCTCCTGTTGGGAGAATCTAGGACCAGAGGGCATAATCTCAGAATAAGGGGGTTGCATGCTTAAAACAGATGAGGAGGAATTTCTGCTCTGAGTAGAGTCAATCTGTAGCATTCTTTACCGCACAGGGCTGTAGAGACTGGGTCATTAAGTATATCAAATTTAAAGCTGAGATCGACAGACTTTTAATCAGTAAATGAATTAAAGGTTACTCGGGGGGAGAAGCAGGAAATTAGAGTTGAGGATTATCAGATCAGTCGTGATTATAATGAATGGTCTACTTCTGCTCCTACATCTTATGGTCTAACTTTCTATGTAGTGAGACATGATAGAAATCTGTGGTGATGTTGCAAGAAGATGCAGACAAAGAATTCTTTATTTATGTGACCTATCAACTAGACCAAGATGATGATCCTAATTTATACATTTACCCCTGTAAAGGACCAGCCTTAGTCCTTGAATTCTCACCCACTCTTCCCAGTGTGGTTGAAACAGTCAGCATACAGTGAAGCCTAACATGGAGACATGTTGGAAAAGTGCCTAAGTTCTGGTTATGAGGTTCCTCAAGTCATCGACATATGTTACAATATTCAAATAATATAGATCACACAAGATTCACTGAAGCAGGCTACTTTTCTGGTATTCAGATCATTTCCAATGGAAAGAAATTCCATAAACAATAGCAGTTTTTCTGAATTAAATTGCAAAAGATTAGATAACACTTTTGTTATGATTAGCAGAAGCAATAATAAAGATTTCTGGGACTATAGGAATCTTATTCCTTGAATTGTTTAGGTTGGAAGTTATTCAAAGGGTCTGGCTTGTAAAAGGAAACTTTTTCTTTAACTGCTTTCTAGGGTTTGCAGTGGCACAGCACATAAACCAGCAGAGTCCCTCTCCAGCATCGTCCCCTTCCCCACCCTCTAGTGGCACCATCACAACAAGCACAAGCTGCAGCGATACCATCACTACCAGTGCAACTTCCACTCCCTCAGCAACTCAGAGCCCCACAGGTAATTGTGTTGCGTATTTCAGATCCTTAACAAATTGACTTGGTTATTGCGTTAAAAAGTTGTAAAACAATCCAGAAACTGCCTTTTATCCTGATAAAATGATTATCAAATTCTGATCGCAAAGTCTTTTTACCCCCATTAGCTCATCTAAATTGGTGGTCAATTCAGACTACATTCACGAGGAGCATAAGGAAATTCGCTCTCAAAAACTGAGTTCATTTCTGCCTCCTTGTGAAATATTAGCAAGCTACTTAACAAAAGAAATCACCAAAAAATCATTACTGGTAGGATTTCTGTGATTGTGTTGTGTAATACTGCATATTATATCACAAACAGCTGTATAAACCAAAATGAATACCTTGGAGGGGGCATGTGTTAAGTAATGTTTTAAGATGTCCTTTTTCTAAAAACAACAGCTCAAGTCATTGAGCACTGTGTAACCCTGTAAAAGTGATGGTGCAAAGTTTAAGAAAAGGAAAGCCATGAAAATATCACAATATTGATAATCCATATTCTACATAAATGCAATTGTATTTACTCCTTATAGTAGATTTGAGTGACCTATGGAACAGGGACATGTTTGTCTGCAGCAGGGTTCCTCAGTTCCAGTAAATGATTTCCAAAGTAGCAACTTAGAGATGATTAAAATGTACTGAATGCTTTGTGTGGCAAAAGATGCTGACTCAAGAAACCCATCTACACCTAATCCTGCCACTAAACATAAGGAGATCTGACTCTGAGAAATGGGTGCATTTTATCAATAATCATTCAGATGACAACAGGACAACTATTAAATCACTATCCTTGAACCTTTTTACAGGTTTAAGATTAAAATGACAGGGTGTTAATGTGCTATTTTATGAAATCAGGACATTTGAATTTCATGAACCATTACTTTACTTTCCTTCATGCAGCTTCTCCCTATTCAGAATCTCTCTCATGGCACTCACCTCAACTTACCAATGTAATTCTGTAATTAATTATTAGATTGGGGTGGTGGGAGGGAAGTTTAAATGAGTAACCTGCTTTGCTTCATTATAAGTGAAGAACATTTGGCCTTCCCTGGGCATGTTATTACAGTTCCACAGTTACGATTATGTCTTGTAAATAAGAAGCACGCAATCTGCATCCTATCTCCAAGTGACAAAAATGTATGAGGTTTATTGCACTAATCTCAATGTGTTGCCTAGTTTATCCTCCAGTGGTAACAATAGCAGTGTGCTTTTAAGGCAGCAGTTGTGCTTTTTTCATTAAGCTTTTTTTTTCCTGCCTGGTTAACCTTTTCAGAGAAAACTGATTGTGGTGTTGCTGGTTATACCACAAATAAAATGATAGTAAATGCCACATACACAAGAAAAAAAATCTTCATCCTATCCAAACATTAACACACATTTACTCTGCCATAATCCTAGAATGCTGTGCTATGAGGTAGTAACACATCTGAAGTAATTCTGATTTATTTTATGCCACCAGTAAAAGTCTTACTAGCTGTCAAGTATTATGTGAATCTTGTGCGTTACTAATCCAGTGCACTGTCTTCAGTTTTTTTTTAATAATTCCCTCATCCTTGTTGACACATTTTCTCCCCCTCCTCTGCTCCTGAAGATACTTGCTCCTTGCTTATAATTTTTTAGATATCAGATTCTCATCGTATCTCACTTACGTGAAGCTGGATAATTGAAATGCCAAAAAGACACAGAAATTGTGCAAGTCATCACTGTAAGACAATAAGAAATAGGAACAAGAGTAGGCCATTCGGCCTCTCAAACCTGTTCCACCATTCAATAGGATCATGGTTGATCCTACATTCCTCACATCCACTTTACTGACCTTTCCCCATCACCCTTGATTCCTGTACTAATCAAGAATCTATCTATCTCAGCCTTAAATGTAAGCAAGGATTCCACCCCCATAGCTGTCTTTGTCAAGGAGCTCCAAAGGTTCTCAACCCGCTGAGAGAAGAAATTCCTCCTCATCTCAGTCTTAAATTGGTGCCTCTTTTATTCTGAGACTTGGACTCTGGTTCTAGACTGTCCCACGAGGGGAAACATCCTCTCAGCATTTATCCTGTCAAACCCCTCGTACTATATGTTTCAGTGCGATCACCTCTCATTCTTCTAAATTCTATTGAGTAGAATCCAAACCTGTTTTAACCTTTGCTTCACACCAGGTACTTCAAGTATAAACTTGTGTCTAACAACCAAAGAAGGAAGGCTATTTTCTTCCCACCTAATCCAAACATTCTGAAGCTCTTTGTAGCCACCGAAATGGGATCTCTCACTTTCCTGGATTTTATTGCTCAGCTATACGCTCTCTCAAACATGTAATTATCTTAGAACAATTTTTGTTTACAAAGCTCCTGCTAACAAAGTAAAATGGCATGAGGTGCTTCACAGGAACGTTATCAGATTAAATTTGGCATCAAAGTGCATAAGGAAATATTTGGATAGATGCCCAATAACTTGGCAGAAAGGTCAATTTAAAGAAAAGAAAGGAAGACTGAGAGCTTTAGGAATTTAGTCCTTTGCGGCCGAGGCAGCTGTCAGCGGTGGGACAATGGAAATCCAAGATGCAGAAGAGACCAGAATCGAAAGACTGCAGAGTTCGCCACAGGTTGTAAGATTTTAATAATACATACAAGTTTTAACAAGCCACTGTAAGAAATTGACTGTAGAAAAGGTAGTAAAAGTTGAAAGACCTGTTCCTGCCTTGTGTGTCTGAGGCAGAATGCTTTTCCAAATATGTCTGATAACAAATGATGCAGTGCTTTGGATGCATTAACTGTTAATACAGGCCTCCTTTCGGTCGTATGATTTATTTGACAGGATTGAGTTTGTCAAATTATCTCAGTGTGTGCCCGCAGATGCTCCGATCATTTTACCGAATGTTTTACAAGAGAACGTTTTATGATTTGTTTCTGATCGATAAACACTCAGCAGACAGATTTGTAATTTTTGAACAAAAGATTGTGTGACTATTTGTTTGATGGCAACAGTATTGATCTAATGGGTCTGAAATATTAATAATGTTTTATTGATTTGTGTTCTTTGGCTGCTGTTTGTTATTACTTAGAAAGGAGACAAAGGTTTCCAGGGATATTTGTGCCAGTATTCGAGTTGCAAGGCCTGTTTTTGTAAACATTGGAACATCAAGGTGCAAAATTTATTGATTCATCCATTATGTGTACAGCTAGAAACGCCAGCCTCCTTCCACTTACCCCAGCTTAATCCCCAATTAAAGACCTTTCCACGAATGGCCATTTTAAACCCAAATCAGTTCCTCAGTGATATCTGGAGCTCTCCTATGATTGGTTCTTTATAACTTAAAGTTTATTAAATTTTAAAAATTGTATTCGTCAATTTGGAACTTGACTCAATTCAGATGAAGTTTAATTTGCTACTAACCTTGGAGCTGTAAAACTCTGAAAATTTTAAATTAAATGTATTAATCTCAACACTGCATTGCCTTCTGATTTTGGTGCCCACCACCTATTAGGTGCATGATAGATTTTGATTTTGTAAACCACAGTGAAATACTGAAGCAAATCACTGTTGTTCTGCTGGGAAAGTACCAACTGTGTTAGCAAACCTATTGTTCCACATTTCACACCACCTTCAAGTGTGAACGCGGATCAGTACAAATTTACAACCACGCATTCCACGTATTTTTCTTTTAAATTCTTTCACCATTCCACTACTTGCTTCATGTTGAAAATGAATAAATTATTTTCTTTGTTTTTCAATCAAGGCAGTTTATCAGAAAAACTTCCATGTTAACTTGAAAATATGAAACAATGCATGTCATTTAGCCATACAGGCAATTGTGAAGGGAGGATTCTTCAGCCAGATTTAGAATCCTCAAGTTATCAGTAAATTCAAAGTGACCTTTTTGAAATTCTCAGACTTGAAATCTACACAAATACTATTGACAAAGAACTTGTCAAAATTAACTTTCATATGCATTTTTTAAACATACAAAGGCAGTAACAATTGCAAACTAAATTCACATTGGATTCTTACAAT
>NC_063352.1:8475117-8487702 GCF_021869965.1 Rhincodon typus | reverse complement strand
TTCTTTATTCTGTCAAAATTGTTCATAATTTTGTACACGTCAGTAAAATTGCCTCTTAATCTTCTCTGCTCTGAAGAGAATAAGCCCGATTTCCCCAATCTTTCCTTGTATTTAAAACTGCTCATTTTTGGTATCAGTCTAGTAAATCTACTTTGAATTCTCTCCAGGGCTTTAACATCCTTCCTTAAGTAAGGTGCCCAGAACTGAACACAATACTTCAATTATGGTCTGACCAATAAGTTGTAGAGGTGTAACGTTACTTCCTGCTTTTATACTCTATGCATCTATTTATAAACCCTCGGATTCTATAAGCCTTCTTAATGGCTGTATCAACTTGCCTGACCACCTTCAGAGAGTCATGCTTGTGAACCCTGAGATTCCTCTGCTCTTGTACTGCCCTCAAAGTTGTACCAATAAGCCTGTATTGTCTCTCTGTGTTTCTTCTGCCAAAACACATTACCTCACATTTCTCTGCATTGAAATCAATCTGGCAGGTGTGTGTCCATTTGGCCAACTTGTTATTATCCCTGCAAAGTCGTTCAGCATCATCCTCACAATTCTCTGTTCTCCCTAGCTTAGTATCATCTGCAAATGTAGAGATTTTGCCCTCAACACCCATCTCCAAACTGTGTATATAAACCAGAAAAAGCAAGGGTCCCAACACTGATCCCTGGGGAACACCACTTTCAACTTGTCTCCAGTCTGCGAAATGCCCATCTATTCCCACCCTCTGTTTCCTATCTTTTAGCCAACTTCTAATTGATATTGCTGAGGATCCATCAACCCCAAACATTTCTAATTGGCTAACCAACCTACCATGTAGCACCATTCAAAATGCAAAATGCAAATATACAAATTAGGAGCAGAAGTAGGCACTCAGTCCCTTCAACCAACTCCATCATTCAGTAAGATCATGAGTGAGCTGATTGAACCTGAACTGCACAGTCTCACCTCCCCCTGATAAACTTTCACCCTCTCTGGCTTGGCAAGAATCAATTGTCCTCTGGGGTGGCATGGTGGCTCAGTGGTTAGCTCTACTGCCTCACAGTGCCAGGGACCCAGGTTCAATTCCACCCTCAGGCAACTGTCTGTGTGGAGTTTGCACATTCTCTTCATGTCTGTGTGGGTTTCCTCTGGGTGCTCTGGTTTCCTTCCACAGTCCAAAGAATCACAGGCTGGATGGATTGGCCATGCTAAATTGCCCATAGTGTTCAGGGATGTGTAGATTATTGGGGTTGGGTCTGGGTGGGATGCTCCAAGGGTCAGTGTGGACTTGTTGGGCCAAAGGGACTGTTTCCACTGTAGGGATTCTATGATTCTCTGCTTTCATAATATTCAAAGGCTCTGCTTCCACCACCTTTGAGGAGCATTCCAAAGACTCATGATCCTCTGTCAGAAAAACAACTCACCTCCATTTTAAATTGGCCACCCCTTACTTTTAAACAGTGAACTCCCCCCACCCTCACTCCCCAGTTCTAGATTCTCCCACAAGACGAAACATCCTTTCCACATCAACACTGTCAAAATCCTCAGGATCTTACATGTTCCAATCAAGTCCTCTCCCACTCTTCTAAACTCCAGCAGTTACAAACCAAGCCTGCGCAATTTCCTCTCATTAGACAACCCATTCTTGATTACCTCGAACCTTTTTACTTTTCTAAAGGCCTGCTTTAACATCTTCTGATGACAGATGTTAAAATAACTGGCCTGTGGATTCCTGACTTCTGTATTTGTGAAAAAAGGAGTTACATTTGCTATTTACAATCTCATGAAACCTACCCTGAATCTAGGGAAGTTTGGAGAACTAGAACCAACACATTAACTATCTCACTCTCCATTTCTTTTAAGACTTGGAAATGAATTCTCTCAGGATCGAGGGACAGCTCTCACAATTTGCTTGGTGATTTCCCTGGTGATTATAATTTTCTTTTTTTTATTCATTCATGGGATGAGGGCATCGCTGGCTAAGCCAGTATTTATTACCCATCCCTAATTGTCCAGAGGGCAGTTGTGAATCAACCACATTGCTGTAGGCCTCGAGTCACATGTAGGCCAGGATGGCAGTTCCCTTCCCTAAAAGACATTAGTGAACCAGAAAGTTTTCCCCGACAATTGACAATGGATTCATGGTCAGCATTAGACTCTTAATTCCAGATATTTATTGAATTCAAATTCTAGAGGTTCTCCCTTCCTTTCATTTCTTAATTTACACAGTTTCTGCGATTTTACCTGTATCCTCAATACTGCAGGCTGATGCAAAATAGCTGCTTAATTTATCTGCCATCTCCTTATTTACCATTATGAATTCCCCAGACTCACTTTCTGTTGGACTAATGCTCCCTGTGCTAACTCTTCTCTTTTTAAAATATCTATAGAACTCTTACCATTTGTTTTTTTATATTTCTGGGTAACGTTCTTGCATTCTCTTTCCCTTCCTCTTAATCTTTTCATCCTTCTTTGTTCTTTTTTACATCCTGTCCAAACTTTTATTCTGCCACACATCTTTGCAAAATGATATGCTATTTCTTTAATGTTGATGCTATTTTTAACTTTTTAGTTGACAATGTATGGTGGCTCTTTCCTTGGAATAATTTTTTTCGTATTGGAATGTATCTGGCATATTTTGACATGTCTTCTTTAATGTCTGCCACTGCATCTCTATTGACTTATTGTTTAACCTAATTTGCCAGGTTACTTTAGATAGTGCTATTTTCATTCCCTTATAATCACCCTTATTTAAGTTTAAAATACCAGTCTTCTCTCCCTCAAACGGAATGGAAAATTTCACTATGATTGCTGCCACCGAGGGGCACCTTCACAAAGGGGTCATTAATTAATCCAATGTCATTGCATAACACCTGGTCTAGTACAGCCTGCTTTCTGATTGGCTCCAGGACATACTGTCCGTAGAAGCTATCCTGAAATCATTTTATGGGTGAGCAACAAATGCTGGCTTTGCCGGTAACGCCCACATCCCATGCAAGGATAATTTTATAAAATGTAGAGATAGAGCTTTAACATGATGTTGAAGTAGAAGATTAGCCATGATCTTACTGAAGGACAGAGCCACCTTGATTGGTTGAATGGCCAACACTGCTCCAGTTTCTGAAGTTTTCTTTTGTTTATTCATGGATTGTGGGCACACTGGTGGGACCAGCATTTCCTACCCACCACCGCTTGATCTGAGTGGCTTGCTTGGGCCATTTCAGAGGGCAGTCAAGACTTCAACCATGATGCTGTGCGTCTAGAGTCACATGTAGGCCAAAATGGGTAAGAACAGCAGATCTTCCTTCCCTAAGAGACATTTGTGGACCAGATGGGTCTTTACAATAATCAGCAATGGTTCTGTGGTCACCAGCAGAATACCTATTTTATTCCAGATATTCATCAGTTTCAAATTTCACCATTCGCCACGGTGAGATTTAAACCCAGGTCTCTCTAGATTACTAGTTCAGTGGCAACACCACTCTATCACCGCTTCCCCATTCCTACATTAATCCAGAAATTTTCTGGGGAGGATGGTGAGGGAGAGGTCCTTCTGAGCATAACTCAGGTACGCCCTTGGATAACATGATCTGTGGGCGCACTGTTTTAGAAGCTAATGGTTTTGAAAGGATTAATGTTGTTGAATGCATTTAGTTCCATTCAGTCTGATGCCATCATACTGGCTTGAATAGGAAGAACGTCAATGTGGTTGACATTTAATTGCCCTCTGGGCAATAAATGTTGGCCTAGCCAGAAATGCCCATACCCTGTGAGTGAATAGAAAAATAAACAATTAAACACCTAAGGACTCAATGAACATTTAAACTGCATTATCTTTATTCTCCCTGACCACACCAGACACTGTCCTTTTAAACTTATTACCCTGTGCATATGTGTTTAATGTTGCATTTTATTATCTTTTCCCTTGGAGTTAAGAAACACTAAAATCTTGTTTCTTACACTGAAGGAAACCTTAGTAATTGATTCCTTCATTTCCCATGAATTTTTTTTTAACTATTGGTTGGTACTGATTGAAAGGGGGTTGATAATGAGAGGAGATAATTATCCTTACGGCTGGCCATAAGACTGGTAATTGATTAAGAGTTGAAAAAGATGTCTCTATGGAGACGGATATTCCAACCTTGCCTTATAAATTTATCCTCGAGACAGAATACTAGCAGGGTAGGTTACAAATATTGGTGGATGCACTCTCAGGAGCAACAGTAGTTAGTCTTACAGCCAGTGATGTGGAATGTAGGAAATTGAGTTGTATTCTTGGGTTACAGTCAAGCAGCTGTCAAAGCAGATGCAACCAAATTTGACAGGAACCAAAGGAGGGCCAAGAATGCGCTGCCACTCATCAGTATTGTGACAATGATTGGCCAGATGAATGGCCCACTGGGTTGGCCATGAAGAGCTACTTCACGCATCAACGGTATCGCGTGAGTGTGGAGAATTTGCCGGTTATTCAGTCGTTTCAGCTTCACTGTGGGAAGACATACCAGATAAGATACACCAGGGGATCACCAAGTGCAGAGCACACGCTTTGTCACTGCTGTGGTGACCAAGGATCTCAAGGGAGATTGAGAACTTTATAACTGACTGTGAAACTTGCACTATTCACAGGCCTGAGTGACTAAGAGTCACCACTTGCCCTGGTAGACCATGGGATCGGGTGGGAACAGACCTACTTATGATTGATGGATGATGTTATCTTATCGTTGTCACAAAACCAGAATATGTAAGAGCAGGAGTAGGCCATCAAGCCCGCTGAGTCTACTCTGCCCTTCAATGAGATCATGGCTGATCTAATCATCCTCAACTCCACTTTCCTGCCTTTTCCCCTTAACCCTTGATTCCCTTACTGATTAAAAACCTGTCTATCTCAGCCTTGAATATACTTAATGACCCAGCCTCAACAACCCTCTGAGGTAAAGAATTCTACAGATTTCCTACCCTCTGAGAAAACGTTCCTCCTCATCTCTGTCATAAATGGACGACCCTGTAGTCTGAGATGATGTCCTCTGGTCCTAGACTGTCCCAGAAGAGGAAACAATCTCTCTGTATTTGTCCTGTCATGTCCCTAAGAATCGTGTATATATCAATAAGGTCACTTCTTATTGTCCAAGCTACCAATGAGTACAAACCAGCCCTACTCAATCCCTCACAAGAAAATCCCTCCATATCTGGAATCAACTCAGTGGACTTTTTCTGGATTGGCTTCAATGCCAGTATATCTATCCTTAAATAAGAGGGCCAAGGCATTCATAATATTCCAGCTGTGGTCTGATAGTGCCTTGTATAATTTTAGCACGACTTCCTTATTTTTATATTTCATTTATAAAGTCCAACCCTCAATTTTTCTTTCCTATTAACTGCTGAACGTGGAGGTTAGTTGAATATATTTTGCAGTGGATAAAAGTGAAAATGTTTTATACCACCACCACACGTGCCCTTGTCAGGGTCTTACATGAATTATTTACTGTGCATGAGATCTCTGGTGTGATTGCGTCAGATAACAGACCATGGTTTACTGAGAGGGCGTTCAGATGATCTGCAGTCAGGTGTGGATTTGAATGAATGACAAGCTCGCTGAGATACCTACAAACGAATGAGGAAGCCAAGTGCAAATCCCTTAGAAAGAAAAATGCTGACTCTTGTACATCCTTGTTAAATTACTAGGGCACACCCCCTTCAGTATGACTTATTGCTATCAGAATTACTGATGGGTAGAAAACTAAAGAGTCAGCTCCTCACCCTGTGAAAGGAATTGCCACAACAGTTAAATCCTTGGGACTAAAGGAATGCCTGTAACGAGGAACAATCTTACTGCAAGCTTTAAGCTACTCATCACAATAGACTTTGCTGTGCAGGATGGTATGCACACACAACAGGAATAGACACAAGATCTCAGCAGGATGAATACAGTCATCCAAGACTCTGTAGCCCTGAAGTGATTGTATGTTGTTTGAACAGCTAAGAGTGTGGTAAGTAGGAAGCTAGTTTCTTTCCATCCATCAATGATTGATTCAGATGAATCCAGCGAGGAATGTCATGATGGCAATAATTTACAAATCTCAGAGTCAAGAATCAAATCAAGGCTAACCATCTTCAAGCCCAAAGATGTACCAATATTCCAAATCCAAAGAAAGTGCATTTGAGAAAAATTGTAAAATCTACACTAAAAGTAAAGTCGGAGACTTAGCTGGGGGGGCGCGGGTGGAGCATGGGGAATGGGAATTGGTAAAGGCAATCATATACATGGATGTATAAATGTTAACTTTGAGGGAAAGAAAAGTTTTTTGGTGGGGGAGGATGTTATATAAGATAATGGTGTTGACAGGCTTAATGTTGGAGATACATTAATCTCTGCCCAATCTGATGATGTTATGGTGGCTTGATTGAGGATAAATTAGAACAGTTTAGGATTGAGTGGAGTTCAGGTAATATCCCAGGTCTCCTCTTCGTCTTGGGGACGGTGGCCTGTAACTTGGGCCAATGGCTGACAGTTGACAAACACTAACCTCCTGATGTCAGGGGAGGAGATTAAGAGTTTTTATTTTCGATGTCATGATTTTATAACGCATACGTTTTCACGATAATCCCCAAGTTTGTATCCTTCAACAATGTCACTCACCAATAGTTAATGTGACAACCTTACCATTTTATATGGCTCCTTTTGTGAATTTTACAAAACATCAAACAGTTGAAAGGAAAACCACCCAGCTGATATGGGACTGAGCCACAAGGATTGCAAGGAAATCTCAAATAGATACAAAAACAGAAACGTGAACTCTGCTTTCTCTCCACAGATCCAGCAATTTTTTTTTTTCTGATTTACAGCATCTGCTGTTCTTTCAGTTTTGAATCCCAAATAGATCCCTTGTTTGTAGCAAATGAACGTACCTCAATCAGGTCAACAGTGGAATTGTTAGGCATTGGCGGTAAAACGTTGGCTGTGCACCAGTGCCGAGGGACCCCCACTCCCAGACCATGATCCATAGACTGCTCCAAGGCACCCTAGAACCCCTTTCCTGTGAATGTAACAACAACCACCTATATTTACATAATGCTGTTAATATAGCATAATGGCCCAAAGCACTTCAAAGGAGTATTATTGACCAAAATGTGATGTCAAACCATGGAAGGATCTATTAACATGAGTGCTCAGATGCTTGGTTAATGACGTAGATTTTAAGGAGTGTCTTAAAGAAGAAAAGGGAGCATTAGTGAGACTGAAAGGTTTTGGGAAAGGAGGGAACTCCGAAGCCAAGTGCTGAGGCAGTTAAAAGTACGTTGACAAATGGATGTAAATCAGACATGGAAACAGGATTAGAAATGGCAGAGCGCAACAGTCTTAGAGGGGCCAAAGGAACATCTGTGGCTGTGGAGGAAGTTGAAAACAAGGACGAGAATTTAAAAAGAAAGTGCTGCCTGACTAGGGTCCGAAGGCATCAGGGAATACTGAGATGGTGGGTCAATAGGACCTAGTCAAAAGTAGAACAAGGGCAGCATATTTGATTTGATTTGATTATTGTCCCATGTACTCGGATACAGTGAGACGTTTGGGAGGGTTCAAAATAATACAAAGCTAAAAATGGCTGGCTATCTGAGAGACCACTGAAATAGTCAAGTCTGGAAGCAACAGGTAAGGATTGCAGCAACAAAGAAGTGGAGCCAGGGGCACAGGCTAGGGCACCTTCTGAAATTATATCAGTCTCGAAACATGAACTCCGCTTTCTCTCCACAGATGCTCCAGGCCTGATGAGTTTCTCCAGCATTCTCTGTGTTTGTTTCAGATTTCAATCATCCGTAGTTCTATGTTTTATCAAAGGATAAATGGCTGCAGATTGTGAAACGACTTGCATTTTTATACCATCTTTCCCTATCAAAGTACAGCTGATAAAATACTTATGAAGCCAAGTTCGCTTGTAATGTAGGAAACACAATGGTCAACTTGCACAAGCATGCCATTAGCAGCAATACAATAATGATCAGTAGATCTGCTTTTAATACGTTAAACACCTAGACCAGCTAGATGAAACTTAAGGGTAAGATGAATATATTTTGCTTTGCTAAACTGAACATTAGAAGCTCAGAACAACTACATGTTGGGTTTCTGATAAATGGAGTCCTACATTTTGTTTTGTGTACAACTGGAAATTCATTGGGATAGTTAACAATTTGATCAATGTCATGAACAGTTTGAGCCTCTTCTTAGAGTAGGTGGATTGGTAATGAAATTAACAAAAAACCTGTAAATGTTTTACGATACTATAAATACAGTGCAACCCGTGTAATACAAGTTACTATTAAGTAGATTACTTGGAATTAAATAAAAAGTCCCCAATTCCTGATTTAAAAAAAAACCCATCAATTTGCAAGAGTGGGCAGCAAACAATTTCCATGAAATGTTATAGTCACTTCTTCAAATGTAGTTCGAAAAAACTGAAAGAAAAATCAAGTACAGGAACAATGCTTTCAAGGCCTCATGCAACTAAACATATAGGAGAATAACTGGAGTAGAACACAACGTACAAAGAGAACGAAGGGTCATATTATTTGTGATTACCTATTTTTTAAAATTGTGCGGTCATTATGGCCTGGAACTGATTCCGGGCAGGTGGTTGGTTGGGTGTGTAAGGAATGTACTCTCTAACCCACATTATTGGCAATTCATATCATGTTTAGTTTTGTGGATTTAATCACATCCTTGTGCTATTGGTTGTACAAACATACAAATTAAGAAGGTAGACTGCTCCACTACTCAAAATTATGACTAGTCTGATTAGTTCATCTTCCTGCTTGCTCCCAATAACATTTCATCACTTTGCTTATTGACAATCCATCTCTATCTTGAAAAAATTCAGTCTGGTTCAGAAGGGAAAGAGTTCTAAAGACTCATAACCCTCAGAAAAATAATTTGCATCTGTCTTAAACGGGCAACCCTGTATTGCAGATCCACATTCACTCCTGTCACAAACACTCAGGACTTTGTCCGTTTCAATCGTGTTATCTTCTACTCTTCTAAACTCTAGCAGATACAAGCCTAGCCCTGTCATATTGTTTTACAATAAGACAACACGCCCATTCTAGGTATTAGTCTAATAAACCTGACAGTCACCTGATAGTCTTAACTTGTGGTGCAACATTTGTTTGCACCAACTGGAAAGCAGACTTTAAATTACTCAATTGGTGATTCACTTTGATTCCCAAAGATGCTGTTCGATGGCAGCTACTCATGTTACGAGCATTGCTACAAAATGCTGACTGGTTATTTATCATGGATACCACAGCTGACCCCAGTCCTGTCCCTCAGCTGGAGTCTCTGGGAATCAGGAATGAGAATCCTGTCTGCTGTTTCTTTTGCCCTTTTTGTTAAACCAGGAATGCTAAATTATTTAGTAGCACAGATTCTGGATTAAAACTACTTTTTTTTTTCCCCTTTATTCATTCACAGGATGAGGGAGTCACTGGCTAGGCAGCATTTATTGCCCATCCCTGGTTGCTCAGAGGGCAGTTACGAGTCAACCACATTGCTATCGGTCTGGAGTCACATGTAGGCCAGACCAGGTAAGGTCATTAAAGAGTTAAAATTATAGGATTTGAATGTCATCATGACATTTTTCTTCAGAGTTGATTGCAAAATTTGCATATACAATACTAGAGAGCCAGCAACAACCTATTGCCCGATGAAACCCAGGGCATTTTAATTACTGTTGGCCTACTTCTTTCCCAGAATGTGCCAAAAAATGGGTGAGAAAAAAAACGTTGACAGCGGAGGATGGCTGGTGAGAACCCGAGGGCTGGGGTGTTCCCACACCTTGTTCCGTATTGATCTTGTAAAGATCTGGCCAATGTTCCATAAACTACACAAGTTAACATTGTCAGTGACCTGTTACAATCATTTTTTGAGTGGGGGAGTAGTGCACTGGGTTTTATAGACCCAGTTATGGAGAAACTTCTAGGGACTTCAGATCGAATCTCACCAATAATTATATTATGTACAATGCATTTCTGTTAGTACATATTAGTTTTATTTGTTCATGGGATGCAGGTGTTTTTGGTTAGGCCAGCATTTATTGCCCCACCCATTAATGCCCTGGAGAAGGTCAGATGGTGTCTTGACATCTTAAACCGCTGCAGTTCTTGGTGCGCCAGAAGTGATTAGGAAGGACCCTCCACTACTTTGACCCAGCGACAGTGAAAGAATGGCCGATATAGTTCCAAGTCAAGATGGCATGTAGCTTGAAGGGGAACTTGTAGGAAGTCATGTTCCTACGCATCTGCTGTCCTTGTTCTTCTAGGTGGTAGAGACCACGGGCTTGATAGGTGCTGTCAAAGGCAAACTACTGCAGCGTATTTTGTAGCGGGTACACTCTTTGTTTATGCTCCATTTGATTTACACTTCCCTTCATTGGCAAGAACTTTACTGCTCCCTTAGTGTGACAATGCTGTCACTTTAAGACGTTATTTTGTCCTAGTTTTTTGGAGAGAGGTTGTAAGGTAGAGGCGCTGAGCGATTGCTAAGAAAGTAAACCCAAGGTCTCACAAATGGTTTATTTTGAAAAAGTTGGAACAATGCAAACAGCCTGGGTATGGCTAGCTTTCACAAACCAGGCTTTCTCGTTTTTTTTTAAGAAAAGTTTTTAGGTTTAGTTTTAAGCAGAAACCATTGGGGTCTCAAAAGAGTTGGAAGCTTCAGTGAATGTCTCCTAGATGCTAGTGCCTCTGAATTTTCTCTGGACATTTTTTTCCCTCTTGGATTGGAGAACTGCACGTGAGAATCTGTGTCTTAAATTTCCTTTTTTGCCAATGGGTGTGTTTATGGAATATTACTACATTGGAACAGCTAATGCGTAATGGGTACGATAGCTAGTCGTCATTTAAGTTTTCCAATAGTGTAAGTTATTCTACAATACAAACAAAAGAAATAAGTTTAACTACAGTGTTTAAATAAATTGTGTTTTGCTTAACGTTGAGTAGATTGACCAGTTGCATCAGTTCTGGAATACGCATTTCACATCTACCTTTAAAATAAGAAAAAGTTAGGGTCTAGGCTACCTTCTTAAAATACTTTGAATGGGTCTGGTTTGGTCTGATTCATAACACTTTTGTGGTTCAAACAAGTTTATTAGAAAGTATCTAATAAACATGGGGGAAGGTGATGGCCCAGTGGTATTATTGCTGCACTGTTAATCCAGAGACCCAAGCAATGGTCCAAAGGACCCAGGTTCAAATCCTGCCATAGTAGAATTTGAATTCAATAAATATCTAGAATTAAGAGTGTAATAATGACCATGAAACCATTGCTGATTGTTTGGGATGGTGGAAATACCCATCTGGTTCACTAATGTCCCTTAGGGAAGGAAATCTGCCATCCTTACCTAGTCTGGCCTACATGTGACTCCAGACCCACAGCAATGTGGTTGACTCCTAACTGCCCTCTGGGCAACCAGGGATGGGCAATAAATGTTGTCTAGCCAGTGACTCCCTCATCCTGTGAATGAATAAAGGGGGGGGGAAAAAAAAAGGTAGTTTTAATCCAGAATCTGTGCTACTAAATAATTTAGCATTCCTGGTTTAACAAAAAGGGCAAAAGAAACAGCAGACAGGATTCTCATTCCTGATTCCCAGAGACTCCAGCTGAGGGACAGGACTGGGGTCAGCTGTGGTATCCATGATAAATAACCAGTCAGCATTTTGTAGCAATGCTCGTAACATGAGTAGCTGCCATCGAACAGCATCAGTGGATGTTCCGCACACCTGAAACTGTACACCAGCAAAGAATCAATAGCTGCAGCAGAGGAAAAAAACCCCTTTGAATAGAGTTTTGGTATGACTCTTTAAGGAGGAGTTTAAATGGCTTTCTGCATTGCATAAATTGTGTAGGAGTGAGTTAAAGACAACAATCCCATCATATGATTCAGATAACTTTAGATGCAAGTTCAGATAAACAATTTGTTCTTCTTTTCTCGAGCTGCACTTGGACTTATGATGGCACCTGAACTTTGATCAAGTCAACAACTTTGAAAGTCACACATTAAATATTCACTTTATTCAAAAATGTACCTTATTTAACCATCTCAAAATCTTGGCCATCATAAACTAAGTGCGTGACAGGACAGAGTGGGTGAGAAGACTAGACTAAAGGTAAAGGTCACAGGCCTGAAGTGTTAATCCTTCCCCTCTCCACAGGTGCTGCCAGTGCAGAGTGCTTCCAGCATTTTATTGCAGATTTCCAGCATCTGCAGCACTTCAATTGTGTTGCTGTACAGTATAGACTGTCTTTTACAGTTCATTGCCCAATGACATTACTGATGGGGAATTGGAAGGCTTACTTTTAACTTTTGTTATTATGCAGGTTATGGCTTATGGTACTAGAACAACTTTCCTTGGTTGTTTTTTTTTGATTCCCCACCAGTACCCCAAAGACAAATGTGACCCATTGGTCCCCATGCCCTTTCATCCATGACTACACTACTCCCTGTCCATCAACTTCCAATTTAAAACTTTGCACCTCTTACAAACTTCCTAGGACTCTACATTATTCCAAATGGAATCATACAGCATAGAAACAGTCCCTTCGGTCCAACTTGT
>NC_063352.1:8457210-8474617 GCF_021869965.1 Rhincodon typus | reverse complement strand
AAAGTAAAGTTGAATCAGCCGTGCAGTTATTGAATGGTGGAGCAGCTCGACGGGCGGAACAACATTCCTCTGCTTATCTTTCTTACATTCCCGAAAAGAACCGCAATCAGCAGAGGCAGGCTGTGGGCACACTTTGCATTGATAATTGGCGATGTGTTTACTTTGCCACCAGGAACTTAGCCCTCAGGCAGTCTCAGTGCCTGTGACATCGCTGCCAGTGTAGCTGTTGGCATCAAAGAATAGGACGAGTTAAAGAATTTAGTTTCAACTGTTTCAGATCTATTCCAATCAAATATTCCCTCCACCGCTCCACTGTCCAGGCCCTCGTCACCTCCTTCCCTCTCATGTTGAACCTTTATCACTGAGTACAACCCACCAGGCAGAGTGACTATTACTGCAGCAAATGTAAGTGGACATCATCCAGCCAACCATCAATGGCATCACATCCGCGTAGATTGGGCACCGACTTCCAGTTTCAGGCAAACATCAATGGTGTTTTTACATTAACAGTTCTCCTAACAAATTTCAAGGAAACAGCACTTATTCCTTGAATCGCTTGAGTCCATAAGATCTAAATCTTCCTTTTCAATGCTGTTCCCATTTTCACTTTCATATTCTCTGGCCACAAATTACTCACAGGCAGATTCTGTACAGATAGTCCTCAGCCTGCCTTCACACATGGCCATTACACTGGAGCATTCCAGGCTGAGAAACTAAGATGCTGTTCAATTGTCTTTGCTGGATGAATAACTGGAAACGTGGCATTAGAAAACTGAAACAAAAGCAGAAATTTCTGGAAAAGCTGAGCAGATCTGGCAGCATCCATGGCGAGAAATCAAAGTTAATGTTTCAGTCCAGTGACCCTTCTTCAGAACAGAATTAGAAAACTGTACGTTGCATGAGGGATGCTAATTTCACTGCAAATTGTTTACTATCTTAACACGCACACAGCCGCACATAGCATGCACACACACGGACATACAAACACACAGACAGCCATGCATTCACACGTGGACATAGATGCACACAGAGACGCAAACACACACACAGACGCGTGCACAGATACACAAACACACACGTAGACATACAAACACACGCATACAGATACACAAACATAGACACACACACATACACAAACACAGACACACAGGCGCACGCAGATACACAAACACATACACAGATGCACACACAGATTCACAAATACACAGACATACAAACACAGATGCACACACACACTGATATGCGCACACACTGACACACATTCAGATACACAAACACACATAGATGCACAGACACACACATACAGATACACAAACACAGACACACAAGCGCACACACAGATACACAAACACACAGACATACAAACACAGATACACACACACTGACATGTGTGCACATGGATACACATACAAATACACAAACACACACACATGGATACACAGACACACACACATACAGGTACACAAACACAGACAAACAGACAGATACACAAGCACACAGACACATGGACATACATACAGATACACAAACACACACAGGCACACACACAGATGGAAAAACATGCACACATAGACAGCACCAAAACTGCCATAGGCTCTAACATGTTGCACTCCCTTACCACCACCATCCCGTTTCCCCATCACAGAATTGTTACAGCACAGAAGCGGATTGTTCTGCCCTCTGTGTCTGTGCCGGCTTCTTAAAATGAGCAAATTCCTTCATATCATTGTCCTGCCTTCTCCCTTTGAAGCTGCTCATTATTCCTTTATAAATACCCACCAAATTCCCTTTCCAACAGCATGGTGGAAGCTGTCTTCCTTGTTGTTGCGGGCAGTATATTCCCACACATGTGTCAGTCATGGTGAGAGAAAGATTTCCTCATTGCAGGATTGCAAAACCATGAGGGTTACTTTGACTGCAGGCCCTCACTACTGTTTTACATGAGTCAAGAGTGCATTTCTGTGCATTTTTTTTTATTAACAGTGACCCTTGAAAGGGTGCTATCGGATCAAACTAACCCCATTTCTCTGCAGGTGGGGGTTGTCAGTCTGGAGTCCCTTGGCCACAAATAACTCCCAACTGAGAAACTCCCAGCCCTGAGAGGCCATCTGAAGGAGTACAGCTGATGAGTAACTCAAGCACAATTCTCAATGGAAACCACCTCTTTCAGCGTTTTTGATTTGTATCTGAATTGTTTTTAATCCACCAATGACTCCAACCTGTGAAGACATGTTCAAAGCAAAATAATCTAATGCAAGACTTTGTTTGCTTCCATAAAATCAGCTGTCATTTCTCAATAAACAAGCCTGGAACTCACCCCCATGTTTCAGAGTGACTGCAGTGCGGAATCTGGTCTTTTTAAACAGTTGGCTACTTCTCACAACAAGATCTACCCCAGATTTCATAGAACAAACACTCATTCTCTGGGGGTGATTTGGTTCGAGTTCCCAGGAACACTTCCTATCTTAGTTCTGGAGGAACTGGAGTAGACCATTCAGCCCCTCAAGCCTATCCCAGTACTCAATGTGATCATTAAACATTTCAATTTCTCTTTTCAGAAACCGACCCATGGAAACAGTCCATGTTGAACATAATCCCAAACCAAACTTGTCCACCTACCTGCACTTGGCCCATTTCCCTCCAAACCTTTCCCATTCGTGTACTTATCCAAATGTCTTTTAAACATTGTACATCACCACAGCAACATCCTCTCCCCCCCTCACTACAAAGCTGTATCCCCTTTAAATGCCATCCACAACACCAGCCTCTGCTTCATCACTGCAGCATTGTAAGTATAAATGAAATGCAAAAGTCAAATGTCTCAAGCTCAGAGGGAAAACAAGGCACTAAACAAGCCCTTAGGGAGGGAATTCCAGCAATGTTGACCCAGTGACAGTGAAGTAACAGCGATATATTTCCAAGTCTGGATGGCGAGTGGCTTGGAGGTGGTGGTGTTCCCATATGCTGCTCTTGTCCTTCTAGATGGAAGTGGTTGTAGGTTTGGAAGGTGCTGTCTGAGGACTTTTTGGTGAACTTCTGCAGTGCATGGAGAGTGTGGATGGTAATACAGCCAAAATCAATCACACTGGCTGCTGAGTGGAAACTGCATTCCCCATAGGAACTGGGTGGAATACCAGGAGAAGAATCTTCCCCCTCTAAATAACCTTCTGCACCTCCTGTTGGTTGACCCAACTGCTAGTCAACTGTGGTTGTCATCTTGACTTCTTGGGTCATAGAACACTGAATGTAAAGGGAAGGTATGGAAAACAGAGCATTTATCATGACGAAAGGAGTTAAAGTGTCATTGGGTTTATGATGGCAGAAATTCAAGGTGGAGGATATAGTGATCGTAATAAGGTCGGCCAGGTGGGTCTCATAGAATAGGAGATCCCTCACTGGGGCTGTTAACCTGGTCCGAACAGGGAGCCCTGGCTGACAGATATAAACAGGGCTGTCAGGGTCTTTGTTCACCCTGAGAGCTGGCTCAGAGGGAGCTGGATCAGTGTCAAGGACACTCCACATGTAAATAAACGGGGACTTAGTAATGGGATACCAACCTCTGTGGAGTTATTTCAGAAGGGGAGTCAGAGTGCAGTAGCATACCCTCCAGGATCTAAGATACACATTCATTAAACGCACACAGCACCTATGATGTGACAGCAGCTCCTTGAGTAGTGAGAGGGGAGGCGATGTTGCTGTGGTGATGTGCAATGTTTAAAAGACATTTGGATAAGTACATGAATGGGAAGGTTATGGAGGGATATGAGACATGAGCAGGCAGGTGGGACTTAGTTTAGTTTGGGATTACGTTCATCATGGACTGTTTCCATGAGCCGGTTTCTGCACTGTATGACTCTATGGCTCTGTAATTGATTCTGGGGGAGTTGATTGGTCCCTCTCATGGCTTGTTTGGACAAGTGCATTCAACTGGGAGGCAGAGAATTGCACTCCCTTCCCACCTCCAACAGAATGAAATCTGGTCTGGAAAGGCCTGTAGTCAGAGTCCCATGCCCACTCTGAGTCAGTTGCTAATGTGGGCAATTATAGACCAACAGATGAGGACCTGGCATCAGGAGGAGGGAGTAGGTACAATTAAGCGATAACCCCTCCCTCCTACCCTCTGCCCATGCTGCCAACCACCCCTGCCTTCACTCCGCATGCCTCCCAACCCCACCACCCCCAACCAATCCTCTCCTGCCATGTCTCACCCTGGATTGCTCTACAATCCTGGGCCCTCTGGGAGCTGACCATCTCTAGCAATAGGCATTGATCAACGCCCCAAACCCCCACAACAAACCCCCTCCCCCCGTCATCCCGGTGACACTAATTAGTCCGGCCCCAGCCTCTACTGAATCCTGGTTGGGTGGAATTAGCCCCTCCTGTGTCCTTGATCTCAGAAAAGCCCACGGGTGAGCGTGGCCAATAGGGGCAAGGCCTTGCTCAGAGGTGGTTACAGCCAGCTGGTGAGACCCATACCCCACCACCGCACCCTCACCCATTGGATGTCCCTGTCTGTGGGTCTCTTTCTGATGTATGTGTGAGCATGTGAGCGTGTGTATGTGTGAGCGTGTGTACGTGTGAGCGTGTATACATATGAGCGTGTCCACACTGTGTGCACATTTCCACATGTGTGAATACATATGTATGTGTACATTTGTGTATATGTGTATGTGTATGTTTGCTTGTGTGTGTATGTGAGTCTACACTTGTGTGCATATATTGGTTTGTGTTTGTGGGTGTGCGTGTGTTTGTGTGTGTTGTGTCTGCATGTGTTAGTCTGAGTGTGGCAGCTGAGGAAGAGAAACTAAAAGCAACTTGTAAACTTGTCACAACAAATATTTCAAAGCATTGTAATTAAACTGTTCAGACATAAGGAAACTGGCTTATCACTGAGGTACAAAATACCTGCTTTGCTGCATTCTAAAATGTGAGACTAAAGTTGAAGTCAGACAAATGAGAAAATCTCCTTTTAATGGTCTGTGGTCAAATGCACTGTAACATTTTACATTTCGGGTTAATGGACCGTTCAAAAATATTAAGAGGACTTGGCCATTAAAATTTTCACTGCCCCCTTCAGAGCTGTCTACTGTTACGTTTCCAACATTTGTACAGGAGGTGATAATCTTATGGCATTATTGCTTGACGTATTAATCCTGAGACCCAGGTAATGTTCTGGGAACCTGGGTTCAAATCCCACCATGGACAGATGATAGAATTTGACTAAAACTCTGGAATTAAGAGTGTAATGACCATGAATTGATTGTTGGGAAAATCCCATCTGGTTCATTAATGTCTTTTAGGGAAAGAAACTGCTATCCTTACCTGGTCTGGCCTACATGTGACTCCAGACCCACAACAATGTGCTTGGGTCTTAACTGCCCTTTGCCCTTGACCCTTGGCTTTAACTTGACCTCTGAGCAATCACGGATAATGCAATAAATGCTGGCCCAGTCAGTGGCACCCACATTCCATGAATGAGTAAATGAAAATTGTAACAACTCCACTTGCACGCTCCAAAATGCAGAAGATATTCGAAGAAGGTTCAAGATACTGGTGCTCTGGAAAGTTGATACATAAATGCAAGCTTTGTTTTCGAAAATAGTTTTCAAACAAATTAAAAAGGCTAGTGAGCCACAAAGTTTATTTTTTGCTTTCTGTCCCACATGCAATACAGAAAAATGTCTTGCACATTATGTTCACAACTTGCCCCAGAGTCAAACATAATGGTGGTGATTTTGTGTAATGTCAAAGTTATCAACAACAAACAAAAAGAATTCTCACCTGACTGAAGTTTCTAAAGTGCAAACTGGCAAAATTGCCCGAAGCATTAGTAAAAGTTCCCACGCTAAATTAACTCAACCCTTGCACAATTAGTTGTAAGAAATTGAAATTCTGTATTGTAACATTTAGGATTCCACTATGGAGCTAACTTCAATTTTGGCCTTGATTCAAATACACTTGAGTAGGAATGTGCGGTCTTGGATCTCAGCTTTTTTAAAATGTGCTTAGGCTGGTTAGTGATGAATTTGAGCTGGTTAATGGATTCAGGCTGGTTAGTGGTTAAATAACTCAGACATATCAGTGTATTCAGATGAGATAGTGATGGATTTGGCCTGCTTGCTGCTGAATTTTGGCCAATTCGTGATGAGTTTGGGATGGATTAGTGGATGTAGGCTGGCTAGTGAAATTAGATTGGTTAAAAGAAAACTTGGGTTGTTTAGTGAACGAGGGCTAATTAGCTAACCTGGGTTGGTTAGTGGAAGCGGTTAGTTTTAACCTGTTGCCATGTACTCACTGCGCCCAGTGACAAAGCTTTCAAAATTAACCCCACTCCGGTGCCAAGGTTGAAAGAATTGGGTGGAAAACTTGTATCAAACAGAACAACAGGAGTCTGTCTTTAATTGTTCCAGAACCAGAATAATTGTGAGGGAGTGTTCACTGGAGGGTGGGAATGTCATTATGAAATTAGAAGCTGATTCCACCTGTCGGTTTGCTAATGACTGGGCTGGGTTAATATCCTCATCAACCTGTTCAGAGACGGCAGATGGAGTTTAATCTGGATAAATGCAAGACATTACACTTTGGTACAACAAACAAGGGTAGGGCTATACAGTTAATGATAGGGCCTTGGGTAGTGTTGTAGAACAGAGTGACCTAGGAGTGCAGGTACATAATTCTTTAAAGTTTGTGTCACATATAGACAGGATGGTCAAAAAGGCGTTTGGCACCTTGCCTTCATTGCTCAGTCATTCGAGTATAGGAATTGGGACGTTATGTTGAGGTTGTACAGGACATTGGTGAGGCCTCTTCTGGAATCTGGTTGCCCAGTGATAGGAGGATATTATCAAGCTGGAGGAGGATTCAGAAGAGATTTACCAGGATGTTGCCGGGTTTGGATTGTTTGAGTTATAAGGAAAGGCTGGATAGGCTTGGACTTTTTCACTGGAGTTTAGGAGGTTGAGAGGCAACCCAATAGAAGTTTATCTATACTTCTCAATATTTTATAGAGTTGATGGTAGTTGCCTTTTCCCTAAAATGGAGAATTTCAAGACTAGGGGACATGTTTTTAAAGTGAGAGGAGAGAGGATTAAAAGAGACATGAGAGGCAATTATTTTATGCAGAGGGTGGTTCACATGTGGAATGAACTTCCTGATGAAGTGGTGGATGAGGATACAATTCCAATGTTTAAAAGGCATTTGGATGGATATGTGAATAGGAAAGATTTAGAGGGATATGGGCCAGGAGCAGGCAAGTGGGACTAGTTTAGTTTGGGATTATGTCCAGCACAGACTGGTTGGACAGAAGGGTCTGTTTCCATGTCGTGTGACTCTAAGACTCTGAGATGAGATGAATTGAATCTGGCCTTCCTAGCTCAGAGGTGGGGACACTACCATTGCACAACAAGAGCCCTACTGGGTTATCATTGAAATTGGTTATAACATTGTCTACACATTTCCGATTCCCACTTCAGCCAGAGTGAACTTTCACAATGCTGCCCAGCTGTGACACTGGGGTTCCCAGCCAAATTCCAGGAATCAGTTAGCTTCACATTCATACTGAGACTCTGAAAATGAATCATTTGATCCAACAGCACATATGGAGGCCATTTGACCCATCCTGTATGTTATTGCTGTGTTGGAAAAGTGGGTGGCATGGTGGCTCAGTGGTTAGCACTGCTGCATCACTGCACCAGGGACCTGAGTTCGATTCCACCCTCAGGTGACAGTCTGTGGGGAGTTTACACATTCTCCAGGAGCTTGGGGTTTCCTCCCACAGTCCAAAGATGTGTAGGCTAGGTGGTTTGACCATGCTAGGTGGTTTGCCCATAGTATGCAGCAATGTGCAGGCTAGGTAGGTAAGTGTTGGGAAATGCAGGACCACAGGGATAGGGTAGGGGCTGAATCAGGGTGGGATGCTCTTAAGAGGGTCAATGTGGATATAATGGGCTGAATGGCCTGCTTCCACACAGTAGGGACTCAATGAACTCCTCCTCCCCTGCTCTTTTCCATCAATCATTTCCTTTTCAGGTATTCATCAAATTCCCTTTGGAAAGTTATTAATCCTGGAACCAAAACCTTTCACGACACTATGTTCCAGCTCACAACAACTGGCTCTGGGATATGATCCTGATGGAAACTCCACACCAGAGCCTGTGGTTTCTTTTTCCACAAACCTGGATCTCCCATGATCAATGTGAAGGAACTAGTCAAATAAAGGTGGTGCACATTGCATTTAACAATAAAACAGATTATCAGCCCAAGTTTTCCTATTAGCATTGGAATCCTTCTTTCAGGCAAGAAAATATCACCTGCTTAGTTTGCTCCAACTTTCCTGGCCAAAATTCCAATATAAGATTCTTCCAACCTCTGTCGGCTCAGGAATCTTTGGAAGATACATCCAAGGAAACCTGTGCAGAAACCATGCTCCCTTTGTACAGCACTAGCTGCCATATTCCAGGAAGTGAGTTTTTCTTTTGAAGATTTAGTTTTAGATTTTATTGTCATGTGTACTCAAGTACAGGAGTACAGTGAAAAGTGTACAATGTGACTAATTGTCAGATACTTTAGAGACTTTTAAGCGACTCTTGGATAGGCACATGGATGATAATGTAATGTAGGGTATGCAGAGTGGATTGATCTTAGTAGGATAATAGGTCGGGCACAACATCGTGGGCCGAAGGGCCTGTACCGTGCTGCGCTGTTCTATGTTCTATGACCACACACATCATCTTAGGTACAAGTACCATGGTACAAGATCTTAAGAACAAGCTGGAAAGAAAGAACGAAGTTAATAGTTAAACATTGCAGTAATGATACCACAGTGTAAAACATACGAAATAAGGTTAAAAGTTACACATTGCAGACTTTCTTAGTTTTAAGTAGAAAATAAAGAAATAAAGCAGAAAGTTTAAAAATTGCGGTCTTTCTTAAGTGCTTAGCCATAGTTGGACTGCGAGACCAGAAGTCCAGACTTCCTGGAACTTCTCAGTGAGTTAGTAAATAGCTAAGGGGGTGAGAGTGGGCTAGTAAGGTTAGGAAGGCTGGGTGGTCAGTCTGTAGTGTGGTGAGGTGGGTTAGATTGGATTTGTGCTGGTGGTGGGTGTGTGAATGGAGAGAGAGTGTTGGGAAAGCCAGGAGGGAGTCGGGGTCTCAGCGGGCAGTCGGGGTAGTAAGAGGAATCAGGGGTCGGAGTGGAGTTGGGTCTCGGGGTATTCGGGCAGCAGTTCAGAGTTTTGTGATGGGATTGGGGGGCAGAAGTGCAATTGAGGAGTCACACTGGGAGTTGGGGGATCGCGAGGTACAGTTAGGGGCCAAGGGGAGGCAGAGGTCTGAGGGCAAGTTGAAGAGTGAGTGGGGGCAGAGACAAGGCAGGAGTCAGGGCGTTCGAAGAGGGAGTCAGAAAGAGTTCAGTGTGAGTGATTGATGGCCCAGTTGTACAGGCAACCATGACTTCAGGGCTTTTTTCCATCGAACATTTCCTGGGTAACTATCCAGGTAAGTCAGTCAGAATTGTCCCTGGCTCTAACCCAGAGCTGAAGACATTTTTACCAGGAAACAGGGAAAGTTCAAACTTTCTAGAAAATTCCCAGAGAGTCATGGTGCTGGAGGGTCCCAGGGTCCCAGTGTTCACCTTGTGTATGTCCTATCTCTGACTGTCCAGGAACCCCAGGACCCAAACTATTCGGTCTTTCTGTTTCCTGGTACTTAATTCACACTCACTGATTTTTTTTTATTTTTGATTTTTCTGTTCCTCCTTTCTGTTCCACACAAGTTAATTTGACATTTCTGGGCTTGTTGCCAACTCTTTCCGACTCAATTACTTTTCCTTAGATCTTTCCTTTCCTTGACCCCATTTTCCTCCTTATAATCTTAACGTCTTACAGGCTAGTTCATGCAGAATGTAGGACCAGGAGTAGGCCATTCAGCCCTTTCGCCCTGTTCCACAATTCAATAAGATCATGACTGATCTGCAACGTGACTCCATTTTGCCACATCCATTGACTAATCAAACATCTACCACCTTTTGCATTTACTCTTTTCATTTCTGAAAAGTTTAGCTCTAATTTTAACCACAGCCCTCAGTCCGAGACACCCTCAACCAGCTGAAATTATTCTTTACATTTACTCTCTATCTCCCCCAGTCTCATCCCCGTAACATCTTGAAAACTCTAATCAAATCACGCCTTTACCAGATAAATTCCAGGGAATACATTCCTAGTTGTTAACTCATCCTCATAAGTTAACCTCTTTCAGTTTTATTTCTCTGTCTTGGATTCATTGTGTGGAAAAGTGATAATATTACAATTGCCTCCTGGCGGAGAAAGCCCTTGCCTGCTTCCAGAATGCACGAGAAAATAACAGTGCACACATTTAACATTTAACATCATCCCTCTGGACTTAATGTAGAATATAGGAGTAGCAGTAGGCCATTCAGCCCTTCAAGATTGCTTTGCCATTCAAAATGGCCACAACTGATCATCCAACTGACTCCCCGTTCCTGCTTTCTCCCGCATACCCTATGACCCCTTTCACTCTAAGAACTACATCTAACTCTGTCTTGAAAAAAAATTCAATGTTTCAGCCTCACCCGCTTTCTGTGGCAGAGAATTACACAGGCTCACCACTCTCTGGGTGAAGAAATATAATAAGGAAATGAAAGCAAAATGCTGCCAATAGAATTCAGGGCAGGTGGTGGCATAATGACAATGTCATAGAGTCATAGAGTCATACAGCACGAAACAGGCCCTTTGGCCCAACCAGTCCATGCTGAACATAATCCCAGCCTAAACTACTCCCACCTACCCACTCCTGGCCCATATCCCTCCTAACCCCTCCTATTTATATATCTATCCAAATCTCTTTTAAATGTTGTAATTCTACCCGCATTCCACATGGAAAGAAACCTCTGTGTAAAAAATTTGCCTCTTATGTCATTTTTAAAATCTCTCTCCTGTCACCTTAAAAATCTGCCCCTTCATCTTGAAATTCATCCATCCTAGGGAAAAGACAACTATCATTAACTCTATCGATATCTCGCATTATTTCATAATCAGGTCACCTCTCAACCTCCTATGCTCCAGTGAAAAAAGTCCCAGTCTGTCCAGTCTTTCCTTATAACTCAAACCGTCCATACCCGGCAACATCCTGATAAATCTCTTCTGAACCCTCTCCAGCTTGATAATATCCTTCCTATAACTGGGTGACCAAAACTGGACACAGTATTCCAGAAGAGGCCTCATCAATGTCCTGTACAACTTCAACATAATGTCCCAACTCCTATACTCAATGGTCTGAGCAATGAAGGCAAGCGTACTAAACACCTTTTTAACCATCCTGTCTATATGTAACACAAACTTTAAAGAATTATGTACCTGCGCCCCTAGATCCCTCTGTTTTACAACACTACCCAAGGCCCTGCCATTAATTGTGTAAGCCCTACCCTGTTTGTTGTACCAAAATGTAATGTCTCCATTTATCCAGATTGAACTCCATCTGCCATTTTTCAGCCCATTGACCCCACTTGATCAAGATCCCTTTGTAATCTTAGAAAATTTTTTTCACAGTCTACTATGCTGCCAATTTTGGTGTCATCCACAAACTTACTGACCTTCAATATTCTCATCTAAACCATTTATATAAATGACAAACAGAAGAGGACCAAGAACTCATCCCTGTGGAACACCACTGGTCTCAAGTCTCCAGTCCGAAAAACAAACCTCCACCATTACTCTCTGTCTCCTGCCTTTAAGCCAATTATGGATCCAATTGGCAAGCTCACTCTGAATCCCATGTGATCTAACTTTACTAATTAGTCTACCATGCGGAACCTTGTCAAAGGCTTCACTAAAATCCAAATAAACAACATCTACTGTTCTGCCAACATCAACCTTTTGGACTTCCTCAAAAAACTCAATCAAGTTAGTGAGACACAATTTTCTTTGCACAAAACCATGCTGACTATCCCTAACCAATTTTTCCCTCCCTAATCGTCCATAAATCCTATCTTTTATAATCACCTCCACCAATTTATCCACTACCAAAGTCAGATTCACAGGTCTATAGTTCTCTGGTTTCTCTTTACAATCTTTCTGAAACGAAGGTACAACATTAGCCAACCTCCAGTCAACAGGCACCTCACCTGTAGTTATAGATGATGCAAATATTTCTGCAAAGGGTCTCATAATTTTATAATGTTCTGGGACACATTAGATCAGGTCCAAGAGATTTATGCACCTTTACATTCACTAGGACCTCCTGAACTTCCTCTTCTGTAATGTGAACTATTTTTAAAACAGCAAGGTTTATTTCTCTGCCTTCTCTAGACTCCATTTCTTTCTCCACAGTAAAAAGTGACGCAAAATATTCATTCAGTATCTCTCCCATCTTCTGGGATTCAAGACAAAAACAATCTCCTTGATCTTTAAGAGGTCCAATCCTTTCTCTAGTTACTCGCTTGCTCTTAATGTATTTGTAGAATCTCTTTGGGTTATCTTTAACTTATCTGCCTATGCTATCTAATATTTCCTTTATCTTCCTGATTTCTCTCATAAGAATGCCTCTACACTCTTTATCTTGATTAAGATATTCAATTGAACCAAGTTGTCTATATCTAAAAAAGATGGTCTTTTATTTGTGACTAGAACCTCAATATCTTTATTCATCCATTGTTCCTTAATCTTACCAACTTTACCCTTCACTCTAACAGGAACAAAATGTCTCTGAACTCTCATCATTATACTCTTGAACACCTCCCACTTGTCAGACATCCTTTTACCTGTGAACAGTCTACTCCAATCAACTTTTGAAAGTTCTTATCGCATACCATTAAAATTTGCCTTACTCCAATTAAAAACTTTAAATCTTATGGGAGGCTTATCCTTTCCCGTCACCATTTTGAAACTAATGGAATTATGATCGCTAGACCCAAAGTGTTCCCTACTTTTACTTCAGTCACCTGCCCTGCCTTATTGCCCAAAAAAGGTCTAGTTTTGCTCCTTCTCTAGTAGGAGCATCTACATATTGATAATAAAAATTTTCTTGAACGCATTTGACAAATTCTTCATCATCCTAACCTTTAACACTATGGTAGTCCCAGTCAACATTTGGAAAATTAAAATCCCCCATTATTACAACCTTATTATGCTCCCATAGATCTGAGATGTCCCTACATATTTGTTTCACAATATGTTTCTTATACTGGGGAGGCCTATAGTACAATTGCATTAAAGTGACCTTTCCTTTGTTTTTGTAATTCATACCCATATATTATCACTGGATGATTATTCAGAAATGTCTTCCCTAGTTACAGCAATAATTCATTCCTTAATCAAAGCACCAACTCCCCTCCTTTCTTGCCTCCTTATATATCCTTCCTATAGCATCTAAAACCAGGAACATTGAGCTGCCGGTCTTGTCCATCTTTCAGCCAAATTGCTGTAATAGCTATGACATCCCAATCCTATGTTCCTAAACATGCCCTGAGTTCATCAGCCCTACCTGTAAGACCCCTTGCAATGAAATAAATGCAATTTAGTTCTTCAGAGTTACTGTATACTCTGACTCTCTCTTGTCTTTCTTTTCTAATTGACATGCTCCCCTCACATTCAGAACCTTCCCCATCAATCTTTCCATTTACACTGCTACTTAGATTTTTTCCACTTGCCTTCTCTATCAGTATAAAGTCACCCTTAATAGAATGAACAAATCTCCCTGCTAAGATATTGTTCCCTTTCTAGTTTAGGTCAGGCCCATACTTTTTGAACAGGTTTTTTATATCCCAGAAGACATTCTAACTGTCCAAAACCTGAATCCCTGAACAATACACCAGCTCTTCAACAGTTGATTTATCTCCTTAAACCTTTTGTTCCTTCCCTTGTTAGAGTTTGGCATTGGGAGTAAACCAGAAATTACAGCTTCTAAGGTTCTATTTTTTAATCTTCTACCTAACCTCTTAAATTGACTCTGTACTGCTTTCCCTAAAAATATCATTCCTACCAATGTGTACAGTAATTTCTGGCTTCTCAATCTCACCCTTAACAATATGCTTGAAACATTTAGAAACGTTCTTAATCCTACCTCCAGGAAAACAACAAATCATCCTAAATTTACGCTCACTGCAACAGAGTCGTCTGTCTATGCCCCTGGCAGGAGACTCCCCTATAACAATAATTCTATTAAATCTTGTCCAATGCTGACTAAGATAAGAATCAATAACTGACTGGTCCTCCCATTTTCCTCAGAGAAACTATTCCCTTCAGCTGTTCCAAAAACTGAATTTCTCTTTGACAGAGGAATAGCCACTGAAGACTTTTGAACTGCCTTCTTACCTTTCCTGACAATCACCCATCTATCTGACTGATCCTGCTGGGCAGTAACTTTTCTAAATCTACTAGCCATCTCACCCTCTACCTTATATATGGCCTTGATAACATTAAGCCTAAAAAAAAAATTTCAATAACATCTTATATATGAAATAAACTACTTTTCATTACCTACAGAAAATAATGTTAAAATGGAAAAAAGATTAAACATATATATATCAAACATAGAAAAATCACATAAAATCAACCACTTAGCTGATTAACTGAATGAAAGTGATTCCTCTTCAATAAATTCCTCGAAGAAAATAAAATCTTCTCTAGAGCTGACTACGTGTCAGACACTGTGGAACAAAAACGCAACTCCTTATTTAAAAAGTACTGCTCAGTTTTTTCAAAAAAAATCTTTGCAATGTAAAAAATAACCCTCCAAAACACATATAGACTGTTTTAATTTCTGTATTAAGAATTTTAAAAAACTCAGCCATTCACTGTAAACCCTTAAAATAAATATTTTTAGAAAAAAGTCCGTTTGAAAAAAAATTGTACTTTTTTTGGTTTGGGTTTTGGTTTTTTTTTGAATGTTAATTATACAAAATGGAAAAAAGTTCTTAGTAAACTATACTGACTCTAATAAGTGTAAAACTAAAAAAAACTATAAGAAATCTTTAACTAAGCCTGCAATCCCAGGAGAAGCTGCAAGATCCACGCTACTCACTAATATAACAATAATGTGATTGGATTTAGTAATCCAGTGAGTCAGGCTAAGGTTCTGGGAAAGTGGGTTTGAATCCCATTGAATGTTGAAAGTTTAATTCAATAAAATCTGTAATTATAAGTTAGCCTAATGGCAACAGGACAGTGATTGTTGTAAAAATCTACCTCATTCACTAGTGAATTTCAGGCAAGGAATTCTTCTCCCCTGGCCCTTGCCTGGTCTGGCCTACATGTGACTCCAGTACCCACAGCAATGCAGTTGGCTCTTAATTGCCCTCTGAAATGACCTAGAGGAGCAACAAATAAAAATAATATTTTGATTGGGGTAGCACAGTAGCTCAGTGGTTAGCACTGCTGCCTCGCGGCGCCAGGGAGATTAGGTTCAAGTCCAGCCTCAGGCCTGTATGGAGTTTGCACTTTCTCCCCATTTCTGCATGGATTTCCTATGGGTGTTCCAGTTTCCTCCCACAGTCCAAAGGTGTGCAGGTTAGGTGGATTAGCCGTGTTAAATTGCCCATAGTGTCCAGGGGATGTGCGAGCTAGGTGGATTGGCCATGGGAAATGCAGGGTTAGGGTAGTGGGATGGGTCTGGGTGGAATGCTGTTTGGACGGTCAGTGTGAACTCGATGGGCTGAATGGTCTGCTTCCACACTATAGGGATTCTATGATTGTTTTGGTGATTTGATTGATAGTCTTTGTGGATCTTTTCTTGTCGCAATCATTTTGCCACATTCTGTTTGAAACAAGCCATGAAAGTGTCACACAGTGAACCTTTGAGATATTGTTGGCTGAGGGACATTCCACACTCAGTACTGTGCCTGTCCCACTGTCACTCAGGTATACCTTCCTGGTTGCTTACCCAGTGACTTTCTGACTGTGTCAGCACCTTGAGCTGCATCTGCGGTTTATAACAAGCTTCCCGGTAATAATAGCACTTAATGTAAATGTAATTGTTCACAATACTAGTGTGCATATACTATTAGCTGTACCTAACGTGAAAGTTGTAAGGAAAACATCATCCATGTTACAGCATTGTGACATGAAAGATATGGGTTATTTCGTAAAACAGGTCTATAGAGTCAGGTAGAATTCAGTAGCTCTCTGGTGGTCCTGTCCTATAGCTGTTAGGCCAAAGGCTTCATGCCAAGATCCCCTTTAACCCTCTTTAGATACTGTGTATTCTCCTGGGACAGACAAAACAAAAACCCCTCAAGTCAAAAACTCCAAACTAGTCAGAGAATAAATAAAAAGCTCTGAAAAATTCTCTAATCCCTCGAGGCAAGCAGAAGGAGTTCAGGAGGTTAATAAGACTACGGCTTATATTTTTGGCAACTGGCTCCTTTGAAGGTTCACACTAATTGACCAGCCATTGCATTTTTAAAATGTAGAACACGTACAATTTGCTCTATAGACCCGCTGGGATACAGGTAATATAAAACACAAAGTATAAAGACGCTGGGATACAGGTAATATAAAACACAAAGTATAAAAACGCTGGGATACAGGTAATATAAAACACAGGGTATAAAAACGCTGGGATGCAGGTAATATAAAACACAGGATATAAAGACGCTCGGATACATGTAATATAAAACACAGGATATAAAAACGCTGGGATGCAGGTAATATAAAACACAGGGTATAAAAACGCTGGGATGCAGGTAATATAAAACACAGGGTATAAAAACGCTGGGATACAGGTAATATAAAACACAGGGTATAAAAACGCTGGGATACAGGTAATATAAAGCACAGGGTATAAAAACGCTGGGATACAGGTAATATACAGCACAGGGTATAAAAACACTGGGATACAGGTAATATAAAACACAGGGTATAAAAACCACTGGGATACAGGTAATATAAAACACAGAATATAAAAACGCTGGGATACAGGTAATATAAAACACAGGGTATAAAAACGTTGGGATACAGGTAATATAAAACACAGGGTATAAAAACGCTGGGATACAGGTAATATAAAACACAGGGTATAAAAACGCTGGGATGCAGGTAATATAAAACACAGGGTATAAAAACACTGGGATACAGGTAATATAAAACACAGGGTATAAAAACGCTGGGATACAGGTAACATAAAACACAGGCTATAAAAACGCTATGATACAGGTAATATAAAACACAGGGTATAAAAACACTGGGATACAGGTAATATAAAACACAGGGTATAAAAACACTGGGATACAGGTAATATAAAACACAGGGTATAAAAACACTGGGATACAGGTAATATAAAACACAGGGTATAAAAACCACTGGGATACAGGTAATATAAAACACAGGGTATAAAAGCACTGGGATACGGGTAATATAAAACACAGGGTATAAAAATGCTGGGATACAGGTAATAT
>NC_063352.1:8434617-8456810 GCF_021869965.1 Rhincodon typus | reverse complement strand
ACAGGTAATATAAAACACAGGGTATAAAAACGCTGGGATACAGGTAATATAAAACACCGGGTATAAAAATGCTGGGATACAGGTAATATAAAACACAATGTATAAAACACTGGGATACAGATAATATAAAACACAGGGTATAAAAACACTAGGATACAGGTAATATAAAACACAATGTATAAAACGCTGGGATACAGATAATATAAAGCACAGGGTATAAAAACTTTGGGATACTGGTAATATAAAACACAGGGTATAAAAATGTCAGCAGTAAATGAATATGGCTGTCAAATCTAACTCCATGACACGCTTACCTGTGGGTTAGAAAATGGTGCCCGCAGGTTGCCCAGCCTTGTGTGGGCTGTGATGGATCTTTGTGCTGAGATTGAGTGTCCAAAGAAGGAAAGTCGGGATGTTGATTAGACTCTGTCAGTGCCATGTTGAACCACAACACCCCATCTATCCGAGATAGTAAGAACTGCTGATGCTGGAGTCAGAGATAACACAGTGTGGAGCTGGAGGAACACAGCAGGCCAGGCAGCATCAGAGGAACAGGAAAGTTAACATTTCGGGTCAGGTGGACGGACACCTCTGACCCCGAATTAAAAGGAACATAATTTCCTGATTGGTTTCTACTGGCTGCTCCTTAGTTTCTACGACTGCCATGAGCTTAAAACTGTGATGTTAACTGGGTGAAATCTATGAGGATTGGCATTGCACAGAGTCATAGAGTCGTACAGCATGGAAACAGACTCATCGGTCTAACTCATCGATGCTGACCAGATATCCTAAATAAATCTAGTCCCATTTGTCAGCATTTGGCCCATATCCCTCTAAACCCTTCCTATCCATGTACCCACATGGTAAAGACCTTTGCTTTCACTTCAAGGGCACATGTTTTTAAGACTTCTTTTGTGTCTTGTGAGTTGCACCAGTATTTATCACCCAACCCTAGTTGCCCTTGAGAAAGTGGTGGTCAGCTGCCTTCTTGAGCCATTGCTACCCACTAGCTGCCCCTTTGGCTCACCATGTTGTTGTGGAGGGCAACATTCTAAATGGTAGAGCATCACTATTTGACATTCAATGGCATCACCATCATTGAATTACCCATTAGCAACATCGTTGGGGTTTCCAATGACCAGAAACACAATTGGACTCACCATATAAATACAGTGACTCCAAGAGCAGGCCAGAGGCTGGGAATACTTCAGCGAGTAATTCACCTCCTGACTCCCAGAGCCTGCCCACCATCTACAAGGCACAAGTCAGGAGTGTGATGGAATACTCCCCACTTGCCTGGATGGGGGCAGCCCCAACAACACTCAAGAAGCTTGACACCATCCAGGACAAAGCAGCCCGCTTGACTAGCACCACATCGCAAATGTTCATTCCTTCTACCACCGACGCTCAGCAACAGCAGTATGGACTATCTACAAGATGCACTTGAGAAATTCACCAAAGATCCCCAGAAAGCCCTTCCAAACCCATGACCACTTCCGTCTAGAAGGTCAAAGGCAGCAGATACTTGGGAAGACCACCACCTTCAAGTTCCCCTCCAAGCCACTCACCACCCTGACTTGGAACTGTATCGCCGTTCCTTCAGTGTGGCTGGGTCCAAATCCTGGAATTCCCTCCCTAATTGCATTGTGGGTCAACCTACAGCTCATGGACTGCAGCGGCTCAAGGAGGCAGCTCACCCCCACCACCCACCCAAGGGCAACTAGGGACAGGCAATAACTGCTGGCTCAGCCAGCAACACCCACATCCCTTGAGTGAATTTTTAACCAAAGACGATTGGTATGACGAACACTTTCATTTCTAACAGTCGCTGTTTACTTTTCTTTGTTCCTCTCGGCGCCAGGGCTTACTGGCTGACTGGAAACAGCAAGGCCTGCATTCATTAATTTTAAAACCAATCTGTTCAGACACATTGTGACACACCTCCAGCACAGGTGGTCCTTAAACCTGGGCATCCTGGTCCAGAGACAGGGTCATTACTGCTGTGCTGCCCTGAGAGCAGGAGATTCCTGGAAAATGCAATGGGTATGCAACGACGCTAATCCTTTTATCCCTGTAGTCATGCAAAAGTCCCTGCTATCAGCTGATTGTATGTCTCAGCATGCAATGGTTTAATTGCAAGGAGTAACCCTAGGAAGTGAATGTGGGCAGTTGTGTTGGGTCTGGTTTTACCTTGTTTGAACATGTTTATTGCTGCGAAAGGAACAGAAAATAAAATCATGACTTGGCATTGTCAACTCCCTCAACAGTTCTGCATTAATTCATTCTGCCTTTGATTTTATAGGACAGAAGTGTGACCCGAGAGGACTCTCACTCAGGACATGTGCTAATTAATGCTGTCAAACTCAGAACTGGGCCAGAGTGGGGATTTTGTGTGGGGCAAACGACCCCCATCTCTGGAATATCGTCCTTTAGCTCTGCCTGCTCCCTGGTGCCAAAAGGGATGTGGAGCCTGCCGTGCTGATCCACATTATGTCTGTCCCAGTTTTTAAATCCACATCACTAGGATGGCAAGCTCTCACCCCCTCGACTCGTGGCTTCCACTGTGACCTAGTGGGGAGGAAAGATGAGAAAAGTTGTCTGACTCGACAGCAACAATTTACATTTGTGTAGCACCTCGAACGGAACAAGCCCAAGGCACTTTGCAAACAAGGCACGTCCTAAATGCAACATGACACTGACTGGGGCGGGGTGGTGAGGGTGTGGATGGTGGGATGGTCAGCTGGAGAGCCAGGGGAAGGTTGGGGGTGTGCCAGACAGAAGGCGCAGATGCCAGGACAGCAGTCAGTCAGTGTGGTGTCGTTGTGCCATCATGGCAAGCAGAGGTAGCCACGCCGAAGTTGGCAGCACATGTGAGTGTATTCTCAGGGAAGGTCAGTGGGGCTGAGCAGACTTGTGGACTTGAATGCTTGCCATGTAGCATTCCCTTTTATTTTTGTTCCTGATGCACGTGCTCTAAAGGTCCAATGCACTGCACCGACGCCCAGAAATGACTGTCAATGCCACAAACAGGGCACCGATGCCAATCTACCATGTGTGGAACCTTGGAGTGGTTGCGCAGGCACAAGGCTTAGAGGGAACATGGACGCTATGCATGATTTATCAGCCGTTAATGTTTCTGTGTGTACCCTGTTAGAATGATGATCCTTTGTTAATTGCTTGATAATTGTGAGCAACTGTCTCCTAAATTTCTCCCAACGTGTCAGTCCCTCAGGATGAAGGATAACTGTCCGGGTCACTGCGTTTGGAGCTGGCTGTTGAGTCCAGCACTTGATCAGCAGACTGTGCCGACAATGGGGTGCATAGAGGTTGAAGATGTGGATAGGAGGTCTGTACACTCTCTGCGATACCTCAACTCCATCTCTGCACCTTACTGGCACTATCTCGTTGCTTCAGTACTCTCCTGAATGAACCTTCTCCATTTTTGCTCTGTCACAGTCTGGGGTCCGTGAGACAGCAGTTGGGGAGTAGATGGGAAATGATGTTTGTCCTCTTCGGGAGGCTTTGAGGAATCCCTCAAGCGTTTCCATCGTGCTCCTGGGAATGGAGGACAATGCAGCCGCTGAATTCTGAATAACACAGTTGTTTTGAGACTCTGGTTTCAGATATATGAGTGAGCCCCGCCCAGATGAACTGATTTTGAGAGATTAATGCCTTGATGCTGGGCATGTCCAATTGGGAGGGGACAACCTTTCTCACGATCAGATTTGGAAGATCTTTGCAGGACCTGGCTGCTGGCACTTCTCCAGGGTTTAGCGGTGCCTGCTGGAGATTGATCAAGTCTCCTACTGGCAGTACTGCCAGGTGAGCTATGGTCTCAGACTTGCATTTGTGATCTTGATCTTCTAGTTCTCTTTTCCTCAATCAGCTGGAGCCAACTTTTTTCACTTGCAGGGTTTGGGTGTTGAAATAACTCCACAGAGGCCAGTTTTCTGTCACCAAGTCATCCTTTATTCACACATGACGCTGATCCAGATCCCTCAGACCTAGCTCTCAGAGTGAACAAGGTGCCTGACACTCATACTTACAGCTGTCAGCCAGGGCTCCCTGATTGGGACTGTTAATCTGGTCCAATCAGGGAACTCATTCTATGAGGTCCACGTGGCTGACCTTGTTCCAATCATGACAAGCGTCATTGGCTGGGCCAGTATTTGTTGCCCGCCCCTAGTTGCCATTGAGAAAGTGGTGGTGAGCTTCCTTCTGGAACTGTTGCAATCCATCATCAGGCCAGAGCAGCACATTGGACGGACAATAAAGTTTTTACACGCACTTTGGACACAGGCTTGCAAAGCACCCCTTACAGCGCTGTAATTTCCATTCATTTTCTTTGACAGCAAAACTTAGCGATCGCACGTTCACAGGCAGTTCACGACATTTGGGGTTAACCGTTAAACATGGGTTATGCCAACAAATAAACAAAAACAAAAACCTTTTCGATTCTTCAAGAATGATCAGTGAACTTGTGCACAAAGCTCTACACATTCTGCATCATTTGGTTGGCTATTTTGGACAAAGCGTTTTTTTAAAAATGTAATTTATTTTTCGAATCAACCTGTTCAGAGATGTTATGACACACATCTGGAGCAGATGGGATCTGACCTCCTGGTCCCAGGGTAGGGACGCTACTACAGTGTGAGAATTTCTCAGTGTTGGCTCCCATCACCTCCTGTGCAACTGTTGAGATTGTTGCTTTTGTACTTTCATTGCTAAACAGAGTGGGAGAGCTCAGTAGCAAAGAGGCACTGTTATGTCTAGTCAGCTGACAGTATGTCATGATTTAGAAACAAAAAAACACAACTGGATCAACAGAAATACGTTTTCCTGACAGCAGGAATTCCGCTCAACCGCATCCCAACTGTGAACAGGCCAACTTTTTGAACCAGACCCATTGTACCGCCTCCAAACATTTGGTGACTTGCAATTGGTTTGCTTTGGCTACAGTCCAAGCTTAACAGCTGCTGAGGTTCTCAATTTCTGAGAAGCTCAATTGGAAACGAGAAGCTGTCAGAGAGCATTGAGGGGAACATGCAGCTAAGAATTTGTGGCTTGGCAATATGATAGAAATGGTACAGCTCTCATCACAATCCAGAGGACATATTCCAACATTTTTGTCCTGATCTTTAATTGATTCCTCCTATCACATGACTGTTAGCCTGTTCATAATTCCATTGCCCGCTAAGCTTTAAATTTAGATTTTTCATTCATTTCGCAACCTTTTCAGCATGATCATCAGCTATTTATCAATAGTAACTGATGTTAGAATAATTGTTAGGCATGACCTCCCTCTGGCAAAGCCATGCTGACCATCCATGATTATTTGCGGCCAGATCCGTCTTTATTTTAATAAAATCCACCTTACCCTAGTCCAAAGTTGACTTTTGCAGGCCATCTTTTTCCTTGTCCAGAACAAATTTGAATCCTATCGTGTTGTGGTCACTATCGCTGAAGGGCCGGCATGGTGGCTCAGTGGTTAGCACTGCTACCTCATGGCTCCAGAGACCCGGGTTTGATTCTACTCTTGGGTGTCTGTGCGGAGTTTGCGCATTCTCCCCATGTCTGTGTGGGTTTCTTCCGGATGCTCTGGTTTCATCCCACTGTCAAAAGATGTGCAGGTTAGCTGGATTGGCCGTGCTAAATAGTCCATAGTGTTCAAGGATGTGTGGGTTAGCCATGGGAAATGCAGGGATAGGGTAAGGGTCTGGGTGGGATGCTCTGAGGGTCAGTGTGGACTTGATGGGCTCAATGGCCTGCTTCCGTACTGTAGGGATTTTAAGAACCTAAGTGGCTTTGCTGCCTTCCAACAGTTAGAAATGTTGACACTTGTAAGTTGAGAGGAGGGGGAAAAACCCTCTTCCTTAAATATTTTAGTCATGTAGGTGTCAAAAATCACCATGAGAACTGATGCACTCTCTCAGCAGTTTCTAATGCATTGTTGAAAAAGCACTTGATTTTGGACTCCACATAGAGTCAGGCTCAGACACAATACCAGTACCAATGAATTTACAGCTTATGTACTAAGAGGTGTGGATCATCTGGGCATTAGCAGGTCACTGAGAAACCTCAACAGACCTACAGAAAAATAATTTCCTGCTGAATGTGATTATAGATTGGCCTCCTTGCAAAAATAACTACGAAGCAAGAATATGTAGCAACTGGATTTTAAATTCCCAACTCATTGGGAACATGGTGACCTTGATTCCCTTGCTTATGGGAAACCGATAAACCCCAGCCGTTGAATTATTACGGGTTTCCCATTCAAATAGCATCCACAACCTGCATATTTATTGTAAGAGGAATGGAGTATGAAAAGTAAAGAAGTATTTCCACAACGACACTGGCCCTTAGGGACTGCATCTGAAGCACAGCATAGAATTTTAGTTCCCTTATTTAAGGAAGGATATCATTACATTGAAAGCAGTTCAAAGAAGGTTCACTCAATAGATTCCTGGCATGAGCCCTGTCTTTACCTGGTCTGGCCTACATGTGACTCCAGACCCACAGCAATGTGGTTGACTCTTAACTGCCCTCTGGGCAATTAGGGATGGGTATTAAATGCTGCCTAGCCAGCGACACCCACTTCCTGATAAGGAATAAAGAAGAAGGCACTACTCTTACTTACACATCTGTATCCCCACCCCCACACCCCTTGAAGAAGATACCTACTGGAATCTGAATGTTAACTCTGCTTCTCTCTGAAGATGCCACCAGACCTGCCGAGTTTCTCCGGAATGTTCTGTGTTTTATTCCCATTCTTTGCCCCCTTGCCGTGAAGGAGAATGGAGCACGAGGAAGGGGGCACGAATGGGGTCCAACTCAACACCATCCGGGGCAAGACAACTTGATCCGCGCCCCATTTCTCACCCTGAAGCATTCACTCCCTCAAACACCAGCCCACATGTCTGCTTCCCAAAGCTTTTCCCGGTTTCCCATCTTTCTGCCTCAGACTTTTTGTGATCCCAGGACTGACAGGAGAGGGTGGTGATGTAGAGCTGATCTGATCCAGTTTATTATTGTCACGAGCACCAAGATACAGTGAAAAGACTGGTTTTGCATACCATTCAGCCAAATCATACCTTATACAAATACCTGAGGGTAATAGAGCAGAATGCAGAGTATAGTGTTACATATGCAGAAAAAGTGCAGAGAAAAGAAAGATCAACTCTAATATATGACAGGTCCATTCATGCATCTGACAACAACAGTTTCTTCCCTGCTCTTAAATCTGTTGGTACACATTTGCATCTTCTGCCTGACAGGAGAGGGTGGGAGATTGTATAACCGGGGTGCGAGGGGTCTTTTATGATGTTGGTTGCTTTCCTGGGCAATGAAACAGAGTCAATGAAAGCTTTTCTGATGAAGGGTCTAGGCCCGAAACGTCAGCCTCTCTGCTCCTATGATGCTGCTTGGCCTGCTGTGTTCATCCAGCCCTGCACCTTGTTGTCAATGAAAGGTAGGCTGGTTTTCATGATGGACTGGGCTGCATTCATAACTAATTTCTTGTTGTCTTGGGCAGAGCAGTTGTCATACTAAGCTGTAATGCATCTGGATAGGATGCTTTCTATGGTGAATCTATACAAATTGGTAAGAGCCCTCACTTTATCTTTTAGTGGGTGTAACCCAGTCTTGTCAGCTTATAGGCCAAGTAGGTTGCTTGGGGTACCTGGAACACACATCTTTCCCTTCTTAGGCATGTGCCTGCCTGTGAGAACAGTCTAAAGACTATGTCCAAATTCTCTAAGTGCTCTTTATTGGTCTTCCCTTTTACTAACACATCAGCTAGCTAAATGGCAACGTGGGGTAGACCTTGTAAAATGTTCTTTGTTGTCCGCTGAAAAATTGCACAGGCTGGTGATACCCCAAATGACAGTCTCATATATTGGTACAAACCCTTATGGGTATTAATTGTAGCATACTTCTGGGAATCCACAACTAATCACAATTGCAAGTAAGCATGGCTTGTGTCCAGCTTTGTGAGGGACAGCACACCCCGCCAGCTTTGCATACAAGTCCTCTATACAAGATTTTGGGTATTTATCCAGCTGCAAAAAGCTGTTTACCATTTGTTTAAAATGCCCACAAAGATGAATTGACTTGTTGGGCTTCACAATCAGTATGATCATTGCTGCCCATTCTGCAAACTGGACTGGATTGATGATTCCTTCCCTTTCCAGCCTCCTGATTTCTGCCTATAAGTCAGATGGCACTGGGCAGGTCTTGTGGAATCATGGAATTGCTTCCTGGTCAACATGCAAGGTGGTCTTTTCTCCTTTGATAGTCCCCGGACATTCCTGAAAAATTTCTGGGTGTTTAGTCAGGACTTCACTCAGACAGTGATTTCTTAATTGAAAAATGTGGAGTCAATCTAGTTGAATCTTTCTCAACCAATTTCACCACATCAAGCACTGGCCTGAGCCTTTTACTACAGTGGTAGCTGAACCAGCTGCTTTTCATAAGAGACCGGAACCAAAGATGTACACTTAATCTGTAAAAATTCCCTGGTATACATTGTCAGTCTGGCTGGGGTCTTGCACAAGAGTTGGAGTCCAGAGCGAATTTTGTGAAAGACTGGTTCTACAACCACTGAAACGGCCACACTAGTATCAACTTCCATTAGAGCCGGGTGACCATTTAATCAGATGTTTATTTTGATTGCTTGATTTGGATGTGGTTAGCAATTTAACTGTCCCAAACCAGCTGTAGGTGTACTTTTCAGGGTGCACGCAGCCCTGGATACCAGCCTCTGAGTCCTCTTACTCAATTTAGATCTACTACAAGTCCCTCAGTCCACATACCAGTAGCAACTACAATGGCCTGCCAGCCCAAACCGGAAAGAAAATGTTAACCATTTGGCCGAGGCTTGGCTTTGTTTCGGGGTTTTGCTGTGGGCTGACCTAGAGTCCCTCTGTTCAGGATATGTTCTGAGTGAGAACATGCAATTGCCTTCACTCAAGTGTTGTTCCCCAAGCTCAGTCAGCCTGGCGAGGGTGTCCATTTCCATCAGAATACCCTGCAACTCATATGCTCCACTTGCCACATTTTCCAATGATAGAGTCAGTTTGTAGTTCCCATGTGAAGTCCAGTTGGCCTTCACCTAGTGCACACTTCTACATTGTTACATCATTAATCCCACATACCAAAACAATTTCCCAGCATCTCATTTAGGGTTAACCCAAAGTCACATGCCTCTGCCAGTTGTCTTAATCTCGTCAAAAATCTCAACATGGATTCCCCTGATTCTCAAATTTGAGTAAAAACAACAATATCTCAGAATTAGAGGAGGCTTGAGGTTGTAATATTCCTTAACTAAGTCCATCAACCCTTGAAATGTTTTAGTAAGTGGTGCCTCAACAAAAGTTAGGCTCCTAATAACTGAAAAAGCGAAGGGTTCACAAACATTTCATCTGCTCCAACGTCATTTGCCCAGAAAAGTATTACATTCTTTCCAAACACTGAGTCCAGTCTTCAACAACAAGGCTCAACAAGCCAAGCTTCCCAAATAACAGCCTGATGCCAGAAATGCTTACCCCAATTCAAAGACAACTGTTGCAAATTATTTTCTTCAGGACCACTGAGATAACAGCCCAGTCATCCAGTCACCCAGTCTTTACTCATGGAGAGTCCTTGACTCTGGGCCACCTCTCAAAGTATCACAATGTCTGACAATCCTGGTTTTATATTTCAGCCAGGACTCCCTGGTTGGACCAGATTAACAGCCCCATTCAGGGACGTCATATTCTATGAGATTGTTACATTCACTAAAATGAAGCCTGAGGTAGTTGGGACAAGGATGGACTCCATTGATGTAGTTAGCCTGACATCATCAGATGGCAATTGTAACTGAATGTGAAAACCTAACTTAAACTTTTGCATAACTTTTCCCAATGATTCCCAAAGTCAGGGATGGAAAAATGTTCATGATTCTCATTCCTAGGGGCTAAGTGGTCTACCCTTATTGCCTTTGTTCTCTTTAGAGATGTGAAGGTCAAGGGCAGGTTTAATAGAGGTGTTCAACACTTTAAGACTTGAGAGAGCACATGAGGAGAGATTGTTGCTGAGTACATGCAAATGTGTGCGTTTGTGTTTGTGTGTTTACGATGTGTGTCTGTCTGTGTGTGTGTGCACCTGCGTGTGCGTCGGTGTCTATGTGTGTCTGTGTGTGCATATGTTTGTGTGTGTGTGCTAGCATCTGTGTGTGTGCATGTCTGTGTGTGTGTGTGTGTGTGTCTGTGTGTGTGCCTGTGTGTGTGCCTGCATGTGTCTCTGTGTGTGTGTGTGTCTGTGTGTGTGTGTGTGTCTGTGTGTGTGTGCGCGTAAACAGGGTGAGGATAGAATCTGTAATATTCCATGTTTCAGAATAACATAGCAAACCCACTTCTGCATGACATTTAAATTAGTTGTGGTATCAAACCACAATCATTTCAATGTATTTGCTCTGAATATGAATGGGGTATGTTTATCTCAGGATGGACTGCAATTTTTGTTTTCTTGTTGACAGTAAAGAATTAAAATGATTCCTGTTCACTCATATCTGTATGGTCCATCTAATGTAGTGCTCATGACCTTCTACAAGATCAACTGATTGTAGAGGGTGGGGGGGAGGTGAGCTTTGTTCTGGGTAGCTTTAACATACAAAAGAGGTGAAGACTTTGAACTCAGAAACTGTGACCATGAGCAATGATTTATTTCAAACTCTAAGTATCTCTGTTCAGGGAAGCTTCACTAATGGGCATTTCCAGGAAGCTGAACAATGTCAGAACCTTTTTCTTCTGGTTAAGTTATCACATGTATTTGGCTGAATGTCGTTAGTAGTTGTATTAATGATTATAATTTAAACAGGAACTCATGTCCAGTGTAGAGCCCCCTTCTCCCTACCCCCACTTTTAACCAGTATGTTTCTTCTTGTTTTACCATGGTAACCTAGCCATAAATGTTTGAAAATCCCATTTGTCTCCGCAGCTAATCAGAGCAGATTATTGTAAGGAAAACAAACAATTGATTTTTCTGCTGTTTCTCTATTTGACATTAACAGATTTGTTGCGCTGTTTAGAATTTTTTTATGACTTACACATGTGCCACAAGAGATTTTGGCAGTGTAATAGTAAAATCAATGTTGCCTTTGAAGGGAAAAACTTAAATGTTTCTTTGCATAAATCCATTAGGCAATCTATAGAAGTCTCTTAAAAAGCTTTAAAACCTAATAAAAATTCTTTAAAGCTCTGGGATTTGTGACTGATGGCTGATGTTGAATAATTTGATGAGAATTAAATTTGTTCAGGTAGTGAAGGTCACAAAAGCAGGTAGACTAAATTCCAAATGAGACTGGAGACAAAGGCCTACAGGAGTGAGAAACTTCAGCTGCTCTTCGTGCTACACGTAGGCAGGGTTGCCAACTCTCTCCAATTGTCTTGAAGTCTCCATGAAGGGAGACTTCCATTAATAAAGCCGAGGACCCTGCATGTATTATTAACTGCTGTCTCTACTTGTCCATCCATCTTCAACGATCTATGCACATATACAGTCCCTCTGCTCCTGCACCCCCTTTAGAATTGTACCCCCTATTTTATGTTGTCTTTCAATGTTCTTACAGCCAAAGTGCATCACCTCACACTTCTCTGCGTTGATCCTCATCTGCCACCTCTTTGCCCACTCTACCAACTTGTCAATGTCTTCTTGGAGTTCCACATTGTCCTCTTCACGGTTTACAATTCTTCCAAGTTTAGTGTCATCTGCAAACGTCAAAATTGTCCCCCTGCGCACCAAGATCCAGATCATTAATATACATCAGGAAAAGCAAGGGTCTTAATACCAACACCTGGTGAACATCATTACAACCCTTTCACTAGCTTGATCCATCGACCTATCACTGAGCCGGTTTTGTACTGCTGCTGCTTCTGTCCCTTTTTATACAAACCCACCACTGTGTTATGTAGCAGAGTGTCTTTACACTATATTGCAGTGACTCTGGGTGACTGAGGAATAGAGCAGAGGACACAGGGGCAAGAGGATGCATGAAGATGGACAGGAAGCCTCCCCAACAATTGCATTCAACTCTGGTCACCACATCACAGGAAGGATGCGGAGGCTTTGGAGAGGGTGCAGGAGAGGTTTACCAGGATGCTGCCTGGATTAGAGGGTAAGAGCTATAACGAGATGCTAGAAAAACTTGGGTTGTTTTCTCTGGAGCAGCAGAGACTGAGGGGAGACTTGATAGAAGTCTATAAAAATATGAGATTGATAGATAGGGTTGACGGTCAGAATCTTTTTCCCAGAGTTGAAATGTCTAATACCAGGGGGCAGGCATTTAAGGTGAGAGGGGGAAAGTGCAAAGGAGATATGAGGGGCAAGTTTTTTTACACAGAGAGTGGTAGGAGTCTGGAATGTACTGCCGGGGGTGGAGGTGGAATGAGATACAATAGGGGCATTTAAGGCACTTTGAGATAAGGGCATAAATATGCAAGGAATGGAGGGATATGGACCAATGGCAGGCAGAAGGGATTAGTATCATTTGGCGTCATATTTGGCACAACACTGTGGGCCAAAGGGCCCGTTCCTGTGCTATATCGTTCTGTGTTATAAGGAGAACTAGAGTCACAACACTAGGGTAATTACCGTACAGATGGAGGCTATTTGATCCATCAAGTCCATGCCAGCTCTCTGTGGGACAATCCAGTCAGTCTCATTCCCTGCTCTAGACCCCACAAATTCATTTCCTTAGAGTGCCCATCTGATTTCAATTCAAAATGATTCATCACTTCCACTCCCCGTCTACCCTCAGCTTCCAGCTCATTATCACTCACTGCTTATAGATATTTCCCTCCTGGGTTTTTGCAAAGCATTTCCCATTCCGGCATTCCCTCTCCCAGACGTAATGCCTGAAGTGACTTCCAGTCAGCAAAAAGGGCAGGTTACATCCCAGAGAGCAGTGACTGAACTGCAAGCACTCCCTCTGTTTCTTTACAATATTCTCATTGATCGCCTATTCAGCCTTGGGAAAAGTACAGCTGGAATTTTACTGGACCATGGGACCAGAGATGAGGGATAGACCCATCAGCTCATTGCTTGCCGGTGTAATTCTTCTAAAAATGAGCTGCGGTTTTTCTTTGCTATTTTTAGTTTGAACTTTATTGGTGTGCATTATGAATTTTAATGAAATGTGCATCTGCACTGCTCCCCCCACCCCCATCCCTCTGATCCTGCAGTGCATTGAGTAGACTCTTCGCTCACCACCTTGTCCATATTGATGTTTACCAATTCCACAATGATATACTGATGTGCATAGTTTGTATAATCACACTCCAAGCTTGAAGAAATGAGAATGATATCTGTTTAAAAAACAAAAAAGCCTTAATGGGTCAGTGCATCGAGTATGGGAGTTGGGAGTTGGGAGTTGGGAGTTCATGTCATGGCTGTACAGGACATCGGTGAGGGCACTTTTGGAATACTGCGTTCAATTCTGGTCTCTCTGCTATAAGATGGATGTTGTGAAACTTGAAAGGGTTCAGAAAAGATTTACAAGGATGTTGCCAGAGTTGGAGGGTTTGAGCCATAGGGAGAGGCTGAATAGGCTGGGGCTATTTTCCCTGGAGTGTCAGAGGCTGAGGGGTGACCTTATAGATGTTTATAAAATCTTGAATGGCATGGATAGGTTGAATGGTCAAGTCTTTTCTCCAGGGTGGGGGAGTCCATAACTAGGGGGCATAGGTTTAATTTAAGAGGGGAATGATTTAAAAGGAACTTAAGGGACAACCTTTTCATACAGAGGGTGGTGTGAGTATGGAATGAGCTGTCAGAGGAAGTGGTGGAGGCTGGTACAATTACAACATTTAAAAGGCATCTGGGTGGATACATGAATAGGAAGGGTTTAAAGGGATTTGGACCAAATGCTGGCAAATGGGACTGGAATGATTTGGGATATTTGGTCAGCATGGACAAGTTGGACCGAAGGGTCTGTTTCTGTGCTGTACAACCCTATGCCTCTGTGACTCCATAACTGCAGATGTTGGAAATCTGAAACAAGAACAGAAATTGCTGGAAATAGTCAGCAGTTCTGAGGAGGGGTCAGTGGATCTGAAACATTAACTGATTCTCTTCACAGATGCTGCCAGACCGGCTGACCTTTTCCAGCAATTTCTGTTTTTGTTCCTGTTTAATTCTTGCATGGAGCTGGTACAGAAGAGGCTCCAGTTTAGGGGGTACCAGCGAGTTTCCTACTGTTTGTGTTCAAAATTCAGAAACAGCTATGAAACATTCCTTACTGAGAGACTTATACATATCTTTCGTTCCCAGCTCTAATTTATAAGTACACAATGAAAACAGTATGTACAACAGTTGTGATAAAGGTTTATCGTATGTTATGATATAATTGGGGAATTTGGATTGTAATAAAGTAGACGTAATATACAGAGATAGTAGAAACTGCAGATGCTGGAGAATCCGAGACAACAAGGTGCAGGGCTGGATGAACACAGCAGGCCAAGCAGCATCATAGGAGCAGAGAGGCTGATGTTTGTAATATACATTTTGGTTTCAGTTCTATGAAGGGGACTTGTTTTTATTAGAGGTGGAAAGGTCATTGGAATAATGATCTGAAGATCATTTCCAAAAAGCATGTGATTTAAGTGAAGTGTCTTGATCAGATAATGGGATGGTGAATTGTTGAATATCATCAAAGTTGAGTTTTGCAACTACAGAAAGATATCTGGTCAGAGGCCAGAATGAGCTTTCAGTTCAGAAGAAAAGTTTCATATCTGCAGCAGGGCAGGTTTATTTATCGAAATCTCCAGGCTGAGAGTTTTTAATTGGTAGAAATCCTTAGGTTGTGATAATTTTGAGGAGACATGACGGCATAGAGGTATTATTCATTGAGTATTAATCTAAAATCCCAGGTAATGTCCTAGGGACCCGGGTTTGAATCCTGCCATGGCAGATTCAAATTCAATAAATAAACATCTGCAATTAAAGAATCTAAGGATGACCATGAATCTGTTGTCAATTGTCAGGAAAAACCCATCTGGTTCACCCATGTCCTTTAGGGAGGGAAACTGCCATCCTTACCTGGTCTGGCCTACATGTGACTCCAGACCTACAGCAATGTGGTTGGCTCTTAACTACCCTCTGGGCAATTAGGGATAGGGAAAATGTTGCTGATCTAACTGGAGGCACCCACATCACTTTAATGAATAAAAACAAACTTTGTAGGAGGTTCCAGGCTGTGAAGAAGTTCTGAGGAAGGGTCACCGGACCTGAAACATTAACTCTTGTTTTTTCCTTCACAGATGCTGCCAGACCTGCTGAGCTTTTCCAGCAACTTCTGTTTTTGTTCCTGATTTACAGCATCCACAGTTCTTTCGGTTTTTATCCAGGTTGTGAAGTCTCAGCAAAGTCTTGGCCGTTAGCATTGGAAAGAAATCGTCAGGCCATTAAAACTGGTAAGTGTAAGAGTAAGTGAAGTAAAAAATCCTAATAAGGAGGGTGTTTTACTCCCCTGGGATTGAATGATTGTAAAGAATATTGCTGGCAAAAGTGTTAATATTTTTGACTTGCTGTTTATGTTAAGAAATTTCTGAAAAGTTAATGCCTAGCAACATCTTGATGAATGTCAGCATTCCAGAATGCTGGACATCTTAGAACGCATAAAGATGGATAAATCCCAGGACCTGATCAAGTGTACCCTAGAACACAGGGGAGAAGCTGTGGAAGTCATTGCTGGGCACTTGCTGAGATATTTGTATCATCGATAGCCACAGGTGAGGTGCCAGAAGCCTGGAGGTTGACTAACGTTGTTCCAATATTTAAGAAAGGTGGTAAGGAAAAGCGAGGGAACTACAGACCAGTGAGCTTGACATCAGTGGTGGGCAAGTTCTTAGAATCTTTAAAATCCCCACAACGTGGAAACAGGCCATTCGGCCCAACAAGTCCACACCGACTCTCTGAAGAGCATCCTACCCAGATTCAACCTATACCCAATCCCTGTAACCCCACATTTCCCACGGCTAACCCACCAAGCCTGCACATCCCTGGACACTATGGGCAATTTAGCATGGACCATCCACCTAACCCGCACACCTTTGGACCTGTGGGAGCAAACCGGAGGAAACCCAAGCAGACATGGGGAGAATGTGCAAACTCCACTCAGGCAGTCACCTGAGGCTGGAATTGAACCTGGTTCCCTGACGCTGTGAGGCAGTAGCAATCTATGGGGAGGCGATGGCCTAGTGGCATTATCGCTGGACTGTTAATCCAGAGACCTAGATAATGTTCTGGGGACCTGGATTCAAATCCCACCACGGCAGATGGTGGAATTTGAATTCAATAAAATATCTGGAATTAAGAATCTAATGATGACCATGAATCCATTATCAATTGTCGGGAAAAACCCATCTGGTTCACTAATGCCCTTTAGAGAAGGAAACTGCCATCCTTACCTGGTCTGGCCTACATGTGACTCCAGACCCACAGCAATGTGGTTGACTCTTAACTGCCTTCTGGGCAATTAGGGATGGGCAATAAATGCTGCCTAACCAGCGATGCCCTTATCCCATGAATGAATAAAGGAAAAAGAAGTAGTGCTAACCACTGAACCGCCAGGAGCGAATCCTGAGGGACAGGATTTACATGTGTTTGGAAAGGCAAGGACTGATTAGGGATAGTCAACATGTGCATGGGAAATCATGGCTGACTAACTTGATTGAGTTTTTTGAAGAAGTAACGAAGAGGATTGATGAGGGCAGAGGGGTGGACATGATCTATGTGGACTTCAGTAAAGCATTTGACAAGGTTCCTCATGGTATACTGGTTAGCAAGGTTAGATCACATGAAATGCAAGGAGAACTAACCATTTGAATACAGAACTGGCTCGAAGGTAAAAGGTACAGGGTGGTAGTGGAGGATTGCTTTTCAGACTGGAAGCCAGTGACCAGGGGTGTGCCACAAGTATCAGTGCTGGGTCCATTGCTTTTTGTCATTTATATAAATGATTTGGATGTGAACATAGGAGGTATGTTTAGCAAGTTTGCAGGTGACACCAAATAGGAGGTGTAGTGGACAGTGAAGAAGGTTACCTTAGAGTACAATGTGATCTTGATCAGATGGGCTAATGGGCCAAGCAGTGGCAGGTGGAGTTTAATTGAGATAAATGTGAGGTGCTGCATCTTGGAAAGGCAAATCAGGGCAGGACTTAAACACTTAATGGTAAGGTCCTGGGGAGTGTTGCTGAACAAAGAGACCTTGGAATGTAGGTTCATATTTCCTCGAAAACAGAGTCGCAGGTACATAGGGTAATGAAGAAGGCGTCTGGTATCTTGCCTTTATCGGTCAGTGCATTGAGTATAGGATTTGGGTTGTCATGTTGCGGCTTTACAGGACATTGGTTAGGCCACTTTTGGAATACTATGTCCAATTTTGATCTCCCTGCTATAGGAATGATGGTGTGAAACTTGAAAGGGCTCAGAAAACATTTACAAGCATGTTGTCAGGGTTGGAGAGCCTGATCTATAGGGATAACAAGGTGTAGAGCTGGACGAACACAGCAGGCCAAGCAGCATCAGAGGAGCAGGAAAGCTGACATTTTGGGTCTGGACCCTTCTTCAGAAATGGGAGAGGGGAAAGGGATTCTGAAATAAATATATAGAGAGGGGGAGGCGGATGGAAGATGGATAAAGGATAATGGATAAAGCTTGCTGTGTTCATCCAGCTCTACACCTTGTTATCTCAGATTCTCCAGCATCGGCAGTTCCTACTATCTCTGAGCTGTAGGGAGATGCTGAATAGGCTGGGGCTATGTTCCCTGGAGCGTCAGAGGCTGAGCGATGACCTTATAGACATTTATAAAACGTTGAGGGGCATTGGTAGAGTAAATACACAAGGTCTTTTCTCCTGGGTGGGGGAGACCAAAACTAGAGGGCATAGGTGTAATGTGACAGGGGAAAGATTTAAAAGGGACCTAAGGGGCAACTTTTTCACACAGAGGGTAGTGTGTGTATGGAATGAGCTGTCAGAGGAAGTGATGGAGGCTGGTACAGTTACAGCCTTTAAAAGGCATCTGGATGGGTATATGCATAAGAAGGGTTTAGAGGGATATAGGCCAAATAGTGGCAAATGGGCGTAGACTGATTTAGGAGTCTGGTCAGCATGGACGGGTTGGACTGAAGGGTCTGTTTCCATGCAGTACGTTTCTATGACTCTGTGACTCCATAACTGCGAATGTTGGAAATCTGAAATAAAAACAGAAATTGCTGGAAAAAGTCAGCAGTTCTGAGGAAGGATCAGTGGATTCGAAACGTTAACTGATTTCTCTTCACGGAAACTACCAGACCTATCTGGTTGGCATGGATGATTTGGATGGAAGGCTCTGTTTCTGCACTGTACATCCTTATGACTAAGACTCTATGACTCTGCTGCAACGAGGAACATCAGTTTCCTTGCCAATATTCCCCTGAACTAGCAGCAACCTATGAAACAGAAAGCTGTGTGACTTAGAAGAAAGGTAAGGCAGTAAGATTTGTTCTTCCTTCATAGAAACTGAGAAAATGAAGCAAGATAAATCTGACAAAGAGAAACAGAGAACAGTATGAATGGACAAGTATAAAATGGAGAACGAAGAGGGAGCATTGGATGAAATGTAAACCAGCTTCTGAGGATTTTATAACAATTTTCCATTTACTTACCCTCAACTAATTTTCCAAGTGAGTGGGGGAAATTTATGTAGTTTTATTTTTCTAAAAAAAATGAATACAACTCTAGGGCCAAAGAATTTCATTTTTGTTTTTTTTTTGAGATGAGGGTGTTGCTGGCATTTCTTGCCCATCCCTAATTGCCCAGAGGGCAATTAAGAGTCGACCACATTGCTGTGGGTCTGGAATCACATGTAGGCCAGACCAGGTAAGGATGGCAGTTTCCTTCCCTAAAGGACATTAGTGAACCAGAAGGGTTTTTCCCCTGACAATCAACTTGCAGTCATCATTAGATTCTTAATTCCAGATATTTATCAAATTCAAATTCTACCATCTGCTGTGGCAGAATTCAAACCTGGGTCCCCAGAACATTAAATGGGTCTCTGGATTAACAGTCCAGCGATAATACCACTAGGCCATTACCTCCCATGTCCCTGCAGACATGTCTCTGCAAGGCCTTCACTTTGACATTGCTGCACAGTCTCACTAATTTGCAGAAACAGGTCAAAGTCTATGCAGTGGAGTTTGAACTCGCAACCTTCAGTTTCAGAGTTGAATGTGACAGTGCAAAGCAGCAGCACAGTGTAGGATATTTTCTGTTGCATCAATAACAACACAAAGCAATAAAGTCCTGTTATATGGGTGGCATTGATTAAATGTGTACTGTCTCAAGAAACTGTTTGAAATTACACCAGTCAAGGATTTCTGCAGGACGCATGCTGCCTCTTGAATGAAGGTTGTGATCAGAAGTTATTTCCACAATACAATAGTAAACATTAGTTTTGTCACCCCTAAGAATCATTTCTGGGGGGCGCTGTGAATTGGCTGCTGAGGTAACACTTATAGAACAGACACGTCTATGAAAGGCCACAGTTATCTTTAATTCATCATTCACAGTATTTTTGTCGGAAATATGTTTGTAGATTTTATTTCACCTGTCTCCAAAGTAATTCCTCAGGAGGGGCACATTGAGGTAGCAGTAATGAGAACATGTTACATGGGATTAAATAATTGAGAGCAGATTATGTAATCTTTATTTGACCATATGGTACATTGGCAATTGGGGAAGGCCAAATGCCTATGGCTAGGTTAAAGATTTAGTTCAAACAACATCCTTATTGACTTGTATTATGAACCTTGGTTGGCATCACCTTTTCTCATTTTGCAATTTGGTGAGCCTGATATTCTATAACCTCTAGTCTCTCTGGTCAAATAACTCCACAAAGGCCCGTTTCCTGTCACCAAGTCACCTTTTATTTACAAGTGGAGAGTTCTTGGCACTGATCCAGCTCCCTCAGAGCCAGCTTTCAGAGTGAAAAGAACCTCTGACACTCCTGTTCTTATTTATCAGTCAGGGCTCCCTGATTGGACCAGATTAACAGCCCCAATCAGGTGCCAAATATGAATCCCAACTGGCTGACCTTATTACAAGCATGATATCTGGAATATTGTATGCAGTTTTCATCTCCTGCTGAACAATATATCCTCTTGGAAGCAGTTCAAGAAAATTCACTTGACTAATTCCTGGAATGAAGCGTTTATCTTAAGAAACATTGAACAGGTCAGCTCTACACCCATTGGAGGTGATCTTATTGAGACGTAAAATTGAAACACACGCCAACTTGATGGCTTTGTGAGTATGAAAAAGCTGAGCGTTACGCAAATGGGGAATGGCTGCAAAATTTTGAGGGGCAGAGGATCTATGTCTTCTACTGTATTTGTCGCAAAAAGTTAGTGTACATGTTCAGCAAGTAATTAACAAGGCTAATGGAATGCTATCATTTATTAAGAGTGGAATTGAACATAAAAGCAAGGTTGTTTTCCTTAATTTATACAGGCTGTTGGTGAGACCACATCTCAAATATTACGTGTAGTTTTTGTCACCTTATCTGAGGAAGGATGTGAAAACATTAGAGGTGGTTTGGAAGAGGTCAACTAGATTCGTGAGATAACAAGGTGTAGAGCTGGATGAACACAGCAGGCCAAGCAGCATCAGAGGAGCAGAAAACTAGATTCGTGCCTGAGATAAATGAGGAGAGGTTGGATTGACTGAACTTGTGTCTACTGGTGTCTAGAAAACTGAGGGCTGACTTGATTGATGTGTATAAGATTCTGAATACTCTTGGCAAGATAGATGTGGTAAGGATATTTCCTCTTGTAGGTGCACAGTTTCAAAATTGGGGGTTACCTTTTAGGCAAGAGATGAGGAGTTTTTTTTCCCTTTGAGGATTAGGAGCGACCTTGGAACTCTTTGCCTCAGGAGGCAATGGTTTAATGAATATTTTTAAGGCCAAAATGGATAGATTCTCATTACACAAGGAGGATCGAAGATTATCGGGTATAGGTAGAATTGAAAACACAAACAGATGAGCCTTGATTTTATTGGAAGATGGAACAGACTCAAGGGGCTGAATAGCCTACTTCTGCTCTGAATTTATCTGTCCACGTGTTTGCACGCAATCCTGAAGTGGCTTGATAGAACGTTTCTCTCGTGTGGGGAATGTAGAACTAAGGGGAAAATCCGAAAGGACTGCGGATGCTGTAAATCAGGAACAAAAACACAAATTGCTGGAAAAGCTCGGGTCTGGCAGCATCTGTGAAGAAAAAATCAGAGTTAACATTTCAGGTCCGGTGACCATTCCTCTTGTGAATAAAGGATGACTAAACAAAGAGTGGGGGGCAGAAGATGAACTATTAGGTCAAGCTAACTAATAATATAAAAGAAGATTGCAAGAGTTTTTTAATAACTAAATAAAATGAGTCCATATTTTTCGGGGCAAGTTGCTAGCATGGTTAGAGGATTGGCCAACTGGCAGAAAGCACAGAGTGGGGATAAAGGGGTCTTTTTCGGGATGGCAGCCGGTGACCAGTGAAGTTCTGCAGGGGTCTGTGTTGGGACCATAACTATTCATGTTATACATTAACAATCTGGATGAAGGAGCTGAGGCCATTGTTGCCAAGTCTGCAGGTGACACAAAGACAGGTGGAGGGACAGGTAGTGTTGAGGAGGTAGGGAAGCTGCAGAAGGACTTGGACATGCTAAATGTGGGCAAAGAAGTTGCAGATGGAATAGGATGTGGGAAAGTGTCAGGTTATGCACTTTGGGAGGAAGAATAGAAGCGCAGATTATTTTCTAAATGGGGAAAGGCTTTGGAAAGCTGAAACGCAAAGGAACTTGGGATTCCTAGTTCAGGACTCTCTTAAAGTTAACAGACAAGTTTAGTCAGCAGTTAGGAAGGCAAATATAACATTAGCATTCATTTCAAAAGGGATATAATACGTGAACAGAGATGTACTGCCGAGCCTCTGTAAGTCTCTAGTCAGACCACATTTGGAATATTGTGAGCAGCTTTGAGCTCTGTATCTGAGGAAGGGTGTACTGACCTTGGAGGGGGTCCAGAGGAGGTTTACAAAAATGATCCTGGGGATGAAGAGCTTGTCATATGAGGAGCAGTTGAGAACTCTGGGCTTGTAATCGGTGGAGTTTAGAAGAATGAGGGGAAT
>NC_063352.1:8393695-8434117 GCF_021869965.1 Rhincodon typus | reverse complement strand
ATAAATCACAAGAGATTACAAAAACTGCAGATGCTGAAGTCAGAGACAACAGTGTGGAGCTGGAGGAACACAGCAGGTCAGGTAGCATCACCTGGAATGATTATCTGTCTTTTTGTAGTTATCAACTATAGCATGAGTCAATGGAAAATTTATTTTATGAAAAGGTTCCCAATGTACCCCATAAAGCTGTCACTCATTTTCATCTTTATGTATATTCCACGCTGTTACAGTCCTATATAACATAGATCAATAAATATCTGAACAGCAAAATCATGTTGGAGTCTGATCTGAACAGTGATCCCGCAAGGGGCAGCACAGTGGCTAGCACTTCTGCCTCACAGCACCAAGGTCCCAGGTTTGATTCCACCGTCGGGTGACCGTCTGTGTGGAATTTGCACGGGTTTCCTCTGGGTGCTCCGGCTTCCTCCCACAGACCAAAGATGTGCAGGTTAGATGGATCGGCCATGCTAAATTGCCCATATTGTCCAAGGATGTGCAGACTAGGTGGGTCAGCCATGGGGAATGTAGGGTTACAGGGACTGGGGGCACGGTAGGTCTGATTGGGATACTCTTCTGAGAGCTGGTGTGGACTCAATAGGCCTACTTCCATACTGTAGGAATTCTATGATGAAGTGCTGAAGCTGGTCAAGATTTACTGACAAATTTCACTAACTCTGCCTCCATTCCAGTGCTGTGATGCACAGTCAGTCAAATCAGCAATTCCTCATGTTTAGGCAAAGGGCCTACTACACCTTAAACATAAACACATTTCTTCCGACTGGTTTGTGGCGTTTCCAGTATTTTCCTTGTTTTGGATTTTCTATCAGTTATCATAATATTCAGAGCGAACATGTTCCTGCTCCCAAACGGAAATATCTTGCAATATCCTTTAGGTTTAAAGATTACTACGCTCAGTGCAATTAACTTTGATACATGCAGATAGTTACTTCTATCTACGAATATCTGAAGTATTTACTTTACAAACCATATACAAATTGAAATTAAAACCTACCACTTGCGAGTTTGTTTTCCAGCCACAGGAACAGGGGATGAAAAATTTGAGCTGAATTGTGGCACTTCATTCCAACCCCTTACATGACTTACAGCAAGAAACTTAACTGACACAAACATGACAAATTGCCTGTCTGGTGCAAAGCGGACAATATAGATATTAGCCAAACTATAACAACTTTATATGCCATTGACACATTGCACCCTTTCTAGTTGAAAGTATTATTAAATATGTTGCTTTATATTTTGCATTTTTAAAACTTTAATATCTTTTCAATTGGCATTGCTGTTATTTTCCATTTCAGTTCACTTTCTCCTTCCAGTTTTCCTCTACATCCCGGTGCTCTGCTTTGTTCAGTCTCTAATCACGTCACAGAGAGAATAATCTCCAGCTTCTGCTCACTAACTAAGTTTCACTTTCATTTTCACCAATTTTGACATTCTCACTTTCAAGGCCTTTTTCTTTAAATTGACTGTGTGGAACATTAAAGTAGAACGAGAAAGTCTAATGTATCTATATATTAAAAAATGTTTCATGAATACAGTTAAACAATAGCCACACTCTTAAGCATTTAATTTAAAATATCCCAACAATTGTACATGATTGGTAAAATTAATATCTTGATTTTGGATAGCAGCAACAGGTCTAAAATTTTTGTAAAAAAAATTAACTCAGCTTCAAATATGTACAACTCTTTTACAATTCTGCTGCTGGCTAGTAATGGTAGAGATATGGGACAGACCTTCTAAGAGATATACATAAACTTGGAGATGTAATGAAAAATGGCAAGTTACGGACCCATCACCACGGGTAGAAAACTGATTTTTTTCTTCGACCAGAGAATTCCCTCCTGAGAACATTTTGAAAATATATAACCTTGTAGTCCTGAACCAAATTGTTTAAAATTTCAGGTTAACATATTAACAGTGCATACACTATGATAGCGATTGCATTCATTTTCAAAGGCAGTAGAACCAAAATTGAAAAGCATAGAAATTGTTTTTTAAAAGTTTTTCCATTTTTGTAATCAGTTATGTGACAGATAATAGCAGGATTTGCTAAATCCCCTGGAAAAATATTCATCTGAAGATTGCTAAAACATAAACTCGTCTATTTATTATTCTATTCATCAATTCTGGCCAAAAATAAAGTTCTGGAAACACAAACTCAAATCTTTACTCAAATGTCTTTTCCTAGACTGTACAATAAATTGCAGATCACCACCATGAGCTAATTGGCAATTTAAAATTTTTCATTGCTGCTTTCACATTCCTTCATGGCCTCACCGCCTTCTCACGTTTGCACCAGCTACACAAACCTACATGATTTGTGGTCTCCACTTCTGATCTAGAGCACATCAGGTTTTATTCACTTCACTATTAGTGGCTTTGCTTCCAGCTCCCTAGACCATACGCTCCCAAATTCCCTCGCCAAACATTTCTGCCAATCTATCCTTTGCTCTTCCTTTAAGACATTCTTTAAAAAAAAAACTTACTTCCTTGGGCCAAGCTTTTGATTATTTGGCTAAATAGTTCACTATGTAAATTTGATGCTGAATCAGAGTTTTTGGATGTTTTATCACATTAAAGGCAATGTAGAAATGCTAGTGCTTTTAACGTATGCTACATGCTCAGTCACACTCAGGTGCATCGTCACCAATCGAGTGTGCAACATAAAACTGCAAAGTTATTTCAATTTGCCCCCCCATCTATGCACGCACTCTGTACAAGCTTACATTTTCGTGCTACTCTTATTTAGAGACACAAATTCAATTTTTCACTGAGAAAATAGCAACACCAAAAATAGAAACTTCTGATGGTAACAGAAAATGTCACTTTAACCCAAGAGTGTGAAGGTCTCACACCTCTAACTGACCTCAAGAATTAGACTTTAAAAATAGCATACCATTCAGATGTCTGACGAACCAGATGATCAAGATTGCCAAAGAATTACAACTGGATCTTAAAAGGTTACACTCAAGCACTGTGCATGTACACACTACTGCACTTTAGCAGCAGACTATATTGCACATTATATGGTCTTGTACTTATGAAGCAGCACAAATAAGACAACCTGCTAATATATTTAGATTATATATAGCATACTCCATTTGAATACATGTGGTAAGATACACACATCTGCAACAGTATTGTTTGGACTGCAAGATGTCTACCCATTAAAAGAATGTTGCTAGTCTCCAAAAAACAAAGTTATTTCTCAGCTCACAACAGCTTAAGGTGGGTTTACATATTTGTTGCTATTATGGCTTACTTGGCTAACAAGGCTATTTTGAAAAGGCACTAAAATCATTTTAGCAGGTATATTTTTCAATATATAATTTCACTGTCACACCAAAAAATAAGCAAAATGAATATCCAGAGGTTTTACAATAATCCAATATTTTCAGATAGTGTCTTGTCAAAAAGTTATACTGTTTTTTTAAAATATAGACACCTTACCTGTTCTTGAGACACCAACGAATACACATACAATGGCAGAAAAAGTCTGTTTAATAGATGGTCTGTTAGTACATCATTCAGGAATTCACAGTTAATGGTCAGGATATCATTCAGGTAATGCAGGTGATCCAAATGTTCAGCCACCAGGTCACTCAATCTGGCTCTATTTCTATGCCTGCCATTACAAGAGTTAAATTATTACTAAAACAAAATGCATTTTGCAAGCTGAAATCTCAATGATATTACAACACCTAGCATCAACCTACTGAAATTTCAAAGAAAAACAAACAAACATTCTCCCTGTCCGAATAAATAGGGCAAATCTAATCACTTTGTATACGTGATTTAAACCATCAAACACAATAATGGAGGAAAGGAATTGCGAGATCATTGAGTATCTTTTCCTGTCTTTTTCCCCATGAACAATTCGGGTACAGTACAAAAAAATAAGTTGAGTGGTGCAAGCCGACAGTAAGGAGTGAAGAATTATCAAGAAACTGAATATTTAATGCACAGAAGTGAATGTTTTTACAAATGAAAGACATGGGGGAAAAATTCTTCACTAGGAACAGGTAGCAGTGCAGGCAGCGACCTGTATGTTGTGCACAGCATCTCTCATTGACATAACTGAATAAACGTGTGCAGGCTAGTACCAAGCCCTGAGAACTGTCTGCAAAGCATCACCTGAAGGGAACAGATTTCTCTGCAATGGGGATTTTTTTTCAAAAATTCACTCATAGGATATGGGCATTACTGGGCTGCTCCCATTTATTGCCCAACCCTAGCTGCCTTTGAACTGAGTGGCTTACAAAGCAATTTCAGAGGACAGTTAAGATTTGCTGTGGGTCTAGAGCCACATGTAGGCCTGACCAAGTAAAGGTGGCAGATTTCCTTCCCTGAAGGACCAAATGGGTTTCCAACAATTGGCAATGGTTTCATGGTCATCAGTAGATTCTTAATTCCAGGTTTTTGTTTTAAAAAATTGAATTCAAACTCCACCACTGGTCCCCAGAACATTAGCTGAGTTTCTGGATTAATAGTCTGATGATAATATCACCAAGCCATCACATCCCCTAGTAGAGGATTAATAATCATTAATGATATTCAACTTTGGTCCCAGTTACAAATGGCACTCTTGACATTGAAAGCTGCCCACAAATATTAATCAATCTCCGAGGCATGGATTTCCACTTTACTAATATTAATGTAAATTTGGTGCTATGTCAAAGTGTTCTCCAGACATCCATCAACATCGATGAATAAGCAGCCAATCATCTTAAAGCATTCTTACTGATAGAAAAAGCATCTGGATGGGTATATCAATAGGAAGGGTGGAGAGGTGGTATGGGCCAAATGCTGGTAAATGGGACTCGATTTATTTAGGATATCTGGTGAGCATGGACGAGTTGGACTAAAGGGTCTGCTTCCGTGCTGTACATCTCTATGACTATGTAAAATGTGCATTGATTTTTCCACATTTTAATGTAATAAGATGTAATTTAAAAGATTATTGGCTATCACACATAAGTTGAGGAAGAATCTAAAATTCAATAAATAAACTTAAAACTTAAAGCAGACAGACAATTTCCAAATCATAATGGAGAACTTGACATTCCTCAAATACAAAAATTAGTTTTCAGAACCAAAAAGATTTGCAGCAATGATGAACTTAATTACCTATTAATAAACCGATTACAACTCTTCCTGCAAGGTAGAACTCTCTCAAAGGATTTAGCTGGTGTAAAAGAGCTTTTTAAATCAGATCAGTGATTTCTAATTAATTGCAAATTGAGGAAACTTCTAACAGGGCATTATTTACAGACATGCAGATTCACTGACAGCAATGTCTGGATTTGTTTCTACATTTAACAGCACATGTAGCCTCCAGAAATTGCAGTCAGTTTCAGACGAGTAATCTCAGCAAATGTTGATGGCTTAACATCATTGCTGCAAAAGGCCAGTCTTTTGTTTTATTTTAAGACTTAAAACTAAAATTGTGTAATTTGTATCATACTAAAAAACTTTGTTGTTTTAGAATGCTCAAATTTGTCAAATTAAAAGAATAAAAAAAACTCATTCAAGTCCTATTCATTATGAATTTCTTTCATACATGCATTACTAGCTTTTTTTTTTAATTCATTCAAAAGATGTGGTTATTGCTGGCTAGGCCAGCATTTATTGCCTATCCCTAATTGCCCAGGGGACAGTTAAGAGTCAACCACATTACCAGGTAAGGATGGCAGTTTGCTTTCCTGAAGGAAATTAGTGAACCAGATGGGTTTTTCCAACAATCGACAGTGGATTCATGGTTGTCATTAGATTCTAATTCCAGGGTTTTATTGAATTCAAATTCCACCATCTGCCATGGTGGGATTCGAACCCAAATCCCTAGGACATCACTTGGATTAATAGTCCAGCAATAATAGGCCATCGCTTTCCCAGGTTGGTCCCTGCATTAGTTTAAGCAAAATTAACAAGAGTGGCAATACCAAGCTGATACCAAAATGCATATGATGACTTGAATACAGCTTACACGTTCAAAGTTTCAATCCTCAAAATATTGTGCTATACATGCAAGTGTTGATTCAGAGCCTTGAAAATGCAGATGGAAGCAATTCTTGTGTGCTTTGACAAGTATCACAAAACATTTTGAAACTTACTCTTCATCAGTTTGCAAACAGTTGTCCAACTCAATCACGTGGCTTCCAATGAACCAAACTAAATTGGAGAAATAGGGAACTGCTGTTTTGTCTCTGATGTAGTGCAACATAAGCTGGTTATCCACTGTCCACAAAAAGTAAAATACAGCTTCTGGTTACAGAAAGCAAAACTGAAACTAAATCTCAATACTACAGTTAACAACACCTTGAGCAAGCTACTATTAGTTCTAAAATAGCTGTAATAATTATTTAATCAGAAAGCATCATTTTACATCATGCTATATCCTTTAGGTCCGATCTGCTACCTTCCAATCTACTTGGCCCAGTTCAAACAGCACCCGTTTCTAAAAAAAAGAACAAACAATCTGACACTTTTTAGTTCCGCAAAACTCAAAATGGACTTGTTTAAAATTCTTTGGTTATCTATGGAGTTTTTGACCACATGCATGCTGGTTTGTGAAACGACTATTGTTTAATTAATAGATCATTTGTTTAAACTTGTTCATCTAGTACTGGTGCGCAGAATTCTCCTCAATTAAATATGGTCTGCAGTCTCCATGAAGATCTCCATCTCCTAGGCATTGACTCCCTGTCTGCAAGAATTGTCAGAGGCTGAACCAGATACTTCATAACCTTAGTACAACAGTTGATCCTGATGTCAACTTCTAAATGTATTTGCACCAACAGCAAGACTATCTCTGCAACATCGTCCAAGGTCACTCCACCCGAGCTCATCGCATGCTGAAACCTTCACTGTATTTTTGTTATCTCTATACTTGACTATTCAAAAACAATTCTGCCCATCTTTCACATTTTACCTCCTGTAAATGCAAGGCCATCTAAATCTCTGCTGCCCATGGCCTTATTTATGCAGAGTTAACTTATTATCTTTGCACTTATTGACCCACATTAGCTCCCAATCAAGCAGTACATTGATGTTAAAATTCCCACCTTTGTTCTTAAATCCCCTCATGGCCTTGCCCTTCCCCATCTCCACAACCTCCGCCACCATTCTTAATTTTAAATTGCTCCACTTTTGGCAATTATGCCTTCAGTTGCCTCATCCCCAAAACTATGGAATTCCCTCATTAAACCAATCCACCTCTCACCTTTTTAAGGTGCTCCTTAAAACCTGCCTCTTTGACCAAGCCTTTGGCCATGTGTCTAAATCTCATGTGGCTCAAATTTTGGTTTGTGAAGCTTGGAATTCATTACATTAAAAGGTGTTGCATAAATGCAGGTTTTTGCCATCAGCAATACATTTTCATTTGATGCATTTATTGATCTGTCAGATGGCAACAGGTTGAATTATTAGGCACTTGTGCATCTTGGAGTTATCACTGCTGTACTGTAAACTGTTGGGAAATGGTTATACGATTGCAAATAATTTAAAATTAAATATTATTTACTTCCAACAGTACAAATTAGATTTTAATACATTTCAGAATTTTAAATTAAATGGTTAACTTTTCAACAAACCCGCAGCCTTCACACACAACGACCTTAGGTGTATGAACTTTTCCCAAGTTATAATCTTGAAAATGTGATGGTCTCATATGATCTACTGGATAAAGCACTCAGATTTCACCACCATTTACATCCCAATGGTGGGAAATATGATTCCCTTGGTGCTGGGTTAGCTGATAGTAGCTACTATTTCTCAAGCTTCCCATAAATAACACAAGTTATTTGAATAATCTTACCTAGTGCTGAATGGAAAATACATCTGCTAATTTCAGAACGTAAAACAAAATTTTTGTGCAGTAGGGATTGCACCTACATTTATTGAAAGGGAATCCAACCAAAACAAAAAATATTTTAAAAGTCTTTCAACTGTAGTTGATGCTTATATTGTCTATTATTTGATCAGCTATTTCTGGTATGAGTATTAGTATTTTGTTTGAAAAGTTGTTTGCTTGCATATTATGCTAAAGGCTCATGTTTTTAAAAAGTAATATAGCACCCTCTTAAGTTCAAGAAAAATATTCTCAAAAGACTAAAATCAAGCGTATTCCCAAATTAAAAAGCTCAAAATTATTTCTAGTGATCACATTCTTGTAACCATCAGTTTCTTTCGAAATCAGCAAGATTTAAAGCTGCATAGGCTAAAGGGAGGAGAATTATCTAGAGACTTGTTTGCTGCCATAACCTCTATTTTACTTACCTAAAAGTAAAAAGGAAAAAGGTAGCCATAGTTTCACCCACTACATGTGGCAACTTTAGAACTATTTTGGAATCTAAGTATTTTTGCTCTTCTCGCCAAAAATAAGATGTATACACTGTGCTTCAATTATAGGACATTGAATTTTAGAACTGTCTGTTTCTAAATGAAGGTGACTTAGATTTTCACAGAAACAGTCTCGCGGTTACTTCAGCTTCAAAGGAAAAAGCACTTTCAGATCATCCTAGTTTTAATTGCCCTGTAATCTTCAGAACATAAAATCTTTAGATATATTATCCTTCAGTTTTAAGAAGCTACACTTAATTCCAAAGTACATACAGGTAGTTCTCTTATAGCACAATAGTTGCATTCTTGCATGACCTTGGGCTACAGAAAAATTGCATCATAGGGAAATAGCTATAGAAGAATCACAGTAGGAAGTATGCATTATCTAAACACGTTATAGCAGAAACGCCTGTATACCACGAAGTATTGATAATGAAATACAAAAAAGGTAAAAGATTATAAAGTTAACCAACTTACATGACACTGGGGTGTGGTACATTGGAATCATCATTGAAGAAAGGAAAAAAAAAACAGAAAATGGTTAATAAGGCACTTAGATAGCATGGCATCATCCAGAAGACCAATAGCCTGTTTAAATAGGAAGCACACAGAATTAGGAGACAACAGGCAATTTGTAGTGATACTAGACTAGATCAGCAAAATACATACAAGAAAAGCAGTCATGTGCAGCTTGCCTTTGAGGAGAACCTCATCCTAGTTAATATGTAGAAACATTCCAATGCACCAAAACTTTACACAATTATTGTGGTAGAAAAGAAAAAAGTTTTGGGGTGCTGTCCTTAAAGAAGTAGATAACATTAGTGCTACAAAGTAGAACAATATCTAGCATCAATAATTTCCAGGTCAAGTTTAATAGGGATTTGATGGAATGTCAAGATTTCTTGCTCATCACCAAATTTCACCAAAAGGCATTTTACTTGCATCTCTGAATGACTGATTTCCAATGTGATGGCATTCTCAAATCAGATTCATTCAGAATTAAAAATTATATCAGCCCGGACTGAGTTCAAACTGGATTCACAGTTTGTACGTGCCACTCACTTATTCGGATTCTTAAGTGGAAGTGCATTAAGGCCGATAGCATATCACACTCTTCCTGTGCACGAATAAACTAAATGGTATCTCTCCATCGCAGGCAAATTAAAACATTAGGACATATACTTTTGTTTATTTTTCTAACTGTTTTACAATTATGTTATTCAAAAAACTGAGAATTATTTCAAAATGATCAAATTTTGGTAATGGTTTTTTGTAGGCAACAAACTCTGCAATAAACTTGTCTTGAACAATTCCATTGCAAACTTTGAAACTACAACTTTTCTGGTTTCTTTCACCAATAAATCTTGTTGAATGTGCATGTATTTTAAATTTTTTAAATAATATTATGAAGAATGTATTTATTAACAAATTAAGACCTTGTGGTTAGTAGCATTCTAACTGTACATGCTTAACCAGAGGTAGCTTGTACGCAAGTCCTCCAATTCAGAAATTCCATATCAACAGTGAGCAAGGAAAATTGCTTATCCACTCAGGGAGATAATTGCTGGGAACAACATATACCCTATCATGTGGCATACTTGTTAAACTTCATTCATGATTTCAGGTTAACTAATTCAGTTTTGTGCTGTTCTGCTACAAGATTGGAGATGCATTTAAAGCATACTCTCAAATAAAACTGTTCTAATGAGGGAGCAAATAATTCTGATTTGCTACCAATGCTGCAGGTTTACACAGCACTATGTAAAAATAAATTCAACAAGGGTCAATAACACGAAGACAAAACAGTAGACAAAACCAGAGATCAATAAAAGATAATACTGGCTTAAAAGTGGTCAATAGAACTTTAGGAGCAACTTTTAAATTTAACATCGATTAAATGAAACTCTTTTGCTATGGACCTCTTTCCAGATCGCAAAGATAGCTTTATTTACATTTGACAAAATGTGTATGCACTACATTGCTTAAAACAATTCAAGGTATATTTACCTCCCAACTTAATGCTTAACATCTAATTTAACCTGGGTAGAAAATTAAATACACAACTCCCCAACATCTTGAAGTGTATATGTAAGATTCCTTAAGTTTAGGTTTTTGCTCTGTTGCAGAGAAAGGGGTACAATGAACGGAAGAGAGCAAAGCAATTTTTTGGAAATTTTTTTTCAGAAATCATTTTTAACTTCAATTACCAGGGAAAAACATAGGATAAAAGTTTCAAAATTACAAGAAATTTTCTTTAAGTGAAAACTATTTCAATCATAAGGATAAAATCATTCAGACTACGAGCAGGCCACTGACTCAAACATTTTGGGAGGGGTTGGATGGTTAAAGGAAACATCTTCATTAGTGCCAAAAAAATTTGCTAAAATATTTCATAACATTACATGCTTGCTTGTTGCTTTAACTGGTTGCCAGCCTTTACGAGCACTCATTAATGACATTAATATGTATAATCACACATACTGTACTCACCTTTATACACATTAAGGGTGATTGTCCTGACAGCAATTCTGACCATGCTCTCTGGATGGTTGAAAAATTTAATGGCCTCCGTATACAGGGCAAAATCATTAGTATGCTGGAAATATGGGAAGTAATAAAAATGAGCTTGTAAGAGAACTAGGGATTACTTACAAGGATTATACTTTAGAATTGTTTTACCTATTTCTCAAGTTTTGTAAATGCACTGTGCAACTGCTGGGAATGTCAGGCATGCCACAGATTGGGCTCTAACTCACTGCTCCACTTGCAGTAGACAAATTAGTTCCCAACTTCACCTGCAGTATCCTGTTAATTACAGAACAAGCATTTCTCCCAAAGTACGAGGGATAAAGTAACAGAACCAAACAAACAGGCAAAATCCAAACCCGTATACATCCTAACATTACGTTACAGTGCAACATTATTATCAGAGATCTGGAGGTAGGCCCTTGAACATTCACTGTCCTGCAAGTTTGGGAGAAAATGAGAGAGTTTTTAAACTTCAAATCTACAAGGACAAATTTTGAGACAATTAACTAAAATAAGCAAATTAGGAGACGCATTCTGAATAGTGACTAAAACTAATTGCAAGTTCCAAAGGCAAGTTTCCAAGAAGTTGTCACATACATTTCACAGTTCAATATTATACAGATTGGCATTAGAAAACAAAAATAATGGCTTAGTGATTCACTTTTTAAATTTTAAAAATCCTTTCAATTATCAGGTCACAAGATATAGGAGCAAAAGTAGGCCACTCAGCTCATCAAGTCTCCTCCACCATTCAATAAGATCCTGACTGATCTGATGAACGATCCAATCTATCCTCCTTCCTTTATTCTATAACTTTTGATTCCCTTACTGAATATGTATGCACGACTTTTTTTTAAAACCTCAAAAGATCAATTGTTAATATGTGCCATATTTCTTGGAGGAAGTTCCAAAGTAATTTTTGATAAAGAATTATGTTCATTTTATATTTCACATTATAGGGGTCTTAAGAAAGTGCTATGCAAATGAGATGTTAGGAATTGACTTAATAGACAGAGATCAAAACTAAATAACAAAGAAACAATTATGCAGGGCAAGATAGCATCTTTAAATACAAAGATTGTGACAGATGGGCCTTCAGTGCTGAATTACAAGATGACAGAATAGATACCAGATAGAAAAAGATCCAATGAGAATACAAAATTGAGATGAATATAATCTAACAAAGGGCAGAGACATGCGAGGTGTTAACAAAGATGATCACAGCAGTGAAATATTACAGTAATCAACAGCAACTGAATTATGATAACTGACTTTAGAAATGTTGCATTATTAGAGATGCATAGTATTTTTTTTAAAAAAAATGCTCATTGCCAACAAGGGAAGGAACACTGACGTAATATAAATTTGCACATGTATCTTCACAATGTTGATGTTCTAAACTTAGCAACACTGTGGACAGCTGCCAAGTCAGGCAAAGCGATTTGTCTGAATCACAAAATCCAGGGAATAAACCAACCAATGGCATTGTCTTTGTTCTTCTGGTCACTAGATTTAAAAAGTAGACGAAGCTGGAAACAGGTAGCAACTGCAGGAAAACAAATATTTCAGGTCCAAGGTCCATTCTCAGGACTTGTGCTTTCTTTCTCTACGTGAAAACATTTTTTTTCCCCCACTATCCACTTGTGTCTCCTGTTAACATTGCTTCTACACTTAAGCACCAGCTGGTCGTCAAAGCCATTGCACTTATTGTCAGAGACTCATATAGGATGGAAACAGACCCTTCGGTCCAACTCATCCATACGACCAGGTTTCCCAAACTAAACTAGTTCCATTTACCCATGTTTGGCCCATATCTCTCTCAAGCTTTCCTATTCATGTACCTGTCCAAATGTCTTTTAAATACTGTAACTGTACCTGCTTCTACCATTTCCTCTGGCGGTTCATTCTGTACACGCACCACCTTCTGTGAAAAAATTGCCCCTTAGGTCCCTTTTAAATCTTTCACTTCTCACCTTAAACCTATGCCCTCTAGCTTCAAACTCCCTTACCCTAGGGAAAAGACCTTTGCTATTCAGCTTATCTATGCCTCTCCTGATTCTATAATTTCTTTTGTTCTGTTCTTTTTTGTAAAAGAAGTTTCTTCTTTAGTATCTTCCCATGCTGATAAATGGGCTGAAATATTTCTGGAATGTCGATTTCTCTTTTACTATGGATGCATCCTGACCTGCTAAGTTTTTGCAACCATTTTGGATTTTAAGCAAAGTACCCCCTATCCTCTATCATAAATGCAGCATGGTGCAGGGACAACGACAGAAAGCTAAGAAATTTTACAAAGCACTAAAGAAATTTTGAAACACCATCGTCAGTTTTGTTATAGTTTTGTGGGTAAATGCCATTTTTATGGTGCTGAGCAACAGAGATTAAAATAGCAGGTTCTATTCTGGGTCTATCCTGTCAGCCAGAGTAATGGTACATTTGCAATTACCATTTTATTGGTTTAACAGGCTAAAAATGTAACTGTTCAAGTTTGATTGGTAACTACTGACCCCTGGTGGAGAAAATGTGTATGAACATTGTACAAGGGTTTCTTCAACTTAAATATAACCAATTAATCTTGGTTCACAGGTATAAAAGCAGTTGCTTGGGTGAAGTACCAGTAAAACTAAAAACATTGTGGACCATAATTCAGCATGAACTACTACTTTCCTCAAAGGAAGGGAGCAAAGGAAAGGTAAATGATATTTTGAACAAATTTTTTTTTTTTTTAAGAAACACATCACATCTCATACAACAATGAATCAATACATTGCATGTGGGACTGAGTCCATTTAATCTAATACGTCTCAGTTATAATGGGATTAAACCCAAGCTTCTGGCTTTTGAAAGTTTTATGCATGAGTTGGTAAACAGTGCCCACCTCATCATAATAAAAGTGAAATAAGGCAGCACATTGGTGTATCAACTGCCATGCCAGGGAACACACAGAAACCAATTTTCATTCTCTCTCAAGATCGGAGTTGGGAAGTCATGTTGAGATTGTACAGGATATTGGTGAGGCCTCTTCTGGTATACTGTGTCCAGTTCTGGTCGCCCAGTTACAGGAAGGATGTATTGTCAAGCTGGAGATCTCAGGATGTTGCCATGTATGGTAGATTTGAGTTATAAAGAAAGGCTGGATAGGATGAGACTTTTTACCGTGGAGCATAGGAGGTTGAGAGGCGACCTTATAAAAGTTTATAAAATAATGAAGGGTGTAGATAGGGTTAATGGTAGGTGCTTTCCCCTAGCATGGGGGATTTCAAGACTAGGGGGCACTTTTTTTTTTTAAGGTGAGAAAGGGAGATTTAAAACAAAACGAGGGGCATTTTTTTTACACAGGATAGTTCGCATGTGGAATGAACTTCCTAAGGAAGTGGTAAATATGGGCTCAATTACAATTTTTAAAAGACGTTTGGACAAGTACATGAATAGGAAAGGTTTGGAGAGATATGGGCCAGGAGCAGGCTTGTGGGACTAGTTTAGTTTGGGATTATGTTCGGCATGGACTGGTTGGACTGAAGGGTCTGTTTCTGTGCTGTATGGCTCTATGACGCTAGAAGGTGAATCATCAAGGAAGGGGAAAGCAAAAGAAATTGGGTACCAAACAAAAGTTAAATATTTTCCAAAAGGAAGGGGGCAGAGAGGAAACAGAACAACATTTCAAGTATTCATCCCAACTCCCTCAAATTTTCTGCACTAATAAAACAGCGCTTGAGATTTGAAAATGTATTTGGTTGTGTGGGTATTTTTAAGGAGCTAAGATACAGAACAACCAGTATACTGTACACAAAGACGAAATTCATTTTACAACAAAAACCTACATATCAATCATTTAGCTCTGATTAGCAGCATATATATTTGGAGATTTACAACAATAGAACATAGAACAGTACAGGCCCTTCGGCCCATGATGTTGTGCTGACCTATTATCTACTAAGATCAAACTACCCTGCATACCCTACATTATACTATCATCCATGTGCCTATCCAAGAGTCGCTTACACATCTCTAAATGTATCCGACAATGGTATTGCCACATGTGAAATTGATAATATATTTTATTTTTAAAAACAGTTTCAGGTGATTTCTGCTTGGACAATTTGTTTCATACTTAATGGGCCGAATGGCCTGCTTCCACACACCCCTGTAGGGATTTTATGTTGAAAACAATTCAACCTTTTACACTATTTAGCTACACCATCCTTTAACCATTCCTTTTACTAAGAGCAGAAGATTTTTTTTTAAATTAATGACTGATTTATATTTCTATTTTTAATTCCTGAAAATTGACTCAAATATCAGTTTTCAAAAAAGAATGGCTACTTGAAACAAAGGAAACAGCAACTGGGTTTGGGACTGTCGAGTAGACATACTGTGCCACACAAGGCAACACAGTAACATCACCACGTTTTACACACAGGCCTACTGCATGATTTCCTAATTCTAGCCAGACCATTAGGGAGTAGCCAAGCAGGTCACTTTCACGCAAGTAAGGAAAGAGGACCAACATTGAGTTATAGCATGGGTTGTCTCAAACCACAGTCTTCCTGACTGGATAAAGAGAAGTAATGCCAGACCCCTCCGAGCAAATTCTGCATCTAGAAAGGAAGATTTGTTTGAAAGATAGCAGAGAACCTTGGTAAGGTTCCCCATGGTAGGTTCATTCAGAAAGTAAGGAGGCATGGGAATCAGGGAAATTCGGCTGTCTGGATTCAGAACTGGCTGTCCAATAGAAGACAGAGGGTGGTAGTAGATGGAAAGTATTCAGCCTGGAGCTCGGTGACCAGTGGTGTTCCGCAGGGATCAGTTCTGGGACCTCTGCTCTTTGTGATCTTTATAAATGACTTGGATGAGAAAGTAGAAGGGTGGGTTAGTAAGTTTGCCGATGACACGAAGGTTGGTGGAGTTGTGGATAGCGTGGAGGGCTGTTGTAGGTTGCAACGGGACATTGACAGGATGCAGAGCTGGGCAAAGAAGTGGCAGATGGAATTCAACCCGGAAAAGTTTGAAGTGATTCATTTTGGAAGGTCGAATTTGAATGCTGAATACAGGGTTAATGGCAGGATTCCTGGCAGTGTGGAGGAACAGAGGGATCTTGGGGTCCACGTCCATAGATCCCTCAAAGTTGCTACCCAAGATGATAGGGTTGTAAAGAAGGTGTATGGTGTGTTGGCTTTCATTGGCAGGGGAATGGAGCTTAAGAGCCGCGAGGTTATGCTGCAGCTCTACAGAACCCTGGTTAGACCACACTTGGAATATTGTGTTCATTTCTGGTTGCCTCATTATAGGAAGGATGTGGAAGCTTTAGAGAGTGGGCAGAGGAGATTTACCAAGATGCTACCTGGACTGGAGGGCAGGTCTTATGAGGAAAGGTTGAGGGAGCTAGGGCTTTTCTCATTGGAACGAAGAAGGATGAGAGGTGACTTGATGGAAGTGTACAAGATGATGACATGCATAGATAGAGTGGATAGCCAGAGACTTTTTCCCAAGATGGAAATGACTATTATGAGGGGGCATAATTTTAAGGTGATTGGAGGAACGTATAGGGGAGATGTCAGAGGTAGGTTCTTTACACAGTGAGTGGTGGGAGTGTGGAATGCACTGCCGGCAGTAGTAGTGGAGTCAGATACATTAGAGACATGCTAGCGACTCTTGGATAGGCACATGGATGATAGTATAATGTAGGGTATGCAGGGTAGTTTGATCTTAGTAGGATAATAGGTCAGATCGTGGGTCGAAGAGCCTGTACTGTGCTGTAATGTTCTGGGTTCTTAAATCAGAATTACCATTCAAATGCTGACAAAAATGGCAAGAACCTTACTTGAGAATTCCATAATGATTAACAACTAATTTATAAAGTTACACCATTCACAGTTATCTTTAGACTTCAAAACAGGACACTATCTTTATTAATCTGAGCAATACAAGGAGCATACTTACATTTCAGAATAGTTTTAACTAAACAAAAGTTTAAATGTCAGTCCTGTGTATCAAAAAACCTTATCATTTTAGTTATCAGGAAGGTTTGGAAAATAACATATAATTAAACTTTATTCTTTCACAGATGAAGGGGACCAAAAGCTAAATAAGGACAACCCTAGGAAATAAGCAATACTTTTAGCATGCATTATATACATCATAAGCCAAAACAGTAAAAGCGACATTGAAAATAACTTTAAACAATTTTTATTTGTGTTTATAACAGCTGAAATCAGTTTTTAAATGAAAATTCAATGTTAGCTCTTACCTCATTGTAGAAAAAATGCACCGTGTGATTGTTAAGTTTAAGGGAAAGTGTCTTCAGGAATGATATGTAATATGCCATAATTTCTTCGTCAGAGAAGTCAAACTTGTGCACGATGATAGAGTTGACATGGTTATTAGACAACAGATAATCTGTAGAAGAATGATAACATTGTGAAATATTTGTAATACTCGACTTATCAGCCAATAGAAATCCTGGAAGCAGGACAAATGATTGAATTTTATATTCCACTGGGGAGTAGGAGTGGAAGAAGAATGAGGGAACAGTGGGTCAAAGAGCAACTATGAGTGCACGAAAGCAGAGCTTGCTAAAATAAACTGGCAAATTAGGTGAAGGTATAGATTAGTAGTGAAGCAGTGGCAGGTATTTAAGGCACTATTTCAGAATATGCAAAACATATGCACTCCAATGAGGGGGGGGGGAAAGAAATCCAAGAACAGGACTGATCATTCATGGTTAACTAAAAACTTTAAGGAAATGGGTACAGAATTGCACAAAGACAGGTGGCAATTCATAAGATTGGCCACAGTGTTAGGAACAAAGAATGACTAAAATTTTAATTGAAGCAAAATTAGATAATGGCATAAATCTATCAGCAGATGATACGAGTTTCTTTAAATTATTAGACAAGGAGATTTGGTCTCATAGAAAGTGAGTCTGGAGAATTAATAATAGAAAATGAGATGGCAGATCAAGAATTTTGCCCTGGTTTTCATTATAGAGGATACAAGTAACACCCAGAAATAGCAGTAAATTAAGAAAAGGAGGAAGGAAGAATTTGAAACAATTACAAATCACCAAAAGAAGTGGTAATGAGCCAGTTGTTGGAGTTACAGATTAACCACATCCCGATGGTCTTCATCCTACAGCTTTAAAATGAAATTGCTAATAAGAAAGTTCACACACTGGAATTCATTTTCCCAGATTCCATAAATTTGGGGAAGGTTCTGTTACATTCACTAAGTTCCAATATAATAACTTTAGTCAAAAAGAAATAGAGGGAGACAACAAGCAGGAAAGTGCAGGCCAGTTATCTTCCCATGACAGACGTTAAGCTGTTAGAACAATTAATTAAGTCCAAGGTAACCAGGCAGATCAACAGTTTTGAGAAAGGGGAATCATTTAACCAATGTATTAGAGTTCTCTAGAATCCTCTGGATAAAGGGAAACTAGAGGATGTACTGTATTTAGATTTCCAGAAGTCATTCACTAAATGAGCACATCAAAAAGTTATTGTTGAAAATAATGGCCCATGATGAAAAGTGTAACATACTGGCAGGGATTGCTGATTGGGTGGTTAACTGCAAACATTAGGCATAAGTGGGTTTGTTTCTAATTGGCAAGATTTACTATTGGTGTGCCACAGGGATTATACTGGGGCTTCAACTTCTTGGAATTTATACATATTTCTTTGATAAAGGTACCAAAGGTACTGTTGTTAGATTTGCTGATGCACCAAAATAGGTAGAAAAGAGAATATTCAGAGGATACAAAAAGGAATAGATAGGTTAAGTGAGTGAGCAAAGATCTGTGATATGCAGTATAATCAATTGTGAAAATGTAACAGTGTCCTTTTTGACAGAAAGAACAAAAAGGCACATTACCCAAGCGGTGAGAGTTCAGACATGCAAGACAGATCTAGGTGCCCTAGTGCACAAATCATAAGGCTAGTACATGGATACAGCCAGTAATTAGGAGAGCTAGCGATGATTCTTTTAATCGCAAGAGGAACTGAACGCAAAAGTAGGGACGTTAGGCTCAAGTTATACAAGACACTATTAAGACCACATCATGAGAATAGTGTGTAGTATTTGTCTCCTTATTTAAAATGGGGTATAGTGTAATGGAAGTACAAAAGGTTTCATGGTCAACTTAGTGGAATGAGCGTGCTGTCCTATGAGGAAACCCAAGCTAGTATCTGCTTAAATTTGTAAGAGGGGACAAGGTGGAAGCATACAAGATTTGATGGGCCTCACAAAAGGAAAGTGGAGAGGAGGTTTCATCTCATAGAACAATCTAGAATTAGGGGTCACCATTTAAAAGATAAAAGGGGTTACTTGTGCAAAACAGAAATGAGGCAAACTCATTGCTAGAGTCTTTGGAACTCACTTCAAAAAGGGGTAGGTGCAGAGTTTGAGTATTTTTAAATGAGAGTTGACTAGATTCCTGGTAAGCAAGAGGATGAGAGATTACCAGGAGTAGATGAGAGGTGGTATTACAATCAGATCAGCCATGTTTTACACAGCAGAGAGACTGAATGGCCAACACCTGCACCTTAGTCACATGTTTTTATGTCTGTCTCTCATGGCAGCACAGCACAAAACATTCTGGCTCAACTTAGAAAGAAAACATGAAGATTTAAATGTAAATAAGCAACTGCATTAAAATATGATATATCCATCACATCTTTTGAGTTTTTTTCTGTTAACACATTATATTTAAAAATAACAAAGATTTTGGTAATTAAGTCACCATGGAAAGGGGCAAGGTTGAAAGGTCATCAACGTAAAGCAGAAAACACATTGCTGCTCGGATATAACACATCTCAGGAGATTCTCCTGTCAAACTACACAACTTTCTCAAAGTGAGTTTGTACTCAGCACACCACCTTCCTACAGTTCTTTTAAGGAAATCCAAGTTTGATCAACACAAACATTTTTTTCCAGAAAGCATTTTAAAATAAGGACAGACACTATTGCAGGAACATGTATGTTTCAAAATGTTCTTCCATTTAAAAAAAAATCTAAATACTTGATTTACTGCCAAGGATCTCTGTTCTCCAACAATATCATCATGTCGACATTTAAATAACAGAAATTTTATCCAGACTTTCCCTTCCTGATGAAAATCACCAGACTCCAACCAACTCTTCCACAGGGTGGTATGGAGCACAGATTTCAAAAGTGCAATTTATTCTATTCTATAATTAAGAAATATTAAAGTTCAAAAATGCCAAGGAGACATGGAGGCAGAGGCACAGACAGATTAGAAAGAACAGGAAGGCGAGACTGAAGAGAAAGGTAAAGAAAATGTGTTCTGATGAAAAGCCAACCTGACTTGATGTGCTTTTCCAGCATTTTCTGTTTTTATTTATTAAGACAGGAAATGAATGCTTTCTTCATTTAACTTTATTTCAAAAAACCTTCCGTTTTAAAGCCAACTGATATAATCTATGGTCATTGAGAGGTCAGTACTAATCCATGTCTGAGATAGACAAACTACACAACAGAAAAAAAAGAAGAGATAAGGTGGAACAGACAAAGGCAGATTATTTCTTGGTTCTAGTTTGATTATTTATAATGTGAAAGGCACATTCTTAAAAACAAACCACTCATTTGATGGAAAACCCAAGGAGGCGGGGAAGAAGAAATTTCTCAGTTGAGAACAAGGGCCCTCAGTTTTTTGACACTCTTTGCAGGTTTTGGGTAAGAGAGTGGGCCCAGATGAGCTAAGCGATGGAAGTAAAAGATATGGGAGCAACTGAGTCACTCAGAGGAGAACAGACTGAGGCAGTGATAGGGCCAAGGGGTTGTGAGGGAAATGTGCAGTAGCAAGACAAAGGCGTAAAGTACTTATGTAGTAACATAAAAGACAGGAGCAGTTATAGACAATTCAACCACTCAAGCCTGCTCAATATGATCATGGCTGATCATCGAGCGCAATACCCTAATCCCAACCTCTGCATACCCCCGATTCCCTTAGCCACATGAGTTATAACCGCCACCTCCTTGAAAACACAATGTTTTGACCTGAACGACTTTGTGGCACCAAACACCACAGGCTCACTGCTCTGAGTGAAGAACTTTCTCCTCATCTCAGTCCTAAGAGGTTGATCCTTTATCCTCATACTATGCTCCTCTAGCTCTGGACTCCGCCACCATCAGGAACATCCTTCCTTCATCTAACTTGACCAGTCCAATTAGAACTTTATAGGTTTCTATGAGATTCCCCCACCCCTTCTCATTTGTCTAAACTCCAGCAAACACAATCCCAACTGACTCAATCCCTCCTCATTCTTGCCATGCCAGGAAACAATTTGGTAAACCTTTGCTACACTCCATCTTTGGCTAGAACACCCATCCTCGAAAATACAAAAAAAAAACCGAACACAATATTCCAGATAAAGACCGAAAGAACTGCTGTGAATCAGAAACTAAAACAGAAGTTGCTGGAAAAACTCAGCAGGTCTGGCAGATCCAAAACGTTAACTCCGATTTTTCTTCACAATATTCCAGATGTGGCATCACCAATGAACTCTATGGTTGCAGCAAGACATCCTTGTTCCTTTACTCCTTTAAATTGTCTCACTATGAAGGCCTCCATACAGTTGGTTTTCTTTAATGCCTGCTGCACCTGCGTGCTTACTTTCAGCGGCTGGTGCATGACAACATTGAACATTCCCCTCTCTCAATTTAGAGCCATCCAAGTAATAATCTGCCTTCCTATTTTCACTACCGAAGTGGATAACTTTACATTTATGCACATTATACTGCATCTGTCATGCATTTGCCCACCTACTCAGCCTGGCCAAATCACACTGCAACAACTCAGCATCCTCCTCACAGCTCATTATTTGCAAATGGAGGGGGCAGGAGGGGGATGGGAGATGGGAATACAGCAGAGGGCTTTTTCTCCCCCTTTTCCACAATTCCATTTGCAACCTGTAGCCATAGGTGGCTTCTTTCCCTACCACAATATCGTCCATTTACCAGCCAAAAAGAAACAGAAGTAGCAGAGCACAGAAAGAAACAGAAGCAGAAGAGGGAAGAGCCCGGCACTGACCAACAATACTGAGATCCGCCAGTGTGATCGTATTGTCTGACCCATCATTGACAAAATGAAGGGAATCCAAGCAGTGATTTATATAAAAAAAAACAACAGCCACCTTGTATAAGCAGTCCCCGGCAACAGAGTAGCCCTTCAGGACTAAGCTTAGTGGTCAAACAATAAGAAAGTGACAAGTTTCATGAATGGAACAAAAGTAGTTGTCCTTCTTTACTAAGCTTTTTATGCATTGAGTAAAATAGTCTACGAAATGGTTTAGTCTACATCTAGGGCATCCATTTGAGGTGCTATCAACTCCAGAGATGAAGAGAGAACAACTTCAAATGCAATATCTTTAAATTACTAAAGAATATATACTTACACAAAGAGGTCTCATGGCTAATATTTTCAAATAGGATATTGATGGTCTGAAGCAGCTGTACACAAACATAGCGTCCGGATCTCTGGCGCAAGATATTTAAGAAGAAAACAAACATGTTTTTCTCCAAGAAAAAGCTGAAACAAAATTTGTTTTTATTAGCATTCAAGTACAATGTAATTAGCTATTTTATACAGGGGCAAGTTATCAGTCCAAGTCCAATTTCACTCCCAGTCCAACCCAGAGAAATTCTTTATACCACCACCTAAATCCCATCCTGCCATCCCAATTGCCACTTCATCTCCAATATTGACAAGTCCATAAACACCTTGCAATAAGATTGCAACCATCCATCTTTACTCTTTTCTCATTACTCCCACAACGCCAAACATTCCATGACCTGGACCTGAACCCATGTCTCTTCTTCTGTCCCATCTTCCATTCTTTCAAAATGGAGTTGTCACCCCCACTTCGCAAAAGGCCACCTGCTTTCCTTACAAACTTATCCTTTCCAAATTTTTGAACATAATACCACTTCCCAAATCCATCCCCATTTTCCCAAAAGCCATGTTTGAATCTTTCTAATCAGGTTTCCATCCCTAACACCATAATAACAGTCCTAACCAAAATCACAAATTACATCCAACTGTGACTGTGACCACAATGTACCATCTCCTCCACAGCTTCTCACCCAATTGATCACACAATCCTCCTCCAATATCCATATTATAACGTCCTTCTTAGTGGCTCTGCATAGCCTGGTTCAATTCTTAGTTATCAGATCATGTTCAGAATATCACCAGCATCTGATTCCCTTCCCGCACTGCACCATTATTTTATCATAGGACATCCTCAATAATCCATCATTGATTCCCTCTTATTAATCAAGATGTAGCCCTTTGACAACATAATTCAAAGTTACATAGATCACTTCCTATGTGCATAATGAAGACACTTCGATTCACTTCTCCACCAACTTGTTCAGCCATGATAGATGGATTGTCAGACATTCATAGGTGAGATATTAAAAACTGAGAAGACTGAAGTCCTTTCCTTCAGCACAGACTTTTTTTTCCCCATGTTACCAAGTTCACCTACCTTCCCAGCACCATTTCTAACTGAACTAGAATGCTCACAAGTTACCTCTTTTTCAATCATCCTTGAGCTGAGCTCCCAATCCATACTTTCTCCATTATTAAGAATGGCCACTTTGACTTCTGTTACACAGTCTGATTCTACCCCTACCCTGACACATCTACTGCTGAAAATATCACCAATGCACTTGTCACCTTCATGTATAACTATTCCAATGCACCCCATAATCAGTCTCCCACCCTTCACAATGTACACCTCAACCACACTCTGCTATAGAAGGCCCTATTCACCCACAATGGTTCAGTCAAGGCATCTAATGTCTTAAATTATTTTTCAAATCTGGTCAATTAAAGGGCACTATATAAATGCAAGCTAATATTCTGGTGATGATTAAAAATTAGGAGTCACTGCAGAACAATGTTAACCTGTCAATGGTGTACTGCTAGGCATTTTAGCACCCAGCTGACAAGTGAAAAAAACTGGAATCTCCACTGCAGTAGAAATGGCATGTTATACTTGTCAAAGCTGCAGCGTCTGTGCGTGCCTCTGATTACCCCAATGCACACATCATCTAAAGCACTTGCATAGAAAAGGGTGGTTGTTCGTGAACAGATAGTTTCGTATACAAACTGGAACAATATTTCTCTAACGAGCAACTTCATCCCACACCGCTTCTCCCATTCATTCATAAATGCAGATATCACACTAGACCAACAGTTATTATTCAATCCCAGTTGCCTTTGCAAAGTGATGAACCACCTTCTAGATTTACTGTTATGAAGGAACTTCCAGGATTTTAATCTAGCAATGAAGAAGGAAATTGCTAAATCTGAGCAAGTTGCTTGGAAGGGAACTTGCAGGTGGTCATGTTGCCAGGAGTGTGCTGTCTTTGTCCTTCTAGGTGGTAGAGGCTGCAGCTTTGAAAAGTGTTGTTGAAGGAGCCTCAGCTAGTTGTTGCAGTACAACCTGTAGATTGTACCCAGTGCTATCAGTGTGCACAGAATTACACAGAATTGTTATAGTGCAGAGAGAGGCTGTTTGACCTACCATGTCAGCAGTGGATCAGAGTGAATTTAGTGCCATCGTCCTGTCTTTCCCCGTAATCCAGAATATTGTTCTGTTTTAATAATCATCTAATCCCTTCTTAAATGCCTCAATTGTACCTCCACCACACATCTCAGGAGTGGAATCAAGACTAACTACTCACTCTGAAAAGCTTTTTTTTTTAAAAAAAAATGACATTTGCTTCTTTCGCAAATTACCTTCAATCGGAATCCTCTTATTTGTGACCCTTTTAAGTGAGGGAACAGTTTCTCCCTATTTACTGTGTTTAGTCCCCACACGATTTTGATATTTTCTACCAAAATCACCTCTTAGCATTCTTCTTTTCAAGAACAATTCCAACTTGTCCAATCTTTCCTCATAACTGAAGTGTCTCATCCTTGGAACCATTTCCATAAACCTTTACTGAACTTTCTGCAATGTGTTTATAATCTTGCTAAGGAGGGACATCCTGAATGATACACAATACTCTAGCTGAAGACCAGCTGCTGTTTTATCTAAGTTGAGCATACCTTCCTCTGCTCCTGTACTCCATTCCTGTTAATACAGCCAAGAAAACATTTTATTAACCCATTGCACCGATTTATGCACAGATACACCAAGGTCTCCATTCCTGCACACTCTTTAGGAATACATCCTTTATATTATGTTCTTTCCACTAAAATGTCTCACTTTACACTTCTTCATATTGAATTTAATCTTTCACCGATCTGCCCACTTCACTTACTTTTCAATTTCCTTTGTAGTATACACTACCCTCCTCACAAAACTTGGGGAATTATACATTGCATCATCAGCATATCTACAAATTATTTCCTGCACATCAAGATCCAGGAGATTAATACATAATTAGGAAAAGCAAGGGTCCCAGAACTGAGGGATGTGGAGCTCCAATACAAACCTTCCTCCAGAACAAAAATATCAATTAACCATTACACTTTGTTTTCAACCCCTCAACTAATTTTGCATTCCATGTTTCTATTGCCCAGAAAGAAAAACCTGCAAGACTGGCAAATAATACATCTGACTCATCTTCAAAATGGAGGTCAATACAACCAATACATTCATTTCCAAGTATTACCGTTTATTTACAAAAGTTCTCCCCATCTGGGGTCCCATTTATGCCATAAACTACAAATTTTCTCAAGTCTGTTGTGGGGCACTGTATCAAATGCCTTTCAGAAATCCATGAATATCTAATTCTATCCCACATTTTTTTTCCAGGAAAGTTGTCCATCACTGAAGCTAAATTGACTGGTCTGCAATTGCTAGACTTACCCTTAGTTTTTTGAACAAGACTGTTACAGTTGAAATTCTCCGGCACTCTAGCGCCTCCCCTGAATCTGGGGAAAATTGAAAAGGTTGATTGCTGTCATTCCCACTCTAACTTTCTTCACTATCTTTGAATGTGTCGCACCCAGTTGGGAGGCCTGGCCAATTTTAAAGATTGGCAACATATCCAATACCTTATCTTCAATGTCAAGCCGAACTAATAATGGAGCTTCCTCATCTGTCATCATGGTACAAGCAGAATTACTGATGGTAGAAGAATAAATGATTCATAATGGTTGATTGGGTGCCAGTCAAGTGAGCTGCTTTGTCATGGTATTGAGTTTCCTTGAAGTTATTGGAACAGCAGAATGTATTCCATTACACTCCTGACTTCGGCCTTGTAGGTTCTATAAAGGTTGTGGGGAGTCTACAGGCAAGGTACTCGCAACAGATTATTTAACCTGTGGCTTGCTCATGCAGTCATAATTAGTCCAATTCAGTTTCAGTCCTTTGTGGCTCCCAGAACAACAATGGCAAGGTATTAGATGAGGGTAATGCTATTGAAAGTCAAGGGAACAGAGTGGGTTGTTTTCATTTTATTTTGAATATCGTAAATAGTGTTTACAAATGTTACTCATCAGCCCAAGACTGAATGTTGCCCAGCTTTCTTGTTGTGGGCATGACCACTTCAGTGAATAAAAGGAGTTATGAATGCAATTGAACATCACAACCACCAATGAGCACCTTCCTCCTAAACATTTGGTTGGGAGCAACTGATGACAGCTGGACCTAGGACAATGCTCTGAAGAAATCCTGCAGCAACATCCTAGTGCTAAGATGACTGAACTCAAACAACCAGGTCACCTTTCTTTGTACAAAGATCATAGAATCCCTCCAACGTGTGGAAGCAGGCCATTCAGCCGATCAAGTCCGAAGAGAGCATCCCATCGAGACCCCAGACCCTCCCCCCCGACACCCCATCCCTGTAAGCCTGGCTAATCCACCTAACCCGCCCATCCCTGTACAGTATGGGCAATTTAGCATGGCCAATCCACCTGCTCAGGTCTATGAAGAGTTTTCCATCTATTCTCAGTGACCAGATTTAATAAGACTTCTTGATGCAACACTCGATCAAATGCTACATTGAAATGAAAAGCAATCAGTTAATCACACGTCTCCTGCCTGGAAGTCAGCTCTTTTATCGAGGTTTAGAGCAAGGCTGGAAAGACATCTGGAGATAAGTAATTCCAACTGAACCCAAATAGAGCATCAGATAACAGATGAGTAAATTACACCTGTCATTGCTTTGCTGATGATCGAGAATTGATTTACAGGCTGGGAATTGGGAAAATTGGATTGGTCCTGCTTTTGTGTGTCCAGGACACAGCTGGGCAATTTTCCACTTTGTTGGGAGCATGCTAGTTTTGGAGCTCTTGTAGATTAATGGTAATGTCCCTATCTCTGGGCCAGGAGGCCTGAATTCATGTCCCACCTGCTCTGAAGGGGCGTCATAACATCTCTGAAAGATTACTTAGAAAATAGCTAGATGCTAGTGTTCCAGGTATAGTACAACAGCTAGGCAAGTGGCACAGCAAGTTTTGGTGTGTAAATGTTCAGCACTACAGGCAGGATGCTGTGAATGACCACAGCGGTTGTTTGCATCCAGTGTGCTCAGACGTTTCTTGACATCACGTAGAGTGACATGAATTGCCCACGGCTAACTTATAGGATGGTGTGACTTCAAGAAGTGGTCAAAATGTATCATCCACACAGCACTTCTGACTGAAGCTGGCTTTATGGTTCTGGATAAAGCAAAACTAGTCAGGTATGAATATAGTAATTGACTGATAGAACACATGGTGGTAGCACGCTGAACTCAACGTATTTTTCTTCTCAGGGCAGAGGGAACTATGTATCCATTCAAAACTTTACCAGGGTGTTCAATAAAACTAGGTCAAATTATTAGCAAGCGCTTGATAATCTGATGTCAAAACCTAAGAGACTCTCATCTTCATAGAACCAATAGGATCAATCAAAAATACAATATTCTATGGGTATGATTCACGAGGTGCAACAGGTTAGCAGCACAGTATTGTAACCACATCAAGGGCCACCAGTTTCTGCCCAGAAATTTCATAAAATCACAGAATTTTACAGTACAGAAGGAGCCATTCAACCCATCATGTCTGTACCGGCTCACAAAAGAGATGCCCAGCTAGTCCCATTTTCCAGCCCTATCTCTGTAATCCTTTAAATTAATTACTTTCAAATTGTTACCCAGCTCTCTGTTCAAATCTTGTATGGAATCCACCTCCACCACTCCCCCAGGTAACACATTCTAAATCCTAACAACTGAGTAAGGAAGTTTCCCCTCATCTCACTCCTAGCTCTCTTGCTGACAATCTTGAAATTGAGACCCCTAGTTACTGACATACCAACTAGTGGAAAGAGAAGATCCTTCTTTACCCTGTCAAAATCGTTCATAATTTCAATAAACTCACCTCTTAGTCTTCTCTGCTCCAATTTCACCAATCTTTTCTTGTATCTAAAATCCCTAATTCTTGGTATCATTCTAGTAAACCTTCTTTTAAACTCGCTCCAGAGCTTTAACATCCGTGCTTAAAACGCACCCAGAACTGAACACAATACTCCAACTATGGTCTGACTGATGATCTGTCGAAGTGCAGCAGTACCTCCTAGCTGTTATACTCTATGCCTCTATTTATAAATCCAAGGATCCTATAAGTCTTACCAACTATTTCAACTTGCCTGACCACCTTCAGGGAATCATGCACATGAATGCTAAGGTTGCTCTGCTCTTGTACTCCCCTCAAATCTGCACCATTAACCCTGTATTGTCACTGTTTCTTCTATCAAAATGCAATAGAGTTAAAGAGTCAGAGAAGAACAGCACGGAAACCGTCCCTTCAGTCTAACTTGTCCATGATGACCAGATATCCCAAATTAATCTAGTCCCATTTTCCAGTATTTGGACTGAAACCCTCTAAACCCTTCCTATTCATATCCCCATCCAGATGCCTTTTAAATGCTGTAATTGTACCAGCCTCCACCACTTCCTTTGGCAGTTCATTCCATACATGCATCGCCCTCTGTGTGAAAAAGTTGTCCCTTAGGTCCTTTTTAAACCTTTTCCCTCTCACCTTAAATTTATGCCTTCTAGTTTTCAACTCTCTTACCCTGGGGAAAAGACATTGACTATTCAACATATCCATGCCTCTCAAGATTTTATAAACTTCTAGAAGGTCATCCCTCAGCCTCCGATGCACCAGGGAAAATAGCCCCAGACTATTCAGCCTCTCCTGAAAGCTTAAACCTTCCAGTGCTGGCAACGTCCTTGTAAGCCTTTTCTGAATCCTTTCAAGTTTCACAACATTTTTGCCATAGCAGGGAAATCACAATTGAATGCAGTATTCCAAAAGTGGCCTAACCAATGTCCTGTACAGCTGCAACATGACTTCCCAACTCCCATACTCGATGCACTGACCAAGAAAGGTAAGCATACCAAATGCCGCCTTCACTATCCTGTCTACCTATGACTACTCTTTCAAGGAAAGATGAACCTGCACTCCAAGGTCTCTTTGTTCAGCAATGCTCCTCAGGACCTTACCATTAAGTGTTTAAGTCCTGGCCTGATTTGCCTTACCACAATGCAGCACCTTTCTTTCAATTCCTCTGCATTGAAATTCATCTGCCAGGTGTCTGTCCATTTGGCCAACTTGCCAATGTCCCTCTGAAGTCACTCAGATCATAGAGTCATAAAGACATACAGCACAGAAACAGGACCCTTCAGTCCAACCAGTCCATGATGAACATAATCCCAAACAAAACTACTCCCACCTGCCCGGTCCTGGCCCATATTCCTCCAAACCTTTCCCATTCGTATATCCATCCGAATGTTTCAAACATTGTAATTGTACCCACATCCACCACTTCATCAGGAAGTTCATTCCACATGCAAACCACCCTGTGCAAAATAGTTGCCTCAATTTTTTTTTTTTAAATCTCTCCTCTCACCTTAACAATGTGCCCCCTAGTCTCGAAATTCCCTATCTCAGGGAAAAGACAACTACCATCAACTCTATTAGTTATTTTCAGAAGTTTATAAACTTCTATCAGGTAGCCCCTCAACCTCCTACACTCCAGTGAAAAAAGTCCCAGCCTTTCCTTATAACTCACATCTTCCATATCCGGCAACATTCTGGTAAATCTCTTCTGAACCCTCTCCAGTTTGACAATATCCTTCCCATAAATCGGCGACCAGAACTGGTCACAGTATTCCAGAAGAGGCATCACCATTGTCCTGTTCAACCTCAACATAACATCCCAAATCCTATACTCAAAGGACTGAGTAATAAAGGCAAGTGTGCCAAATGCCTTTTTAAACCATTATGTCTGGGAATTATGTACCTGCACCCCTAGTTTAGTATCATTTGCAAATTTAGAGATTTTGCCCTCAACATTCATCTCCAAATTGTTTACATAAATCAGAAAAAGCAAAAGTCTCAAAACTTATCCCTGGGAACACCACTTGCTCCTCTAACGCTGCCTGGCCTGCTGTGTTCCTCCAGCTCCACACTATGTTATTCCATCTATATCTATTCTTTTTCCTACCTTTTAGCCAACTTCTAATCCATGCTGCCAAGGATCCATCAATCCCAAACATTTCTAATTTGCTAACCAACCCACCGTGCAGCACTGAATCAAATGCTTTCCGAAAGTCCACATATACATCTATCCTGCATCATCTTGTCAAAGAGCTCAACTAAATTTGTCAGACATGTCCAGCCAGCACTGGCTGTTTAGTATCAACCTATTTTTCTCCAAGTGTATATTTACCTTATCCCGCATTATGGCCTGCATCAGTTTTCCCAGTATTGAGGTCAAGCTGACAGGTCTGTAGTTTCACGGGTCATCCTTTGCCCCTTTCTTAAACAGCAGTACCATATTTGCAATCCCCCAAGTTCCCTGGGACTAACCCGGTGTTCAGAGGGGCCTGGAAAGTTTCTGTCAATGGATCTATAATTTGCTCCCTTACCCCTCAGCAATCTAGGATGCTTCCTATCCAGACCTGTGGGCTTCTCTACCTGGAGAGCCGCCAATGTTTTAAGATAAAAATGTGGTGCTATCACTATCCTGCTCAGTTGCTCAACATCTACATTTCAACTAGGTCAGTGTCACCATCTTCTAATTTGGTAAATACAGAAGCAAAACAGTCATTTTGTACCTCTGCCATATTCTTTGCTTCAGTGAGTGGCTTACCCTGCTTGTTCCTTATGAGCCCCACTCTATCCTTTACTATTCTTTTATTATTACTATGTTTGAAGAATACTTTCTACTTGTTTTAGCACAGCCTGCCATCCTTCCCTCATGTTTTCTCATAGCCTTCCTTATTACACCTTTACCCTCAGCCTCATGCACAGGAGTTCTAGTCTTTCCATTAAAGGAATCAAAAAGAATGAGAAAGCTGTGATTTTGAAAACTTGCAGTCTCTAAGTCAGGAGTTCCAATCAGTAGATCGGATCATAGAGTAAGAAATTGGGGTCCCAAGGTCTGATTTGGCAACGGTGTTTCCGCAGCAGAGAACTCAGTTGTCTGTCTTAGATTAACTCAGAGGCCCATTTTAAAGTGCGTGACAATCTGTTTGTGCCAGTGGGTGTAGCATAACTAAAAACTCCGAGGCCCAAACGCAGCCACCAGAGCCTGAAAAATATTGGGCCTGCTTACTCAAGGTGTTTGAAATTGCCACCACCAAGAACCTCTTGCTCTCGGGTGACACCTAGAATTAAAGCATCAATGTAGATTCACAGGTGGAACAGGTCTGCAAAACATTAATCCAAACTCAGTGATTAAAAAATGTTAAGAATCTAAGGAGAGTCTAAACCTTGTGAACATGCTGCCTGCTCATCAGTAAGACTTGCACAAGCAGATTTTCAAGTCTTTTTCCATAGAATCTCTACAGTGTGGAAACAGGGCCTTCAGCCCAACAAGTCCACACCAACCTTCAGAGAATCCCACCCAGACCCATTCCCCAAACCCACCTAATCTACACATCCCTGAACACTATGGACAATTTAGCATGGCCAATCCACCTAGCCTGCACATCGTTGGACTGTGGGAGGAAACCCACGCAGACATGGGGAGAATGTGCAAACTCCACACAGTTGCCCAAGGGGGAAATCGAACTCAGGCCCCTAATGCTGTGAGGCAGCAGTGCTAACCACTGAGCCACCGTGCTGTCCCCTCTATTTAAGCAATAGCTTAGTTGTGAATAATTGCACTGAAATCACAGAGTACATTTCTCAGAGGATAAAATGGATTAATACAGATTTTGTTTCATGATCTTCTTACTCAAAAATAAACATGAACATGAATGATAACTTACTCAAAAACAGAGCTGTCATTTTGATCTCCCCAAATGAGGATTTCTGTAATAGAACGAATGGTCTCCACCAGCAGGTTACGATTACTATCTGTCACAGTTGTGTTCTTTGTTAAGACATGGTACATGTACCTAAGGAAATATTAACATTTAGAATATGAATTAGAATACGATCAACTACAAAACTGCAAAACACCTGCTCATATCCACATGACTCAGGTTCTCAATTTTATAACTGATTGCTGTGAAAGACCTTAATTATAATAGTTTAAATTGAAATACATTGGATTTAGCCATATTTTCAAGCTACAATTAAACTAGTATAGACTACAGTATACATTGCAAAATAGGACCAAACTTTGCAGGGGTAAACCAAGGCAGAAATGTCAGAATTCACCCTCACAATTCCACAAAACCTGACATTAACTTTCTGGAGACTGCTCACATGCAGGAGCAACATGAAAATCCAGAAGTAGTTATTAGCAAGTGTATCTCACTGCTGCTTCAACACTGATCTGCTGAACACTGAAGTCTGAAGGTCACTCAGTTTCTCTTCAACCTCACCTTCAACCTAATCTGGGTTTTACATTAATCTATTTTTCTAGCCAAATCAAAATTAGAAGCCATGCAGGCAATTATATGATTCAGATACAGAAAGCATTAAAGCTATAGCATTTTCCAGTAACCTCAGAGAAATTCCATAAAGAGCCAACGCCCTTCTCCTGATGGGAGTTTAAAATCCGGCACTAAGTAAGAGGGATACCTCGATGTGCAGTAGCAGACAAGATAAGTTGTCAATTGTCATGGAGCATTCTCAGAGACCACAAACGAGGAAATTAAATTACAAATGAAGGGACTCAGTGCTCTTAAATGTTTAAGATAGCTAAATGCGTTTATGATTAGGTTAAGCTCAAATATTTTATTAAAATAAAGAAATCCGATAGTTTTTCAACACAAGTAAGGTGGTGTACTTGTAATTATGAAGCTAATATATTGTTCAAAGACTCAGTTATAGCTTATTAGCAAGTTGTAATAGTTTCACTATTTAAAAAAATGCCTGAAAGTAAGTGCAAAAGTGGTAATTTGCTAAGAGACTGAACTCTGGGAGAACTTGAACAGCCAATCCTTTCAAGGAACATAGGATAAATAACAGGTTGACAACAGAATGCCAACAGTTTTGCAGTTTACTACTGTAAACCCAGGGGCTATTTGTTATAGTATTTACCAAGTTAATTGCAGTGTTTAAAGCCTGCTCAATCCTGCATATTTGCAAAACTTCATGACTGTTATAAAATTTTTTTTTTTTAAAAAACAGGTACAGGGCTGTTCATCAGCATTTCAGCACATATCTCAACCTGTTTTGAAAGATAAGAAATGATAAATCCCAATTACTGGGCAACACGCAGTCATATTGAGTACTCCAATCAAGTTGTCACATTGTAGCCAACAAATATCCACCAGCACCACGAGATGGAAACCAAGTAGTTAACAGTATAATACATATATTTTCTTAAGCAGAAATGAATAGCTTGAACTTCTTAGTTAGCATCACTTCTGCAGGAAGTGTTAAAACAGCACATTAGTTTCCTAACTCTGGGAAGAAAGGACAATTAACATGATACATATAGATGCCTAGCTACAACATGTCTGCTTACTCATCTACTTACTGGCAGCAACAGGGAATTTCCAGTTCAGATCACAGAATGAATACAACTTAATGAAGGAAAATTATTACATTTTAACACTCTGATCTGCAATCATATCACAGACTCAAAGCTGATAATGTTATGCACAAGACGTTACTTTGGAAATGTATTGTGGTATTGTTGAGGCCAAAGAACATTCAAGAAACGGAAATAATGTTTGGCATCAAATTAAAAAGGCAGCATGGTACCCAAACTGCAACTCATGCAAAACACACAGCTGCTGCAGGTCAGAATGCAATTCTACTCTCATTGATAAAGGTGCTGTTACAGAATAAGTTCCACTCCTTCAAATACTCAGAAGTGCAAACTATAATTGTGCAAGCGCTTAATTATACGCGCATCATTCGACCCACTGACTGCAAAATATTTCCACACTGAAAACTTCTGCATTATCAACTCTACTTATGTAGAGCAGAATTGAATTCCTCCTTAAACAGTCAACTCTATTCAGACTGTATTAGTTTTGCTAGAAAAATGCTGCTTGATCAGCATTCAAAACTAAATTTCACTAACTTTTTGTTGAAATGGGATAGCCAATAGTAAAACATTACTGAATTTAGCCTTGCATTTGGAGCAGAACAGAATTTACTAAAGGAAAGAATTGATAAATTATTCTCTGTTCTGAGAACAATGAGCTACTAACCAACTTGTTTAAAATTGCTGCTGGTGTAACTGCAAAAAAAAAAATTAACATGTACAAAAATTGCTTCTGAATTCGCATTAACATCTCAAAAAAAGCGATAGCCATTCTTCTTGATCCCATTTACAAGACTACTCCCTCCACATCTACCAATTACAAACCTGTAATTTAAGGGGAATTTTTAGTGTTCAATAGCCAGCTTTTAACAAGGATGTTTCCTTTCAAGGGAAAGGCGTTGTCCACTTTTGTAGAACAGCACTGAGTACATCCATTCACGAGTGACCTGCCCAAAAGGCAAGCCATTGGCTCATCGCTGACACTTCATTCTGAACTGTTTTCATGACATTTTTTTGGTCAGCAGTGCTTAGCAATTGCCTTCCACTCTGAAACAAGGAAGGAAGCAGGTTCCAGCTCTACCTCAGTCAGAATGGGAATCAAAACCACACCACTGCCATTACTCTGAATCACACACTTGCCACCTACCCAAATGAGCACACACATCCCCCTCTCCAGAGTAGACACTGCTTATATTGTATTGTATTGTATTGAAGTCCATGTATTTATATTACTGGACCTGAAAGCACTCTACGGGCAATTAAGAACTTTTTTGAAGGACAACCATTGCTGTAATGTAGGAATGCAGCCAGCAGCTTGCAGATAGCAAGCAGCAACCTGGTAGGGACCAGATAATCTGTTACCATTACGTGGAGCGAGGGATAAACAATAGCCAGGTTACTGGGGGTAACTCTCCTTTTGTTCAGAATACATCCACCAAGATTACATCTATCCAAGTAAGCAGATAGGGCCTTGGTTTAACAGATCTTCTGAAAGGTAGCACGAACTTACTCTGTCCAAGAAACAATTCCCTTTCAGGACTGTGATGAAAGCACTGCAGTGGAAACTTCTCTATACACCTAAAACATGGGCACCTACACTACTTTAAAAATGACTACAAAACTGCTGAACTAGTTAAATTCTGAATAAACTTTCCTATCAGTTACTACAGAATAATAGTTTGCTTTGTGAAATAATTAAGAATTATGGATGTAAGAAATGCAAAGGTCCTTTTATTGGTATAAGTGAGATTATGATAAACACGATACAATAAAGTATCGAGTAAGCCTCTGAAGTTGTGCACCATCAAGTTTGGCCTAAATGAGCACGGACTGGGATGGAATCAGAAATTTTGCTTAGATCTCAGCTAGATGTCTGCACAGGTTTCTGGTCATCACATTACAGGAAGTGACCACATGACAAAGGGTTAATCTGAAATTTCCACGGCACTGGTGGGATGGCGGTAATGTCACTGGACAAGCATTTCAGAACCTATTGGAACAATGGTTAAAATCCCACCTGCCAGAAGGTCGAGATTTGAAGAACAATCGCAATAACAGAGACCATGAAACTATCAAGTCTTCCTGAGAACGCATCAGGTTCACTAATGTTCTGTGGTGAAGGAAATCTATCAGGTCTAGCTGACATATAACTTCAGATTCGTTGCAATATGTTTGACTCATACCTGCCCTTTGAATTGCCTAGAAAAATTACTCAGTTCAAAGGGAACAAGTGGGGATGGGCAACAAATGCTAGTCTTGTCAGCAATGCCCACATTCCATGAAAAAAAAACACATTTTAAAAAAAAATGTCAGGAATAGAGAATTTTATCCAAGAGGAAAAATTGGATAGGTTAGGAACAGGGCAGGCTTAAGAGAGGCTTAATTGAAGTGTATAAAATGCAAGGGCCTAGAGAGAATGGATAAGGAGGACTTATTTTCCTTTACTTCCTGGTTTTGTGCCTGGCTGGAGAGATTTAGAATAATTGACAGAGGAGAGTCAAAATGTGAAGATCTGAAAGGGTGGTAGAGGCAAAACAAAACCTAGAGGGAGACAGACTTATCATCTGGGGACATGGGTTCGAATCCTACTGTGGTAAATGCTGAGATTGGAACTCAATAATAAAAAAACTAAAAGCACTAATCTATTGGAAACCATTAACTATTGTAGGTTTTCAGGGAAAAAACACTGTCTGGTCACTCTTGACTTTCAAGGAAAGAAGTCAATGACAGTAGCATGAATTAACATGATAAAAACATGAAAAACAAATTTAGTTTCCAATTGACTGTCCAGGGAAAGCAATAAAATTGTTAACAAGGGCACAGGTTTTGGTAGTGACCAGAGAAAACGGCTTATTTCGAAATTAAACCACAGACAATTTCAGCAGACAAGCAGTCTGACACCACAGTGAAATTAGAGTGGTAATTAGAGTGGTGGAGAGGCTGAGGTAGATGTCATCAGCACACATGTAGAACTTGGCACCCACATTTATAAATGATGTTACAAACAGACAACATATAAATAAAGAAATGGAAAATGGCAAGGATAAATTTTATACTTAAACTTGCAGAGGCAGGAAGGAAAGCCATTGTTAGCTGCAAAAGTTACTCATGTCCAAACAAGGTTTTCTACAGTAGCAGATAAAAGAGAAACACCATAGCTCCTGTATCTTTCAGCAGTGAAGCACGCAATATGTTTTACATTCCTATGATAGATTGTATCAATAAATCTGTAGTACTGCAGCAGTGGGCAAACCACACTTACTTAGATTATGTTTCATTCACTGCAATGATTGCAAATGGCTAACCTATTCTTGGACAGCAAACAATTATTTGCATTCAGAGAACTCATCATTTAACTTAGGCCTAACACACAATAATTTGAAACCATTTAAAACTAAAGACAGGGAAATTCAAGTAATGCATTGAAATTTTAAAACAGGAGAATGTAAAACCACCTTTAGTTTAATACTTTTCACTGCATGATTTTGCTAATTAAATGTATGTCTTAGCAGTTAACACAACTGAAAATAGATCTTTTAAGAACTCAGCACATGCCAACAGAAGTGTCACTTTCACTGTATAAGTGAAACTGGATCTAATCATTCATCATAAATGTTATTCAAATTTAAAGTGAGCTCAAAATAAAAACTTGAATATCTGCTTTCACAAAAGATAGTGTGTGATACTGCAATGAAAGTAGTGAATTTCCCTAAAGATTTGCTGGTTCATAGCTTACTTCCTATTATGGCAGGTGTTTAACATCAGAAATGTTTCCATCACATATAACCCATGAAGATATCATAAGAGTTCAAGATGCTGTTTACTCTTAAATCAATTGCGAAAACAACTTACTGATGATGACTGGGACTTAAAGCATTGTATTAAAACAAAATTCAGCCCTTTTCAATCCACTGTCACGCCACCACCACCTCCCATTTCCATAACTACGTCTCCAAAAACTTTTGTGCAGTATATCAATTAAATAAAAGCATGTCGCCCTAGTGCACGTCTAGGTGCCTCATAAACGATGAGTGTTTTGAACTTAATTTGGAGGTAAAAAGGGAAGGGTACAAGTAGGAAGGCCATTGCAAGAGTAAAGTAAACATTTACTATGTCCTTGTGGTAAAAGGCCTGGACCCGAAGGCCTCGTCCATTACAGATATATTACTCTATCCTGTCAGTAACACAGCTCCTGCTGGGGATTTCTCTGGTGACAGTTTTCACACAAACACTCACTTCAGATGCTCCAACGAATGAATGTTTCGAGGGGACTTCCCGGAGCTCCCGCCAACCCAGCTTCTCGAACGGCCAAACATCACTTCTAGACACTTCTTTCCTGCATACTATTTGCGGGACATCAGTAATATGCCAGTGACATTCAAACCTATCACCAACATACTGGCGGAAGCGGAGAGTAGACGCAGTAACGCTCCGGTGTGTGGGGGATGCTGGGGGTTGGAGTACGTTTTCCAGGTCGGAAAAGGGCAACTTAATGGAGTCGCTGTAGAGCAATGACTACAACTCCCAGAGATCCTTGCGAACGGACGGATTTTTCACTTTTCTTATTCCTCCACCTCACGCAGTCACGGTTTAGCCATCACCTGACGATCATGGGAAGGACCTTATCAATTAACGTGAGGTGGCGATTGATGTTATTTTGAAATACATTTTTTGTTTGAGGTCCTGTGGAGCTGCGGTAGGCGATGACGTCTAACTCAGGCGAAAATGCTGCGATTGGCCTGTAAACCATCCCAGCACCAGACAAGCTGTACCCTGAGGGGTGGGGTGGGGAGACGGCGGTGTCGTCGTTTGAGTGACGGATGAACTAGCCATTCAACATGTCGAAACCGCGGGATGGGCGGTGCCGATAGGCGGGATAAAGGTTTTGCGTCGGGCAGATTGACAACGAGACTAGCCATTCAACAAAGGTTTGTGTGGCAAGTGTGTACGTACGTGCATGGGCAGGACAATAGCTGTTGATTGACAGCAGGCCTACCCAATCATAGAAAGAGATATAAGAAGGCGCGGAGTAGGCGGTAGCTATGTGGGCGGTCGATCCGAGGATTGGCAGGGACGTTGTACATGACTGTGTCGTCATTGATGGACGTCGACACAAGCCATTCAATATGGGAAGCGCATGTGGTGTAGGCCGGTTCAGAGCACGCTTGTGGGTGGGGAAACGTCCATTGATTGGCGGCGCGCCTAACCAGTCACAGGAGATCACTGCCGGTACCGGCGTGAATGAGATAAAAACCGAAAGAACTGGGTGGTGTAAATCAGGAACAAAAATAGAAGTTGTTGGAAAAGCTCAGCAGCTCTTCTAGCATCTGTGAGGAAAATCTTTGCGGGTCCAGTGACCCTTCCTCAGTTTTTCTTCACAGATGCTGCCAGACCTGCTGAGCTTTTCCAGCAACTTCTGACGCACCTTCTGATGTCCGGGGATGGGGAAAGGGCGGAGCGAAGGCTCTGCCGTCGTTGATTGACAACGCGATTACTCATTTAGCAAGGAGCCAGGCTCTCCTCACGCGGAGGAAAGAGGTGCCTTCAGTGTGGGAGCCTGTGGGCGGGACGACGGCAGTGCCGTCACGCGATGGGCGCCGTTGGGGGTGGTGTCTGCCCGCCGGAGTGTGCGGGGTAAGGGCTTGCCGGCATATGATCGACGTCGGGATGAGCCACACAGCAAGGTGGGCGGTTGGTAGGCGCAGCCGCATGCACGAGTGGGCGGGTTAAGGGCGCGCCGTCACGTGATGGACAGCGCGTCCAGCCATTCAAGCAAGGGGCCCGGTTGGAGGGGCGGTGTCTGCGTAAAAGGGCGGGATCAGGGCTGTGCCGTCATGTGATGGGCAAGGCTCCTGACCACTCACGACAAGCCGGGCGCGGGAGGGGGCGGTGCGCGGCGGGAGGGGGCGGTGCGCGGCGGGACGGTCGCAATTTTTTTTCTCCCCGTGGTTTGGGAAGGAGGAGCATCCCATGTCGAAGCCGTGAAAGAGGCGGGAAGAGGAGGTAGTTGGGTGGGGGGAGGGGCGCGGTGAATCGAGGCGATGCAGGGCCCAGCGCCTGGCTCCGCTTAAATCAAGGTGCGGGAAGCGCGATAACGCTGTGTCAACAAAACCAAAAGAGAACAAAAAAAAGGGTGAGGGAAAAGAAAGCAGTCTCCGCCCTGAGGCAGAAGCGAACGCCCGAGAAATACAAATGTCGGCGCGGCAGCCAGACGAATCCGCCGCCGTTTTGATGTGCCACCCGCTGCCACCTTGAGAGAAGCCTATGACCATTTATGCTGACCTCGATTCGGTTGAGTCGCTGTTGGATGAGCTGCCCTATATGTTTTACGTGGGATTGTTTTTTGTGAACGTGCTGATCCTGTACTATGCCTTCCTGATGGAGTACATCCTCCTTAACGTGGGCATCGTCTTCCTCCCGGACGACTTCGACCAGGCTCTCGTCGACCTCGGAGTGCTCTCGGATCCCGCGTCGGTCACCTACGACACCGACCCCGAGCTGGATGTATTCGACGGCTACTTTGACTAAAAGCAATAAAAGGTGGAAAAAACACACACACTCACATTGCTTTGTGAAATTTAATGTTTTATCCCTTCTCTGTCTCCCCCCCCCCCCC
>NC_063352.1:8384117-8393595 GCF_021869965.1 Rhincodon typus | reverse complement strand
CTGAAGGAGACGATATAGTTTTGGACATTTTTTTTCGGTGCCCTCTCCGATTGTGCCAAGGTTGCAATCACTATGGATTGTGTCATTCCGGAGCACTTATCTGTCCTGCAACATTGCAGAACCGAACTGCATTCTCCAGGATTAATTGGACAAGTAGGTACTGGCTCTCTTGCTATCTTCGTCTCCCGAGACCTTCAAACTAACACTGAACGCATCGCAGATGAATAAGTGCGCAAATTTTCGAACCACACCGTCACTTTATAGATATCACCTCTGCTCCTTCCTATAATTTATTTATGAAAGTGGTATTTATTCGTGTTTACACTATTCTGACATTGACTGAAACCCGAAGGAATGATCCTAAAAATGCATAAAAGTGTTTCTAAAGCTGGTGGTAAATCACTTTTATTTGAATGATGCGTTTTTCTTTCTGGAAGTTGAAAGGAGCGAAAATTATGATCTTGAAAGGCGCCAGATGAAATTGGAATGTGCTTTCAGCCCGCCTGAAACAATTATATTTTTATAGGTAGTTTTGCACCTGTTTAACTAAATCAACCCTGACTGTTTTCTTCCGAATCAGTGTATGTGTAGGTGATTTTTTTTCAGGGAAATCGAATCAGCCTGCTAGTGGGTGGGACTAAGCGACTGCAGTCTCCCAACCTGTACACATTTTACACAACAACCCTCATAAAGATAGCGGGGAACATAGTGCATATTAAAGCTATTTATTTCAATGGTAGAATGACAAATAAGTAACAACAGTCAACAAGGCATGCTACTTTAATTTTTAAAGGTGGCTACAATCTGTTCAGTCCACATCAGTGAGTCAAGTAACCAGAAAATTGAAATCTTAATATTTCCAGAAATATTGTCCGCCCCCATAAGATTCTGTACTCTTGTATTGAGCTGTGTCTCATGCTTTGCTGCCATGATTTTTCAATGAAAATGTACAAACTAGAGGAGAAAGTGATGAAGTTGCAGTCTCACTGGGAGTAGATGCTAAATAATGATGAGGAGCTTCATTGTTCCCACACCCCAGATTTTTCTAGAAATTCTCCACACCTCCACTCCACTGTCTTTCTTCCTTGTGTGTACTAAAGACAATATGTCCAACAAGGAACCATTTTCTGAGCTGCATAGCAGTTAAATGTAACAAGATGCCTCATTTAGTTTTCTTATTTTTCTGAAGTTATATTCGCAGTGAAATAGCTGAAGGAGTAGAATGCCCAGAATTTCTGCATGTAATTGATGATGTGTTTATCGTTGCAGTAATAATGTAAAGGAGATAAAGTTCCCCTGCAATGTAGGCCTCCTTTCTCTCCCATGATTTTTTTTATTAGTCTCAGATAGGTTCAAATCTAAAATGCAACTGGAAAACATTTCTGTATGTACTGAATCAAGAACAACCTCCTTGCAAGGTTAATTTCATTATTGACATTGGTAATGATTCTTGACAGCTGCTTGTAAATCATTAATTCTGTCAAATTCCTCTGCGTAGAATGAAGTTAATTCAAATAATGAGCTGAGAGAATTGAATGCATTGAAAGATGAAAAATTCCAGTACTGCATTCTACAGCTGACAGCAGTGAATAGCTAAAACAATGATTTGTTGACCTAGAAGTTGCTGCATAGTAGGATGCCTGAAGGCTGGGTAAAATGTTGAATCTCAAGGTCACTTTAGTATTGAACGGGCAGTGTCTTTAGGCTCTCTGATAGCATTTGTCAAGTGCATATTTATTCAGCTATACAAAAGGGTCCTAATTATTTCAGGGATGGAGTGTATATCAATTGTGAATATTTTCATTAATGTATCACAGGCAATAACAGGTATGTTGTGAGATATATCAGCAAGCAGTTGAAAAAGATCATTGCCTGTTGCGGGTACCCATTGAAGGACAATGTTCACCAATACTGCCTTCTGAAATGATTGTCCATTGCAGGAATACCATAAAGAATGCAAAGTATTAAATAATTGTGAAAACTTCTCTCTCATGCAACAGTATCCTCTCGTACATCCAGTTAGTTGTCATTGTCAGTCTACCCATGTAATTATTTCAAGAATTGAAAGGACAACCAATTATACCTGGAGAGTTATGTTATTGTGCAATATGTCATTATTGAGAGGTTGCTGCCTTTTACTCAAAGATCCAGAATTCAATGTTCTTTATTCTGAAGGGTTCTTGGCAGGCTGTTGACATTTGGTAAATGGAAACAGCTACCACAGCATGCAATCTTTGTATTAAAATTGAATTCTTATTTTGACCAACTTCATGCTTCTAATACATTCTTGTTCTAAGTGACATGCCATAGTGTGAGGGGGCATTATGTGCATAGTTACTATGTGCAATCAAACGTAGTTTGATTGGCAAACTAGGAAAAAAATGAGCTTTTGAAACTCATAGGATGGTGGATCATCTGGAAGTGCCTTGCCTTAGTCCCCAGTGGTGGGTGGAAGAGTGGACATGGCAGTAGTATGAATGCAAATAAAGTGTCTTCAGTTATAAAACAGCAGCATGGGAAATGTCCAGTGCAAAGAAGCACATTCTATTGGCCTAGATTTATCTATTCAAACCTGGTTATTTTTAAAGTCTTGCCTACATTTGATTTTCAATTCTACTGATTGTCAACCACTCAGATGAGCAACAATCGAGCGAACAGATTGCCTTCAGTCAGTATTTTTAGCCCAGTTCTATCCTAAAAGAAAAAATCTAGAAGTAGATGTCATCACTTAAATATAAGTGGTTGCCTACTTCAGTCAAGAAATTGTGGGGAGGGGGGAATGATACTCACTGAAGGTTGTGAATCTTTGGAGCTTTTTTTCAAAAGGTGGTGGAAGGTTGAATATTTTAGAAGTAGGTAGATTCTTGATAAGCAAGTGGGAGAAAGGTCATTGGATCAGCCATGATCTCATTAAATAGTGAAGCAAGCTTAAGATGCTAAGTCTCAGTTATGACTTCCTAGTTCCCAGCACTTTCATGGATTTTACAAACAAATTGCAGTTTATTATATATTTTATGGAAAACTAATTCAAAATCAATAGTACGTTAAAACTGATCAGTAAACATGTACAATCTCATTGCTGTGTGCTAGGAAAGGACTTTGAACACTATTCCTGTGCACATGCATATGCAACTTTGAAGTCTCATTTGTACTGTTCTTTAGAGGCAATGAGCAAAGACCCACCTCAGTAACCAACTCCTCTGAAATTCTATGAGCCATGGTCATAGTTCCTAGTAAGTCGTTTCGAATACGTGAGGGTGTAGTGAGCAAGATGCGATCTGTCATCTATAGTAATGTCACGAGGCAAGATTAAACAAAATGGAGAAACATGACTTTAAGATGCAATAATTTAGAAGCAGAGGTGAAAAATACTAAAAACTGGTGCATAGGCAGTAGTTTAGATCATCCAATGGCACACCTACATTTTAGGGAATGCCATGATTGCAACCAAAATGACAGCAAAGTAGGACCAACCAGTGTAATCAACGCTTTCCATTCATTGAGCAGCTAGTGACAGCTGTGGCGAGCTCATCAGCAACTTTGTCATCTGGTAATATTATATTGCTTGCAGTGCTTGGAATTGCAACGCGGAAGTCATCTATACATTACATGGAAAGTCTTTGATAACAAACTTTAGGGATTTCAAAAGAGATATGGGTGTGTCCATTATAAGAAAAGCTGGAAAAACTCAACAGATCAGGCAGCATCTGTGGAGGGAAAGAATGTTAATATTTCTGGTTTATGATCTTCCATCAGCACTATGTTTGCAATAACTTTTTACTTCAACCAATTTCTCTCCCTGCCCTTCCATCAGAACAATCAGTTGTCATTGTTTCTGGCTGACAGCTTCCTTCATCCACCATTGGAATTGATGTTTCGATATTTATTCTCCCAGCTCCTTTACTCTTATAGGGCACTAACAGAATACTGTTTAGTGCCTCCTCAAAGGACTGTGATGGAAATTGAGGGCACAAAACAGAAACCTTTTAAATAAAAGTTTGATTGGATGTCCGTGAAAGTACAAAGCAAAAAAAAAATGGATATGATCTGATGGTGCAATGCTATGTATAATCTCTCCAAAGTTTTAAGTTTCAGAAAGTCTACGGGAAGTTTGTTTTTATTTATAGCTATTTAGAGTATGTATTTAATCAGCTGGACTAATTAAATAACCTTTCCAGGTACAATTACAAACCGTTGATGAAACTGCACACCCTAACGATCTGATTCTACTAAGATTACAAAAATATTCATACCTGTCAAACGAAATTAACACTAGAAGAAATTAACAGCTTTTTTTGCCCTGGAATATAGAGACAAAGAGTCTGAGAAGAAGCAGTCTTCAGGAGATGGAACAGCAATTAAGAATTGGAAGTGATGTAGCAACACCTGCAAGAGAATCTGATACAATTTCACAACTCTTGTTCCTTCTCTGTGCCATTGAACAGGCTAGAAGAACTGGAAATTGGAGAGGTCCTGTTTCATTTTAAATCACACAATGGAGGAAAAGATCCAAAAGGCTTAGATTGCCATACGAATTGAATGGTAATAGATATAAGCAATACATTACAAAGATTCTTTGTGGAAAATCCATTTGATGGGAAAGAAGACATCAGTATTTGGACGTTTTGCACCAATGTACCTGTAGCATTAAACACTACTAACTTGCATCTTACAACACTCCAGTGTATGGGTTAAATGCAATAAGGCTGAATGTTACGAGGTTAGCATGCAACACAGCAAGGATTTACATTATTCATATTTCAGTCGTGCTTTTCATGTGGCTGGAACTACGGATTCACTTAAGAATGGTTCATTTTAAAGAATCTTGTAATATTAATATAATTTGCTCAATTAAAAGTAATTTTTTTGTTACACCTTCCAGTGAACAATGTCTGCTTTTAAAGTTCTGTTGATCTGATTTGTTGTGTCAGGACATGGAACACACAAACTCTTAACTACTTGCAGTACCTATTACACATCTAATGCAATGATTGATAAGTTCAGTGTTATAGGGATTTCAATACTGGGGGCACATTTTTAAGGTGAGAGGAGAGAGATTTAAAAAAGACATGAGGGGAAAATTTTTCACTGACAGTGGTTTGCATGTGGAATGAACTTCCTGAGGAAGTGGTAGATGTGGTTACAATTACAATATTTAAAAGATATTTGGATAAGTACATGAATAGGAGAGGTTTGGAGGGATTATGGGCCAGGAGCGGACAGGTGGGACTGGTTTATTTTGGGATTATGTTTGGCATGGACTGGTTAGACCAAAGGGTCTGTTTCTGTGCTGTATGACTCTACAATTACATTTTCAGGAAGTCAGGTAGGCTTTCTGAATTCAGTACAGGTAGTTCTCAATTAATGTATAGTTATGTTCCCAAAAATCACTGCTTTAAGTGAAATTAGTTAATCAAAATGCACATTTCCATAGAAACCATTGTAAATATTCAGGTTATGTTATGAGAGTGTCAAACAAGTACAGAGTACAAACACAAAATTAATATAAAACACAAAAACAGACATGAAAATAGCAAAAGAAAATCTTTTTAGTGTTTCTTGCCTTATATACAAGATTGCTTCTCTGTAGGTGGAAGGCTATGGATCTTTATTCAATTCAGTTGCAACTCAAACTTGATGTTGAGGATCACCAGGCTGCTCTTCTGCTGCTTTGGAGGTGGAGGGTTGTGTGTTCTTGCAGACAGTTGTTTAAAAAAAAGCTTATACAGATTTAATTGAGGCAGCCAATGGCCAAAACAAGCTGTACAAACATGAATCTGCACATAAATGCTAGGCATTTATTCCCCTGCCCCTGGGAGTCATGCAAGAACTACATTATTGGAAATCAGGTTCATGTTATTGAAATGATGGGAATTAAAGTAAAAGTCACATTATGTCAAAAGTGTGCTAATCAAGGACTACTTGTGGACGAATATGTGACAAACCAGAGGTGCTGGAAGTTGAGTATTTCCTACAACCCCTTATAATGATGCAAGATGTGCCAATTTCTGCCCTTCCTCACTGCTGACAGGCATTGTTCACCAGTGGACCAAATTGATACTCATACCATAGTTGTGGCAAATTTTAGATCTGCCTTCCGCAATTCTACCAAATTCAAATATTGCTGGATCAAATAACTTACCACACATGCTACTAAAACCTGAGGATCATTCCCAGTGTTATCACAGCTCGGTCTTTATTTCTATAAAAGGAATGTTCAAATGAAGCTCTTACGAGAAAGGTTTGTTTTGGGGAAAGAGAGGTTATCGGTGCTGTCTAAGATGATCCTGGAATACTGAAGGGTTTGATCAAAGAAAGTGAGATCCACTAGTTCAAGAAAGATTGGCTAACCAAACCAATAATGTGAAAATACACTGAACACGAATTCCACTTGATGTACTCTAATTGTGAAAATCTCGCCTTTTCTATGATAAAGAAATACGAGAATTTTACCAACACCAATAAACATATTGAAATCAATAAAAACAGCACATGGTCCTTGAAGACCACAATTGGTGAAACTAAAAGAACTTCGCAGAAATATTAAATGTACAAATTTGTACAATGTTAAAAATTATGATGTATAGTAAGTGTTGTTTAAATTCAGCACATTTATTCAAAATATTTAACAACTGATGGAACAAGCCATTTGAAGGACTGAAATTAATGGAGAACAGCGTAGCAGCTCAACGTAGCAATTTTTGAAATCAGTCATCTTAGAACAAAAACATCTGCTTGTCTCACACTCCCAGAGGAGATGCAATTGCCTGTTTTAAAAAGACAAACACTTGTTATTCTTCCTTGGCCCAGAACAGATTATGTAATGACACAATCTGTATGATGCATTTAGTCCAATCAGCCATGATCAGATGCATAAGTGATGTAGTAAGTTGCAACCTGAATTACTCTTGTGACTTTACATTTAAAGTAATCTCAAGGCACAGTGTAGTGACAAAGTGAAAGGTAGCCAATGAAGGAAAAATCGAAAATGTGATCAAAATCTTGGACGTGGAGCTGGACTTTAAAGAGCATGTTGTGGTCAGTGAGCAGATAGATTTTCTAAGATGTTCCATTGAAGTTTATTTATTCATTCATGGGATATAGCTGTTGTTGGATATCCCTAATTGCCCTGTAGAAGATGGTATTGATCTGCCTTCTTGAGCCACTGCAGTGCTTGTGCTGTTGTGAAAGGAGTTCCAAGATTTTGACCCAGTAGCAGTTAAGAAATTGTAATATATTTCCAAGTCAGACTCTCAACCTTCTGGGTGGTAGAGATCACAGGTTTGGAAGGTACTGTTGGAGGAAAGTGAACCTTGTACATGGTACACACTGCTACCACTGTACATTGGTGGTACATGTTGAAGCTTTGGATGGATGCTAGTCAAGTGGCTGTTTTGTCCTTGATGCCAAGTGTCTTGAGTGTTGTTGGAGATGCACTCATCCAGCAAGTGGAAAGTATTCCTTCACATTGCTAACTTGTGTCTTATAGATTGTGAACAGGCATTGCGGAGACTAGAGATGAGTTATTCACTGCAGAATTCCTCACCTCTAACCAACTCCTGTCCCAATAGTATTTATATGACTGATCCAGTTCAGTTTCTTGTTAGTAGTAACCCTCAGGATGTTGATAGTGGGGAATTCAGTGGTGGTAACATCATTGAATGTCAAGAAAGATGGCATGGACAGGGACAGAAATTACAGACCTTGATGTTTCTAGCAATCACATTGCCCAATACAGAGAAAGAATACAGGAGGTTTAATTGAAGTCGATTTTCTTTAGTTTATTAAAAATAGCAGCAAAGTTTAACATGATGGTTTAGTGCATTTTTTTAAACATCAAACTCAGAATCAATTTTGCCTTTTCTAAAAAAACAAAATCTTGTTAAATTGTTTTGCTTATTCATCTGAGACAACAAATTCTGTACAAATATTTACAATATATGTTTCTACTTTACATATTGACAAATTACAAACATTTTATACATATACATCATTCCATAGCATGAAAGAGAACTCAAATCATGTTTGTACTATAATTAATATCAATTATTGAAATTATAGTATATTATTTGCTTTTTATAACTTGCTGGAATACTCATGAAAAAAAAATGCAAAACTGAAAATGTTTCCGGAAAAAAAGGATATAAAGTCAAAACTTTTTGTCCTGCATACATTTAGACTGGAATATAAGAAAACCAAAATTTGCCTCCCAGTTTCAATAAGTGCAAGACAAAAAGCTTTGATCTTGTTTCTCCTTTTAGCAATGTTTACATTCTGTATACAACCAAGCAAAAATTGGAAATCTGAAAAGTTTTGTATTATTGATTAGTATCGACAAATGTCTTTAACTGCATCTTTAACTACCATATTCTCATTTCTACAATACCATCTAATTAGTGCCTGACTCCAGAATAACAGTTAGTTATTTGATCACTCCCTTGGTTGTGATTTATTCCCACATTTTATGTCCATTCCAGAATCAGCCTTAGTACAGGCTATGAAAAGAATGAGAGTAATATTCGGGGAAAGGCTTTCATCAAGCCACTCTTTGTCATTACAAAGTGCACACATCTGAAATGTAGAGTAACTGTAATCATATACTGTCTTGGCTGGAAATGTTACAGTAAAAAAAGATGGTCTTGGGGCCTAATAAATTACATAAATCTGTGGCAGCTGCACAGCACTGCATGGAATTCAAATTTTGATATATCAAACAAAATATTGGAATTCAAATATGCCATTATCCAATCAAGACATAACTCTTAAATGAATTTTACGGTAAATCATTCCAGACCCTGAGTATGTCTCATGCTGACTTAACTAAAGACAATCTGAGTAAAATTAACAATATATCCTTACAAGAGGTAAGCAGATGGGGACCAGATGAGAGAGGTCTTCTTTGAGTACCTGTACTCTGATAATTGGACATTTGAATGCAGCAACTGAATGAGATGTCTACCAACCACAGAGATCAGATGTATCAACAGACAGGAAAGGAAAATTATTTTGGAGGGGATGAGCTATAGAGCTCATACCCCATTACCGCATCCATCTATCTGTCCAATCCAGTCACCCTGCTCATCTGCTATGGTTCATAAGTCTATTGCCTGTTCTGATAATGTTCTGTTGGATTTGTACTGTCATTGCTCAATACAGTGCTTGCAATTCTTTAACCATCTTGAGCAATTTGTCAATTATGATCAAATAAATAACTATGGAACATAGCAAATACATCTAAAGAACTTCAACACCACTTAAAACTTAGCAGTTCTACCAATTGGTTATCTACACTATTACAATACATAACTAAATCAATGCCATTTTAGGTATTTACTTTTGGAAAATGACTTAAATTTGCACTAACTAAAGCAGCAGTGTGTGACACGATGTTCAGAAATTAGGTGCCTTTTTGCCTACCTGTGTCCTAAATTGCACCAAACACTTCATTCATTATCTCTGTGATCACTCAATTAAGCAA
>NC_063352.1:8367254-8383617 GCF_021869965.1 Rhincodon typus | reverse complement strand
GGCCTGCTGCGTTCCTCCAGCTCCACACTGTGTTGCCCCTTATGGCTCGTCTCAGTATTAACCCTTTCAGACCTATATTCAACACCAGTGCCACCTACATCCCACGAAAGCATTTAAAAAAGTCACATTGAAGCAGCTCCCCCAGCAAATAGGATGGAATACAGCTTTTCTGCTCTCCCTCACTAATTTCACCTTCAACAGAAAATAAATGACATCTGCCAGAAGTTAAAGTTTGGACTGTTTTTAAACACCAAAAATGAATGCATTTGCTTTTTCTGGCATTCATAACCCCAGTCAAAACTGCTGTGTCTCTAGGACAGCTAATCAGCTTGCGATTGCTTTCAGCAGTACCTCAGAGGACACAAACATTAACTTTGCTGTAGAGAAGGTTAAAAGCAGCTATGTGTTGCCGCTGAACCAGTTTTCATCAACACACTTGTAATCTGTAGGTGTGCATTTCATGTCTAATGATCTCATGCCCAGAAAACAATTATGTTACTTTAATAATGTAGAATACACCCAACAAGTGAAAAAAAGTGTCTCAATGATTTCACAATGTGCAGAGAGTAGTCTGCACTGAGATTAGGTGTAGAGGGTATCCTGCTTTGAAACTAACTGTACGAGAGGGTTGCCTAAGATAATGTAGTACTCATCCTGCCTTTCAAAGATTCATAACATTCATATATTGAAAACAAAATTCTGAGGTTTACAGAAAACTGAGTCATGTTAGGGGCTGATTAAATCATTATGAAAACCAAATAAGAACTTCTGCAAATTCTTGGATTTAAGAACTGGTCTAATAGGTCTTTTTAACTCCCCCCAACCCCCACCAAAAGTTCAATCACCTTCACATTCCCTCGCTTTAAACCAAAACCCAGATTTGAAATTGGTCACAATTCATTCAGTCTTCCTTCCCTGCTTATAAACACTACATTTTAATATTCCTTGGCATATTTGCAAATGGTCCATTCTTGGGAAAAACGGTATACGCTCTTGGGAACATAAGAAATAGGAGCTGGCATATTCACTGGGTAGCTGTTTCGCTTGGTTGGCTAGATGAATAATCTGTAATTCAGAGTCATGCTGATAGCATAGGTCCAAAGTCAACTTGGGCGGTGGTAGACCTAGGAAATTGCCTCTTTGCCTTGCATGAGAGTGGAAGGCAATGACAAAGGCAAACTAACCACTGACTGAAATGTGCAGGATGAAGCATCAGCAGATAATGAACCAATGGTACGCTTTCAGGCAGAGCACTCACAGAATAGGCTACTTGGGCCTTTCAATCTGGTTCATCGTTCAATAAGAGCATGCTTGCCTACCTACTTCAGCATCACCTTCCTGCACTATCACCTTTAGTATCTGAAAATCTATTGACTTCTGTGGTATGTTCCCACATTTTAATGCATGGCAAATAATGTGGGCTAGAGGGAGAGTTCTCTTTCTAATACTCAACAGCGGCTAACTGAATCAAACTATGAGTTAATAGTAAATTTCTTCTTACGTGGGATGTGGGTGTCACTGGCAAGGTTGGCATTCAGTGCCCATTCCAAATTCCCATTGAACAGATTGACTCGCTAGGCAATTGCAGGGGGCTAGTTAAGAGTCAACTGTATTGCTTTGGGGTCTGGGGTCACATGTAAGACAGACCAGGTAAGGGCTCCAACTTTAAAAATCATTGATTCAGCTGAGTTTTTAAATGACGATCGACAACAATTACATTGTCAGCAGTCTTTCCATTGTCAAATACAAATTTTACCATTTGCCATCGTGACTTTCAACCTCATGCCCATTAAGTCCAGTGACTATAAATAGTTGAAGGTATTATTGAGCTTACAACAGACATCAGCTGCCTTCTCATTTCCTACTTTATTATCCACAGACTACTCCAGGTTCTCCTTGTTGCACCATTTCACAAGCAGAAGGCTTTTCAGAAATTCCAAGTTAAAACTTCCCAAATTTTAAAAAAAGTCCATTGTAGGGCATTGCTGTTGAAAAACAAAAAGTTGACTGAATCATCTTAAAGATACCACCATGGTTTCTGTATAAAACACTCAACTTTGGAGAAATGCAAAAATGAAGTAGGTCTATAAAAAACCCCAGCTGTATGGCACAAAGTGAGGAAATGAAACTTAAGAATTCCACATTAGTGACATCACCAGCAGTTTAAGTCACTTAGTAAAATAACAGCCATGGCTCATTTGGTAATGCTTGCCCAAATTGAAAGGTTGAGTGTGCCAAGTCCAACTCCCAAAACTGTGCTGTTTTGGGAGAATTTTGCACTGTCTGAGGTGCTGCTTTCAGTTCAAACTGATAGCTTTCTCAGGTAACTGCAAACAACCCATTAGCACATTGAATAATATCACCTTCCAGATGTTGCAGCCAGTATTTCTTTCCCAACCAACACCAAACATTGTGCATCTTCACATTGTTATTTGTGTAACTTGTGTGAAAATGGCTGCTGTGTTTCTCGAATTAAAACAGTGACAACTCTTCAAAAGACAATTTACTGATTATAAAGCAGGTTGAGACATGCTGAGGCAACGAAATGCATAATGCAAATACAAGTCTTTTAAATACAGCGCAGGTTAAAGAAAATGCTGAAAGCTTTCCAGCTGCAGTCTTGACACAGGCTCAAAGTGTAGATGACACCAGTTTCCACACTTTATACAATATTTTTCTGTTCATTTTTGGGCACAGGCATCACTAGTCAGCGTCTGAAGAAAAAAAAAATCAGAGTTAATGTTTCGGATCCGGTGGCCCTTCCACAGAATATTTCAGATCACCAGACACGAAACGTTAACTCTGATTTTCTTCTTGACAGGTGCTGCCAGACCTGCTGAACTTTTCCCACAACTTCTGTTTTTGTTCCTGATTCACAGCATCCGCAGTTCTTTCAGTTTTTAATCACCAGTCAGGTTTGCCTTTAATTATCTAATCCAGTTGCTATTGAGGTTATGGTAATGAACTGTTATTCGGAGCAGCTGCTGTCTACACAAAGGTATGCCCAGGGTATAGAGTTCAAGGATTTGAACCTAGTGATAATGACAAAGAAAGAACAATGATTCTATATCCAAGCCAATAATAATTCGATTCACTCCACATGCTATCAAAAAACAGTTGGAGGCACTGGCTACTGCAAAGGCTGAGAGTTCTGACAACATTCCGGTAATGGTACTTACTGAAGATTGTGCTGCAGAACATGCTGCATCTTAGTCAAGTTATCCCAGTACAGTTAGAACACTGACATCTACCTGATAATGTAGACAATTGCTTAGGTATGCCTTGTACTCAAACATGGACAAAAGAGCTGAATTCCACAGATGGATTGACATCTACATTATCAGGTAGATTTCTGACTGCACTGGTGCAGCTTGATTAGGGATGCAGCATGTTCTGGAGCACAATCTTCAGTACTATTGCCCGAATATTGTCAGAACTCATAGCCTTTGCAGTATCCAGTGCATTTGACAAGAAGGCCACATTTGACTAAGTGTGACATCAAAGTATACTAGCAAGACTGGAACTGGGGCAAACTTTCCATTGGTGGAGCTCAACCTGGCACAAAGGATTGTTGTGGTTGTTGAAGGTCAGTCATCACAGCTACAGGACATCTCTGCCGGAGTTCCTCAGGGTAGTGTCCTAGGCCCAACCGGCTTCAGCTCCTTCATCAATGACCTTCCCACCATAAGGTCTGAAGTGGGTATGTTTGCACTAACATTCAACACCATTTACAACTCCTTCGATACTGAAGCAGTCCACATTCAAATAATAGAATCATGGAATAGAATCCCTACAGTGTGGAAACAGGCCCTTCGGCCCAACAAGTCCACACCAACCATCAGCATCCCCCCCAGACTCATCTCCCTTTAACCCACCTAATCTACACATCCCTGACTACTATAGGCAATTTAGCATGGCCAATCCACCTAGCGTGCACATCTTTGGACTGTGGGAGGAAGCCGGACCACCCGGAGGAAACCCACGCAGACACAGGGAGAATGTGCAAACTCCAGACAGTCACCCGAGGGTGGAATCGAACCCGGGTCCCTGGCACTGTGAGGCAGCAGTGCTAACCACTGAGCCACCCAAATACAACAAGATATGAACAATATCCAGGCATGAGCTGAAAAGTGGCAAATGATATTCGCACCACACAAATGCCTGGTAATGGCCATCTCCCGTAAGAGAATCTAACCGACCTTTGGCTTTACCATCACCGAATTTCTCACCATCAACATCCTCAGGGTTACCATTGATCAAAAACTCAACTGGACTTGGCACAAATACAGTAGATACAACAACACATCAGATGCTAGGAATACTGCAGCAATTAACTCATCTTCCGACTCCCCAGTGCATGCCCACCAAATACAAGGCACAAGTCAGAAGTGTGATGGAGTACTCCCAACTTGCCTGCATCAGTACACCTCCAACAATACTCCAGTAACTTGACACCACTACTTGACGAAGTAGCCAAATTGATTGGCACCACATGCATCCCATCCACAACTAATGGTTAATAGCAGCAGTGTATACTATCCACACTGCAGAAATTCACTAAAGGTCCTTAGACAGCATCTTGCCAACTCATGGCCGCTTCCAATTAGAAGGATAAGGGCAGCAGATACCTGGGAATTCTACCACCTGCAAAGTTCCCTTCCAAGTCACTCACCAGCCTAAATTGGAAACATATCACCATTCCCTCACAATCAGAGTCAAAATCGTGGTATTCCCTAACAGAATTGTGGGTCTACCTACACCAGATGACCTGCAGCAGTTCAAGAAAGCAGCTCACTACCACCTTCTCAAGGAAAACTTGGTCGGGCAATAAATGCTGGCCCAGTCAGCATTACCTACACCCGACAAGTTATTAACAAAAGTCAGAATGCTGTGACACTTAGAGAGAAAGGACAGGGTGCGAGTGTTTTTCTAGGCAACACTGGAGTTTGAGTCAATCTTACTTAAAATGAATCATCTTTCGGATGAAAAACAAAGCACAGTGAGATGGCTGCAATATTGCAGGCACAATAATAGGAAACATGAGTTTTTAAAAAGTGAAATCACTGAATATTAACATAGAACATTACAGTGCAGTACAGGCCCTCGATGTTGCGTCGACCTGTGAAAGCAATCTGAAGCCCATCTAACCTAAACTATTCCATTATCATCCATATGTTTATCCAATGACCATTTAAATGCTCTTAAAGTTGGCGAGTCTACTACTTTTGCAGGCAGGGCATTCCACGCCCTTACTACTCTCTGAGTAAAGAACCTACCTCTGACATCTGTCCTATATCTATCACCCCTCAATTTAAAGCTATGTCCCCTCGTGCTAGCCATCACCATCCGAGGAAAAAGGCTCCCACTGTCCACCCTATCTAATCATCTTGTATGTCTCTATTAAGTCACCTCTTAACCTTCTTCTAACGAAAACAGCCTCAAGTCCCTCAGCCTTTCCTCATAAGACCTTCCCTCCATACCAGGCAACATCCTGGTAAATCTCCTCTGCACCCTTTCCAATGCTTCCACATCCTTCCTATAATGTGGTGACCAGAACTGTACGCAATACTCCAAGTGCGGCTGCACCAGCACCAGAGTTTTGTACAGCTGCAACATGACCTCATGGCTCCGAAACTCAATCCCTCTACCAATAAAACCTAACATACCGTACGCCTTCTTAACGCTATCAACCTGGGTGGCAACTTTCAGTGATCTATGCACATGGACACCGAGATCTCTCTGCTCATCCACACTATCAAGAATCTTTCCATTAGCCCAGTACTCCGTATTCCTGTTACTCCTTCCAAAGTGAATCACCTCACACTTTTCCGCATTAAACTCCATTTGCCACTCTCAGCCCAGCTCTGCAGCTTATCTATGTCCCTCTGTAACCTGCAACAGCCTTCCGCACTATCCACAATTCCACAGACTTTGGTGTCATCCGCAAATTTACGAACCCATCCTTCTATGCCCTCATCCAGGTCATTTATAAAACTGACAAACAGTAGTTGCCCCAAAACAGATCCTTGAGGTACACCACTAGTAACTGAACTCCAGGATGAACATTTCCCATCAACCACCACCCTCTGTCTTCTTACAGCTAGCCAATTTCTGATCCAAACCACTAAATCACCCTCAATCCCATGCCTCCGTATTTTCTGCAATAGCCTACCATGGGGAACCTTATCAAACACTTTACTGAAATCCATATACACCACATCAACTGCTTTACCCTCATCCACCTGTTTGGTCACCTTCTCAAAGAACTGAGAACATGCAGAAAGATGAGTGAACTGCGAAAACAGCTGGATGTTTCTGCACACAGACCTGATATTTTTTTTAATCACAAGGCCTTAGATCGCTGTAAAATATTTTGCTTGTCCCATCAGAAAACCAATATGCACACTTGATGCAGAAGGTGATTTGTAGATACTGGGAGTAGTGTAAATGTTTTAAAGAGCGTGCTAGTTATATAGTCCATCTTACTCCTCCAACATATTCCTCTGAAAGAGAGAGTCTGAATTGCATTTTGGAAGTTGTAGTCTGTTGGACCAACATGCAGATCGGTACTGCTGCGATTCTAAGTCCACCACTGAGACAGTGATGGTGATGCATTTGGCAAGTCAACTATTGCTCACCAAGCACCCGAGGAAAGAGAGCGAAGACAAAACCAGAAACATTAAATGGGGCAGGAGAATCCTGCATGCTGGCAAGGTGGTATTAGTATTGGCAGTGATAGAGGGGAATGAGGGAGGGAGGCACCAAATCATTACTGCCATAATTTTATGAATGTTGATTTCTTTTCCCTCTTACACAGAACATTTATATAGATTTCTCTCAGATGTTGACTGCAAATTCACCTAGGCTAGAAGTAAAAATGTCAGCCTGAACAGATTAAAAAACAAGGAAAAATTAAAGATGTAATATGGTATCACAGCTCATAGTACAATACTAATATTTTATTTAAACTTGTACATTGGACACAATAAATCAAGCATCCTAGTTCAGATTATCCCCCTGGATAAACCAACATGTGGGAAGTAGAGTAAACAAAAGTTTTGCTTCCTCTTCCGGTTGGCAAAATAAAGCCCCGACAATGACTTTATAACTAAAAACAGAAACTATAAAAAACAGTTGAGGTTACGATCCAGTTCCAAGAATCCAAGTCATTGAGAAAATGCGTTTGGTCTAGACGGTTACCAACTTATACCATTTACTTCACTGCGACACACCCTCAGTTGTTATTTCCCTATGGTCACCAACATCCTTGTTAATATGTCCCATCGTTTATCATCTGGTTCCAAATATTTAGCAGATACAAATTCTGCACAGTATGATAAACTATAAATATGTGGGCCAGAAAGCATCAGTTTTTAAATATTTGCTCATAAAGCCACCAGTCAGTTGTGTGTTTCAGAGTGTTTTTGAAGATTGCAATTTCTTTATTCTGTTCCCAATCACATTCTTTTGCACTTCAAGTCCATGCAAAGTCAGTGAGGTGCTATGGGATGTTTTGTTGAAGATCCTCCACTTCAAGCTGCCACATGCTCTTGTGCAGAGCATTACCAGAGAGATCAGTTAACTTCACAGCCCGTATGATAGGCTCAGGACTACATGACTGGACCACTCCCATCACCATCACATACTTTCCTGTAACAAAAAAAAGAAAATCAGTAAAGTTTATTACAATCCAAAACACTAATACTGTACCGAGTACTAAGGCAAAATGCCACACATGCTAGAAATACGAAAAAACAAAGCACTGATAAACTGTGCAGATCACACAGTGGAGAAACATGTGATGTTTCTGGTCAGTACCTTTCCAAATTGATATTAAATACACCAGAACACACTTTTGTTTTATAAAGTACTGCAGATGCTGTAAAACTATGTACAAGAAGATAAGAAATAGGAGCAGAAATAGGCTATTTAACCTCTCAGGCCACCCCACCATTCTAAAAGATCATGGCTAATCTGCCTCAACTCTTCTTTCATGTCAGTTCCCCACAGCCCTCACCTTCAAAAATCCATCCATCTTCTCTTTAAATTCTCAGTTATCCAGCCTCCACAATTCTGTCATCCCTAACTTCTGCTGAGAAGGAAGTGTGATCTGCTTTTTTGAATCTCTGCAGTCAATGGGGTTTAAGGACACCCTCAATGCCATTAGGAAGGGATTTTCAGGCTTTTGACTCGTGACACAGAAGGAACAGTAATATTGTTCCATGGCAGCATGCTGGGTGGCCTGGAGGGGAACTTTCAGATCACGGTGGCCCCGTGTATATGCTGCCCTTGTCCTTCTAGGTGACGGAAGTCACTGGTTTTGAATGTATTGGCAGTGCAGTCTCAGCAAATAGCAGCATTATGTTCCCAGATCACGATTTGATGATAATCTTAAGTTAACTTTGATGTCTTCCAGTGTGCGATCACAATTTGAGTTGCATCTGAATGCAGTCTGTCACTGAAATGTATTGAATGCAGGAGTCATGACAACTATAATAAAACTGATAGCTTCCATTATTTTGTTTTCTACTGCTTTGTAAAGACTCAAACAAAGCAGCATTTACGTAGAACCAGGAAGTCGGTCTCTAACCCTACTGAAGTATAAGCATAACGAAAAAGTCATCTTGCACAAGAATTGCACTGCAAGAACAAGACTACAAATGATTATATATTAAAATACTATTTTAGCGACAGGGCTTTTGAGATTTTGGAAGAATGCCACTGCATTATTTCTCCTCTTTCATTAGACGAGCAGTGCAATTTGGAAGCTAATCAGTGTCCTTTCTGGCCACTTTGCTTGACAAATGATGGAAAACCCACTTCTATAAAGCCCGCTGCCATGATTGAAGGGTGGACTGAAGATGCAATTACAATAGGCTGCCTGAGGTGGTGAAACATACTAAGAAAAACTACAACCGATGACATGTAGATGCCATAGAAATTGAGTAAACAGTCAACTTGCACACAACAAACAGCCATGAGATCACAAAGCGATAATCCACTTTAAGGATACTGCTCGGGTGCCTACAAATTTTTGACATTCACTTGGAGGCTAAGCAAGATCTCAGCTCAACACCACACCCAAGAGGCAGCACTTGCTACACAGCAGCACAAAGTATCAGCCTAGATTGTTTACCAAGCCGAATGGGGAGGTACGAAAGCAGAGCCAGATTGTTTTCTTGGCGGCAAGTTTGTACAGAGACAGCTAATAATAGATTCTATCTCCTACCTACCAACGCCCTAGTAGTTACTTTTCACACTTGGTAGCAAAAAAAAAAAAAATAATTTTTAAAGGAAACAAATCTAAAACATGTCGTGGGGAGGTAACATATTTCAGTCACTGCAACACCAAACAATTGCAGAAGACCTCAAAAGTACCAGTGGACACCCACATGCTCCCTCTCAAGGAGCAGCCAGGCAAAGAAGTTCTTTTCTACTCAAATAAAGAGACTTTCAGTAGGCACAGCGACTTTTTGACTTACGAGGCCAACACCTTACCACTTAACAACCACAACTCCACTGTTGAAAATCCAAACCAAAATAAGACAGTCAATAAAATCAAATTAAAATAACTGCCCTTCTTTTGAAGGGGCATTCAACTAAAATCAAAAATTACAGGAAAAAAATTTAAATTACGTGTTGGAATGGAAAACGCAGGACATCAACTTTTCATCAAGTTTAGGCCTTCAGCCAAATAGCATCAATACTTAGTGCTTTTACTTGCAAAGTTCATTTAGCATCATTTTAGTGATTTACAGGCAGTGACTAGAATGTCTGGTTGAACCTATCCGTGAAAACAACTGCACCTGAAATTCAGCAATCCAGGTTAAAATAAAAGGAACACCACCAGCTATTTAATTTAATCTGCTTTGGCTTTGCAAGTGCTGAACACAATAGAGTTCTCCGATTTGAGAATGCTTACAGATGAAGCCAGCATAAAAATGCCTAAAAAATACAGCAAACGTCTAAAGTATGATTGTTTTCTTTATTTTTCATAAAATGTTGGGGTCATTCGCAGGAGCAGCATTTTTTACCCACCTGTAATTACCCTTAAACTCCAGGTCCTATTAGGTCATTTGAAATGGCTGTTAAGAGTTTGCCATGTTGCTGTGGATCTGGCTAGACCATCTATGAACAGAATTCCTCACCTGAAGGACATTTGTGAATCAGATTGTTTTTTTAAAATAAAAATTGATAATTCTTAGTCACCAGAGAGTTTTATATTCCAGATTTATTGAATTTAAATAGCATCAGCAACTGTGGTGAGATTTGAACATATACACCTAGATTATAACCATCTCCCTAAACAGTAATGATTTATGAATGGACTCTTTTTAAAATAGGTGCCATGTTACTGCTGAGTGCAGATTGATTCCCCATTGACACACCAACCATTGAAAGTCAAGTTTACTATCAGGTTTACAGCAAAACGTACATCGGAGCACTGCAGTTTGTGGGGTGCTGGACAACAAGAATCTCCATCATGCTCCCAGAATAGCATAAACTTCAGCCAGAAACTACACCTATTATAACCGGCGTCCCAGTGCTGCTGTAATCACAAGACAACCTTCAGCTGGCTGTTTTGGGTTTAATAACAGCACAGATTAAAACAACTCATGCTCTTTTATACAGGACTGCTTGCTATTGCAGTACTAATTCAGCTGTGCCTTTGATTCCAAAGACCACGTGTGGCTCCCAGGCCCATTAATTACTGACAAGACCCAAATGATTGAATGGTTGTGCGCTTACTATCAGAGTCAGTACTCCTTCCTATAACTGGCATTTTCTGACTTACTGGCACCACCTCCTCCTGGGGTATGCCAAAAAAAAAATGTAATCATTACTCCAGATACAAGATTCAAGGAAACTGACTTAAGTTGCATGATTTGCAGCCAGGCCAACAGAAAAACAGAAAATTGAAGTGAATTTTCCCAAATAACTGCAGGGAAAGTTGCCTGCAGTTAATTCCTCATTAAAAAGAAGTGGAAATCAGAAAAGTAGGTGAAATTTTAAAAGGACTTCATCAGATTTTGAGTTTCAATGCTCAGGTAAACTGTTCTGCACTTAGTACACTCCAAAACACAATTCACTGAATATAAAAATGATTTTTCAGAAAAACATGTTTATTAACACGTTTAACGGGTACAATAGATGTGGGTTTGTGGGAGCTGTCAACTTGGTCACATGACTGCTACGAATCATCAGTCAGCATTTTAGAAGTTCAATTCTAATAACCTCCCCAACTCTAGCCACAGGCACCCAATTACTACCAGATAGATCAAAGCACCCATTGTCACCTGCACTACATTTACTGGAACAGCTGTTTGCATTTCTTTTGCACGTCTGAAACGATAAGCTTGTTTCAAGCACCACACGTAGCTGATCTCTCGAGTGTGTGCAAGCTTGTCAAACTCCTTACAGTGGAGGTCAAGTTTCTTTTATATAAACAAACCAAGACCTCTTATTTCAAACACAAACACCTTGTTTCTTAAAAAAAAAATTTAATTACATTTAGATGTTAGACTACAATATGGACTTGTGCAATTCTTTGGCACAATCAACCAGTCAAGTCAAATAAATTCTGTAGGAAATGTCAACACTGACAATTATCACTTTGAAATTAATCAGGCATTTGCCTTTGATCCTCTAATTCCCTTCTGACAGGTAATGACTTGTGCTGGAATGGTTTCACAAGTACCTGCAGCCACTCCTGTACCCTGCCAAACCAGCTATTCTTCACATTGGAGGCAATGTCCATCAGAATGCTAGGTCACAGAATGTTAATGGAGGCGGCCGCCATTTGGCCCATTGTATCTGCACTGCACATTTTTCTTTTTCAGGTAACAGTCGAGGCCCCTTCATATGCGTCACTCAAACTTGCCTCTACCAGAGTCACAGTACATTCCAGATCCTAACTTGCTGCATGATAGTCATTCCTGCATCATTTTTGCTAGTCTTACTAATTACAACGGTCCCTGATTTAGGAACACCATACTTTCAAACAAGACCCCATTAATGTCCTGACAAGCAAACGTTCACTCATACTTACAAACAGATTTTATATTGTACCATGTTATGTTCCAACTTACAAACGGACTCAGGAATGGAACCAGTTTGTAACTCAGGGTCTGACTGTATCTTTGATCTGTGCTCTTGCTCACTATCCTTTCGAGTGGGACACTTTGCCCTATTTAGTTTCAAGACTCTTCACAATTTGAACACTTCGAACAAATCTCCTCTCAGCTTTGAGGAAAAAAAGAAACAGCCCTAACTTGCATTGCTAGTTTATCGAAAATGGATCACTTCATTTTTCAGAATAATATCCTATTTGGTGCTTTTCACCCCATCCGACCAACCCATCTACATTGTCCTGTAGCCCAATGCTTTTCTCCTACTTACCACACCAAATTTCATGTCACCTCTGAATGCACTAATCAGACCTCCTATGTTTATGCCTGGCTCATCAATTTACACAAACAAGTGAGCCAGCAATGACCCTGTGATACATCATTGGACACAGGCTTCTAATCACAAAAACATCATTCCATCATCACCCTCTGCTTCCTTCCACTAAACCAATTTTAGAATAGATCATAGAATAGAATCCCTACAGTGTGGAAACAGGCCCTTCGGCCCAACAAGTCCACATCGACACTCAGAGCATCCCACCCAGACCCAATCCCTCAAAGCCCACCCAATATACACATCTCTGAACAATACGGGCAACTTAGCATGGCCAATCCGCCTAGCCTACACAATCTTTGGACTGTGGGAGGAAACCAGAGTACCCAGAGGAAATCCACACAGACACAGGGAGAACGTGCAAACTCCACACAGACAGTCGCCCGAGGGTGGAATCGAACCTGGGTCCCTGGCGCTGTGAGGCAGCAGTGCTAACCACTGAGCCACAATTTGCCAAACTGCCCTGGCTCCAATGGACACTTAGTTTCTTAACCAGTCTGCCAGGAGACCTTGTCAAAAGCCTTAAAGTCCACGTATGATACATCAACTGCACTAACTTCATCTACAGACTTAGTTCCTTGAAAAACACTAAACATAATCTCTCCCTTACAAAGCCATACAGACATGATTAATCCTTGCCTGTCTAAGTGAAGATTAATTTTTCCAATAGTTTTCCTACTAGAGACGCTGGAATCATTGGCCTTTGGTTTCCTGATTTCAATCCTACTAAAACCACAGACACCACCTCTCTCAATGCTAATTCAAATGTATCACAGTTCCCACTCCCCACCCCAATTTTTATATCTTCACCGTCCACCACAGGGAATAAAGTATTCAATTAAAACCTCAGCTCCATATTATGCCACTCTTGCCCCACTCTACTTTAAAAACACCTTTATATTTAACTTAATGTTACCCACCAGTGTTTTTGTTTGCTCTCAATTTTTTTAAGAGACCCTTTCCTCCTTAGTCTTGGAATACAAACTAGGAATTAAATCTCAGACCTTCATGAGATACACAGCTGATGTTATGACACACTTCGGAAAATTATTAATATTCAAGCGTCACTAATCCAGGGTGCATCGCAAATGTTTAATCTTTAACACAACCAATTACGAGATCTGATGGTTTAAGCTTGAACTACCATCAACATAAACTTATGCCTCAGCGCCACTTTTCCACCCACTCCCTTCAATTTCTTGGTAAATCAAAAACCTGCCCATTCAATATCTTCAATCGAGTATTCACAACCCTGAGGAAGACCGAAAGAACTGTGGATGCTGTGAATCAGGAACAAAAACAAAGTTGCTAGAAAAGCTCAGCAGGACTGGCAGCATCTGTGAAGGAAAAAACAGAGTTAATGTTTCGGGTCCAGTGACCCTTCCTCAGAACAGAATGGCAATGGGGCTATCAACCATTGTAAAAACAGATCTGGATCACTTGCATCCGTTTCACTCAAAAACAGGGACAGACAACAAATGCAGCATCACTCAACTTATAGAAGGATAGAAAAACCAGCTTCAGAACGAGATCACCCCTCATTCTCCTAAACTCTAGAGTATACTGCTCCAATTTACTCAATGCTCAAGAGCAGTCCACATCCTAACCTCCCCAAACTTTTGCCTGGAGATGTTAACGCTATACATCTGTTAATCCAGCATTGGTAATTTTACAAGTTTCTCCCTTTGCCAACATATTTTTGCAGTAGCAGAGGGTTTTTTTAAAAAAGAATTTGCTGCACAGGGAACTTCGCTGGCCGATGTCTGTCAAAGTTATCAGTGCATCTCATTGTCCATGCCTAGCTTTCAGACTACTGGCTCTCCCTTGTAAGACCAGTTACGCTGAACTCAGACTTCCTCAAAGTTAGAAAAATAAACCACAAACCAGTTTTGGGTTCTCATCTTGGTTTTAATACGTAGTGAACTCTCAGCCAAAGAAGTCATTCAGTTTCAGTGAGAAAACAGTCATCACATCTCCATTTGACCATTCCTCTCCTGCTTCTGCTGCAGCTTCACTCACACCCAATATCCTCTCTCAAATTAAGTGCATGACAAAGTTATTGTATAACCATTGCGACAGAATTAACCACACTGGAGAGTCTGTTGATCATGACAGATGCAATTAAACTTTCACTTTTTCATACAACGTAACCATTAAAATTCATGGCTCAAAGGTTCATAAACCAGCAAATTCTTCGACTGCAGCTTAACAATAGGAAACATAGCACACAATTAACACTTGCCTTGGTGCAGGCTGAATGTATTTTTCCACTGACTATATCATGGTCACAATTATTGAAACATTTTTTCCCTTCTGCCCACTACACCTTCATTGCTACCAAGGGATAATTGCACAAACGAGCAAAGAGAAGGCTGCCAGAGCATTCACCTGGCCTGCAGCATGGGGAAGGTGCAAATGCATCACCAGGTTTGTACCTATTCAACTACACACAGCATCGCAGACTCTTGCCATCAATCAATCTCCACCCTGCCTCATCACTGTCTTGTATAATGAGAGATCAGGAACACCAGTGGCACTGGAGCGTAAAAGCAGGTGGGGGATAACTGATAGGGCTAGCAGCTGCAATAGGCCATTAAAAAAAGTGCCATCAAAAAAAGTGCCATCAACTTCACCACACAGCAAGACAAAAATCAAATGTGCACACAGTAAGATCATTCAGCGCAATCTTCAGTCTCATCGCCTGGCTAAGTTCATTGCATCTTTTCTCCCCCCACCAATTTCTATTTCATTAGAGCAAATACCTCCTATTTTGGAGGTGTCTATAAAAAGGCAGACGAGATCTATTCCACCAGGTCATCACACATTGAAGTTAAAAATTAAGCCAAGTTGCTGGTTATGCCCAGTACTCCCTAGTCACACAATTTGTAGCAACCTTAATATATTTGGCAGCTAAAAACCTGGAGTGATTTAAGCCTTACTGCTGCTGGAATATAAACAGGGAAAGCCTGAGTTTCAGACATTACTATGCTTTAGGGCGGCACAGTGGCTATAACCAGGGTGAGAGGAATCTTTGACCATGTTGGTTGCTTTTCCGCAGTAACAAGAAGTGTAGATGAACCCAGTGGATGCAAGGTTGGCTTGCGTGATGGTGTGGGCTGCGTTCACAACTTTCTGTAGTTTTTTTTAATGGCCCTAGCCAGAGTAGTTGCTGTACCAAGCCGTGATTCACCCAGATAGAATACTTTCTATGGTGCATCTGTAAAAGTTGGTGAGGGTCCTTATGGACACACCGAATTTCCTAAGCCTCCTGAAGAAGAGGAGATATTGTTGTGCCTTTTTGACTGTCGCATCTACATGGGTGGTACAGGACAGATTGTTGGTTATCATCACTCCCAGGAACTTGACACTCTCGACCATCTCCACCTCAGCTCCACTGATGTAGATGGGAGCGCGTCCTCCTTTCCTCCTGAAGTCGATGATCAGTTCTTTAGTTTGGCTGACATTGAAGGAGATATTGTTATCTTTGCACTTTAACAGGTGGGACAGCATGGGGTTGCGTCTGGGTGGGATGCTCTTCGGACGGTTGGTGTAGAATCGATGGGCCAAATGACCTGGTTCCACAGCGCAGGGATCCTATGCTGCAGAAAATGCACCAGGTGCTTTTTTTTTAATTCAAAACACAAAGCTCAAATGTAGAAATGTGTGACGCTCACGAAACAGAGAAGGTTGTAATTTTGGACGTACAGCCTGAAAGCAGATGTCTTTATTCTGAAAACATTACCTGGCAGTAGCCTTTAGATCTGTTCAAAAGTTATATTTATCACAGTCCTGAGAAGCACTTATACTCAGGCCTCCAGAAAGCCTTCAAAGGCTGGCTGGGGGTGCTGGAAAGGGGAAGAGAGTTGAAGGGCGGTGGCAGGGAGGGGGAGACGGGGGGGGG
>NC_063352.1:8362017-8367154 GCF_021869965.1 Rhincodon typus | reverse complement strand
GGGGGGGGTGGGGAAGAGGAACAGATGGGGGGGGTGGGGAAGAGGAACAGATGGGGGGGTGGGGGGTGGAATTGGAAGTGTATTGAATGATACCCCCCGCCCCTCCCGGTACCTGCCGCGATGCACGGCTTCCCCTTGGGGACACGGCTCGCTCCGGTGACGGTGAAGCTGCCGCTCGGGTCGAGCAGCCGGAGGCTGACGCCGTCCTCGGGCCGGACCTCCTGCACCGTGCCCTGCATCCAGACCAGGCCCAGCTCCAGCGGGGGCCGGCCGCTCGCCTCCCGCCTCAACAACCACCGGGCCGGGGCCTGCTCCCTGCTCCGGCAGCCCGCCTGCTGCAACTGCCCGGACAACAGCTTCCAGGGCGGGGAGGCCGGGGCCGCGGGGCAGGAGGCGGACATTCGGCCGGATCAAACCTCGCGCCTCCGGCCACTCACTAACTCGGTGGGGCGGGGGGAGGGGGGGGCGGAACGTGGGTGCGGCTGGAATGAGCCAATCAGAACCGGGAGTGCCGCCTGAACCAATCACACGGCCCTTCCCTCACAGGCTGACCAATCACAAACCAGGATATTCCGCCCCCCCACACAAGCGGCAAAAACCGGGTTTATTGACCAATCAGCAGGCGGAATCCCTCACGTTGACCAATCAGAAAGTAGGTCACTTCTATACCTGTCAATGAACTTGGAGGCAGTTCGGCCAATCAGAACATGCTATTTTTGCTCTCGACCAATCATGAAGCAGGGGTGTCCCTACCAATCGAAGAAGAAGAAGAAACACTAGCCAATAAATAGTTGGAATCTGGTTTATGACCAATCAGAACATCGATCGCCTCACTACCCATCCGAGAATAAAAGGGTGCATAGGCTGATCATTCCTTTCTACTCAATGGACAAGTATTGACCCATCATAGAGTTGGTGAACTACTGCACAAACGACACAATTTGACCAACCAGTAGCCGTTAATAGATCTATCCACGATCATAAAGGCAAGCATCTGTTTAGAAATCTGTATATTAACCAATTACAGGGCCTTACTCAACAAATTGGCCAATCATGAAATATAGAATCCTCTTAGCTGATCAGAGGAGCAAGGTAAATGCAGCAAAAACAAATAACTGTGGATGCTAGAAATCAGAAACCAAAACACCAAGTGCTGAAGAAACTCAGCACGTGTGACAGTCTCGGTGGAGAGAAAGCAGTGTTAACATTTTGGGTCCAGTGACCCATTTGGAGAACTGATTATAGCTGGGAAAAGGTTGGTATATGTCCCGAAGATGGGATGGGAGGAGTAAACAATAGGTAGAGATAGAGCTCCGAGAGAGAGAAAAACAGTTGAGCAGACAAAGGAATGGGTAAGGGTCAGCCTGCTTGGCAGAATCAATAGCTGTCAATTGGGATCGTTAGTGGTTGACAAAGGGATGGTTGTGATAGCAGTCCATGTGATGACAAGGCCTGGTGTGTGTGTATTGGGGTAAGGACGAGGGAGAAAGTGAGGTTGTAGACATACTCGCTGAGCCGGTGGGTTTGGTAGCAAATGTTTCGTCACCCTGCTCGGTAACATCGCCAATTCGACCACCCCAGCAAACCGAGGCACATAAATAACAAGTGGGACAGAATACCAGTGCTTCACTGGAAGCGCACTGACGATGTTACCTTAGCAGGGTGACGAAATGTCTGCAACCTAACCCAACGGCTTGGTGAGCATGCCTACAACCTCATCCACAACTCGAGCTACAAAGGGAGAAAGTGCTCAGACGCTAAAAGTATCGAACTTGATATTGAGTACAGAAGGCTGCAGAGTACAACAGGACCTATTTTCCTGTTGGGTGGTTGATTGTCAGTTGCCCCATCTGTAGCTGTAGAAACTGTAGCCCAGGCAGGAATAGGCTCTGAAGTGGTCAAGAGCTTGTTAATTGACCATTTAAGGATCTTAAATGGGGACAGGATGCAAAAGTTGCCCATTAACCTTGATACCCAAATGTACTTGAGTGAAGCAGGGAAAGCATTGGGTAAAGGCCCCCCAAAAAAATTAAACTTATTTTTCAGGCCTCCCATCTCCTTCCTTGTCTCCTGTCGGCCCAGAACATTCCACTCACCATCCTGGATTCCCAACAAAGAGTTCCTCATCATCTAGCCCATCTAATCACTCAAATACCGTAACTGGATCTTACCTCAAACTAGATCGGGTGTATAGTTCCTTGAAAGTGGACTCACAGGTAGAGAGAGAGGAGAAGAATGCTTTTGACACACTTGCCTTCATTGGTCAGTTCACTGAGTATAGGAGTTGGGAGGTCACGTTGCGGCTATACAGGACATTGGTTAGGCCACTTTTGGAATACTGTGTTCAGTTCTGGTTTCCCTGCTATAGGAAAGATGTTGCCAAACTTGAAAAGGTTCAGAAAAGATTTACAAGAATGTTGCCAGGGTTGGAGGGTTTGAGCTGCAGGGAGAAGCTGAATAGGCTGGGGCTATTTTCCCTGGAGCATCAGAGGTTGAGGGGTGACCTTCTGGAAGTTTATAAAATTATGAGGGGCTTTAATATGATGAATAGACAAGGTCTTTTTCCCAGGGTAGGAGAGTCCAGAACTAGAGGACATAGTTTTAAGGTGAGAGGGGAAAGATTTGAAAGGGACCTAAGGGGCAGTGTTTTCATGCAGAGGGTGGTCCGTTTATGGAATGAGCTGCCAGAGGAAGTGGTGGAGACTGGTACAATTACAACATTTAAAAGGCATCTGGAGGGATATATGAATAGTAAGGGTTTGGAGGGATAAAGGCCAAGTGCTGGCAAATGGGACTAGATTAATTTAGGATGCCTGGTAGGGTTTGTTTCCGTGCTGTACAGCTCTATGACTTTATGACTTTAAGCAATTGAGACCTTGGTACAAATATTTTCATGCTGTAAGTGCTTAGGATCTGGGATGCACTGCCTGAATGTGTGGTGGAGGCAGGTTTAATTGAGGCATTCAAAACTTGCTACATATTCTTGGCTGAGAGTCCAGGCATCCAAAAGACTATTGAAACAGCTGAGCCCAGCAAAAACAATAATGGACAACTCTGATTCTCTGAGCTCAATTAATGCATGCAGTTTGTGCTATTGATACTTCATCAGGTCGAGACAATTAACACTTTTATTAGCGTGTAGTAAAAAGATGGGTTTTTTTGAGGAAGTAGGAAGATAGCAATTAATTATTTCTTGTTAAAAAAAGTTTCATACCATATTCTGATAAGATGATTCATTGGTTTATACACTCTGCAGTGGGTAAATTAGCATTGAAGTGCCTTAGCTTGGCTTGAGAACTATAAAGTTAAGGAGAGGGGGCCTTTTTTGGCATGAGGGCATGTGGATGGGGTGGGTGAGGGGCATTGGTTGGCGTGGGGATATAAGGGGTCATAGCAGGTGGATGGATGGCATTAGTTGGGCGGGGGAAGGGGAAGAATGAGGAAGACCTTTTGACTTCCCTTTTGTGACATCTCTGAGGTGCTGGAGATGGCACAGCTCTGTTTGCAAGCCACTGCCACCTTAGTCTGTGCCATAGAGAGGAGAGCTGTAGCTATGTTCTTATATGCTGACACACTATCGTGGGAGGGTAAGCATTTCTGTGGGTATGCCTCTTGCTATTGGGTCTTTTTGCTCAGTCAGATAAGCTGCACCGCATAAGAATTCCCCTTAAGTGAACTAGTGGAATGATATACAAATAAAAGTTCAGCTGATGATACTGAGCAAATTTGATTACACATAAGACAGTTAATCATTTAGGAAAGCAAATCAAACCATTACCTCGTGGTCAGTCAGACCACTTTTAGAGTGATTTAAAGAAAGGCATGTGTTTTACAAATAGAGATACTACCTAGATAACACTGCTGGATCTAGTTATCACGGTAACAGACAGCAATAATGGAAACAACTGTGCATATGCAATTAACATGGATGATGTGGAGGTGCGGGTGTTGGACTGGGATGGACAAGGTCAAAAGTCACACATCACCAAATTATAGTCCAACAGGTTTATTTGAAATCACAAGCTTTCAAAGCGTAGCCCCTTCATCAGGTGATGTATGCACCATAGAAAGCATCCTATGTGGGTGCATCGCGGCTTGGTGTGGCAACTGCTCTGCCCAAGACCAGAAGAAATTACAAAGAGTTGTGAATACAACCCAGTCCATCACAAAAATCAGCCTTCCTTCCATTGACTCCATCTACACTTCCCATTGCCTCAGGAAAGCAGCCAAAATAATCAAAGACCCCTCCTACCCTGATTATATTCTTTTCCACCCTCTTCCATTGGGCAGAAGATACAAAAGTTTGAAAACATGTACCAACAGATTTAAGAACAGCTTCTTCCCTGCTGTTATTAGACTTTTGAGTGGACCTTTCATATATTAGAGTTGATCTTTCCCTGTAGCTGTAACACTATATTCTGCATTCTGTTCTATTACTCTGATGTGCTTATGTAGGGTGTGATTTGTCTGGTTAGCATGCAAAACAATACTTTTCATGTAACAATAATAAATCAAATCAAGTATAGAGAGCAGGGCAACTGGAAACAAAGGAAGAAGAGAAAGTCATTCACCTGTTCTACCTTTCAATGAGATAGTGGCTGAACTGTATCTTAACTCCATCTACCCACTTTGCTTCCATAATCCTTAATGCCAAACCTAAACAAAATAATAGCAATACCCAACTAAAATAAACTCAATAGCTTGCAGCAACAATTGATGTTATTGAACCCAAATCAGCACTAGCGGCCAGCTAAGCTTTGTTAACAATGAAGAACCAGTTTATTGCTTTGGAGATATTCCTGATTGTTGCTTTGTTTCAGATTTTAGATAAACAGGGTCATCCTTTGGTCATAGAGTCTCTTCGCTCCTTATTCCACAGGAACTCATTACCAACTTCTACTGCTTTACTCTCAGATACTATCCTATGTTTCCGCAGTGTGGAAGTGCTAAAATAAAGAACTGCAGATATTTGGAGATAAGACCAGAAGATATAGGAGCAGAATTAGGCCATTCAGCCCATTGAGTCTGTTCTGTCAGTCAATCATGGCTGATATGTTTCTCAACCCTGTTCTCTTGTCTTCTCCCCATAATACTTGATTCCCCTTACTAATCTAGAACCTATATTTCTGTCTTAAAT
>NC_063352.1:8361125-8361517 GCF_021869965.1 Rhincodon typus | reverse complement strand
GTGTGTGTGCTGTCAGAGCACTGTGTGTGTGTGTACTGTCAGAGTCCCGTGTGTGTCTGCTGTCAGAACACTGTGTGTGTGTGCTGTCAGAGCACTGTGCGTGTGTGTGCTGTCAGAGCACCGTGTGTGTGTTCTGTCAGAGCCATGTGTGTGTGTGCTGTCAGAGTCCTGTGTGTGTGTGCTGTCAGAGCACTGTGTGTGTGTGTGCTGTCAGAGTCCCGTGTGTATGCTGTCAGAGTCCCATGTGTTTGTGCTGTCAGAGTCCTGTGTTTGTGTGCTGTCAGAGCACTGTATTTGTTTGCTGTCAGAGCGCTGTGTGTGTGTGTTGTCAGAGTCCTGTGTGTGTTTGCTGTCAGAGCACTGTGCGTGTGTTTCTGTCAGAGTCCTGTGTG
>NC_063352.1:8360387-8361025 GCF_021869965.1 Rhincodon typus | reverse complement strand
CTGTCAGAGCACTGTGTTTGTTTGCTGTCAGAGCGCTGTGTGTGTGTTGTCAGAGCATTGTTTTGTGTGTGCTGTCAGAGCATTGTGTGCGTGTGTTTCTGTCAGAGTCCTGTGTGTGTGTGTGTGCTGTCAGATAACTGTGTGTGTGTGTGCTGTCAGAGTCCTGTGTGTGTGCACTGTCAGAGCACTGTGTGTGTGTGCTGTCAGAGCACTGTGTGTGTGTGTGCTGTCAGAGTCCTGTGCGTGTGTGCTGTCAGAGTCCTGTGCGTGTGTTTCTGTCAGAGTCCTGTGTGTGTGTGCTGTCAGAGCACGGTGTATGTGTGTGCTGTCAGAGCACTGTGTGTGTGTGCTGTCAGAGCACTGTGTATGTGTGTGCTGTCAGAGTCCTGTCCGTGTGTGCTGTCAGAGCACTGTGTGTGTGTGCTCTCAGAGGACTGTGTGTGTGTGCTGTCAGAGCACTGTGTGTGAGTGCTGTCAGATTCCTGTGCGTGTGTCCTGTCAGAGTCCTGTGTATGTGTGCTGTCAGATTACTGTGTGTGTGTGCTGACAGAGCCCTGTGTGCGTGTGTGCTGTCAGAGCACCGTGTGTGTATGCTGTCAGAGCCATGTGTGTGTGTGCTGTCAGAGTCCTGTGTGTGT
>NC_063352.1:8333353-8360377 GCF_021869965.1 Rhincodon typus | reverse complement strand
CATGTGTGTGTGTGCTGTCAGAGTCCTGTGTGTGTGTGCTGTCAGAGCACTGTGTGTGTGTGTGCTGTCGGAGCACTGTGTGTGTGTGCTGTCAGAGTCCTGTATGTGTGTGCTGTCAGAGCACTGTGTGTGTGTGCTGTCAGAGCACTCTGTGTGTGTGCTGTCAGAGCACTGTGTGTGTGTGCTGTCAGAGCACTGTGTGTGTGTGCCGTCAGAGCACTGTGTGTGTGTGCTGTCAGAGTCCTGTGTGTGTGTGCTGTCAGAGCATTGTTTGTGTGTGTGTGCTATCAGAGCAGTGTGTGTGTGTGCAGAGCCCTGTGTGTGTGTGCTGTCAGAGCCCTGTGTGTGTGTGCTGTCAGAGTCCTGTGTGTGTGCTGTCAGAGTCCTGTGTGTGTGTGTGTGCTGTCAGAGCACTGTTTGTGTGTGTGTGCTATCAGAGCACTGTGTGCGTGTGCAGAGCACTGTGTGTGTGCTGTCAGGGCCCTGCAGTGAGCTGTGGTCTGGTGCTGTTAACGCTGTGTGTGTCGAGCACTTGGTGTTGTAGGGAGTGAGGTGTTCTGCTTCTGGAATACACTGTGGGTTTTGGGGTTCGAGGGGTGGCCTGGGGTCTGTGCATTTTGACTGGGGGGTTGTGCAAAGGTGCCTGTGATCTTCCTGGAAATCGTTTCTGACCTCCTTTAGATACACGTGATACGTAGTTCGGATTTCGGGGAAGTGACACCACATCAATGAAACTGCAATCTCTCAGTCACACAAGGAGGCTTTATTGTCGCGAATGGGACCTTTCTGGACCTTGCTTCGTCGTTTCCTCGAAACTGGTCCAATTCCTCGTTTGCCAGTCTAACTTGCAAGTTTAGTAACAGAGAGGGTCCTTTGGGGAGTGCTTCTGGTTTGGGGTGGGCAAGTATTTCGCCTCCAGATTCGTTTCCGGGCTGAGTGAGAGTAAAAATGTTTTCAAAAGTTTTATTTTTCTTTTGAAGTCCAGTGCTCAGTCACACGCTATATTTCGTGCAGCTTGTGTTCTCAAAGCCGCTGCGCGAAACGCCTGGACTCATTTTCTGTAAGACCTGGCGTGCAGCTCAACACAAAGGCGGAGAGAATATGAGAAATGTTCTGAAGCTTTCACACCGTTTCCCGCAGTCAGTCTTATCCCCTTCGATAATGTGCTGCGACTTTCCACCATCGTTCAAACCTGGGATTTCTCAGCCTTCCTGCTCCTCTGATGCTGCTTGGCCTGCTGTGTTCATCCAGCTCTACACCTTGTTATCTCAGATTCTCCAGCATCTGCAGTTCCTACTATCCCTGGGATTTCTCTCCACCACTTTATCAACTGCGGGTTAATTCACCCCTTTATTTCTAGCAGAAAAGGAATGTCTTGCATTGATATAACCCCATTGTTCAGGACTAGCTCCGATGCATAATCAGGCCCTCTTTTTTTTCTTGTGCGGGAGGTCTCCCTGCTGTAACCTGGCAGCCACCGGTTTTCGCACAGCAAGATCGCACGAACAGCAATGCGACTGTGCGAGCACAGAATCCCTACGCTGTGGATGCAGGCCATTCGACCCATCTAGTCCGCACCGACCGACCCTTCAAACTGCGTCCTACCCAAACCCACCCTCACCCTCTCCCAGTAAACCTGCATTTCCCATGGTTAACCAACCTGACCTGCACATCCCTGGACACCACGGGGCAATTTAACAGGTCATGTGTCTTTTTTTTTGTGTGGTATCCATTTGAAGGGTAAATACTAGTCAGGATACCAGGGAGGACTCCTACTCGCCCCTCTTCTCCCGCCCCCCCACAACACACAGTTATTCCCTTGTGGGTGGGGTGGGAGCACCTTTCACACCCCCTGAGCAGGCAAACGAAGCCTTGGGAGGGGGTTAGCCTGTGACAGTGCAGCCTTCCCTCAGCTCTGCAGTGGAGAGTCAGCCTTCAGTATGTCAATCCCTGGGTTGGAACTCTAGCCCTCCCCTCTTCATGGGAGATGGGTTGGAAGACAGGTCTGGGATGCAGCAGTAAGTGGGGTGGGGGGGTGGAATGTAATGCCCTGGGCGCGGTTTCTTATGCCCACCCAACCTGAGCCCCTACTACAATTCTACACTCAGCTGGTGGGCCATTGAGTGGGCATTCCCAATTCATGCCCACTTGAGGCCTCTTCTGCAACACCCTCCCCCCACCCCATGAGATTTCCAGGCACTGTCCTTGAAAGTCCCACTGCTCCTTGTGCCCGGCAAACCTGGGAGGAAGGATTCCCCCATCCCTCGATGGGAGTGGAAGCCTCATCCTGAGCCAACTAAAGCCCTGATGAACATAGAACATAGAACAGTACAGCACAGTACAGGCCCTTCAGCCCACGATGTTGTGCCAACTTATTATCCTACTCTAAGATCAAACTACCCTGCATACCCTACATTTTACTATCCTCCAGGTGCCTATCCAAGAGTTGCTTAAATGCCCCCAATGTATCTGACTCCACTACCCCCGCCGGCTGCGCATTCCACACGCCCACCACTCTCTGTGTAAAGAACCTACCTCTGACATCTCCCCTATACCTTCCTCCAATCACCTTTAAATTATGCCCCTTCATGATAGCCATTTCCGCCCTGGGAAAAAGTCTCTGGCTATCCACTCTATCTATGCCTCTCATCATCTTGCACACAAAGGTTTGATTGCTATAACACAGTGCAGAGCTGGAGGAACACAACAGGCCAGGCAGCATCAGAGGAGCAGGAAAGCTGACTTTTTGGGTCGGGACCCTTCTTCAGAAAGGTGGCTGTAGGGTAGCCTAGTGGAGGGGCACACCAAGGGGGGAGAGGATGGCATGGGGCAGGGGTCATGGGCTGGGATCCTGGCACAGCTGAAACTGCTGGCCCCGACTAGGACATGAAGGGTAAAAGTTGAATGTGCTATCAACGGAGCCATCGTTGACAGAATAGTGATTTTGCTGCTACACTTGTAAACCATCCTGACTTGGGACCGCCATCCCTTCACTGTCATTGGCCCAAGATCCTGGAATTCCCTCCCGACCAGCACCCTGATGACTGCAACGGTTCAAGGAGGCAGCTCTCTAGCACTCCCACTAAGGGATTTGGGGATGGGAAATAAATGCTGGGTTTGCCAGGGCACACTCCCATTCCATGAAAGAATAGCGTAAGGATTAGACGCCTTGAGCCTGCTCCACCATTCAATAGTTTGTAGTTTATGTCATTTCAGCCTTAACTCTACTTCCCTGTCCGCTCTACATAATAAAATGGAGGAATGTAAAGGAGGTGTCTCGTATGACGCCCTTTAAAAGAAATCTGGATCTCTCTCCTCTTAAAAGAAAAACCCGCTGAGGCTGGGTCAAGTGGAAAATTTCCAAACTGAGATTGATTGATCCTTGCCTGGCGAGGGTGTTGTGTGTCATAAAAACAGAGATGAGTAAATGGAGTTAAGATACAGATCAGCCATGATCTAATTGACTGTGAAACAGGTTCAGGGAGCTGAATGGTCCACTCCTGGTGTCATATTCCTATTGCGGCATTTCCAGGGATCTTGGGACACACAGGTTCGTCTCAGATGACCACGTAAAAGAGATCAGGTTGTGTCAACTGCCAATTATCGGACCCGGTCTGAATTCTAATTCTGTTGCTTTCTATAGAAATGGGATATCAGGCTAGAGGGTGAAACAAAGTAAAATGTCAAATAAAAGACAAAACCCGTTCTGCATTATAAGGGACAGCAAGGACATAAAGGGATGCAATGTAGAGTTTAGGGCAAGATGAGATCTGCCATGATCGTATTGAATTGCAGTGCAGGATTGAGGGGCTGAATGGCCTACTCCTGCTCCAAGTTCTCATGTTCGTAAAACAGAGTAGCCCATAGTGTGGAAAATTATTGAGAGTCTGCATACACACATAATTACAGATGTCCCATAGCAGGGAGTGGAAGACACAGAGAATCACTTTTCACCTTTAATAAACTGACCGGTAATGAAGGAAAAGAAGACTCTGAGTCTGTGATTTGATGGGACAAGGTGCAAAAAGGCACGTCAGGCTGCCAAAGATAATATGGGGTCATTTTCGGGTCGTAACTCAAAACCCTGTCGGCACTAGTCAGTAAATCTTCAGTGGAGCTCCAGGGCCTGTGATTGGAGTAAGCCTCAGAGCAAATCCCTGAGGTCAGGGTTCAGGCATCTACCTTCTCACCAATCAGGACATTACATGCCATTTACAGGAGCACATTATTGCAGATGCTGGAATCTGTACTGTAAACAACAAATGCTGGAGATCACTGTGGATCAGACAGCATCCATGGTGAGGGAGAAACTTGAAACGTTAGCTTGCTCTCTGTCCATGGATGACCATAAGACCATAAGACATAGGAGCAGAAATTAGGCCATTCAGCCCATCAAGTCTGCTCCGCCATTCAATCATGGCTGATAAGTTCCTTAACCCCATTCTCCTGCTTTCTCCCCGTAACCCTTGATCCCCTTGATAATCAAGAACCTATCTATCTCAGTATTAAATGTACTCAATGACCTGGCCTCCACAACCTTCTGTGGCAATGAATTCCATAGATTCACCACTCTCTGGCTGATGAAGTTTCTCCTTATCTCCGTTCTAAAAGGTCTTCCCTTTACTCTAAGGCTGTGCCCTCAGGTCCTAGACTCTCCTACCAATGGAAGCATTGTCTGACCCACTGTGATCTCCAGCATTAGCTGTTTTCAGTACCTGCCACTTAGTGTCTGCCCACAGCAGGGCATGGAGCTTTATCGTGCAGAAGAGTCACGACTATTTGGAACTTGATGGAGAACCTTTGAGCTGCTTCCTGCATGCATGTGAATAAACCACTTACCTCTTGTAATTGGAATGCTAAGTGTCAACTCTGTTATTTAACGTTGTCCACTTGGGCTCTTCAAGGGGATGAGTTTAAGAGTGGCTGCTGTGAAATAACTCATTTGGCATCACAAGCACAATTTCTACACTCTCGAATTCGAAGTCAGAGACCAGCGATTTTGGGGTCGATTCCATCCGGGCAATGACTTGCTTATACTTCCTGCCTCCCAACTAAATGCTAAAGATCAGGAGATAAGGTGGGAGCTTATTTGACCTTCCAAATAGTTTGGGAGGGTGCTGAGGTCATTATTAGATGCTTCGGAAATGCCAGCCCCCTCCTTTGTGATCATTCAGTCTTCCACAGCAGAGCAGAGGTTAAATTGAGAGCCAGTAAACGTAAAGTCTTTCAGGAGAAATAGTGGAGCGCACTCGCACTAGTCAAACATTTTAAAGAGAGTTTCTATGGAGTGACTGGATACCCAGTCCCCAGCCCTCCTTCATCCTCTCACTCATCCAACTCTTCAGCCTGGTTCACATCTGATTCCCAAGCTGCAGGGATCTGATACCACTGTAGGCTGGAGCTCTGGCCTAGTAAGAATCTAGCCTGTCTGGAAGTGGTAGCAGTTAACATTATCTGATGTTAGCAGCCAGGTCACATTAGGTTAGAACACAACCCCAGAAACTGGCATTCAAGTGATTACCCAGCAATTATTACAACTTGGGGAAGCTGACTGTGGAGGGGGAGGGGGTGAGGAATGATCACTCGGGTAATGTGAGGGGCTTCAGGTGTGGATCGAGGTCAGCAGGGGATGGCCAACGGAGAAACAGGAGGCCTAGGGTTTCCTCCTGGCCCATGAGGAAACTTGTCAGAAGATAAAAAAAATTCTTCGGTGACTTATCCTCATCTTCTTTTGCCAAATTTGCGAGCGGTCAAGACCAAAACATTGAGTGTTTTCAAGAAGAAGCTACATATAGTTTTTAGGGCTAAAGTGAACAAAGAATATATGGAGAAAGCAGGAACAGGGACTGAGTTGGATGATCAGTCATAGTCATATTGAATAGTGGCGCAGGTTTGAAGGGCTGAATGGCCTATTCTTGCTCCTATTCTCTACATCTGTATGTTTGTCTCCATCCATCAGCCCTTTTGCCATTTAATCTCTCCACTCCTCTGTCCTACATCATCATTAGTACCTAGTCACTAGGCTGACATGATAGATCTGGTCTCTCTCTCGTTCACCCCAGGGTGAATCTGCTGAGAATGCTTTTCATTCTTTTCTGATTGTATCTCCAATTCCCAGCATCCGCAGTGTTTTGTTTCTGTGAGCTGAGCTGCAGCCTCTCACTGTGGCATTTTACCGATCAGTCATTCATCAAGAGAGTGGGCAAAAATGTCTGTGTATAGGAAGCCAGTGAAATGGGTTTGATGAGGCTGAATTCTTCACACGATGCGGTTATGCAGCATAGAATGAGCAGTCTTAAGGAAGTGTCTGGGCACACGTAAGTTATGAAGCTGTGTGTAGACCCATATAGGGCAGTGAGAGTGAGTGTCAACCAGAAAATGGGGGAGGGTAGGCTTCATTTATTCATGCAAGACATTTTTTTACACAGATGAATAAAGGTGTAGGTGAATGTTATATTTAGATGATTGTGTTTTCCTGTTTATTCTGTGTGGGAGGAGACTGCAAACTACGTACTTGTCACGGGTGTCAATAAGTTATGCTGAGAAAGTGCATCACAGCTTTGAGCTGACAGCAGGTCTGACCTGGGGGTGGCAAGGGATTCAATTTAACACATATTTCCAAGAATCGATGGTGGTTAGCAGAAGGGTCAGAGGAAATAAGCTAGTCGCCTGAAATAAGAATAGGAAGTGTTTCGAAGGGATATGGGCCAAATGCTGGCAAATGGGACTAGATTAGAGTGTCTAGATGAGTTGGACTGAAGGTTCTGTTTCTGTGCTGTGCAACTCTAAGACTCTGTAAGTCACTGGCAATCCACAGGTTACCGATGTGACCCGGAGGAGGTCACGTGGGTGGGGTCAGAGGGGAACACTCTGACATGAGGTCCAAAGGTAAGTCTCAAGGAAAGGAGGTTGTTCCCCCTTCATGGGCCCAGTATTTCCGTGTGGAGTTGGAAGTTCAACATTTGCTCATTGAAGAAGTAAAAGGCATCAAAGTTCCCTCTGGTAATCTGATGCTCCTGTAGAGGAGAGGTCTTCCTAAACAAATAAAAAACAAAGAACTGTGGATGCTGAAAACACCATTCTGAAGAAGGGTCACTGGAATCGAAACGTTAACTGTGCTCTCTCTCCACAGACCTGCTGAGTTTTTCCAGCAATTTCCGATTTTGTCTCTTCCCAAGCTCTGTTGGCCGTACAAAGTGCTGTACACCTTCCACCTCTCTGCACAGTGACTGACACTGGCTTCAAGTCTTGGATGAAGGCAGTGTGTTGTGTTAACACCACTGGAACAGTTATGCAGAGAACCTGACGAATGTTCTGGGGATGGGAGTTCAAATCACACCGCGGCAGCTGGTGGAATTTAAATTCAAACTGAAGTCTGAAACTTACGGCTATTCTCAGGCGTGGTTGTTGCAAAAACTCTTCTGGTCCATTAGTGTCCTGCCATCCTTACCTGATCTGTCCTTCAAGTGACTCCAGACTCACAAATGTGGCTCCTCTCTGCCCTTCGATGGCCTAGCGAAGCACTCAGTGACGGTCAACAATTGCTGGCCCCACCAGCCCAAGAAAGGATAGAAAAAAGCAGCACATACACTTTGAAATGTTCCCCACTGCATTACTTCAATGGAATTGTTGTGTGATACCCTCACAACCATCCTGTACACTAAGGTCAGTCTTGAAAGGGATAAAGCTTCTTTGAAAAGCTGATCCCAGGAATGCATATTTTTTACACATTTCACATTAAGCATTGGAATCCTCGACAATTCCAGCATTTTGGAATACTATAAAGAATACAGATGTTTGGAAATTGTGTCATATTCACAGTTAGCAAGTGGGTTATTTTAAATGCCATGCTTAAGACCTCCTCTTTATTGTATTTAATCAAGCCAGGTACTGGTTTACTATTAGCTTGCACCTTTGAAGCAGTTTGGGCTCTGCATTTAGTTTCTCATTACTTTCCTCATTACAAAAGCAGCTTTCGAACGGTCACTCTTTGATATTGATTTCTGTATTACAGCATTGTTGCTAAGTAAATTTATATCCATCTCTAAATGATGGCCTGGCTTGTATTAATTTATTCTATACCTGACGGCAGGAATCACACTGAAAAACATCTCATTCCTAATTTACTTGCAAGAAGATTTATTGTTGAGACTGCTGTCATTGGTTGGATCAGATTTTGTCCATTCGCATGGGATCACACTCTGAGTAACATTTTCCTTCTTGCACCCACACATCAGTGTGGGATCCAACTGTTCATTTACTGTGTGTGTGAGAGGGTATGCATGTGTTTGTGGGGGGTGGGAGTTGCTGTGTGCCTGTATGAGGGTGAGGGTGAATGTGTATTTGTGTCTCTCTGTGTGTGTGAAGATGTGGATGTAAGTGTGTGCGTATGTGTATGTTTGTGCATGTGTGTGTGTTTGTGTGTGTGTGTGTGAGAAAGAGAGATGATGTGGGTGTGTGTGAAACTGTGTGTGAGGCTATGTTTGTGTACCTATGTGTGTGTGTGAGGTTGTACACATGTGAGCTGGGGATGTGGGGTCCATGCAATGTGTGTGTGTGATAGAGGTATGTGTGGGTGGTGGGGCTGTGTGTGTGGGAAGGGTGTAGGGTGTATGTATGGTGGTAGGGGTTGTGTGCATGTGTAGTACAGTGTATGTGCATGTGGTGTATGGTGTGTGTGGTAGGATGTGTGTGTGAGTGAATCTGAACACGGAATAGTATTGGCAAAATTAGCTGGGAATTTAAGAATGGTTCCTTTCTGGAGATGGTCTTGGACTGATTTGGAGGACAGGGATAAAAATAAAAGATACACAGAAGCTTATAGTCAGTAAGCTATGCTTTAAAGAAACATGTTCCTTCTGTTGGTTCCCTGTACATGTGTGTGGGTGTGTGTGTGGAGGGTGTGAGGTTTGTATGGCCTGTTGAGGAGTTTGGTTGGTTGGGGCGGGGGCGCGGTGATGGCACTGAAATGTGTGAAACTGCAGAATCCAACTGTGAATGGTAACCATCAGTCAGGTTCCTCACCTTCCCCACCCCGCCTGGCCCTCACCCTCAAGTCCCTTCCCCCAACCCACGGTTAAATTGCACAATGCGCCACCACCTTGAACAACAGAATGGGGAGCAGTAAATATAACCAACCACATGTTACATCATCCATCCACAGTAAGGTGCAATCTTTCATCAAATAAGAATAAACTGAGTTGTGGCTTAAAGTGGCAGTGAGCATAATCATTCAGAATTTAAGGAGAGTGGGAACAATGAGGCAGTGTTCCATCATATAATTCCACTTCTCTGTAATTCTCTATTCCAGAAGATTGTAAATGCTACATCATTAAATATATGTAAGGTTGAGATTTTTGATCTCTTAGGGAATCAAGAGATATGGGGAATGGGCAGGAAAGTGGTCAGGCATAATCATGTTGAAATGCAGAACATGCTTGATGGGCCGAATGGTGGAACTCTGCTCCTATCTCTTACATACTCAGTGATAGGGAGCATTTGCTGAGTCACAGACACCCAGTGTTGGTTTGTTGGTTTTTGGTGAGCCATCCACCCTTTGTAACTGTGCCTTCCATACAGAGGTGAAGCAATGAAATCAACCTTCAGCCCCTACACACGTGACACAGCCCATTGGTAAGGCAATAACCTACTGGTTTTATCGCTGAACTGTTAGTCCAGAGACCCAGGTAATGCTCTGGGGACCCGGGTTCAATAATAAGTTCAATACTTGAATAAAATATCTGGACTTAAGACTTTACTGACGATCATGAACCCATTGTCGATTGTTGGAAAATTCCATCTGGCTCACCAATGTGCTTTAGGGAAGGAAACTGCCATCCTTATCTGGTCTGGCCTACATGTGACTCCAGACCTGCAGCAATGTGGTTGACTCTTACCTGCCCTCTGGGGCAATTAGGAATGGGCAAGCGATGCCCTCATCGTGTGAATGAATGAAAAAGAATTGTGAACTGAAAGAAATCTGAACACGGAATAGTATTGGCAAAATTAGCTGGGACTTTATGAATGGTTCCTTTCTAGAGATGGTCTTGGACTGATTTGGAGGACAGGGATAAAAATAAAAGATACACAGAAGCTCATAGTCAGCAAGCTATGCTCTAAAGAAACATGTTCCTTCGTTTGGTTCCCTGTACGTTTGTACTCATTGCCCTGTTTCTGATGCTTTAGCTGCAATCCTTGGGAATCTCCATGGGTCCCCATCAGAGTTGCTGCTACCAGACATTGTAAGAAATGGGTCGAGGGCAGTGATTTCCTCATCCTTTCATCACCCTAGCAGTTCCTCAAGTTGAATCATCCCAGATAGACATATTCAGCACAAAGGGAAAGCCCAAGATTAGATATCAATCAAGAAAATGCTTTTGAATTGAGGTCCTTTCAGTAAATAACCAAGAGCCCAACAAAGACACTTAATCACCTCTTAAAACATATTTTTGATAGAGTTTTTTTTTACATAAACCTTTATTCTCTAACTTACTGGCAAACTTTTGAAATTCCAGAAGTAGTCATAACATTTGTGAATTGCAGTCAAAGTGCCAATCTGTTTAGATTATGAATATTTGTGGAGCTACTGACCACATCCCCTAACGTCAAAATACAACTTCTGGTTGCTTAGATTGCAAAATATTAACTGTGCAAATATTTGTAGTTTTACAGTCAGTGCTAAATTACAAGCTTTATGTGCCATCAGTCAGCTCACCAGTTTATATGTGACACTCCCCATCAGTCTGTATGATGGCCTGTACTTTTCTTATAAGGCTAAACCATAGTTTTTGCCATATTCTTTAGCCCTGTATTATAAAGAATCTTCGATATTTAAAAGGATGGGGTGTTGAACTTAACATAACTCCACAGATGCTAGTATCCTGTCACCAACTCACACTTTATTCACATGTGCATAGTACTTGACACTGGTCTGGCTTCCTCAGAGCCTCCTCTCAGAGTGAACAGAACCTCTGACATTCCTGTTTTAATCTGTCAATCAAGGCTCCCTGACTGGACCAGATTAAAATCCCCAATCAAGGAATTCATAGTCTGTGAGGTCCACCTGGCTGACGTCATTACAATCACAACAGAACTACATAAAGAATTTGCATTTATATAGTGCATTCAGGGGCTCAGGAAATCCCAATGTATTTTGCAGACAATTAAGAATTGTTGAAACAACAAGGTGTAGAGCTGGATGAACACAGCAGGCCAAGCAGCATCATAGGAGCAGAAGCCTAGTCACTGACGTGCTGCAGGAAATAAAAATTGCACTGTCAGCTCTCACAAATAGATGTGAAATAAATGAGCAGGTTTTCTGTTTTGGTGGTATTAATCAAGGTTAAATCAGGACTGTAGGGACAAATCCCTCTGCTTGTTGGTGAAACACTGTAGGGATTTTATGTCTACCCCTTCCCACAAGTCCAGGCAATACGGTGATTTAATTTCTCATTTGAGAGCCCGCACGTCCACCAATGCACCGCTCCCCCTGTACTGCACTGGACTGTCATTCTAGATCACACGCTCAGTCTCTGCAGCGGGACTTGAACCCATAAGCTTCACGTTTCTATTCTGAGTTTAGTATCGGCGATATTTGATATCAGTTCCCAGGAAACACACTGTAAAACAATGAGTAGAAAACACTGAACAACACATAAGACAGAGCTGAGGTGAATTTCTTCTCTCAGAGGGTAGTGAATCTGTGAAAGTCTTTACTTCAAGTGGGTATTGAGGCTGGGTTGTTAACAATATTCAAAACTGGGATAGACAGATTTTTGATCAGTAAGGGAATCAATGGTTTTGGTGGAAGGGCAGGAAAATGCAGTTGAGGATTATCACATCAGCCTTGATCTCACTGAAAGGCAGAACAGACTTGATGGGCTGAATGGCCTACTTCTGCTGCTATGTCTCATAGTCTGAAGTGGAAGATCCATATGTGATTTTCTTTTGACTCCATTGGAGTAGTTTGCATTTTACAGGAGCCACTAACAATGCCATAGAACCCCTGGAAGAAGTCAAAATTGTGGGTGTTCCTGATATAACTACCTAGAAAGATGACTGAACCCAGTGATGGGAGTAATAAAGCTAAGAGATGGGGAACACCCGTGGAGCCAGTTTCCACAATACATCAATATCACCCACCACTTATTCTTTTCTCTTGCCAATTTCTTACCTTGAGCTATTCTCTTGACATCATACTTGTCTTCTGACTTCAGTTATGGGAGGTAGGCATGTGGGCATTGCCAGTTCGGCTGTTAGTTATTGACAATTCCTAACTTCCTGGAGAAGGTGGTGGTGAGCTGCCATCTTGAGCCACTGCAGCACTTGGAATGTAGGGGCACCCACAATGTTGTTACAGAGGGAGTTTCAGGATTTTGAGCCAGTGGTACTGAAGGAATGACGACATATTTCCAAGCCAGGATGGTGTGTGACATGGAAGGGAACTTGCTGATGGACGTGTTCCCATACACCTGGTGTTCCCTTATCCTCCTGGGTGGTAGAGGTTACGAATTCTGAAGATAGAGATGAGGAAGACCTGACAAGTTTCTGCAGTGCATCTTGTAGATAGTACATTTTGCTGCCAATGTATGCTGATGGTGGATGGAGTAGATGTTCAAGGAAGTGTACAGGGTGTGAATCAAGGGAGGTGCTTTATCCCGGAAGATGTCAAACTTTTTGAACACAGTTGGAGCTGCACTTATTCAGGCAATTGGAGAATATTCCTTCACTCTCTTGAATTGTGCCTTGTTGATGGTGGACAGGCTTTGGGAGTCAGGAAGGGAATTGCTGCAGGATTCTTAGCCTCTGACCTGCTTTTGTTACTTAACTGCAGGAGGTTACTTAACTCAGTAGGTCTGGTAGCAATTATGGAGAGAATTCAGAGTTAACCTTTTGAGGTCACAGGTCACACGACACCAGGTTTATTTGAAATCACAAGCTTTCGAAGTGCTGCCCCTTCATCAGGTGAAGCTTCTTTGTTCTCACTAATCCTTTCTTCCTCACCCCACCTCCAGAAACTTCCACTTTGTCTTCCAGTCTTTTCTCAACCTCTTTGTCCCGTTATCACCAACACATGCTCTCATTTCCTCTTGGCTTTCTGTGAGATTTTCCGCTTCAAATAAAACCATATGGTTCTGTCCTGGTCCAGTGAGAGTTACCATTGCTACACCTTGTAGGTGACGATTCAATGTTTCATTTAGCCATATTGCATACAAATCCATATTCTGTTTAACTTGATCAGACAGCTGGGTCTTTTCCCAATCAGGGTTTGCATTGCAATGAAATGGTTCTGATTAATGATGTTTAACGTGCCATTAAGCTTTATTCCATACATGCTAAGATTACAATCTCATTGCAGCCAATAATTAGGGATGACCTGGGGGATACAGGGTATCACCAGGACCATCCAGTTCTGGAAATCAAAGCTGTACTATGCACAATACACATTTTTCACATGCACAATTAGTCAATCTGGAATTTATATCATCATCCATCTAAAAATGTAAACATAGTCTACGTTTGTCAGGCTAATTCTTTTGAGCTCCTGGATGTTGTCAGCCAAGCTCAGACTTTGGCCTTTAGCCTCTGAACTGGAACATTGTGAATTTGAATTTCCCACTATAGAAGGGCACAGTGGCTCAGTGGTTAGTACCACTGCCTCACAGTGCCAGGGACGAGGGTTTAATTCCAGCCTCGGGTGACTGTCAGTGTGGAGTTTTTATGTTCATCCTGTATCTGTGTAGGTTTCCCACAGTCTACAGATGAGCAGCATTAGGTGAGTTGACCATACTAAGTTGCCCCATAATCACTGGGGATGTAAAGGCTAGGTGGATTAGCTCTTTTTGTTTCAGATCTGTAGTCCTTTGTTTTATTCCTGCAGTTACGTTGTGATTTTGACATCCTGAAGTACATGTTAATTAAAATAAAACAAATGCTGGGAATCTGAAAACATAAATAGAAATTGTTGGAAAATCTCAGCAAGTCTGTCAACATTTAAAGGGCAGTCAACACTGATTCATAGACAAAAGTAACAGCTGGTTTGTGTCCAGCGTGACTCTGCAACAGCCATTGAGGAAACGGGTAACTAAGCTATATTGTCTGGTTGTTTGAGGAATTAATGTTAGCTTGACAGCAAGAGCGAACCCTTTAAATTTCTTTACACAACACCAGGGGATCTTTCATCTTCATTGGAACAGGCGGATCAATCCCGGTTTAAAATCTCATTTTAAAGCTGTCACCTCCAACGATGTAGCCCTCCTGTTGTGCTACGTTGAAGTGTCAGCTTATGTTATGCGTTTAAGAACTGGGCATGAGTCTACAGGGGAAAGACCGTTACTGAGCCAAATGAACAGCATGTACAATTATCAGATGGGGAACGAGCTTTATCTGTCGGGAACACCCCAAGAAAAACACAGAAACTAAGAACAGGACTATTTAGCTCAATAAGCTTGATTTTAAAGTGGCAAAGAATCATAGCATTTAAAACTGGGCATTTTTGGTATACTTACATAAATAGTTTCTATTCAGTAACATTCTTGGAAGGCCAAAAGGCTGAATGATTCACTATGATTAACAAGGAATGCTGTACTGTCTGGAATCAATTTACCTTCTAAGATCTCCTGTGAACCCGTGATTCATTTTGAGTTGGAAGATTACGCAGGTTCCAAGTAAAGTTATCTATTGTTTCTTTTGAGAAGTCTACGAGCAGCCATTGAGATATAGCGGCCTCTAATGGAAGAACCATTACAGTACAAGCAGCTTGTTGAAATTTGCCAATAGCGCCTGACCATAAGACCATAAGACATAGGAGCAGAAATTAGGCCATTCGGCCCATCAAGTCTGCTCCGCCATTCAATCATGGCTGATAAGTTCCTCAACCCCATTCTCCTGCTTTTTCCCTGTAACCCTCGATCGCCTTGATAATCAAGAACCTATCTATCTCAGTATTAAATGTACTCAATGACCTGGCCTCCACAACCTTCTGTGGCAGTGAATTCCATAGATTCACCACTCTCTGGCTGATGAAGTTTCTCCTTATCTCCGTTCTAAAAGGTCTTCCCTTTACTCTAAGGCTGTGCCCTCAGGTCCTAGACTCTCCTACCAATGGAAGCATTGTCTGACCCACTGTGATCTCCAGCATTAGCTGTTTTCAGTACCTGCCACTTAGTGTCTGCCCACAGCAGGGCATGGAGCTTTATCGTGCAGAAGAGTCACGACTATTTGGAACTTGATGGAGAACCTTTGAGCTGCTTCCTGCATGCATGTGAATTCACCACTGACCTAGAGTCAAAGAGTCATACAGATGTGCAGCATGGAAACAGGCATTTTGGTCCAACTCGTCCATGCTGACCAGGTATCCTAAATTAGTTTAGTCCCATTTGCCAACATTTGGCCCACATCCCTCTGAAACTTTTCTATTCATACACCCATCCAGATGCCTTTTAAATGTTGTAATTGTACGACATTTGTTGCAATTCATTAAAAAGATGGGTCCTAGAGGTATAATGGAGGTCATTGGTGCAGTAGGGTACTGTCCTTCCCTCTGAGCCAGAAGCCCTAGGTTCAAACCCCATGCCAGGGTAATGTGGCCAAGGTAGGTGCATGCATAAAGCGACCAATCAGATTGAGGATCAACTTGTTAATCCTTCCAATATGTGCTGGTGGTAAGAATGGGACAGATTCCTCGTTTGCCAGATGATGGAAAGAAATTGGAACCTGTACCATTACTAATCATAACTCCAGGCTACAGCTAGCATTTAACAGTGTACATTGCTATGGGAAACTCAGAGGTGGGTGGAGTGTTCGATGGGTTTGGATCAGATTGGTGCTGACAGCATGGGGTTCGATCACCATTCCTGCATGGGTAGATTTGGGACCTGCCTCCTTGATCTACCCACGGTGGGGTTCACAGCACTCGGTCAAACATGCCATCAGGAGAATACAATGGCACAGTGGCATGTTGCCAGTGATTATCATTTCAACTGTTATTGTGTTGAAATCAAATTCCTCTCCAGGTAACAACATACACGAGGCAATATCTCTGCAAATATTTTCTTCATTCATTTTCTGGCATAAGTTGGCAAGGCTGTCATTTATTGTGTAGAACAGCTGTTCACAGTTCTTTCAATCCAAGTGAATGATTTACTTGATCACTTCAGTGTGCAGTTAAACTGATATAGATCCAAAGTGGGTCAGAGTGGATAATGATGGTAGATTACCCTTCCAGAAGGATTCCATAAACGTTTGAGTTTTTATCAGAGTCCCTCCAATAACTTCATGGTTACTTTTTTTTAATATAATTGCTTGTGGGATGTAGGTGTCACTGGCTGGCCAGCATTTATTGCCCGTCCCTAGTTGCCCTTGAGAAGGTGGTGGTGAGCTGCCTTCTTGAACCACTGCAGTCCACCTGCTGTGGGTAGACGTAGCAACAGTGAAGGAACAGCGATATATTTCCAAGTTGAGATGGTGAGTGGCTTAGAGGGAAACTTACAGATAATGGTGTTCCCATATGTCTGCTGCCCTTGTCCTTCTAGATGGAAATGGTCATGGGTTTGGAAGGTGCTGTCTAAGGATCTTAGGTGAATTTCTGAAGTGCCTCTTGTCGATATTACACACTGCTGCTACTGAGCATCCATGGTGGATGGAATGGATGTATGTGAAAGTGACTTCAATCAAGCAGCATCCTGGATGGTGTCAAGCTGTTTGAGTGTTACTAGAACTGCACCCATCCAGGCAAGTGGGGGGTAACATTTATGCCACAATAAGAGGCAATCTAACCTCTGCCCCCTGAAATTCAAGGGGGGAGTATTGCATCATACTCCTGACTTGTACCTTGTAGATCAGTGCAAAACATAAGGCTGAAGCATTCACAGGAATCTTCAGTCAGAAGTGCCAAGTGGATAATCCATCTCAGCCTGCACCAATAATCCCCAGCATTACAGATATCAGTCTTCAGCTAATTCAATTCACTCCACATGATATCAAGAAATGGTTGGATGCAGTGCATACTGCAAAGGCTACGGCCCTGACAATATTCCAGCAATAGTAAAGCAGACTTTTGTTGCAGGATTTACCGCTCCCCTAGCCAAGCTCTTCCAGTACAGTTACAACACTGGCATCTACCTGACAATGCAGAAAATTGTCCAGGTATGTACTGTGCCCAAAAAGCAGGACAAATCCAACCCAGCCAATTATTGCCCCATCAGTCTACTTTTGATATCAGTAAAGTGATGGAGGGTGTCATCAATAGTGCAACCAAGTAGTACCCGCTCAGCAATAACCTGCTCAGAGACAACCAGTTTGAGTTCTGCCAGGACCATTCAGTCCTGACCTTGGTACAGCCTTGGTTCAATCATGGATAAAACAGCTAAATTCCAGAGGTGAGGTGCGAGTGACAGCCCTTGACATCAAAATTGCATTTGACCGAGTACGGTATCAAGGAGCCAAAGGAAAATTGGAATCAATAGGTTGAGGGGGCAAACTCTCCACTGGCTGGAGTCATACCTGACACATAGGAAGATGATTGTGGTTGTTGGAGATCAGTCGTCTCAGCTCCAGGACATCTCTGCAGGAGTTCCTCAGGGTAGTGTCCTAGGCACAACCATCTTCAGCTGCTTCATCAATTATCTTCCCTCCATCATAAGGTCAGAAGTGGGGATGTTCGCTGATGATTGAATAATGTTCAGCACCATTCATGACTCCTCAGATTCTGAAACAGTCCATGTTCAGATGCAACAAGATGTGGACAATATCCAGGCTTGGGCTGACAAGTGGCAAGTGACATTTGCACCATACAAATGCCAGAAAATGACCAACTCTAACATGAGACAGTTTAACCACCGCCCATTGATATTCAATGGTGTTACCATCATTGAAGACCCCACTATCAACAACCTCGGGGTCACCACTGACCAGAAATTCAAGTGGACTCACCACATAAATGGCTTGGCTACAAAAGCAGGTCAGGGGCTAGAAGTACTGCAGTGAGCACCCCACCTCTTGACTCCATAAAGCCTGTCCCCCATCTGTAAGGTACAAGTGAGGAGTGTGATGGAATACTTTGAACTTGTCTGCAGCTCCAACAACACTCATGAAGCTTGACACCACTCACAACAAAGCAGCCCATTTCTTTGGCACCACATCCACAAGCATCCATTCCCTCCATGACGCTCAGTAGCTGCAGTGTGTACTATCTACCAGATGCACTGCAGTCACAGATCCTTAGGCAGCACCTTCTAAATCCAATGGCCGCTTTCATTTAGAAGGGCAAAAGCAGCAGATACATTGGAACAACAACACCTCCAAGTTCCCCTCCGAGCCACTCAGCACTTTGGCTTGGAAATATAACACCGTTCCTTCACTGTCGCTGGGTCAAATTCCTGGAATTCTCTTCCTGAGGGTATTGTGGGTCTTCCCACAGCAGGTGGATGCAGTGGTTCAAGAAAGCATCTCACTACCACCTTCACAGGGGAATCTAGGGATGTGGCACTAAACTCTGGCCCACTCAGCGATACCCACATCACATCAATGAACGAAAAAAGCACACCTGACTGGATGTGGCAGGATCTGATCTGTTGGTTATGGGTTCACTGAGTCCTGGCTATCACTTGCTGCTTCTGCTAATTGGCACACAGGTAGTTGTAGCTGCAACAGACTGATATTTCTTTTTGAGGTACACCTGATGCTGCTCTGCTGCAATCTCTATTGAACCAGAACGAATTCTTGGCTTGTTGGTAATGACAGGGTTGGGGATATAACAGGCCACAAGGCTGCAAATTGTGTTGTGCCACATGGCAGTCCAGTCTTGAATTGCAAGATCTGTTCAAAATCTATCCCATTTAGTAAGGTGATAGTAGCACATTTTGACAGGGACTTCATCTCCTCAAAGACTGTGTGACAGGCACACATACCAATAGTGTCATGGATAGATGAGGTGAAGTATGTTTTCTTCCCTCTTATTGGTTTCTTCACCATCTACCACAGACCTGCTGGTGGTCTACACTGAAGTCCCCAACCCTGTGTCCTTAGCATCCTCAGTGCTCCCTCTAAGGACTATTCAACATAGAGGAATGAAATTTTTGATGCTACATTCACTTGCTGGAAATATGATGAATGTACTGTCAATGACAATTAACTAGGTGCACAATTCATTGTAGGCTGTATGTTGGACTCATATAACAGAGGCTTAGTAGGAGTTTCCCTGAAACACAGCCAGCTCAGGAAGGGATCATTGGGAACAGATAAGAGCAAGAGAAAAAGCAACTTTATTGAAGCAAACAGATTATTCTCAGATCATCATGATCTTGCAATCAAAATCTGATTCTTTAGCTGAATGGAGAGTATTTCTGCAAGAAGCTGAAAATAAGAAGCCCTGTTGTCCCACAAACTCTCCTAATTGTAAAACTGCAGCCCTGAGATAAATTCACCTCTGCCTTGCATGATCAAAGACATGTTGTCCTTTGCTACACATTGTATTTCTGCTCAGTGCTAGTTTCTAACATAAAGCAGGTATCTTGATAAATACTTCCAGAGAGGCAGTAGGGGTGAAATTGGTAAAAATGTGACGGGCAGCCATTTGTACATTGGATTTGATTATCTTAACAAGGAATTGCAAGTTCAATCACCTTTCGAGTAATTATTCTGGTATTGATCATGGAATTTTACAGCATGCAAGAAGGCTCTTCAGTCTCTTGAAAGAGCTATCAAGTGGAGATGGCCACTAGTCACCCGCCTAATTATCCAGAAAACCATGTTAGTGCTGCTCACAGTTTATAATCCCACCAAAGCAGCTGATAGAATTTGAATTCAATTAATAAACTTTGTGAAGCTAAAACTAGCCTCCATGACAACCACAATTGTTGTAAGAACCCAATGTAGGAGCAAATTACTGTTGGAATCTGAGCTGAAAACAAAAATGCTGGAGATCACAGCGGGTCAGGCAGCATCCACAGAGAGAAAGCAAGCTTTCTCACCCATGGATGCTGCCTGACACTCTGTAAACACCAGCAATTTTTGTTTTCTGTTGTAAAAACCCATCTGGTTCACTCCTGCCCTTCAGAGAAATCTGCCGTCCTTACCCAGTCTGGCCCATGTGCGACTCCAGACCCAGAACAAGGTGACTGACTGTAAATGCTCCCTGAAATGGTGTGGTCAGCTACTCTGTGCAAGGGCAGTTAGGGATGGACCACAAACGCTGACACAAAAAAACAGAAATTGCTGGAAAAGCTCAACAGGTCTGGCAACACCTGTGGAGAGAAATCAGAGTTAACATGAGGGGGTAAGGAGTAAACAATGGGTGGAGATAGAGCCCAAAGAGAGAGAAGAACAGTTGGACAGACAAAAGAGTGGATGATGATCAGCCTGGGAGAATAAATAGCTCCTAATGGGGACTATTAGTGACTAACAGTGGGTTGTGTGTAGTAGCAGACTATGTGATGACAAGGCCAGGGGGTTGGGGTAAGGACATGGGAGAAGATGTCTCAAGCCCTAAAATTGTTGAACTTGGTATTAAGTCCTGAAGGCTGTAGGGTTCCAAACAGAAGATGAGGTGCTGTTGTTCCAGCTTGCACTGAGCTTCCCTGGAGCAGTGCATCAAGTCTGAGACAGAGATGTTGGCCAGGGAACAGGGTGATGTGTTGAAGTGGTAGGCACCTGGAAGCTCAGGGACTTTTTTGCAGACAGAACGTAGATGTTCTGCGAAGTGGTTGCCCTGACTATATAACAAATCTCTAGTGAAGGGGTCAGTCTGCGTTTCTGTATTTTGGGCTTGAATTCAATCCATTTTGTAAAGTATATGTGAACAAGATATTTTCTAGCCAAGCTGTTTCAGGGATGTTATCACCCACCTCTGGAGTAGTTGGGACTTGAACTCAGGTTTCCTAGCCCAGAGGTAGGAACACTACCAGAGGAACCCTTAGCATCCGTGCACAAGGCTTCCAACAAGAAACGGCAACATGTGTTTCTCCATAAAGTAGCAAAGTTGGCCTGGGTGGGTGGAGCTCAGGATGCGGAAGGCTTGTAAATAAATCGCTCCTGGTCATATTTCAGCGGAAAGCGAAACTGCGGAATGTAGTTTTTGAATTCGAAACCGATGATGATCCTAATCCGCAAAATAGCGCTCTCTCGGATTCCCTGGGGTAACCAGCAAGCGATAGCTCCAGTTTAAAGTGAAAGCTGAAACTTAGGCTGTTTGTGTGGGTGCTGGAGGTGAGCTGGGGGAGATCACACACAAATAACTTGAGTAACTGTAACAAGCCGAGTCCGTCACCGCAAGAAGTATTCAGCTCCTTTCTCTCCTCCCTCCGAAAATGGGGCTGAGGTTTGACCACTGGGTTTGGGGCAGACAAAGGTGCTCGAATTGCAAGGTTAAAGAAGTGCTGAAATGAGGTGGAATTTTCATTTCTGATGAAGGGTCCAGGCCCGAAACGTCAGCATTCCTGCTCCTCTGATGCTGCTTGGCCTGCTGTGTTCATCCAGTTCTACACCTTGTTGTCTCAAATATGGTGGGTCTGCTCTTGCTGAGAATGGTGGTGGCCTCTCTCTAGCTGTGAAAGGTTCTGCTCTGGTGCTATCTGCTGAGTTCCCCCTTCCCTTCTGTTCAACCGAGCCGTTCCCCTCATATTCCAGGAATTGGGGTCCAGATTATGGGGGTAATTTGTCTCTATTTTCCAAGGGAGGAAATAAAAGGGGGTTTCCATAGCATGACAGTGTTGTCCTCAGTCAATTTTCATGATAAATATTTTTGAACAACCTGTTCAGGGATGTACACCACTGGAGCAGGTAGGATTTGAACATAGCACCTCCTGACTCAGCAGAGTTCATCCCAATTAAATGCTGTACACATTCAGTATCATAGAATCCTTACAGTGTCCCTATAAAGTCCATACCACCCCTCCAAAGAGCATCTCACCCAGACCCACCCTGTCCCTGTAACCCTGCATTTCCCATGGCTAACCCACCTAATCTGCACATTACAGGCAATTTAGCACGGCCCATCCACCTAGCCTACACACCTTTGGACTGTGGGAGGAAACCGGAGCACCTGGAGGAAACCCATGCAGACACAGGGAGAACGTGCAAACTCCACACAGGCAGTCGCCTGAAGCTGGAATCAAACCCAGGACCCTGGTGCTGTGAGGCAGCAGTGCTAACCACTGAGCCACCAATCAGTAGATTGTAAGGGTTCACATATATTACTTCCAGTATATCAACTGGCCAGCTAATGGGCAGAGTGCACCTCTGTAAAACACTGGCTCTTTAAGAAGTGGGGGTGAAGGCCAAACAGAGTATACATTTACTTGGAACAAAAACAAAGTTGCTGGTAAAGCTCAGCAGGTCTGGCAGCATCTGTGGAGGAGAAAACAGAGTTAACGTTTCGGGTCCGGTGACCCTTCCTCAGAACTGATAGTGCCTGGGAAAACGTCAGTTTATATGCAGAAAATAGGGAGGTGGGTGGGGTAGGGAGTAAACGATAAGATAGAGCCTGAAGAGAGAGAAAGACAGTTGGACAGACAAAGGAGTTGCTAACGATCAGGCTGGGAGGGTGAATAGTTGTTAATGGGGACTGTTAGTGACTAACAACAGGGGGTGTGTGATGGCAGGCTGTGTGGTAACAAGGCCTGGTGTGTGGGGTGGGGGGCTGGGACATGGGAGAGTTTAGGCCCTAAAATTATTGAACTCAGTATTGAGTCCGGAGGGCTGTAGGGTCCCCAAGCGGAAAATGAGGTGTTGTTCCTCCAGCTTGCGTTGGGCTTCACTGGAACACTGTAGCAAGCCAGAGACAGAGATGTTGGCCAGGGAGCAGGGTGGTGCATTGAAATGGCAGGCAATGGGTAGTTCAGGGTCTTTTTTGTGAGTAGAACATAGATGTTCTGCAAAGCAGTCGCCAAGTCTACGCTTCGTTTCCCCAATATAGAGGAGACCACATTGTGAGCAGTGAATGCAGTAGACTAGATTCTGGGAAGTGCAGGTGAAGTGTTGCTTCACCTGGAAGGTATGTTTGGGCCCTTGGATACTGGGGAGGGAGGAGGTAAATGGGCAGGTGTTGCACCTTCGCTGGTTACAGGGGAAGGTGCCGTAGGGCTGTGGGGAGGTGTTGGGAGTAAAGGAAGTGTGGACCAGGGTGTCCCGGAGGGAACGGTCCCTGTGGAAGGTGGACAAGGGAGGGGTGGGGAATATGTATCTGGTGGTGGCATCTTGCTGGAGGTGGCGGAAATGGTGTCTGATGATCTTCTGGATGTGGATGCTGGTGGGATGGTAGGTGAGGATAAGAGGAACTCTATCGCTGTTGTGCGAGGGAAAAGAAGGGGTGAGGGCGGAAGTGCGGGAGATGGGTCGGACCTGGTTGAGGATCCTGACAACAATGGAGCTGGGGAAACCTCGGTTGAGGAAGAAGGTGGACATTTCGGACGCTCCCCTGTCGAAGTTGGCCTCATCTGAACATGCGCGATGGAGACGGAGGAACTGAGAGAATGGGATGGAGTCTTTACAGGAAGTGGGGTGTGAGGATGTATAGTAAAGACTCTGAACTACCCATTGCCTGCCACTTCAATGCACCACCCTGCTCCCTGGCCAACATCTCTGTCTCTGGCTTGCTACAGTGTTCCACTGAAGCCCAACACAAGCTGGAGGAACAACACCTCATTTTCCGCTTGGGGACCCTACAGCCCTCTGGACTCAATATTGAGTTCAATAATTTTAGGGCCTAAACTCTCCCATGTCCCAGCCCCCCACCCCCCACCCCACACACCAGGCCTTGTTACCACACAGCCTGCCATTACACACCCCCTGTTGTTAGTCACTAACAGTCCCCATTAACAACTACTCACCCTCCCAGCCTGTTCGTTAGCAACTCCTTTGTCTGTCCAACTGTCTTTCTCTCTCTTTGGGCTCTATCCTATCGTTTACTCCCTACACCACCCACCTCTCTATTTTCTGCATATAAACTGGTGTTTTCCCAGCCACCAACAGTTCTGAGGAAGGGTCACTGGACCCGAAACGTTAATTCTGTTTTCTCCTTCACAGATGCTGCCAGACCTGCTGAGCTTTTCCAGCAACTTCTGTTTTTGTTCCTGATTTACAGCATCCGCAGTTCTTTCGGTCTTTATACATTTACTTGAATGGTTCTGGCGATGAATGACTTCTATTACGTGGAAAGATTGGAAAAACTGGAATTAGATTAATTTGTGATAAACGAATGATAGGATATTGTGGCAGTCAGGACATGTGGACCAATCAGGTCAGCGGTGATCTTATTGAATGGTGGATTAGGCCGGATGGGCTGAATGGCTGACTTCTGGTCCTAATTTGCATGTTTGCATTCTCAATTAGACAGGAAATTCGATGGAAATGCTCAAAACAATGAATGGTGCAGACCGAGTAGGCTGAGAGAGACAGGTGGAAGGATCCAGAACAAGAGGGCACCCATTTATAAAAGGAATTGATAAAAGGACCACACCACTCTCACAAAGGGCTCTCACACAGATTGAAAATTCGCACACAGGCAATGTGAGGGAGAATGTTTTTGACGCAGCGAGCAGTGAACTGCCCAGAAGGGGAGTGGAAATGGAGACGATCAGTGATTTTTGAAAAGAAATTGAACGGACGCTGAGGGGAATAAACTTGCAGGGCAGGGGGGATAGAGCAGAGGGGAAGGGGCTGAGTGGATAGCTCTACAGTGACCCGGCATGGATTCGGCAGGCTGAGTGGCCTCCCACTGTGCTGATATGACTTTGTGACAAAATGTTCACATTGAGAGGGGTTATGATCTGACCGTGTGGTGGATACACATTCAATCATGGCTTTTGCAATGAAACCCGCTAAGTATTCAAAGGAAAAGCTCTAGGTGGAGAAATAAAACCATTGAATTGGTCTTGCAAATAGCCAGGATAGACACAAAGGGATGAATGGCCTTCATTTATGCTGTAACCATTCCACGGTTTTATGTTATGACATCATTGTCACTTGTGGGGTTGGGGGGAGTCTTTTCTTGCACCCTATATTCCTTTAAAGGTGTTGAGAACGGAGTTTAACAACATGTTAACATGAACTGTGTAGGAATGCAACCGTCACAGAGACAGCTTCTACAACAAGGGGCATATTTTCAGCATGCTTGCTCCTGGACAGATGCCAACTGTTATTTGATTGGAATCATGACATTTTCTTCCAGCTACTTGAACATAAATGTTAATGAGTAACAAAACCCAAAGAACTGCAGTTGCTGGGGATCTGAAAAGAATACAGAAAGCACTGGAGAAATTCAGTAGGCCTGGGAGCATCAGTGGGGAGTGAAACAGAGATAACATTTTGAGCCCAATGACCCTCAGTTTGGGAAGCCCTGTTTTATATCTACCAGGGCCTACGACTAAGTTAGTCGTTGCTGAAAATGTTCACTGAGATCAGGACCAACAACAGAAGCAGGTTTCAATGGGAGGGATGTAGAATGGGCTGATGAGTTGTTATGACTTACGACCATACAAAATAGGAGCACAGGTAGGATATTTGGTCTCTCAAGCCTGCTCTGCCATTCAATAAGATCACGACTGATCAATTTGGATGTCGTCCTGAATTTAATTGCTGATGTCTGCCTTCATTGAGAGGGGACTCCCAAGGTTTGGGAATTGATACTACCTAGTCCAGCAGCCCATTGTGGATCTTGATAGTCAGGATGGGGTTGAGGGGCTTAGGGACTGTACTGTCCAGCAGGAGCAGGCAGGTGGAGGACCTATGCCTTCCGAAAGCCTACAGCCATTCTGCATTGCCCCTTGTGAATGCATTTACGATAGTTTGCAGCTCAGCCTCAGATGGCGTGCAGACTTACGCATCATCTGCAAAGGCAGATCGATGGCAGAGGTTGGGGTGGTCTTAGTTCTAAAGAAATTGGCAAATGTAGTGAACACCACGTCAGAGAAATATACGCCAATTTTCCTGTTGAGTAAACATAGAAAATGGGAGTAATAGTAGGTCATTCAGATCTTTCAGCCTGCTCCACCATTCAACATGGCCATGGCTAACCATCCAGTCAGTCCCCTGATCCTGCTTTCTCCTCATAATCTTTGATTCCCTTAGCCCCAAGAACCATATTTAACTCCTTTTTAAAAATATTCAGTGTTTTGGGCTCAATAACTTTCCATGGCAGAGAATTCCACAGGCTCACCTCAGCTCAGATTTTCCAGCAACTCCTGTTTATATTTTATTAGCAGTATTTTGTTTGCTAACACAGGCACTCCCTTTTGTTCTTACCTACCCTCTCTCCTCTGCTGCCCTTGCTGTGTGTCAAACATTTAAGTCTTGAGTTTATTTGCCATTCTGAGGTCAGACTGAGACGTTTTTAAAGTTTTTTTTTAAATTCCTTTTTATTTATGGAACGTATCACTTCCCCCAAATAACTGTAAACGGCATCCTTGGCTTGAGAGTCTTTGCATAATCCTTGACAATAAGACAGCAGGGCTTTCTTTATCAGTCTATTTTGCACAGGTTTACCCATTCACCAAGCTTTGTTTTTAATGTTGTATAATTTTATTAGAATATTCTGGCTATTCTGTACAGTTTGAAAACAGCATATATCAAGTTACGTTACAACTGTGTAGAACACGGTAAAGCTGGGGCACACTACGCACTGGAAACAGCGCTGTGTGCCAGAAACTCAATTAATAAAGAAAATTAAAGGAAGCTGTATTAAAGGTCAGTTTAGCTCAGTAGCTGGCTGCTTGGTTCGCAAAGCAGTGTGCTGTTGATGGTGTGCGCTCAGTTCCTGCACTGGTTGAGGTTACCATGAAAGGACTCTCCTTCTCAACCTCTCCCCTGACCTAAAGTGTGGCCCTCAGGTTAAATCACCACCAGTTGTCTCTCTCTATTGAGGGAGCAGTCCTATGGTCTGATAAGACTATGGTGACATGACTTCCACTGGAGAACCAGCAATGGCTCACACAATGTGCATCTTCTCTGGAGATGAAGTGTCTGGAGCTAATATACCCAGGTGATAGTTTTTTACTCCAACACGCTGATTAATAAGAGATAGTAGGAACT
>NC_063352.1:8285457-8303353 GCF_021869965.1 Rhincodon typus | reverse complement strand
GGACCTGAAATGTCAGCTTTCCTGCTCCTCTGATGCTGCCTGGCCTGCTGCGTTCCTCCAGCTCCACACTGTGTTACCTCTGACTCCAGCATCTGCAGTTCTTACAATCTCAGAGCCATAAGGGACACTCACTTTGCTGTCACTGGGACCTTTGGGCAAGACCAGCTCAGGATCTGCAAGGAGTGAAGCCTACCAACTACTCCTCTTCAAAGCTTCTGTCCCCAAATCCCTCTTCTCAATGTAACTTGTAACTAGTTGCTAACATGCAATAAACTTGGTCTTGTAAATTAAAAGATACTCTTCTAGTTAGCCCAGGAGATGGCTTTTCTCTTGCACACTAGACCAAGTACATTCTCTGGCTTCCTCCTCTTAAAGCAGAGTGTGGCAGCAACTTTACTCATAAGCAGTAACCCATATAATTTAGTAAGCTGGCATAGCCAAACAGCAACTGGCAAAGGCAATATTTGTTATCCATCCCTAATTGCCCCTTGAGGGCAGTTAAAAGTCAACCACATCGCTGTGAGTCTGGAGTCACATGTGGGCCAGAATGGGTAAGGGTGGCAGATTTCCTTCCCTCCAGGACAATGGTAAGCCAGGTGGGTTGGGTATTTTATGACAATCGGTGATGATTGACATGACCTTACTAAGAACCCGCTTTACATTCCAGAATTAATTCATTGAATTTAAATTCAATTTTCAATATTTAGGTATGCCTGGTGGACACAGCCCACCTTATATGAAACAGGAATAATGGGCATGTTCATTGTGAGAATGATTCATTAATTTTACAGAACAATTCAGTGGCACTAAAATAAATGGCAAGCCACTTGCCATTACAGAAGCACTTTGCGTTTGCATTCTTCAACAAAAAAACATATGAAGGGGAGAATGTTCCCAAGTATATTTTCCTTTTCAACTTCTTGGTCTTGCAAAATCTAACCAGAACAACTTCTCCAAGAAGACACATTCTTGTTAGTTAGAGAGAGAAGTCGGGAATCAGGGAGAGGGAACGTGACAATACCAATGGCATTCTTTTAGGAATTAAAGGTTTTGGCACAGCCTGTCCTCAGAGAACAGACTGTTCTCTCCCAGGGGTGAAGACTTGGCCACAGAGCTTTCCAGCAATCAAACCAGCTCTTGACACAAGCACACAAGTTGCTGGAAAAGCTCAGCAAGTCTGGCAGCAACTGCGAAGAAAAAAATCAAAATTAACGTTTCAGGTCCGGTGACCCTTCCTCAGCTCTTGACACAAGTTGTACAGCACTAGTGAACTTCCACAGATTTCTCCCCAGCCTGCCACAGCATTGTGGGGTTGTGAAATGTGCTGAAAATTGAGCTGAGCATTAACTGCGTATATAAGGGGTAATTGCAACTGTTTTACACAACTGCCCCCTTGTGAATGCTGTAGCTATATAACTGAAGCTGTTTCACTTGACACCTTATAACGAAAGTTCCATAGTATCAACATGTCCCACATCTAGGGGATAGCACTCAACTTGACTGCAGACAGGAATCACCTAGGTTTTAACTTACCATCTACCAACTCAGTCTCAAATAAAGCAATAAAAATTTTGTTCTGAAGAAGGGTCACTACAAACTTGAAATGTTAACTCTGCTTTCTCTCCATAGATGCTGCCAGACCTGCTGAGTGTCTCCAGCAATTTCTGTTTTTTTTTGTTTCAGGTCTCCAGCATCTGTAGATGTTTCTTTACAATAAAGATTTTGGGGTGACGCTAGATGCACTGTCCTGGACCTCAGCGATATTCACCCTCCTGTTATCAAGTTGAGTGCTATCCCCCAGATTTGGGATATGTTGATACTATGGAACTTTCGTTATAAGGTGTCAAGTGAAACAGCTTCAGTTATATAGCTGCAGCATTCACAAGGGGGCAGTTGTGTAAAGCAGTTGCAATTACCCCTTATATACGCAGTTAATGCTTCAGTTGGGATATGTACTGGCTAATTACTGGTATATTCCACACCTGTTTTTGGGGGTATCAATGGGCACAAAGTCTAGCAATTCTTACAGTGTGGCAACCTGTACTCAATCCGCACAAACATTTGATCTGCTAAAGTCATGCGGCTCAACCATCCCATTCAACATTCAGGTGTTGGGGCCCTGTGGGTACGTTAACAAGAGTTAGAATCATAGAATTCCTACAGTGCAGAAAGAGGCCATTTGGCCCATTGAGCCCGCACCAACTCTTCAAAGAGCATCCCACCCAATCTCTGCATTAGACCACGGCTAATCCAACTAACCTGCACATCAGTGGACACTACGGGGCAATTTAGCATGGCCAATCCACCTAAACTAGGAATCTTTGGACTGTGGAACAAAACCAGAGTACCCACAGGAAACCCACATGGACATAGGGAGAACGTACAAACTGCACACGGACACCCACCCACTGTTGGAATTGGATCTGGGCCACTGGCACTGTGAGGCAGTAGGGCTAACTGCTGAGCCAGTGTGCCACCCTTCTAACGTCTGTTTTCAGCCCTGCTTTTCAGCTCCCAATCAGCCAGGCTGGTGAGGAAAAGCATTAACAGCATTGAGTTTGTCTCTTCTACCTCCAATGTCTCATTAGGCCTGCTATCTATAGCACAAAATACTTTCTTTTGTATAATATTACACAATATATATATAACGTATACATATATATAAACAATTGATCTCCATAAACAATAAAATATCATCAATTTTTACATGTTTTAAATAAATAATATTTCTTGCAACGGGCTGTTTCTATGTATTTGTGACGAAGCATTCTTCTCCCGACTGCTTTTCCTGTTCTGTGTCAACAGCTCCTGTGGCAGGGTGCCATGTGTCTTAGTAAGTGCATCTGCAGTGGAACAGAAAGAGGATGGTTTAAAGTTTGGAAAATAGAGCAAATCTCCAGCTTTTCAAGACCAGACATTGCTGGAGAAGCTCAGCAGGTCTGGCTGTGTCTGTGGAGAGATAAGAATCCTGAAGGAAGGTCACAGGACTCGAGCGTTAATCATTTGCTCTCCACAGATGCTGCCAGATCTGCTGAGATTTTCCAGCAATTTCGGTTTCTGTTTCAGATTCCCAGCATTCACAGATCTTTCTCCTTTCCAAGAAGGCATTTTATTTTTGTTTTCAATCTTGCTGAAAAGAGAGAAACGTTGCTGAAGCTTTTTGTCATGCGTGCATCAGGACAAATTTAAGAATGACCGAATTTGTATCTATCACAACAATTTATAACACAGGAAAAAGTGCCAATTGATTGGGAAGCCAACTCTGATTGGCCAAGGCATTGCCACGGAGAAGGCAAAAGAGAATTATTGGCTCCCCTGAAGGTTCCAAGTTATTGAAAAAAGGCATAAGACTTCAACATTTTCCTTTCGTTTGCAGAGATTGGATTCCTTTCTATGTTGCTTCCAGCAAAAGTAACTTTTCCATCTTTTACTTCGCAATTTGTCAATGTGAGAAATTGTGATTTGTGAGCATTGTTAGTAAGAGGGATGCATCATAAAAATCATGGATTGATAAGACGTGAATATTTGCAAGGATCCTCTGTGTAACCTGGGGATACCACCCTTTGTGGTTAGTATTCGGGAGGTAAACAGAATCAAGCCCTCAGGACTCCCTTAAACCACGTTCATCTCTAATCAGCAGAAACAAATAAATTCTAGGATATAGCGTTATCTGTTTCATTTGCTGCCATATTCATGTAAGTGTCTGGTCTTCACAAAAAGAATGAAAACTTCCAATCAGATAATCTTCTAGCACAAATGCAGTCCATTCAATCCATTGTAACTGTGCTGGCGCTTTGAAGGAGCTACTCAATTACTCCCATTTCCGTGCTTTTCCGTGTAAATTTATCCTTTTCAAATTTGTATTAGAGTGATAGTCATAGAGATGTACAGCATGGGAACAGAACCTTCAGCCCTGTTCGACCATGCTGACCAGATATCCTAAATTAATCTAGTCCCATTTGCCAGCATTTGGCCCATATCTCTCTAAACCCTTCCTATTCATATACCCATCCAGATGCCTTTTAAATATTGTAATTGTACCAGCCTCCACCACTTCCTCTGGCAGCTCATCCCTTTTACACACCACCCTCTGCGTGGAAAAGTTGCCCTTTAGGGTTCCTTTTAAATCTTTCCCCCCTCAACTTAAACCTGTACCCTCTAGGTTTGGACTCCCCTATCCCTGGGGAAAAGACCTTGACTATTCACACTGTCCATGTCCATCATGATTTCGTAAAACTGTATAAGGTTCCCCCTCAGCCTCCGATGCTTCGGGGAAAATAGCCCCAGCCAGTTCATTTCTCTTTTGAAAGTCACTAATGAATCTGCTTTCACTAATGTTTGTGACAATGAGTTTCTGATCGTAACACACTACAGAGACAAAGTCTTGAGCTCAATGGGTCCACCAGCAGTCTACCACAAGAAATACTTTAGAGTGTGTGTATAACTTTAAGTGAGTCCTCCATCGAACTGTCTGGAGTCTGAAAAACAGACACTAATAGTCAACCCTTGGTCTTTTTCTAACTGAATTACATTCCATAAGAAATGATGAGAACATATCCTATAACTATCCATGTGGCTTAATGTTGAATTACCAGTTGCCACTTAACAGGTCTTGTCTATTTTTCTGGAAAAGCTCAGTAGGTCTGGTAGCATCTGTGAAGGAGAAAACAGAGTTAATGTTTCGGGTCCGGTGATCCTTCATCAGAACTCAAACCTAGTTCTGAGGAAGGGTCACCGGACCCGAAACGTTAACTTTTTCGGCAACTTTGTTTTCCCTGATTTACAGCATCCGCAGTTCTTTCAGTTTTTATTTATTTTTCTACTCCACAACCCATCACACTGTATTGCTAAGAGTGGAGTGGGGGGGCACTGCTATGACTTCAGTATCAATATTTTGAGTCGGTAGACCGCAGATTAAGTTGTAAACTTTTGCTTAGCTGCTCAGATTCACGTTTTAGAATCTGCTTGGTTTCTAGCAGTTCATATTAAACTTCATTCAAATGAAAACAAATGCCTCAGAAATGGCTCAGGTTTGGGGTCTTCAGACTGATCAAATTCACAACGATTCCTCACTATGTAAAAACTTTGTAGATACCGTTAACTAAAGACTTAGGATGGCATTGTGGCTCAGGGGTTAGCACTGCTGCCCCATAGCGCTAGAAACCCAGGTTTGATTCCAGCATTGTGTGACTGTCTGTGTGGAGTTTGCATATTCTGCCTGTTCCTCTGGATGCTCACGTTTCCTCCCACAGTCCAAAGATGTGCAGGTTAGGTGAGTTACCACTGGTAAATGTGGGGTTCTGGAGATAGGTGGGGTGGGGGTGGGGAGGGAGGCTGGCTCTGGGTGGGATGCTGTTTGGAGGGTCAGTGTAGGCTGAATGGCCTCTTTCTGTACTATAGGGATTCTATGACCGTGAAGATCATCAAACATCCCATTACCTTCATGTGATAGATTGATAGGAGCAGTGCAAACAACATGAAGCCAATGCTCCATTTTCAACACTATTCCTATTCATAGCAAGAAGACAGAATGAATCAGTAACATTTTTTGCACAGAGGTCAGCATTTATGGCACATCCCTAATTGGCCTGGAGGAGGTGCTGGCGAGCTGCCTTCTTGAACTGCTGTAGTCTTTGGGATGTAAGGAAACTCACAATACTGTTAGAGAGGCACTTCCAGAATTTGGACCCAGCGATAGTGACAGGTGGTACTTTAGTTCCAATTCAGGATGCTGAGTGGCACAGAGGGAATCTTGAAGCTGGTGGATGTTCCCATTCATTCATTTCTCTTTTCCTTTTCGTAGGTAGAAGGTGCTGTTGAAGGAGGTGATGGCCTAGTAGTATTATCACTTGACTGTTAATCCAGAGACTGAGATAATGTTATGAGGAACTGGGTTCAAATCCCGCCATGGCAGATGGTGGAATTTGAATTCAGTAAATATCTGGAATTAAGAATCTAATGATGACCGTGAATCCATTGTTGATTGTTGGGGGGGAAACCCACCTGGTTCACTAATGTCCTTTAGGGAAGGAATCTGCCATCCTTACCTGGTCTGGCCTACATGTGACTCCAGACCCACCTGCAATGTGGTTGACTCTTAACTGCCCTCTGGGCAATTAGGGATGGGCAATAAATGCTGTCTGGCCAGCAATACCCTCATTCCGTGAACGAATAAAGAAAAAAAAGAGACTTGGTGAAATTCTGCAATGCATCTTGTTGCTGGTACACACTGCTGCTACTGAGCATCAGAGGGGGGAGTGAATGTTGAAGGTGGTGGATGGGTTGCAAATCAAATGGTTGCTTTGACCTGGCTTTTTATTTTAATTCATTCATGGGATATAGACATCGCTGGCCGAGCCAGCATTTATTGTCCATCTTTAGTTGCCCTCAGAAAGGTGGTGGTGAGCAGCAGTCTGTTTAGTGTAGCCAGCCACAATGCTGTTAGGGAAGAAATTCCAGGATTTTGACCAGGAACATGAAGGGACAACAATATATTTCCAAGGCAGGATGGTGCATGGCTTGGAGGGGTCTTGCGGGTGATGATGCTCCCTTGAATGTACTGAATGTACTTGAATTATCCTTCTACATAGTGATGGTTGTTTATTTGGAAGGAGCTCTCTAGGGAGCCTAGGTATATTTCTGCAGTATGTCATGTAGACAGTAACACTGCAGCTACTGAGCATTGATGGCAGAGGCAAGTGAAATGGACTCCATCTCACTTCTGACCCATGGCCTGTAAATGTTGAACTTGCTTTGGGTAGACAAGACGATGAGTTATTCCCTGCAGAATTTCTACACTGCACTGAAAACTCACAATAACAACACAGGCCTAGCACCAATCCAGAGAAGTCTGAAGTATAGGCTCCAATCAAAATAATTTCAAAACAGACAATTGGGTTTTATTTCCAAATCAAACGAGGCCATCTATTGATCTTTAATTTGGGAGAATGGAAAGTGTAAACTTGTGTAGTGCTGTCAGCACAGTCTGTTTGGTATTCATAACTTCCACAGATTCAAATAGAAACAATGATCAGAAAGTGTCAAAGTTGCTGATTTGTTGACCTGAACATGCAGACTTTAGATTTTTCTGGTCTATTCATACAGACTATGACTTCCACTTGTATTGATTGCATTGAGTTGAACTGAATTGAATTGAATTAGCTTTATTGTCACGTTCACTCGAATGAGTTTGTAATGTTGCCGCTTATGGTACTATCTTAGGTACATGATACCTAGGTACAGATGCTTAAGCATCTGACCTACTGCACGTGTATGAGGGTCAGTTGTCTCAATTGCTGTGCTAGCTGGTTACAATGTAGAGTGATGTCAACAGTGTAGGTTCAATTCCTACACCAATTGAGGTTACCATGAAGGACAGTCCTCAGCTGAAGCATATTGACCCTCAGATGAAGCCACTACCAGTTTGTCTCTCCATAATGAGAGTGCAGCCCCATGGTCTGGTAGGACTGCAGTAACTCCATCTTTAATGCATGTATAGACATACTACTCTGTCCTTTCGATGTTAGGGTGATTTCTGGAACTGAAGTTCAGCTGATATTGTTTTTGAATTTTAGTTGACAAGTACCTAATGTGAAGTATGAAAACATTCCAATATCACATGGCTACTTGAACCACAGTGTTAACAGTGACTCATTCCATGTTACACACGGACAAGCAGCACTGTCACCTTCCGAAACCACAGCTGCACCTGTCACAATTTCTGAGAATAAACCCAACTTCAAAAAACTGTGGCAAGGGTTGTTAACTAACCCCGTGTCTAGTATCTTGCATGCTGGTCCCATGGAAGTTACGACTTTAGAAACACACCTGGACATGCTGCATGGTATCTGCATGAAAACAGAGTTCATGCGAATTGGCTGATGACAGAGAATTTTTTATTTTGTTATTTATAGCAGTTAAGAGCCCTAGCTAGTTAAAATTTGTTATTTTATGATGGAGTGCCAAATGCTTTGTGGAAAAATGTCGTACACAAAGCTGGTGTATGAAGGTTGCACCATTCTTGGCCCATGCTTTGTATTTTCATGTACAAACAAAGCTGCCACTTATCTTTACTTTGAACGTTTAATACAAACTATTTGCGGGTTTGAATGGCAGAATGTTCCAATGGGAGAATTAAATTGAACTTTGGTTCCATCGTGTGGCCAAGTATGGCACAGCACTCATTGTCCTGGAAAAGAACACGAGAACCAGGAGCAAGAGGAGGCCATTCAGCCCCTCGAGCCTGCTTCATCATTTCAAACAATTATGACTGATCTCATCTCAGCCTCAACTGCGCTTTCCTGCCTGCTCCCCATAACCCTTCGGTAGTGATTGTAACGAGATCAGCCGGATGGACCTCATAGACTAGGAAAAAACAAAGTTAACGTTTCGGTCCTGATGACCCAAGTTCTGAGGAAGTGTCACCGGACCCAAAACATTAACTCTGTTTTTTCTTTCACAGATGCTGCCAGACCTGCTGAGCTTTTCCAGCAACTTTGTTTTTGTTCCTGATTTACAGCATCTGCAGTTCTTTCGGTTTTTATGCTCATAGTATAGGAGTTCTCTGATTGGGGCTGTCACTCTGGTCCAATTAGGGAGCCCTGGCTGACAGATAGAAACAGGAGTATTAGCCATCCTGACACTCGGGGAGTTGGCTCTGTCAAAGTTGCACCAGAATTAAGGACTTTTCAAGCGTAAATAAAGGGTGACAGGCTACCGGACTCTGTGGAGTTAATTCAGTGGCGACAAGAATAAAGCATTTCCTGAAGATACCTGCTTGCAATAGTCATCTTTGAGCTGGGGTAAGCGTTGCTTGCATCATCTCATCATTTTGGAAGCTTCCCTTGTATGACCCTGCCATCAAAGACTAGGCCCGGGATGTGGAATGAATGCGTATTTTTTCCAGACAGATGACAACTAGGTAGATGAACAGCAATGAGTAACTCCCCTGACAGCTTGTGGACCCGCAGCTTTTTCAAATGTTAGGATCCTAATTTTCCCTGAGGCGCCAGATACTAAAACAGTCCAAGAGTTGACGGATTTAATTAAAGATTATTACGACCCCAAGCCTCAGTTAATTCTGAGATGCGATTGGTTTTACTCGGCAGTTTGAGAACCAGGGGAATCTGTATTGGGAGTTTTGACTAGGTTAAGACCGGCAGAAACATGTCACTTTGGCTTAAACCTTAATGAGAAGCTGAGGGACCAATTAGTATGTGGGATTAATGCAAAAACACCTACCAGCTGAAGCCCAACTAGATTTCAAACGGGCACTACAATTGGCTTTATCATCAGAAAATGTGGCAAGTGGAGCATATGAGTTGGAGGGTATTCCGATGGAAGTGGACACCCTCGCCAGGCTGACTGAGCTTGGAGAACACCACTTGAGCCCAGGCAATTTTGTAGTCTCACTCAAGGCTCACTCATAAGAGGAGGCGATGGTCTACTGGCATTATCGCTGGACTGTTGACCCAGATAACATCCTGGGGACCCGGGTTCGAATCCCACCACGGCAGATGGTGGAATTTGAATTCAATAAATATCTGGAATTAAGAATCTAATGATCACCATGAACCCATTGCCGATTGTTGGGGAAAAACCCAACTGGTTCACTAATGCCCTTTAGGGAAGGAAACTGCCATCCTCACCTGGTCTGGCCTACATGTGACTCCAGACCCATAGCAATGTGGCTGACTCTTAACTGCCCTCTGGGCAATTAGGGATGGGCAATAAATGCTGTCTAGCTGGCGACGCCCTTATCCCGTGAATGAATAAAGGGGAAAAAAAAGACATATCCCGAACAGAGGGACTCCAGGTCAGCCCACAGCAAAACCCCAAAACAAAGCCAAGCCTCAGCCAAACCGTAAATATTTTCTTCAGGATCTGGGCTGGCCAGCCATTGTAGTTGCTGCTGGTATGTGAACTCGAGACAGCAAAAACGGCCTGAACTGAGTAAGAGAACTCTATGCACCCTGGAAAGTCCACCTACATTTGGCTTGAAATAGTTAAATTGCTTAGCAACATCCAAATCGGAGCCAATCAAAATAAACATCTGGTTAAATGGTCACCCGGTTCTATTGAAGGTTGATACTGGCGTGGCTATTTCAGTGATTGGAGAGCCAGTCGTCAACAAAATTCGCTCCAGACTCCAACCCTTAAATTTGCACAAGACTTTGGTTAGACTAAGAATCTATACCAGGGATAAGGATATCAGTTTCAGCCTCTTATGAGAAGCAGCTGGTTCAGTTACTGCTGATTGTAGTACAAGGTTCGGGCCCAAGACTGATGGAACGAAATTGGTTGAGAAAGATTCACCTCGATTGGCTCAGCATTTTTCGATTAGAAAATAACTGCCTGAGTGAAGTCCTTAATTAAGTATCTGGAGGTTTTTCAGGAAGGTCTGGGGACTATCAAAGGAGCCAAGGCCACCTACCATGTTGACCAGGAAGCAATCCCATGATCCTGCAAGGCCCACCCAATGTCATTTGCCTTACGGGCAAAAGTAGAGGCAGAAACCAGGAGGCTGGAAGGTGAAGGAATCACCTACTAGTGTGGTTTGAGGAATGGGCAGCATCGGTGGTACCGATTGAGATGCCTGACAGGTTTGTTCACCTTTGTGGGGATTTTAAATTAATGATAAACCGCTTCTCACAGCTGAATAAATACCCAATCCCTCGCATAGAGGAATTGTTTCTTGAGACACATCCTCCCTGTGTCTGCGTGCGTCCCCTCCGGGTGCTCTGGTTTCCTCCCACAGTCCAAAGATGTGCAGGTTAGGGTGGATTGGCCATGCTAAATTGCCCATTGTGCCCAGGAATGTGCAGGCTAGCTGGATTAGCCATGGGAAATAGGGGGTGGGTCTGGGTGGGATGCTGTTTGGAGGGTTGGTGTGGACTTGATGGGCTGAATGGCCTGCTTCCACACTGTGGGGACTCTATGATTCTTCATAACTCTGGGGTGTAATCCATCTGGTCTGGGTGATTTATCCACCTTCAGACCTTTCAGCTTCCCCAGCACCTTCTCCTTAGTGATGGCCTCTGCCCCCTGACTCTCCTGAAATTCTTTGAGGAAGTGACAAAGTTGATAGATGAGGGAAGGGCTATAGATGTCATATACATGGACTTCAGTAAGGCATTTGATAAGGTTGCCCATGGTAGGCTGATGGAGAAAGTGAAGTCGCATGGGGTCCAGGCTGTAGTAGCTAGATGGATAGAGAACTGGCTGGGCAACAGGAGACAGAGAGTTGCAGTGGAAGGGAGTTTCTCAAAATGGAGAACTGTGACCAGTGGTGTTCCACAGGGATCCGTGCTGGGACCACTGTTGTTTGTGATATACATAAATGATCTGGAGGAAGGTATAGATGGTCTGATTGGCAAGTTTGCAGATGACACTAAGATTGGTGGAGTAGCAGATAGTGAAGGGGACTGTCGGAGAATGCAGCAGAATACAGATAGATTGGAGAGTTGGGCGGAGAAATGGCAGTTGGAGTTCAATCCAAGCAAATGTGAGGTGATGCATTTCGGAAGATCCAATTCAAGACCGAACTATACGGTAAATGGAAAAGCCCTGGGGAAAATTGATGCACAGAGAGATCTGGGTGTTCAGGTCCATTGTACCCTGAAGGTGGCAATGCAGGTCGATAGAGTGGTCAAGAAGGCATACGGCATGCTTTCATTCATCAGACGGGGTATTGAGTACAAGGGTTGGCAGGTCATGTTACTGTTGTACAGGACTTTGGTTCGACCACATTTGGAATACTGCGTATAGTTCTGGTCGCCATATTACCAAAAGGATATGATGCTTTGGACAGGGTGCAGAGGAGGTTCACCAGGATGTTACCTGGTATGGAGGACGCTAGCTATGAAGAGAGGTTGAGTAGATTAGGATTATTTACATTAGAAAGACGGAGGTTAAGGGGGGACCTGATTGAGGTCTACAAAATCATGAGGGGTATAGACAGGGTGGATAGCAAGAAGCTTTTTCCCAGAGTGGGGGACTCAATTACTAGGGGTCACGATTTCAAGGTGAGAGGGGAAAAGTTTAAGGGAGATATGCGTGGAAAGTTCTTTACGCAGAGGGTGGTGGGTGCCTGGAACGCGTTGCCAGCGGAGGTGGTAGAGGCGGGCATGATAGCGTCATTTAAGATGTATCTATACAGGTACATGAATGAGCAGGGAGCAGAGGGATACAGATCCTTGGAAAGTAGGTGACAGGTTTAGATAGAGGATCTGGATCGGCACAGGCTTGGAGGGCCGAAGGGCCTGTTCCTGTGCTGTAATTTTCTTTGTTCTTTGTTCTTTATACACAAAGCTGGCAGGTGGGCTGTCCCTCACAAAGCTGGACACTAGCCATGCCTTTGTATATTGGTTCTATTTGTATAATCAAGCAATGTCCTCTTGAAAACCTTAATTAAACCTGCCTCCATCAGACTACTAAAGCAGTCTGTTCCAGAGCCGAATCACTTAACAAGTGAAAACATCATCTCTCACTCATTTTCTTCTTTTGCAAATCATTTTCAGTCTAAGCCTTCTCATTTTTGATTGATAGTAAGAAGTGCTGATGCTGGAGTCAGAGGTAACACAGTGCGCAGCTGGAAGAACACAGAAATGGGGCATTTCTGAAGAAGGGTCCTGGCCCGAAACGTCAGCTTTCCTGCTCCTCTGATGCTGCCTGGCCTGCTGTGTTCCTCCAGCTCCACACTGTGTTATCTCTTCTCATTTTTGCTCCTTTTTCCAAGCGGGAACAGTTGGTTAGGGACAGGGTCACTCTATCTGCTCTGTGTGGCACAACCCCCCCAACTCCACCGCCCCATGGCATTAAAAACCTCCATCAGTTTTCCTTGGAGCCTCCTGGGAATCTGGTGAGGCAATTCCAGAGCCCAAGGCATGAAGGTCAGTGGTGGGGCAATTAAATGGGAGCTTCCCAAGAGGCTGGAAACCGGGGTGGAGTGCCAGGATCACAGAGGATGTGGGTCAGGAGGAGATTCCGAAGATAGGGGTGACAATACCATGGAGAGATTTGAAAAACATCCACTTTAAAAGTAAAAGGATTGTCAGACCGGGGAGCCAGTATAGGTCGGTGGTGCTCGGTGAACATGAATTGATATGAGGTAGGACAAGATTAGCAGAGTTTTAGATGAGCTAATTGAGAACGTCACATTAATACAGAGCTCAGGTTGTGGCTCGATAGGACAGAACTTGAGTACAGCTGAACAAAGTGACATGCCACTTTACTGTAACAACCTGAGTGATATTCTCCACTGAGATAACAAGGTGTAGAGCTGGATGAACACAGCAGGCCAGGCAGCATCAAAGGAGCAGGAAGGCTGACGTTTTGGGCCTAGACCCTTCTTCAGAAACATCATTTTTCAGAAAAAGATTTTTCCGAAGAAGGTTCTAGGCCCGAAACGTCAGCCTTCCTGCTCCTCTGATGCTGCTTGGCCTGCTGTGTTCATCCAGCTCTATACCTTGTTATCTCAGATTCTCCAGCATCTGCAGTTCCTGCTATCTCTGATATTCTCCAATGTCAGGATGCTGTTGCCAAATCAAAAAGAGATTACACGGTGATTAAGAGGGTGTTTAGCACACTTGCCTTCATTGCTCAAACCTTTGGGTGTAGGAGTTGGGACGTCATGTTGTGGTTGTACAGCATGTTGGTGAGGCCTCTTCTGAGGCACCGTGTGCAGTTCTGGTCGCCCTGTTATAGGAAGGATATTACCAAGCTGGAGAGGGTTCAGAAAAGGTTTACCAGGATTTTGCTCGGAATGGAAGGATGGAGTTACAAGGAGAGGCTGATACACTTGATCGAGGCGTACAAAATGGTCAGAGGTATAGATAGAGTGGACAGCCAGAGACTTTTTCCTAGGGTGGAGGTAGCTATTACAAGGGGGCATAGTTTTAAAGTGAGTCGAGGTAGATATAGGGGAGACGTCAGAGGTAGGTTCTTTACTCAGAGAGTGGTCAGGGCATGGAATGCATTGCCGGAGAGGGTGGTGGAATCGGCCTCATTAGGGGCATTTAAGCGGCTATTAGATAGGTATATGGATGATAGTATAAGGTAGGGGTGGAGGTTAGATAGACCTTAGGATTAGGGTAAAAGTTCGGCACAACATCGTGGGCCATGCTGTGCTGTTCTATGTTTTATGAATAGACTGGGACTTTTTTCGCTAGAGCTTAGGAGGTTGAGGGGTGACGTTATCGGTGTTTCTAAAATCATGACAGGCATAGATAAGGTGAATAGCATGTGTCTTTTCCCTAGGGTGAGGGATTTCAAGACTAGAGGTGTATTTTTATGTAAAAGGAGTAAGATTTAAAAAAGACATGAGGCGCAATTTTTTTAATAGAGATTGGTTCATGTGTGGAATGAACTTCCGAAGGAAGTGGTGGATGTGGGTACAGTTACAACGTTTAAAAGAACATTTGGACAAGTACTTGCATAAGAAATGTTTTGAGGGATATGGACCAAGCGCAGGCAGGTGGGACTAGTTTTAGTTTGGGATTATGGTGGGCATGGACTGTTTGGACTGAAGGGTCTGTTTCTGTGCTGTATGGTCTACGACTCTATGTTAATGTGTTGCTCTGTGATGCCAGCTATGTAGGCTATATGTCCCAATGGCAGTGGATCAGGTCAAAGAGCACCTGCCTTCAGCTATCCACAACAGGTACAACGCTGTCCAGCCCTGTACTTGCAAACTCTAGTGGCTCATGTACAAGTGACAGAAAGCACATGGTGCCCTTTGCAAACTGAAGGAACATATCCACACATTGTGCCCTTTTCAACTAAATGTAGTAGCTGCCATTCCCTGGTGTGTAGCCTATGGCGATGCCTTGATTAGTTAGAGTCAACCTACCTGTTTTGTTTTCAAACAGAAGCTTGGCAGTTCCCTGGTGCAATCCCCATGGCAACACCTCTACCAATCAGAGTCCAATTACCAACCAATCAGCACCACCAGCACAGCCCCCTTCTCATGCGCTATTTAGTGCGATCCCTTTGAGATTTGGTAATCTTGTGATTCTGTCCAGACAAGTGGAAGAGGATTTTTTATTCCCCCAACACTTACAGCTGAGGATTTAATCTGCAATGTCACTTTTCTTAAAGAACTTTAACAGAATGATATTCCTCTGAAGGTTGGTTAGCTCAGTTAGCTGGACATCTGGTTTGCGATGCAGAGTAAAGCTAATGGCGTAGGTTCAATTTCTGTGCTGGCTGAGGTCACTCCGAAAGTTGTTCCTTCTCCAACCCACCAAACTGAGGCATGGTGGCCCCTCAGGGTAAAACTCACCAGCGTCTCTCTCTAATCAGAGAGCAGGCCCACTTTACCTTTAATACAAATACGAGACTGGGTTGGAGCATGAGGCCCTGCCATAAACCCTTGGTTTCAGCTTACTGTTTTCACAGCTTGGAGAGCAGATCCCCTCAATCAGCTGCTTGGCTTCGGCCGCAAGGAGTTGTTCAGGACCAGGAAGGGCTAGTCCACTTTCTCTCCGCAGATGCTTGGTTTTGAACACCCTGCAGCAAGATGAGAGGTGCATTAGTTCAGAGATAGTAGGAACTGCAGATGCTGGAGAATCCGAGACAACAAGGTGCAGGGCTGGATGAACACAGCAGGCCAAGCAGCATCATAGGAGCAGAGAGGCACAACGTGTTTCAGCTCATCCAGCTATGCATTCGTAAATAAAAGATCGAAAATTACACTTCATGCACGCTGAGATTCTGGTGACAAGTGAAAGTGGCACTATAGGAGGTTCAGCAATGACACAAATATGCTACACAGTGAGATATCATTATTAATATAGCACAAGCAGAGAACAACAAGAACACTTGCGGTCAAATTAGGACATTTATTGCAACAGCACATTGTTAAATACAGGGCTTCTAGTTATTCATTCACCAAACACTTGAACAGCATTAAAACTTCTCAACCTAGTAAAAGGTACATAAAACCATCCAAAACTAGGTCAAGGGATAGAAATGCAACCTTTTCCTTCAAGAGTATGGCCTTCTGTGACTTGTCTATTGTCACATGACTATGAAAGTGACATTGGGAATTATATGTTTCCTGAGTTGAAAAGATAGGTTTATATCTGATACACTCAGCATTATATAAGCGGCAAACATCTTATTTCCTGAAATCTGTGTGTTATGATTTCAGCTGCTATATTCGAAAGTTGAAGAAAATAGTTTGCTCAGACTTAATTGCGTTCCACGCCTTTGCTTAAAATTCAGGTTCTGTAGCAACATTAAAGTTGCTTGAGTGGTCACAAGTCCAGTTGGACTGTGGTAAAAGTCTGGAGGGCAGACACTGTTACTATCTTTGTCAATCAACCCAATGTATCATGGAGTCCCTACAGTGTGGAAGCAGGCCATTTGGCCCATCAAATCCACACCGACCCTCTGAAGAGCATCCCATCCAGATACCCCCTCTGCCCTTTACCCTCTCACCTTGCATTTCCCATGACTGACCCAACTAGCCTCCCTGAACACTATGGGCAATTTAGTATGGTCAATCCACCTACGCTGCACATCTTTCACAGAGGCCTCTGACCTGACCTGTGCCACCTGACCTTATGACCCTCCAGATCAGGTGATTACGCAGGCAGTGCAGAGTATTCTGTTCATTATCTCATTCAGCTACCATCAAGTATCTGTTGTAGGATGCATTCTCATCACTGCTCACCATAATCTGGTAAATTTGGTACCGCCATCCTATTCCCTGGTGCAGATTTACAGGGAGGGCCCTGCTTGATCTAACGTGGTAATGGAAAAGCACTCGGTAATCTCATGAGAAGCGGCACTTTTCCTGATCAAGATGTAGTTTACTGCATGATAGCAACTAGGTGTAAGTTACATTGATGTGACAGACATTGTTACAGAGAGTCAGGTGTTAAGTGTTTGCTCCTTTCAGATCCAAAGGTGTTGCCCCCACCTGCACAAGTCTTTATTAATCATCAGAGCCCAAGGCACTCTTCAGCATTAAACGTTTCACACCCTTACCAAACTGATTCCTGGCATGGCAGGAATGACGTGTGAAGAGAGACTGCACTGGTTAAGACTATACTCACTGAGTTTAGAAGAATGAGGGAGATCTCATAAAAATCTATGAAATTCTAACAGGACTAGATAGGGTAAACTGTTCCTGATTGCCAGGGAGACCAGAACCAGAGGTCACAATCTAAGGATATAGACTAGGCCACTTAAGACTGAGCTAAGGAGACATTTCTTCACTCAGAGAGTGCTGAGCCTAAAGGAATTTCTGCCGCAGGAAGTGGTTAAGACCAAAAACATTGCCTGCTTTCAAGAAGTTAAATTTATTTGGTAGGGACAAAGGAATCAAAGCATAAAGCAGGAACAGGGGCCTGGGTTCGATTGAAGGGTCTGTTTCTGTGCTGTATGACTCTATGACTGTATCAGCCATTATCATATTGAATGATGGAACAGACTCGAAAGGCCGAATGGCTTACCTTGTTCCTATTTTCCAGGTTTCCAAGTTGACAGCCGTCTACAACAATATTGAATACTCAAGTCATCACCACAACAGGCTTCCCTCACCATTTGCTGTTATTATTCACTGCCAGTATCTCCCCAGCCTGCTGCTGTCACCAATATTAACCACATGTGTGTCACGGAACTACATTCCTTCCCACTGCCCATGTGCATCCACATGTCCCAGGTACTGCCCAGCTAATAAACCCATCAAGAGACACAGCCCTTAAACCGATCCATCCAAACTATACAAACTAACAACAGCTCAACACTGCAGTAGGTTATATCTACATTATTTTAGTCATTTTAGAACAGAGCACATGGCAATAGATAACAAGGTGTAGAGCTGGATGAACACAGCAGGCCAAGCAGCATCAGAGGAGCAGGAAAGCTGATGTTTCGGGTCATTTCTGAA